>NC_138904.1:1495446-2095446 GCF_965194825.1 Balaenoptera physalus | reverse complement strand
ACTGCAAATGGCAATATTTTACTCTTTTTTAGGACTGAGAAGCAACCTAAGTGTCCATCAATAGATGAGTGGGAAAAGAAGATGTGGTGTGTATATGTATATATGGGAATATCACTCAGCCGTTGTTAATCGGTAGTTTATGTAAATGTTGCCTGTCCAGAGATCTCCTTTCACTGCAGTCAATAAACGTTGAAGGATTTAAACTGTTTGACGTGGAGCTTGTCTTGGGGCCACCCTGGCGCCAGGGAGAAGGGAAGCAGCTCTAAAGCCCAGAGACATAAATCGCTCTTTGGATATTCTTAAATTGCAGGATTAGTGAAAACTGACAAGGTATGAATACGAATAATGCAAAGATGGTTGCAGTTAAGGCGACCTTTTCTATGTATGGGGGAAAAATTTTTTAAACTTCTTTCAGAGTGAATGTATGTATAAACATGGGCCAAGACCCATCAACACCATTGTGATGTTTGCACAGATCTCATTTGAAAATGCAATGAAATATTTTGGGAGAGCTTTCCTTGAAACCTAGAGTTGAGAAGTAATGGTCCCCTCCAGTCTCTGTGGGCTGGGGTTTGGCGCACAGGTTTTCCAATGCAAAAGACACATTTATTTTTCTGTGGAAGGATGAACAGGAGGAGGAGCTCGAGGACCACATCACCTGCTTAAGGAAAGAGAAGGAGCCTTGAATAGGTTGAATAGCTTCTCCCCAAATTTATGTTCATCTTGAACCTCTGAGTGTGATTGTCTTTGGAAAGAGGGTCTTTGCAGGTGTAACTGGTTAAGATGAGGTCATCCTGCAGGAGGCTGAACACTAAATCCCAGGAGGGTGTCCTTCAAAATGAGGAAGGCTCGGAGAATGGCGTGTAACCATGGAAACAGAGATGGGAGTGATGCGTCTACAACCCACAGCCACCGTCAGTTGGTGAGGGATGGTGGGCGGAGCAGATTCTCCCCAGGAGCCTCTAGAAGAAACCAAGCCTGCTGACACCTTGGTCTCAGACTTCTGGCCTCCAGAGCTGGAAGAGAATAACTTCTCATTGTCTTGCCAACCCAATTTACGGTATTTTGTTATGGCAGCCACAGGAAACTAGTACACCTAGCTTTGTTGGCAACCTGGGTTCTGGAGAGAGTATAAGCTTTAGACGTTTTACAGCCTTTCCGACACATTTCGTACTGGAGCCTCCCAAGAGGAGTTCGTAGGTGTCACAGAGAGTGTGAGAAGCACCCCCAAATCACAGATGCCCCAGAATTGCCATCAGTGGAGCAAGTGTGGAATTGCTTTCTCTAAATGACCCCTTCACATTCCTCTGAGCCTCATACTTGCACGTCCATGGTAATCATAAGCTCAGAGAGAAAGCTAAACATCCCTCCAGAGCCTCTCCGTACTGTACAATTGCACAAACTCCAAAGCATGTAAACAAGAGGCTAAGCCTCCTAACATTTGCTGCCAAATGTCAGAGATAAATCATCCATCTCCGGAGCCCACATGCAATCAGCAGCAAATTAAACTTTTATCTTGCACATCTTCCGTTGCCAAATGCTTTTTTTGTTTCTTGGGTTTTTTTTGGTAGCAATTAAAGACGCATTCCCCCAGTGACCGTTCTCGGGAGGAGACTTCAAGAACGCTTTCCGGACTGAGAGCAGAGGATACCACTTCATGCTTTCAGGGCAGATGGAGAGGAGGTCTGCTGGAACAGGGTATTCTCTGTGACATGGCCAGGAGGGATTTCAAAGTTTAGATTAATGGACTTTCTACAGAAAGAGATCACCTTGGTGCTTTATTGTTTTTTTGTTCTTAACTGAAGTACAGTGGATTTGCAGTGTTTCAGGTGTACAGCAAAGTGATTCAGTTTCATATATATATATATTTTTTCAGATTCTTTTTGGTTTTAGGTTATTATAAGATATTGAATAGAGTTCTCTGTGCTCTACAGTAGGTCCTTGTTGTTTATCCATCCTATACGTAATAGTTTGCATCTGCTAATCCCAAACTCCCAATCCATCCCTCCCCCCCACCCCTCCCCCTTGGCTACCGCAAGTCTGTTCTCTATGTCTGTAAGTCTGTATCTGTTTCATAGGTAAGCTCATTTGTGCCATAATTTTAGATTCCACGTATAAGTGATATCATATGGTATTTGTCTTTCTCTGTCTGACTTACTTCACTTAGTACGATGATCTCCAGATCCATCCATGTTGCTGCAAATGGCATGATTTTGTTCTTTTTTATGGCTGAGTAATATTCCATTGTATATACGTACCACATCTTCTTTATCCATTTATCCGTCGATGGACATTTAGCTTGATTCCATGTCTTGGCTATTGTGAATAGTGCTGCTGTGAACATTGGGGTGCATGTATCTTTTTGAATTATACTTTTGTCTGACATATGTCCAGGAGTGGGATTGCTGGATCATATGGTAGTTCTATATTGATTTTGTTAAGGAACCTCCATACTGCTCTCATAGTGGCTGCACCAGTTTACATTCCCACCAACAGAGTAGGAGGATAAGGAAATCATATTTTTAAAGAGACGAGGAGCCTAAGACTATCTTCATGTCCTGGATTAGATTGTTCAAAACGTCCCGTGAAGTGTAAACTCAGAAACCGCAACCTGCCTTCATTTTCACTTTAACAGATGGAAGGGGAAGTAGGAAGACCATTGAAATAACAGTATCTGTATTAATGCAGTTAAAAAAAAAAAAAAAAAGATTAACCTTTCATAGAATGTGGCTGTGCTTTTGCTCTCATGAAACTTCTTTTGACTTTTGTGACAGCCAGGCTCCAAGGCTGGGCTGCAGAACATGTCCCCGTGGTTATTTACGTGGAGCAAAGGCAAGAACCAGGTCAGTAAAGCTGTAACCTGACATCCAGGAAGGACACACATAATAGGAACGCTTCTCTTTCCGAAGGCTCACATTTTTCACCTTGAAACTCCCACTTGAAAGTTTCAGAAAGTTATCTGGTGCAGGGCAGTTTGTGCTAAGAGTAGTAAAAATAATCTCCAAATCTCAGTGGGTCAGGACGAAAATATTTATGTCTAGTTCCTACAGAGCCCAGCGGGGTTGTTCCCCGTTGGGGGATTCTCGTGGGCCATTTTTTGGGGTGGGCAGCCCCTAGAGAGGATGCTTGTGGCCTTCCCCTCCTAATACACTCTTGTGTAGACCTTTTCCACAATGGACCAGCTTTGTTCGGTGCAACCAATATGACAAAGGCGATGGTTATGTCACTTCTACAAGTGCGTTAGAAAAGAGATTAGTTTTACTGTTAATGTTTAAGTTTCCTACAGATACATGTTCTCTTCTTTCTTGTATGTAGAATAGACTGATCCCTTGGGGCGCCACTGGTTGGGAGATTTTTGTTTTTAATGGGACCGGTCTTCTGCCCAGTTGCCGTTGGTCAGAATCAGTTAACATTGTCCAACGTACCAGTATTGGGCTGGGGTGCAGGTAGGGTGTGGTCTTGCTGTGTTCCCTGGGGGATAAAAGATCATTTCTGTAAGCTTCCCCCAAACTCCTGGTCATCTCTACCTTCATAGCCCTGCAAGATTTTGTGTTTTGATCAACAAGCTCTATTTTCAAATTATGTACGTAATCGTCTTCCTTCTTATTAAACAAATCACAGCGGTTCTAAATATTACATTAGACTGGGATTCAAAGTCAGTGCTGTACCCAGATAGTCTATGTCTGCTTTTTAATCAGGGTCAGTGTATTGCTAGAATAGTCAGAATAAATTTCCTGTTTTTAAGAACTATAGCCTATATTTCAAAATTCAGATTCACATTCCCTGATGCATCTGGTCATTTAGATGACGTTGAATTCTGGAGAACTATTTCAGGTTGGTCGGGCGTATGAATTTACGGTTTCAGGAACATATGACATATGGAAAAATAAGGAATGACTATAGCATTTAGATAAACACTGCGTGTTTCGTGTCTTTGCCCCTTTGCGTAGCATTTAGAAATTTCCGTCATAAAAAAAGTGCAGATGAACGATTGCTTCGGAAAATATGAAGTTTCATAACCTACATTACCTGCAACAGGGAAGATAAGTAAGTCTGGTAATGCCATTGCTGTGTTTGCTAGCAGACTTTCTGATACATGAGAATAAGGGCAAATGCAAAAAAACAAACAATAAATTCCTTTATCATCATTTCTCCATAAAATAACCTTTTTCCCTCATGCTGCTCCAGAGGACCATTTATACAGCAAGTGATGTATTACATGAAGTTAAATATTTGGGTTGGTGTGTTAGTAAATTTGCTACTAGAAATACAGACAGCATTTTAAATTCCACATTGCTTTCTGGGCACAAACTTTTCAGTGCAATCTTCAGATCATATTTCTTAGATTTCTTCATGAATTGGCTTGAGGACGGCTGCTACAAATGCTAATGAGGTGATAGGAAGTATTTAAACCCAGCTTCTGTGAGATTTTACACAAGACATTATTTCTGGATATTTTTCCAGCTCCCTCGACTTTTTTCCCCCCTAAGCAATGCTTCTATTTATCCGCTAGACTGCATTACAGTGACAAAACACTAAACTGTGTTTGCGTGATAAATCTTTAAGCAATAAAATTGCTGCTTTATCTGTTTGGTGAGTTTCTCATTTATTGTTCTCATTTACTCCATGGGAAAACCACTTCCGGGATCTGCTGCAGAGAAGGTGGAAAGCAAAAAGAATGTTCTGCCGTCCACCTCTGGCTCCGCACGAAAAGCCAGCCCCCAGGAACTGAGCCAAGAGTATTCTGATCGGAAACGTCGACAGGTTTCCAGCTTTCCACTCACACGCAAAACGAGGTGTGCTGTCCCAGTTTTCCTTTTTATCGAGATGTAGTCGCTTTGGAGAAGGTTCTCCTGAGAGGCGACGGGACGCCAGGTGTGCACGGCTCAGAACGCAGAGTTCATTGCTCAAGAAAAAGGGAAACACCCACAAAAGCCCCCATCACCCCTGCGGACGGAATGATCCTCCGAGAGTTGGCGCCTGGTGAGAAGTTCGGGAGGCTGCGGAAAGTAGACGTGATTGCGAGATGCAAATCTCCGATGAAGTACAAAATCTGCAAGGCTCAGCCGCCTCCGCTGGCCTCGCGATTGATGGAGAGGACGTGAATGAGGAGGTGCTGTCCAGAGAGACCATGGGAAGGTGGTGCCCTAGAGGAGAGAGGGGAACGCATGCTGCGGCTGCTGAGAACCTGAATATGAAAATATCCTTAGAGCAGAATGCGGGGGGCACAATGGAGAGGATTCATGCGCCGTAATAGTGGGTGGAAAGGGAGCGACAGGATGCAGGAACACAACCCCAAAGCAGAACGAAGGTGGGGCTTGTGTGAAGCCAAGAGTGAGGGATGCTTGGTCCAGCAATCCCACTCCTGGGCATGAATCAGACGAGACTCTAATTAGAAAAGACACATGCACCCCCATGTTCACAGCAGCACTATTCACGATAGCCAAGACATGGAAGCAGCCTAAATGTCCATCGACAGAGGAATGGGTAGAGAAGATGTGGCACATATGTACAATGGAACACTACTCAGCCATAAAAAAGAATGAAATAATGTCATTTGCAGCAACGTGGATGGACCTAGAGATGATCATACTAAGTGAAGTAAGTCAAAGACAAATATCATCTGATATCATTTATATGTGGAATCTAAACAAAAATGCAACAAACTAGTGAATATAGCAAAACAGAAGCAGACTCACAGATACAGAGGAGAAACTAGTGGTTCCCAGTGGGGAGAGGGAAGCGGGGAGGGGCAAGATAGGGGGAGGGGATTAAGAGGAACAAACTACTAGGTATAAAATAAATAAGCTATGAGGATATATTGTACAACACAGGGAGTGTTGCCAGTATTTTGTGATAACTATAAATGGAGTATAATCTATAACAATTTGGAATCACTACTTTGTACACTTTAATATAATATTGTAAATCAGCTATACCTCAATTTTTAAAAAGTTGGTTTTAATGTAGCAGGAATAAGGAAGATAGATGAGTAATACAGAAGCACTCTTTGGTGCTTTTGTGAATACAACAAAAAAGAAATAGACTCACACATATAGAGAAGAAACTAGTGGTTCCCAGTGGGGAGAGGGAAGCGGGGAGGGGCAACGTAGGGGGAGGGGAGTAAGAGATATAAACTACTGTGTATAAAACAAAGGCTACATTGTACAGCACAGGGAATATAGCCAATATTTTGTAATAACTGGAAATGGAGTATAGACTATAAAAGTTTTGAATCACTTTGTTTTTACCTGAAACTAACATAATATTTTAAATCAACTATAATTTAAAAAAAACAGTTATAGGAATTTGGGAGAAAAAAATAGAAAGGAAACAGTGAAATGATTCCAAGGACATTTAAACTGCAAAGTCAGCTAATCTGAATAATTTGTGTATTAGTAAATGTTTCCCTTGTAAATAGTAAAATACTAAAAACATACAAGAGAGAGACCTCCCTGTCCTATTTTTGCAACACGTTTTGAATCTGTAATCACATAAGCATTAAAAGTTTAAAATTTTTAAAAGGGGAGAAAAACAAGGAGACAAAGAAAACGTGTCCATTTAGAGTTTCTCTCATTCCTCCTCTTAAGTGACAGAATTGTAGTCTTGTGTCTCTAAAGTTGGAAGGATCTTTGGAGATTATCTGACCCAGAGGAGAAAATTAAGAACCAGAATAGTTGTGGACTTTTTTTTTTTTTTTTTTAATTTTAAGGTCACACAGTTGGTAAGAAAATTTAAAAAAAAAAGAAAGAAAGAAGGGGCTGAGTCACACTTGAAGAAACAGTGGTGGCTCATTTTAGCAGATCTGTGAATGACTTTTTTTTTTAACTTTTTATTTTATATTGGAGTATAGGGGATGAACAATGTTGCGTTAGTTTCAGGTGCACAGTAAAGTGATTCAGTTATACGTATACATGTACCTCTTCTTCTTCAGATTCTTTTCCCATTTAGGTGATTACAGAGTATTCAGTAGAGTTCCCTGTGCTCTACAGTAGGTCCTTGTTGGTTATCCATTTTATTTATTTATTTTTTCTTGAGGAAACTTTATTGAGATCAATACTTCAGTTTCACAATCACAGTAAAAATGGAGAGTTTGTTGGAATGTTCCAATTGTGATTTTTTCAAATATTTTATTAGGAAAATTTTTAAACATATAATTTGAAAAGATTGTACACTGAGCATTCCTGTACTCATCACCTAGAGTGAAGCATTACCGTTTTCCTAGACTTGCTTTGTAGGCCTGTCTGTCCATTTATCTATCCCAGTTTCCATCCATTACTCTACGTTTCTTTTTGAGACATTTTAAACTACGTACAGACATCCACACAGGCTACCCTGAAATTTTCAGTATACGTATCATTAACTAGGTTTTACTATTTGTTTACAATTATTTCTAGGTAAAGTTTACATACAGTGAAATGCACAAATATTAAGTGTACCGTATGATAAGTTTTGACAAATAAATATGTCTATGCAACCAACCCTATCAAGGTAGACGTTACCGTTAGCCCAGAACAGTCTCTCGTCCTCCTTCCTTAAAATTAGCAAAGCCTGAAGGTCTGTGGGACGAAGTCCAGGAGGAACAAGGCACTACGTCCAGGTGTCCTCTGCCGGTGGAATTACGTGGATACGGCTAATTGTCCCAGCAGTGGTATGTGAGAACATATCTGAACTCTGGCCAAGTTAGCCCACCCAAGCCTTGGTGTCCAGGAATTCTACTGGGGATCTGTCATGAAGGCTGAAGTGCCTACCTCACAATTTCAGCTCTTCAGATCCCAGACCCCTAGAGCAAAGACCTGCATTCATCAAATAGCACAAATTAAGAATAAACTATTTGATCAGATTTGTACCACTTGGCCCAAAATGTCAAGCATACAGAAATGTTCTTCTCAGACAGACTGTTCTAATGCATCAGAACTCATTATTTCCCAGGTGCCAGTCTGAGGCCATTCCTGAAGAGAAGCATTTGTAGTAAGTATGGAGGCAAACCCTACAAAAATGAGAGTACATGATTAAACTGCATAATCATGCACAAAGAGAAAGGGAAACAGCAGAAAACAGTTTGCAACACAATTTTGAAAAATAGAAAGCTGATGATGGTTAAGGTAACTGAAAAAAAAAATAAAGATGCCTACGTATTGGGATGTTATTGGTTATCCATTTTAAATATAGCAGTGTCGGGACTTCCCTGGTGGTGCAGTGGTTAAGAATCCGCCTGCCAGTGCAGGGGACACGGGTTCGAGCCCTGGTCTGGGAAGATCCCACACGCCACGGAGCAAATAGCCCATGTGCCACAACTACTGAGCCTGCGTTCTAGAGCCCACGAACTACAACTGCTGAGCCCGCATGCCACAACTACTGAGCCTGTGCTCTAGAGCCTGTGAGCCACAACTACTGAGCCCGCGCGCCTAGAGCCCATGCTCCGCAACAAGAGAAGCCACTGCAGTGAGAAGCCCACGCACCACAACAAAGAGTAGACCCCGCTCGCCAGAACTAGAGAAAAGCTCGCACGCAGCAACAAAGACCCAATGCGGCCAAAAATAAAAATAAATTTAAAAAAAAATTTTTTTAATGAGATATGACCATAATTTAAAAATAAATAAATATAGCAGTGTGTACATATGTGAACGACTTTAATTCCCCAGTTCAAAAATCATGGTATGGAAAAATAAACACACCATCAAACACATAGCAGGAACATGGTGAACGTTCAAAAACAGAGAGGAAAACTTAAAATAGACAGGTGACCTCAAAGTATCCGGTAAGACCCAGAGAAGACATCTCTACACCATCAGGAGGGCTGGAAGCTAGAAGAATGTCTTTTAAGCATGAAAGAGAAATTTCTGGATGTCTAAAATTCTACGCTGAGTCGAGTCTATTCTGAGTACAGAGGAAATAAAGACATAGTGCAAAGCCAGAGTGTTGTTTCTCTCTCACGGACCCTCATTGTTGGGACTTCAAAAGGAAAATCACAGGAAGAACAATGTTGAAGTCAGATGAAGGAAGCGGATGCAAGAAACTTTGTGAGCAAAAGGAGAAAAGGACCAGAGTGTGAACCTAATCTAACACTGACCACATCAAACCCAGCACCAATAATAAAATTACCACTACATGAGGGCATACAAGCAAAGGTGGACCCAAAATTAGCAGTGATATAACTTGCAGAATAAAAATGGAACAGAGTTAAAGCAAGTCATTTCTTTGAGAAGACAGTAAACATGTGAGCTTTATTATTTTTCTGCTGAAGTCATTAGGCATATTAAATTTAATCACTAAATCATGAAGACTGAAAACACAGCTTCCTCTTAAAAACATGGGAGAAATATTTTTTTTTTAATTTGGGTATCATAGAAGAGAAATAATAGAAGCGAAGAAAGGTAATGGTTCATAGAAATTGTAAAATAAGCACACAAAATGAAATTTAGAAATATTAGCAATTGCAGTACATACAAATGGATGAAAATATCTCTTGATAGATATGAACTCTCGGATCGGATTTTTTAAAAAAATCTAGGTTCTTGCTGGTTTGAAAGGGTCTGAAACCAATAACCAAGAAAGGCTAAGATAAAGATATGAAAACACTAAAATGGTGAGTAGCTATGAAGAAGAACTTTTTGGAGCCCTGTTCAAATCAAGTAAAAAAGACTTTAGGAAGTTAAAAAAAAAAAAGAAAAAGAAACATGGATAAAGAAGGCTAGTATGAAGCGATAAATTTTCGCCAAAAAGTTATAAACATGCTAAAGTTCTTTGGACCTGGTAGCAAAGCACTTAAATACACAAAGCAAGATTTGGGGGAATTATAAGAATAAGCTGTCCAACATACAGCCCAGCCATCTACAAGTCTTTGCTTAGAGAGAATCCTGCTTTCAAAGGAGAGACATACCAAGTCTCATTCGTGTAAAAATTAATGATTAGAGATACAGTATAAACTGAATAAAGCTCGCCTTTATTTCTACCTAATTGGCCTTTGGACCACTCCATGGAATCCGAGGGACTTGATACACTGAGTAGGTGGCGGAGGGGGAAATGGGATTCCTCCAAGCTCGTTCTCACTCCTGGGAGAGCCTGATACCTTAACCACCCTAGAACATGTGTGATCCATTAAGAAGAATTTTTGCAAGGGTCTGAATAAACTTGGAGGCGGAGGTTTTCTGTCGTCAATGTATTTTCGTGGAACCATGGGACACAGTCTCGGGGTGACAGCCAGAAAGTTGCCAGTTGGAAAAAGAGTTGCATCACTGAAAACCTTTTACCCGCCAGCCACTTGGAAAATGAAAGTTACACGACGAAAATAAACATACAGCCCAAATGAAAACCAGATGCATGCAGCTTTGAGGTTCTCTCTGTGTTTGGTTTCCTCTCCATCTTATGTTACATTCCTTCTAAAATGGATGCGACTTCTGGAAATTACTTTGCACAGTGAAATCTCCCATTTGTTTGGGGCAACATCTTTAGATAGACAAGTAGAGAGATTCCCCAGCTCTGACTCAGCTAAGGGAGCTAGAAGTCTATTGTACATCAGAGGACACGTCTGGAACAACTCAGGCACATTTCCTTGTTTCTAAATACCAATCCAGACAGTAGCTTAGAAGTAATTTATATATCCCCTCTCCCCCCAGTCCTTCTGTTTAGGATGGCCACACCCAGTGCCAAATTTTTTATCCTGTCGACAAGACCTTGACTTTTACGCATTTGACCCTTTTTTGAGATACTGTACATCTTGTCTTTCTGCCTTTCTAAAAAGATGGCTTACTGGGCAGAAAAGAATACGTTCACTCTGTGAAATGCACGAGTAGGCCTGGAAACGTATAAGGGACTTTTCACGCTCGCTTGGTTTTGACACACGCTTTGGGGTATGGCTACACGTATGACATTTTTTTGAAAACCAAGTTGAATAACGGCATTCCACAGCGTCTGGAGGCAGTGGGCAAACCCTGACGTTATAACCAGGCACATCAGATTCAACTCTGGGCTTTCACACTGAGCTGTCTGAATTTGAGCTTTCTCACCTGGAAGAGCAAAAGCAAGAAGGAGAACGCACAGAAGAAAACACTCTGAGGTTACCACGAGAAAGCGTAAGATACAAATCTCCCAGTTTTGTACAACACGAGGAATATAGCCAATATTTTTTAAATTAATTTTTATTGGAGTATAGTTGATTAACAATGTTGTGTTAGTTTCTGCTGTACAGCAAAGTGAATCAGTTATACGTACACATATATCCACTCTTTTTCAGATTCTTTCCCCATATAGGTCATTACAGAGTATTGGGTAGAGTTCCCTGTGCTGTACAGTAGGTCCTCATTAGTTATCTATTTTATATATAGTGGTGTGTATGTGTCAGTCCCAATCTTCCAATTTATCCCTCCCCCCCCTTTTCCCCATTGGTAACCATAACTTTGTTTTGTACCAATATTTTGTAATAGCTATAAATGGAAAGTAACCTTTAAAAGTTGTATAATTTTTTAAAATTTAAATGAATAAATGCCACAGTACCTCCCAACTTTGGTCTAAAGAAGCATTTGCTCCTTCCATCCCTGCCAAAAGGAACACAGGTACTCATCCTCAAATAGTCTTCATAATTTTTTTTGTTGCTTTTTACAAAGATACTTATTTTCATGTATTTTCCAAATTTTCTTCAATGAAGAAAAAAGTTATTTTCTCAAATAAAATAAAAAAACAAACTTGGTTTTGCTCAATGTGGTCTATTCACACACTCTTTTTTTTAATATAAATTTATTTATTTATTTATTTTATTTTTGGCTGTGTTGGGTCTTCGTTGCTGCGCGCGGGCTTTCTCTAGTTGCAGTGAGTGGGGGCTACTCTTCATTGCGGTGCGCGGGCTTCTCATTGCGGTGGCTTCTCTTGTTGCGGAGCACGGGCTCTAGGCGCGCGGGCTTCAGTAGTTGCGGCACGCGGGCTCAGTAGTGGCAGCATGTGGGCCTTAGAGTGTGCAGGCTTCAGTAGTTGTGGCAGACGGGCTCAGTAGTTGTGGCCCGTGGGCTCTAGAGCACAGGCTCAGTAGTTGTGGTGCACGGGCTTAGCTGCTCTGTGGCCATGTGGGATCTTCCCAGACCAGGGCTTGAACCCGTGTCCCCAGCATTGGCAGGTGGATTCTTAACCACTGTGCCACCAGGGAAGTGCCTTCACACACTCTGCATATTACTATAAGCCTTATGCTCTCAAATTTTCTTAGCTCAAAAAAGAAAAGGTTGACATGTGATTTATAAGACATTTTCTGTTAAAAAACAGAGTAAGTCCATCAAATGATGCATTCACACAGCTACTGTGTTTTAGCATTGCTTCACGTGAGGAGAATAGGACTTGTTTTAATGGCATTTCTTGGAATTTTTTTTTTACTCTTGGTAAAAATCTATTGTCCAGGGTGGCCCTCTTTTCCGGACAATGAAAAATATTTTAACTGTATTATAAAGTGATGAAGAGAAACTACAGATGCTAAATGAATGCATGATAGAGTTGGTTTTGCCTGTCTCTGGAGAGAGATTTCATGTAGCCACAGCCCTTGTAAATGAGAAACATTTCTTGGTTGGTTACGCTAGAAGACGCTGACCCCCATATTTATTTTACCCCTTGTGACCTTACCAGTTGTTCTACCATTTATGAAGGAAAAAAAAAATCATGTTGAAAGAAAACAATGATGAAGCACAGACATAGTAAACTTGCAGCCAAACAGTTTGTTTCAACAGCTTGACCAGACTTTGTCAGTGAACCTAATGTAGAAAGAGATCAGTTAATAGTCCCAAATTATGGATTACTTTGTGGTTGTTCAGAGCATTTCAAACACTGGATGTTTTCCAGTTATTTTCATTCACTGGATGAAAAGGACACTAGGTTTACAGAAATGGAGTTTAATTTTACAGGATACCATCCAAATATACAACTATTTTTAAATCCTGCTATTTGTGAAAGCAAATGGTAAAGGGGAACATCGATTCGGATAATTCTGTGGCTTCTTTTATAATGAGTAGAAGTCTCTTTTGCAAGAAATTGCTCTTGAAAGGGATCTCAGATGATTTTATTGTCATCCTTTTTTTTTCCTATTGTATTTTAACGTCTGTGATGTGTTGTTTCATCCTGTTTTGTTTATAGAAGCTTAGCTGTTCCCTTGAGCTGTGTCAGCAGCCTGGCACCAATGCTGAGCAATGCCGAGCTTCCCCAAAACATGGCCAAGGGGTTGTCACAATCTTGAGGGTGTTGTTTTGATCCTAGTTACTAGTGGAGCTGCCCGACCTTGCCTGTGCCTACCATCTAGCAGTTCCTCCATAAGTGCTATTTCCATTCCCCTGCTGTGAAACCCATCGATGTAAACCAAAACACAAAATAAATTCCGTGATCGCCTGTCAGAACTCGTTGACCTTTGCATGTCCATCTGATTCCATCGGGCAGCTCCAACGCTGAGAAAACCAAGACGAAACCAAACTCCAGTGTTCTTGCCATGAACCGCAGCAACAAAAGAGAAGAAAGTAATAGAAATATGAACTCCTCCTTTGCAACTTTCCAGTTTTCATTTGGTGCTCAGGGAAATCCGATGCTTGTGTTTGCTGGGTATATATATAGTCTCATAGCATAATGTAAGGCATATTTTGAGCTCATGATGAAATGTTTTGGAATCTAAAGGTTTTGGGGAAATGGCCAGTCTTATCTAGTCTGACATGTTTTGTGGAGTTTATTTGCTCACTGGACACACGTGTCAGAGCCTGCTGGTGATGTCAAAAGCTGAGCTGCTCTGCACCGGTGCCAGATCGCATCTCAGAGACAGAGTTTTGAGTGAAGCAGAAAAGGAGAGCTTTATTGCTTTGCCAGGCAGAGGGGGACACAGCGGGCTCCTGCCCTCGAAAAACTGTGTGTCCCAACTTGGGAGGGTTTGATGAGGAGTTTATAGCAATAGTTCGAGGGTGAGGTTGCTGATAAGATTAGGGTGTGTGCAGGGGCTTGGCCGCTTCTCCCTTGATTAGCAACTGTTCCTCATCCGCCCTTGGGAACTCAGGGAAGGTCTCGGAGGCTGGAGTCTTGCCTACAAGAAACGGGGGACAAAAAAAGGCTTCGGGAGCCCACTGGGCACGCTACCCCACCCCGGTCTCACTAGGACTCAGGATGCAAAACAGGATTGACCCACCAGCCATCTCGCCACTTTAGCAAGAGCAGGGCAGGCAGTTACAAATGACAATCTTGCCATTTCAGTTTTGCGAACACTCAGACCAACCCTGACTTTCGCCAGCCCTCCGGCTATATCTTTTTTTTCTTTTTTTTTTTTTTTTCCCCCTGACCTGATCACCCTGGGGCTTTTTAATTCTTATTTTGCCACACCTGAACCTCACCTCTGTTTCTAGATATGCTAATCTCCTTCTTTTCAAGGGAGTGAGTTGGCTTTTCTTCAGCTGGTTTTAATTGTGCGAGCTTGAAAAGCCTGCTCCTGGAATGGAGTTATCCGAATCATTGGTGAAAAGTATTTCCTGATCCAAGAGTGAGGTCATGTAAGTTCTCCTGTGCCCCGTCTGCAGACAGAACCACAGAGAGCGTGTCATTCCAAATGCCACAAGGCATCTGAACTCTCTAGGTAGGATCGGGCATCCGTTTGCTCCTGGACTTCCCTTCGACGTATCTATAAATGCCCGCATTAGCCAGCGTTTAAACACCAAACAGAAAGCAGATGAGTGTTTGCCAAGGGCCACAGGGAGGGAAAACTGGGGAGTGACTGCTTTAATGGGTACAGAGTTTCCACTTGGGGTGATGAAAAACGTTTGGAACTACATAAAGGGGATGATTGCACAACATTGTGAATGTGCTAAATGCCACCCAGTCGGGTATTTTAAAATGGTTACAACGGCGTTCTGAGTTGAACTGTGTGCCCCTCAAATTCACATGTTAAAAAGTCCCGACTCTCTGTCCCTCAGAATGGGACCTTATTTGGAATTAGGGTCATTGTGATGTAACGAAGTCGTACTGGAGGAGGGAGGGATCGTAATCCAACAAGACTGGAAATCTGGACACAGATCCCCAGAGGCGGGGAGAACAGCGTATGAACATAAAGACAGAAATTGGGATGATGCCTCCATAAACCAAGGAACACAAGGCTTCCCAGCACCGCCAGAAGCTGGGAGAGAGGCGCGAATTTCCCCCAGAACCTCCAGAAGGAATCAGTCGTGCCTGCACCTTGACTTCAGGCTTCTGTTCTTCAAAGAGTGCTTTTTCTGTTGTTTCGAGCCCCCCAGTGGGTGGCACTTTGTTACGGCAGCCCTAGGAAAGTAATGCAGGTGGTGCAATGTATATTAGGGGTATTTTAACCACAATAAGAAGAACAGGTTATCAGGATGTAAGATATACCTCAGAATGACATGCTTGAAAAGTAGTTGACCTAAAAGCACAGAGACATAGTAAAAAGAAGAAGATTCACACATGCAGATGAAATTCCAAGGAATCAGGCTCTTGTGATAAGCGATTTACAGAACTGTCCCAAACCCTCTAGTAGGTACAGGAGAAAGATCCCGTTGGCCCCAGAGTTTATGGGCGTTGCCTGGTTCTTGAGTCAGGAAGGGCTTTGTTTTTCCCCCCAGGGAAATCACCGGGTTGCTCTCCACATCTATGAAGAACTCAGGTGAGCTCCGTGGGGAGGGTCCTTCCAGGTGGATGACTTACCCCCTGACCAAGGACGCTCGGTCTACCTGTGTGCATCTCCTCTGATGCGAAGCAAACCAGCTGGGCAGAGCAGAGTCCTGACCTCCAGGAGGGCTTTGGGCAAGCGTGGAGCTGAGGAACAGGCGCCCTCTTGGAGGACGGAGGAGGAAGTGGCAGTAGGCAAACTGGAGAAACCTGGACCAAAAAATGACCAAGAGAAAGAGAAAGCCTGGAGTGTGAACGGACAGATCTCACAACCCCTGGCACTGTGCCTCTCAGCACCCCTGTTTTTCCTTCTTAGACGTTCACTTCAGCTCCTAATTATTCAAACAACTTCCTCTAAAAGATCAACACTTCCCAAAAAGTAGGAGCCACTTCTATTTTGTCCCAATTTGTCCTCTAGGTGTTAAGACAGAGACTAGCCCAAATCAGCACCCAACGAAAATTCTTCAATAATTAAGCGAATGAATGAGTGAATAAACTTACGGTTACGGGGGGTGGGGGGAATGGGAGGAGGGATAGTTCGGGAGGTTTGGGTTGACATGTCCAAGCTGCTATATTTATAATGGATAACCAACAAGGACCTACTGTAGAGCACAGGGAACTCTGCTCAATATTATGTAACAACCAAAATGGGAAAAGAATTTGAAAAGAGAATAGATATACATGTCTATGTATAACTGAGTCACTTGGCTGTTCCCCTGAAACTATCACAACATTGTTAATCAACTATACTCCAATACAAACTAAAAAGTTAAAAAATAAAAAATTTAAAGGCTTTACATTCTGTCAAAAAAAAAAAAAAACAACTCACCCAGTGCCCTAGAATTAAGAAGCATCCAACAAATGTTTGCTAAGTGATTGAATCCCTGAAGATGACATGACATTTTCCCCCCTAAATTTTCCTTTAAGGATGTTACGCCCCAAACCATTAATGCTTAAAATAGGAGTGACTCAAAGAGGCAAGGCACAAGTGTTGGTAAGAGTGTGGAGGAAAGGAAACCCTCATGCATTGTTGCTGGGAATGTAAATTGGTGCAGCCACTATGGAGATTGTGTAAATAAAAATAGGACTGCCATGTGGTCCAGCAACTCCACTTCTGGGTATTTATCCAAAGAAAGCAAAACCACTAATTAAAAAAAAATCTACACCCCAATGTTCATTGCAGCATTATTTACAATAACCAAGACATGGAAACAACCTAAGTGTCCATCAACAGACGAATGGATAAAGAAGAGGTGGGGTGTGTGTGTGTGTACCTGTGGATGCATACATATATACATACATACATTCATATATAGTGGAATATTACTCGGCCATGAAAAAGAATGAAATCTTGCCATTTGTAACAACATGGATGGACCTTGAGGGCATCATGCTTAGTGAAATAAGTCAGATGCAGAAAGACAAATTCCACATGGTTTCATTCCTATGTGGAATGAAACAAACTAATAAAGAAGCAAACAGACAAACAAAAAAAGCCAAAATAAGTGAACAAACCAAACCGAACAAAAGCAAACATGTAGATTCAGAGAACTGAGTATCGGTTATCAGAGAGGAAGGGGCCAGAGGCGGACGGCAAAATGGGTAAAGGGGATCAAATATATGGTGATTGGTGGAAACTAAGTTTTTGGTGGTGTATACAGAAGTAGAAATATAATGCTGTACACATGTAACTTATATAATGTCATAAACCAATGTTACCTCAATTTAAAAAAATAAAAATAAATAAAGTAGTAGTGATTTACTAATTTGCATGACAACCCTTGCTGGGAGGTATAATTGTGTTTTGGAACCATTCTCCAAAATGAAAATATTTACTTATTCAGGAAATAATAAGAAAATGAATATAGCTGAATTGGATTAAGCATCAAGACTACATTCTAGTTCCCTGAAGCAATTTAGGACAATAGAGCAACAAACAAACCACTACAAACAGCAAAGCAAGAATTGGAATTGCAATTGAGGGGAATTAAGTGTTTTTAAAAAACCAAATTTATGCTACTCCTCAATAGTATTGGAAAGCATGCAACTGCTTTGTTGTGGAATTGAGTCCAACTTTTTGTTTCTTCAATAATTTGTTTTTGCATTGATGGTTTAATTCGTCTATTTCTCCTGAGGTTTGTTGACATTATTTGGTCTTCCCTTGTACTGTAAGAAAGAAAATGAGACTGTATTTATACTAAAAATGTGAGCAGGGCCATTCTAAAATATTACAGCTCCAGGAATTTCCATAGGGTCAGTTTCAGCTGATTCATTTAAAATTGTCCTGATGGAAATTTGTATTCTGTAAGCAGATAATGAAATGTTTAGGGGTACTTTAGGGTCATGTTTTGTTTCCCTTTTATCCTCCAAATATCATTCTATAGATTATTTTAACATGAGTCTTAACGGTTTTTCCTTATGGTTACATCTTGAAAATGGGCTAGTAACCATCAGTGAATGTATTTCTACTAGATTTTGCTGTTGTGGAAAGAAGGTTGGATTCCACATGGAAATGTGAGTTTGAGCCCTGTTTCTGACTCTTATTAGTGACATCTCGGGAGAGGCATTTAACTTTCATTCATTCATTCAGTAGACATCTACCGAGTCCTGCCTTTTTGCAGAGGGGCTTATCCATCATGAATTCATTCATTCATTCATTCAGTAAACATCTACCAGGTCCCACCTGTGTTCAGAGGAACTCATCCATCGTGAATTCATTCATTCATTCAGTAGACATCTACCAAGTCCTGCCTTTTTGCAGAGGGGCTCATCCATCATGAATTCATTCATTCATTCATTCAGTAAACATCAACCAAGTCCCACCTGTGTTCAGAGGGACTCATCTATCATGAATTCATTCATTCATTCAGTAAACATCTACCGAGTCCTGCCTTTTTTCAGAGGAACTCATCCATCATGAATTCATTCATTCATTCAGTAGACATCTACTGAGTCCTGCCTTTGTTCAAAGGGACTCATCCATCGTGAATTCATTCATTCATTCAGTAGACATCTACTGAGTCTCACCTTTGTTCAGAGGGACTCTTGCAGCTACTGGGCTACGTCAGGGAAAAAACATGTCTTGCATTCTGCTGAAGCCTCTATTATAGAATAAACATCAGGCATCTGTGAATCACAGAAAATGCTAGAAGGTGGTAAATGCTATGGAAAGTTTAAAAAGCAGAAGAGTGTATGGGGGATTGGAGCCCTCAGCTGAGAGCAGAAGAGAAGTTGAAGTTTTCCGTGCAGGAGTGTCAAGCTTGCTTTCATGGAGAAGGTGGCATTTCAGCTAAGGCATGGGGGCCATGAGGGCTGATCTCAAGCAGACGACGGCTGGAGGGAGAGTTTTCCAGGTAGTGGGAACAGGTTGTGCAAAGGCCCTGTGGTAAGGGGCACCTAGCATGTTTATGGAACAGCATGGGTGGGGAAGAGTGAGTGAGGAACAGGTTGTACAGACAAGATGGTAAGGGGTGAAGTGAGTCCTATAGAATAATGAAATCACACGTGCCTTTGGGAACATCCCTGATAATCCACGGCACTCTGGTTGTTTGCTGGAAAAGAGTTGGTGGTATTTGGGATCAGGGTGATTGCAATGAAGATGGTGAGAAGTGCTCAGAGATGTGATATACTTGAATGGTGCTATGGGTTGAATTGTGTCCCCCACCAAAAAAAAAATGATGTTTGACATCTCAACTGCCAGTACCTGTGAATGTGACCTTATTTGGAAATAAGTTCTTTGCAGACACGATCAAATTAACATGAGGTCATTTGGGTGGGCCCTCACAAAACGTGACTGGTGTCCTTAATTAGAAGCTTGGGATTAACATATACACACTACTATCTATAAAATAGATAACCACCAAGGACCTCCTCAGAGAACTATACTCAATATTTTGTAATAACCTATAGGGAAAAGAATCTGAAAAAGAATACATGCGTATAACTGAATCACTTTGCCGTACACCTGAAACCAACACAACGTTGTACATCGACTATACGTCAATAAAAAAATAAATAATATTTACAAATTATTTTAATTTAAAACTATTTTTAAAATCAAAACAAAAAAAAGAACAGGGAAATTTGGACACAGACACAGGTGGAGAAGGCCACGTGAGATCAAAGGCAGATACAATACTCCCCCCCTTATCTGTGGTTTCACTTTCCGTGGTCTCAGTTACCCATGGTCCACCTCAGTCAGAAAATATTAAATGGAAAATTGAAGAAATAAACAATTCCTAAGTTTTAAATTGTGCAGCATCCTGACTTGTGTGAGAAAATCTTGCCCGGTCAGCTCTGTCCTGCCCGTGACGTGAATCTTCCCTTTGTCCAGCAACTTTCACCCTTTCCTCACTTAACAGCCATATAGTAGGATGCTTGTGATGTAGTGATTTATTTTTTAATTAATTAATTTAATTGAAGTATAGTTGATTTACAATGTGTGCCAATCTCTGCTGTACAGCAAAGTGACTCAGTTATACGCATATAGACATTCTTTTTTTTCTATTCTTTTCCATGATGGTTTTATCCTAGGCAATTGGATACAGTTCCCTGTGCTGTACAGTAGGACCTTGTTGTTCATCCATTCTAAACATAATAATAGTTTGCATGATATAGTGATTTATATATTTACTCTTCATCTGTTCCTGGCACAGAGTTCCCAAAACCCTCGGCATTTCCCGTGTTAAGAGCCATAAAGGTGTCTTTTGTTGTATTCATGAGATGACATTTGCAAATCACCTAAGGATGGGGGCTGATTTCCAGGGGCTCCAACCATGTACTGAAGAATGGGGCAGTCCCTTATTTACTCCTCTGTTCTCGGGTTCTAGCAGAATGGTTGGCTTATGACTTGTATTCGTTAGCTATGGCTGTGTAGCAAATCATCACAAACTCACAAGTTTACAAGAACACACGTTTACTATCTCCAGCTTCTGGGGGTCAGTTTAACTGGGTCTCTGATTAGGATCTCACAAAGCTGCAATCTAGGTGTGCCCAGGGCTGGTGTCTCATCTGAAGGCTCCATGGGGCAAGGATGCACTCCCGAGCTCATTCACGGGGTTGTTGGTAGAATTCAGTTCCTCAGGGGTTGTTGGACTAAGCAGCTGCGTTCCTAGCTGGCCATCAGGCTGCCCTCAGTTCTCTGTCCTGCAGACCTCTTCATAGGGCAGCTCACGGCATATTTCATCAAACCCAGCAATGGTGGGTGTCCATACAGAGAACCTGCTCATAAGACGTAAGTCACAGTCTTACGTAATATGATCACAGAAGTGGCATCGCCTCACCTTTGTCATCTTCTCTTGGTTAGAAACAAAACACAGATCCCACCCACAGTCAGGGGGAGCAGATTATACAAGGACATGAATATCCAGAGGGTGGACATCGCTGGAACCACTTAGAGTCTGCCCACCTCCTGGAAGAGACGTAATACATGTTTCTTGAAAGAAAAATAATAATCATCGCTGATGGTAGAGCTGACATAGAACCCAGCTTTCTGAGTTGGAGGTCAGTGTCTGTTGCCAATTTCTGTCCTGAAAATAAGAACCCCCAGGACACTGGACAGCTGGGGAGGGGGGGGGAGTGGAGGAGAGATCACGTTACAAAGATGGGTGCACACGACACCAAACCCCGACCGCCCCTCTGTTCTGAGAACCAGCTTGGTCTGCCTTCTAATCAAACCTAGCCCATTCTCTTATAATATCTCATAGAAAATTTAAAATGTGTTCGGTTGTGGACTTGGCTTTTTGAAAGATCTCCCATGATTGTTGTTTCATACGTCATAATAAAAACAGACTTTATAGGGTTTCTTTCCCAACCTTTGTTATATTTTAAACAGTAAGAGATCCAGTGAGACACCTTCCCACCCCCCTCCCCAACGGGGCTCCCAACGCAGAAACAAACTTGAAATGTCGGATCCACTTTAGAAGATGTTTATTCAGCTGGAGAACAAACACTGCTTCGGTGAACTTCAAAAACAACGGGGATAAAAACCTTCCATACACTTGGCATAATTTAATTAGCCTCTATTTTTCAAGCTGCATGGAGACAGAAGTCAACACGTGTGCACTCTAAAAATGAAATTTTGGATTATCACTTTAATGTACACCCAGGAAACATTACCCTGAAGTACTTGATGTTTCCAGAAACTCTAATGAATGTTTTACGTGCATTCTTTTTTTAAAAATTTTTTTTTATATTGGAGTATAGTTGACTAATAATGTTGTGTTAGTTTCAGGTGTACAGCAACGTGATTCAGTTATACATAGACTAGTATCTGTTCTTTTTCAGATTCTTTTCCCATTTAGGTTATTACAGAATATTCAGCAGAGTTCCCTGTGTTATACAGTAGGTCCTTGTTGGTTATCTATTATATGCTTTCTGTCATTTTCTTTTGTATCTGGGTTAAAACATATTTGCCTTCATCTATGGTTTGCAAAAGTACCATTTACACTAGGGACCAGATCATTGTCTGTGGTGGGGCCCATCCTGGGCATTGTAGGATGCTTGGCGGGGCCCCTGGGTTCTACACACTAGATTCCAGTAAATCGTCCATTCTTGGAAACCAAAAATGTTTCCAGACATTGCCAAATATCCCTTGGGGGAGAAAATCATTCTGGGTCGAGAATCACTGATAATGGATAGAAGACTGGAAAAAAAGTCCCCCCAGATTTTTATTTCAAGAGAATCAATAGTGCTCGCTACGGCAGCACATATACTAAAATTGGAACGATACAGAGAAGAGTAGCAGGGCCCCTGCGCAAGGATGACACGCAAATTCGTGACGCGTTCCATATTTTTAATAAATAAAAAAAACAATAATAATAAATGCTGGTATACTCACAAATGAAAAAAATAAATAACTAAAACCACATAATACATCCCAGTATCACTCTTTCCAGTTCGAACGTTCAGGCTACATTATCACCAGCACCTGACATTGATATTTACTTACAGAGTGGGTCTTGTTTTCACTCCCTTTGACTTCAGGTGGATCCAGGGTATGGTGTTTTATCTCCCTTAAAATGTGCCATAGCCAAACTTACTTACTTTATTTGGAGTCTCCCCCAAGTCTTCAGATGTTTGGGGTCTGTATGGGGTCTTCACCACCCCCAGTGTCTGAAGATGGAGGCTTATTAAGATACGGAGGCCCTAGGCTGTTTCCTTTTTTTCAGGTCAAACTCATTTCCCTTTTATTAAAGTCCAAGTTACATTACATGGTTTGGTACTCAACAAAGGAAAACTTGTTCAAATAAGGTAATATGTTATCATCAGTAATTCCAGGTGATCGTTTACAATCAAGTAACAGTATCAGTAAATCCTTGGGAGGCCCATCCATGGGGTTTACACTTTGTCAAGGCCCAGTTCCTCTGGAGGGGAGATTCCCAGTTCGTTTAAAGTTGGTCTAGGTTCCAGGATGACATAGGGGTAGATTTCCTTATGAGGTCCTGCTTTGTCCTGAACAACCTCTAGGACGCGAACTGCACTAGCAAAATCATTTCAGCGTCTGCATGCCCGCAAAGCAGCATCAGTGATTTGGGGTTCTGGAACCAGATCATAGCCAACAATGGTATTCATCCCTTTACGCAATTCCCAAGCAGCAATATCTGGCTTATTGAAGTGTATCACCCAGCGAGCATCAAACTCCTCGTCTGTCTCATGTGGCCCATGGGAGTGGCAGCGAATAGACTGGAGAGCGGCGGCAGGGCTGGAGGCCAGAGGTGGGTGCAGGAGGCCTCGAGGGCTGGTCCAGGCGACTGCAGCGGCTGCTACAGAGCGCCAGCCGGCAGCAGAGCCTAGCGTGACGGCGATGGTGGCACACAGGATAAGCCCCTGGGCTGTCTCAAATCTCACGTAATATGAAGAAGACTTTATGCCCATAAGTTCCCGAGTAAGGCGTTAAGAAGGTGACAGATTCAACGGTACCATCATTAATTCATTAAACGCCCATTTTCCGACAGACCTAGAAATGGAATATTTAAGTCTTCCATCATGTGGCATCCTAGCCAGGTTTATAAAAACAATCAAGTGTTTTTCCCTGGATACAGAAAATCAAAGACTTTACGTATGTCCAATTGTGTCTACCAAACACACTGTCTTAGATTTCCATGAAATAATTTCTGGCAACATTCAATTTTAGTGTTTGGGTTTTTTTTTAAGGGGAAGGTGCCCAATGGAAGAGTGGATATAATAATGCATCACAAAGAAATTTTCGTAAATCCACAGGAATTAGAAACCCAGGGGGGTCTAAGGCAAAGAGCCACAGAGATTCAGTAATCAGGGCGAAGATAACACACAACAGAAAATCATTTTTGCCGAGTTTCTCCAGAGCCCTACAGCAACACGATACCGCCTCCCGGCAGGAAAAGTTCTTGGACGCTGAACCACGTCTTAGGCTGATGTGACACCCATCCTTCAGCCCAGGGAAATGGAAACAGGACCAGAACAGCAGGGAGGAAATGTTCTAATTATCCAGGGAGTGAGCTCTGGGGCTACATAAACCAGAACATGACATGCGTATACCTAAGACAATGATGAGATTTTCAGTGACGATAAGACCCCACCTTTTCATGACTACAAAGGTAAGATGTGAGCTATCACCCGAATTTGATAAATAGCTCCCCACTTTCCCTCCAGAGGTGGAAACTTGGCACATGAGAATAAAAACCTTTTATTCCTCCAAGGACCCCAGAACCACACGATACCTACAAATGCAGTCCCAAATAGCCCATCTTTGTATTCTAATCACATCTTTTCTTAAGAGTCTCACAGCACCCTTCGGTCAGCTTACGATGCAATTAAGTTGTTTACGGTGTAGAAAGGAATGTGTCCGAATCTCTCCTGGCATCTGTGCACATCTCGGGCTGGTCCTGTTTCTCTAACCCCTCCAGGTCTGGCGTTCCGTGGTTCTCATCCACGCTCCTGGTAATTAGGATGAGTTTGGATTCCCTGGCGGTCTGGTCCAGTGGTTGTGACGCTGTGCTTCCGCTGCAGGGGGCACAGGTTCGATCTCTGGTCGGGGAGCTAAGATCCCGCTGTTGTAGAAGGTCACAAGATCTTCTTGGCCATGATTATCAGAGCTGTGGCAAGAAAATCAAAACAAAACAAAACAAAAAAAGCCCTCCAGTTTTGTGATTTTCCGTGAGTATTCCTAGAACTGGAGTGATCATGCAATGTATCATCCAAACTGAGATGGAAACGGGGGAGCTTGTCATAGTTCATGGGCACAGGTATAAACTGGGACCATCCCAAGCAAGCCAGGGCATAGGGTCACCTCACCAGGAGTCGAAAAGGAAATGAAATATATGTACATTGTGCTGTACACCTTACACTTATACAGTGCTGTGTGTCAGTTATATCTCAGTAAAACAGGAAGAAGAAAAAAATGCCAATTGGAGTAGATTTTTCTTACAAGGAAATGTAAATCATTAAACTACTTTCCCAAGAAAAGTGATATGAAAATAGAATTTCAGAGACAAAAAAAATGAATGAAGAACTTCTGACCTGTTAAAATGAGTTTGTTCAAGTATTTTTATATGGGTTATGGTGGGAATCCAAATGGATCCATTTCAAAGACTGTTGAAATTTTCATGTCAGTGTTCACAATTTTCTGTGAACTATATATTTTACAACTATTGAGACTTATGATGAGGAAGTTTAGAGGTCAACAAAAATTTCTGAGAAGGGATATACGTTTTCAGAATTTACTTAAGACCACTGATTTAGAATCAACCAAAATAATATGAAACTTGGTCCTAATTTAACAGCACGTATTTTACATACGAGTTATTTTTGTTTTTAGCTAAAAGAAGGAGTCTCTGAGCACTTTCATATCCTATTCAACTATAGTTGTTTTTTAAATTGTACATCATCATGTATGTAACTGTGAGACAATTTAGCAGAATAGTAAAAGAAGAAAACCTTGTTTTACTAAACTAAGCAGAAAATGGATATGGTTTAATTTTATTATTATGTCTAAGACTAATTAATTAGAGCTGGAAAAAAAAATTGCTTCCCCAAGAAGGGGCAGGGTTACGAAACAGAAGAAACAGAGAGGAGAAAAAAAGTGGAAGAAAAAATTCACTTGATTTACAAGGGTTTTAGGCAAGAAAATTGGGGGAGTCCCATAATGGACTAGAGAGATTGCACCTTGCCCGTGGCTGGTTCGAAGACACCTTGGCGTGAATCATCTGTCCTTTTGCCAAAGGTGAGGATGAAACAGCTCAGGGAGCGAACCATTCTGCCTGAGTGTGTCTAATGTTATTTTCAGATAAGCAGACTCAACCTGCATGGAGAGACCATGAGCTGGATTTCAGGAAAAGCCCAAGAAGAGTCCGCATTTCTCTTAGGATTATGCCCGGGAGAGCATCCACAGGCCTGGAAACACTTAACCATCCCTTGCTTACTTGAGAAACGTCAGAAAGGATTATTGAAACGGATTGGAATGTTGAACCAAACTTATAAGTGTTCCTAAGCTGTGTTCATTAACCAAAAAAGATGCTGGAACAGGAAAAACAATGAACCTGGGAACGTAGCTATGATTACACCCCTCCACCCCCAAAGGGGAAAGGAGTTGTGAATATTTAAGAGAACAGACTATGTTGGTCATTGACAACGAAGAAAATAAGGGAGAAGTTGTCCAAGGAAAATACTTTAAAGGTAATTTTCTTGGAGGGCTGAAAGAAAAGATGCAAAAAAAAAAAAAAAAAAAATCAAACCAAGAACTCTTATCAGTTATGATGTCAGGTCTTTGGGTGACTGTGAAATGCATTTATTCATCAGATGAAGACAAGGCTTGGAATTCAACACATCTATTGCACAAATACGGTTTGACCACCTAGCATATAAGTCAATGTGGGCAGAAGTTTGATAAAAATGGAAATGTGACCCGTAGGAACGGGAAGGATTCCATGGATGCTTGAATCATATTGAGAGTGTGATGCTTCCTACTTCCTACTTCGAGAAAGGAGATAGCTTTAAGGTGAGATAGTGATTCATTTTTGCAGACAAAATCCTGCAAGGAGTCATAAAAGTTAGGTGGTAGACTAGATATCCCAGTTGGTTCTGCCCATGGAGACTGTACAAATTATGATTTTTGAGTAGGAGCAGCTCCTTACCTGTTATCAATGCCATCAGGGAAAGGAAGAGAATAGGGAATCTGATGAATGTAAAGGGAAAACCCTAGAGGTGGAAGATTTGAATCCCAGTTGCACCCAAGTGCATCATGACTCTTTGGATGCAGTTGGACAGAGAGAAATTAGGAAATAAATTGCTGTGATGATCTCACATTCAGAGGTTACTCACATTACCCAAAATGACATGATAGGGACAAAATTGGGAGTAGATCTAGAGTTAAGGTCTGGCAGAGAGGTTTTTCTCATGAAATCCTGGAGACTCCTATGCATTGGGAGCCCAAGATCCCCACACCAACCCCAACAGGTCAATGTAAATGCGAAGATTTTCAAGTGTCAGCTGAGGAACTTCCAAGAAAAGTTTCCGGTGGGGAAAGAAAATGTACATTGGAGGAGATGGATTTCCCTGGAAATGTTTCTGTTAGGAGGGCAGTCAGATGTTGATTCATCAACATCAAACTAGGTCCTTTTGTGTATCCTGAGTCAGAAGCATGCCCCATGATTTTCCTAGAGAGTAAAAGGCATGGTTTTTAACTCACCCCAGTCGGAGGAGTTTAAAGCACTTTTATTTGAAAGTCACTCCTGTGGTCCCAGGGAAATTCTGAAGCTGAGTTTCCTTCCTCTGATTGTTAGAGAAATTATATTTGGTGGGTATAAACTGGAAGTCATGACAATTCAGGCATTGTTTCTCTGTAACAGTTAGATGTATATTTTAACACATATTTTTTTTTCCCTCCATGTGTTGGTTTAAATATAGTTGTTTGTTCTAAAGTTGGTGGTAGCTTGAAGCTAAATCACAGACTTGCTGCATCCGGCATGGGAAGCAGTCCTCTCCTGCACACACAGAGAAGGTCTTCCTTTTCCTGGCACTCAGTCCTGAATGGTACTCCAGGTGTGTGTCAGGGACAGAGCCGATGTAATAGAGAAAACAGTTGGAGATTCAGGGAGGCAACTGCTCCTCAGATATGTTGGGTCATAATCAGCTTGATGCATACCAATGACCAGAGGGTTCAAGGGGGCATTACCTTGAACGTCAGTTACTGCACTTTCAGAAAGCTCGTAGGATGCATCCTGGGGGGCATAGCCATTTAGTGTCCCCCTTCAGAAAAGTAGGGCTGTGGGCTGGAGTGTCCAGCGCTCTTCCCAAACACCTGGGAGATGCTTTAAGGTTGACCCCCACCATTCTTTGAAATCATCCATAACTCACACTTCAGGGTGCTTAGCCAAAATGAAATCTGTGCATGTGGAAGCTCTAATTGACTACATACTGAAGCAATTTCCATAGTAGGTATGAATAGATGTATGACTGATAGATGATAGCTAGATGAATAGATGATAGATAAATAAATGATAAATGATAGATGACAGATAATGAAAAGATGATAGAGATAAGTGATAGATAAACAAGTAGATGATAGATAGATGATAGATACAGATAGATGAAATAGAGAGATAGGTATAGATAGATTGTTTATAGATACGTGATAGGGATAGATAAATAGATGATAGGGATGATGATAGATGATAGATATGGATGGATAGATGGATGAATAAGTAGATGAATAGATGGGTGGATGAATGGGTGGAGAGAGAGAAATAATGCATGGATAGATATATAGATGCATAGATGTGGATGAATGGACAGATAGACAAATGGATGAAAAGACAGATGGATAGATGGATGGACGTATAGATAGATTATATAGAGAGATAGAGGATAGATAGGTAGATAGAGAATAGGTAGATAGATACTTAGGTGATAGATGGAGGGATGGATGATAGATAAATGATAGGTAGATAGAAAGATGGTAGAGATGATAAATGGTAGATGATAAATGATAAAAAGATGATAGAGATAGATAATAGATAGATGATAGATACAGATAATGATAGATGAAATAGAGAGATAGGTAGAGATAGTTTATAGAGACATGATAGGGATAGCTAAACAGATAAATAGAAAGATGATAGAGATAAGTAAATAGATGATAGATAGATAGATAGGTAGGTAGATAGAGATTTTCTAGGTCTCCATTGTGCTGTTGTGTTAATTACTTTGGAACCATGCTCGCACTTATATTCAAACCATGCTTATTAAAATTCAAGACGTGAGAACACAAAGGGTCATGCAAAGTCCTAGGAGGTACATTATATGTAGGGTTACTTTCGTCCAGAACGAAAAGTCCACCACAAAATGGCAACACCCAAGTGTCCCCCAACCCCTCTATGACTCTGTCCTCCTGCATCATTAATCTGTCAAATGTCAATTCAAGGAATATTTTATTAGAGAATCACCCACCACCATGAACAAAGCACAGCCCTCCCACCCATGAGAGCAGCAAGTCAAGGGCTGACAGGGTCCAGGCAGGTGTAATTAATTAGAGAATGTTACCCACCCCAGCACCCACCCAGAGGAAACCAGTCAGAAACAAATTCACTGGTCATCTTGGCAAAAACAAATGCTGAAGAATGTAAAACACAGCCTACACGTGTCCATATGTGCTTTCCCTTGCTCCTGAGGGCGGGGGCAGAAACCCACCCCAAACACCATAGTCAGGGACAATCAGGGTCTTGGCAAAGCCTCCCTATCCAGCCAATGCTCACTCAGTTTTTTCAGGGGCCTATAACACAAGCGTATGGTGGGCTGCAAAATCCATCTGCCCCAGTGATAGAAAATTATAGTGCTAAACACCCAGAGATGGTGTGTTACTCAGCTCAGACTGCCATAATGTAGTACCACATATGGGGGGCCCTTAAACAGCAGACATTTATTTACTCAGTCTTAGAGGCTGGAAGTCTGAGATCAAAGGGCCAGAGTGGTTGGTTTCCGGTGGGGACTGTCTTCTTGGTTTGTAGACGGCTGCCTTCCTGCTGTGTCTTCATATTGTGGAGAAAGAGAGAGAGTGAAGGTATCTCTTCTTTTAAGGACACTAATCCTATCGGATCAGGGCCTCACCCTCATGACTTCATTTCACCTTAATTGCTTCCTTTCTCCAACTACACCTGTGCTGGGGGTTAGGGCTTCAACCTATGAATTTCAGAGGAACTCAAACACTCAGTCCATAATAGATGGAAATATCCCACGGTACACATTCTGTGTGTTGAAAGTGAGATTCCCCCCACCCCTTCATTAGCCTAACAAAACACTTCGTAAAGTATTTGTCAGAAGTAAAAAAGAAAAATCATCCACATCAGGTGGCCCACCTCAAATTTCTTTTGCAAATTTTATTTTCAATTTCCTTTGTATGTGGGTTCAGTGCAGAAGGCAGTCCTGTACATGGTTTTATTTTCTTTTCAGCTGTTAGTATCTTTCTAGGCATGGCGTGTGGGTCAGTGTAGCAGTTCGAACCCAGTAGGAGTTCAAATTTAAAAAATTGTTGCTGGGACTTCCGTGATTAAGACTCCGTGCTTCCACTGCAGGGGGCATGGGTTCTATCCCTGGTCGGGGAACTAAGATCCAAAATAATTGGTGCCCATTTGATTGGGTTTTAACATGAATGTTCACAGTGGTGTATGTGCCTGACTGTGGGATAAAAGTTGAGTTTGCACATGTGCTGGACAGAGGTATCTGTGGTAACCATCGGTCACCAATAAGTAGTGGACACTAGTGTTCCTTCCAGGACCACAGTAGGAGCTCGGTTATGATGGGGTCAGATGCCCAGATTACCAGACTCACTCTTAGACATGCTCAGTGCCACTTGTGCTGTGTTTCTATCTGTCGGCTACTCTGATGGGTTTGCCAGCCTCCTGCCGAGCTGGGAGGATGGTAGGCGTAAATTTAGGGTAAACAGGTGATTCTCTTCAGGCGCCCCTGGGTGCCTTTTGAATAAATGCATGGTGGTCCTTTGTCCGTCTCCAAGAGTTCACCAGGCTGATGTGTGGCCGAGAGGTTAGGTGCATAGAGCTGCCCTTGCGACCACAGGATGAAGCGTTGAATCTGGGGCTGGGGTTTGGTTGAGGAGCGGCTGGTCTGAGCTCCTGTTGGAGCCGAGGCCTGCCTCGTCCACTTGCACGTGGCCAGCGCTGGGGGCTGCATCCTGCAGTCTGCCTGCCTCCTGGGTGTCCTGGTCAGGGCCGAACGGCCAGCCACGAGAACCCTCCCCTGTCTCATCTACCTCCCACATCTGGCTCTGGCCTGGGTTATCGTCTTCAACCTCTGTGTGTCTGGGTGTCCGAATGTGTATGTTTCTGCATGAGTCTGTATCTGTGTTTGTGTATGCACGTGTATTTGTGTGCATATGTGTTCGTATGCAGGCATGTGTTTATGTTTGTGTGTATGCATGTGTGTACATGCGTTTGGGTGTATGTGTACGCATGCATGTGTTTCTGCATGACTTCATGTATGCATGTACGTACGCATGGGCGGGTGTATTACCTGTCTGTGTGTATCATCAAAAGCAGTCTTCTCCTTCCCATCTCCGTTTTTTCCTGCATTCTTTCTCACTCCCTAAATGCCGTTCCAAATAACAAGGAAAAGAACAAGCTCATTACAATGTCCCTTGTTTGTGGAGTGAACTGCACATCTCAATGGCATTTGTTATTAGGTTGGGAACAGAGACTTTTGAATCCGTCTCCCAAGACAGTTTGAGAGGCTTATGGTAAAATAAATCCTGAGTTCCACCACATCTTCAAACATATTTCCAACAGGAAAAAAACAATGTTTACCCAGAGAAATGTCTGACAGATAAATGAGAACTTACTTCAATGCCTAGAGACCGTATCTCAAACTTCATGCAACAAACACACCCACAGTAATGTGTTCATGTATAAATATTACGGGGTGGGTGTTGGTAATGGATTTCCCTGCAGGACATTAAGATTGCGTTGGATATCTCCATGTGCACCCTGGTTAATCTAGTCTAAAATGTACGCTGTCTCATAAACACACACACACACACACACACACACACACAAGCGTCTTGAAGCCCAAATTCATCACTTCTATCCATCATCCAGCTCATGGTGACCTCTGAGAAAGATAAGAAACACATACTAGGCACTTCCAAATTTTACATATGGTTAAACTCAGAGCCAGGAGATACGTGGATAGCTTTGTCCCATGGATAATATAACTTTGAATCACGCTCTCCTTGCAGAGATAGATTTCGGGGTAATGCAAGTCAGGTCTACAAGGAGCAGAAGAAAAAAAAAAAAACGCATCATGGTGACAGTTATTGTGAGCGTAGCGCCTAGTCAGTGAGAGCTACAGAGGATGTGGGAACAGAAAAACGATCCCTAAAAATCGCAAGACAGAAATGAGCCCTTGCCTGGGGCGGGTGTTAGAGGCAGGCGGCTCAGGTATTAGACACAGCAAGCGTCAAGATTTATCATCTTGAAGGAGGTTTGAGCTCTGCTCCGCACCTCTGGGCAGACAGCTGCGCCTTAGCCCTTCCAGGGGAGGTGACGTAACTGGTCCTGGAAAAGGCAGGCGAAGGCTGAGTGCTGCTAAGACGAAAACCTGTGGTGTCTGCAGAAAGTTGGGAGGAGATCTTAGCCCCTTTTTCGGCTTTACGTATCACCTTCCTTTCCAAAAGCCCTCCCCCGGGGCGTTTGCATTGTCCTTGTAAAATCTCCAAATGTCACAGCTTTGAGGGGAGAAGAGGTAGCCTGTTGGAAAATGTTGTTTTTGCAAATGCATCCTTTTTTAAGATAACCTCTTGGGGCCACAAAGAGGGTCTCGTCAGCAGTCCAGACTTACTCATCTCTCTGGAGAAAAAAAAAACAAAAAACACTCAGGGAACTTTCCCAAAGTGACCCTTGGAGCATTTGGCGTGCTTGACCGATGGAAACTGCAGTGGGGCTATTGTTAAACCATGTCATGTCAAGTCACTTCCTGATGGTAAAGGAAGAGCCGACAGTGACCCTTTGCGCAATTGCCAAAATTGGCTTCTCTTGCTGCCTCCCAGGGAATGCCATCTTCTGGGCAGTGACAAGCAGCAGAGGTAAAGAAGGGACAAAAGTGCCATTCGACTCAGATGTCTGGGCAGCTGGTGGTACCCAGGAATTCCTGGGGAGAGAGACGTCCAACTAGATCTCACGTTTTCCACGCTGGGTGCACATCAGCTTGTCTTGAAAAAAGCGTTTCCAAAAAGTTACGATAATTTCCTGGCTGACACCAAAAGCACAGGCAACAGAAGAAATAAATAAATAATTAAATGGGACTTCACCCAAACTAAACACTTTTGTGCGTCAAAAGACACTCTCAAGTGGCATGGACATAGATACACTACCAAATGTAAAACAGATAGCTAGTGGGAAGCAGCCGCATAGCACAGGGAGATCAGCTCGGTGTTTTGTGACCACCTAGAGGGGTGGGATAGGGAGGGGGGGAGGGAGGGAGACGCACGAGGGAGGGAGTATGGGGATATATGTATACGTACAGCTGATTCACTTTGGTATACCGCAGAAACTAACACAACAATGTAAAGCAATTATACTCCAATAAAGATGTTAAAAAAAAAAAAAAATACTCTCAAGAGAGTGAAAAGACAACCCCCAGAATGGGAGAAGATATTTGCAAATCATGTATCTAATAAGGGATTCGTATCCAGAATACGAACTCCTCCAAGGCAACAACAACAAAACAACAATTTTAAAAATGGGCCAAGGACTTGAATAGATGTTTCTCCAAAGAAGATGGGCCAATGAGCACATGATAAGATGCTCAACAGCCATAGTCATTAGAGAAATGCAGATAAAATCCACAGTGAGATACCACTTCACACAAAACAAAACAAAAAAGTGGAAAATAAGAGCTGTCAATAATGTGGAGAAATTGCAACCTCGTGCACTGCTGGTGGGAATGGAAAATGGTGCAACCACTATGGAGAACAGTATGGCAGTTCCTCAAAAAAGTTAAACAGAATTACCATACGATCCAGCCAATTCTGGGTACATACCCCAAAGAACCGCTAACAGGGACTCGAATACTCATGTTCATAGCAGCACTATTCACAGTAGCCAAAAGGCAGAAGCAAACCAAGTGTCCGTCGACAGATGAATGGATAAAGAAGGTGGTCTATCCACACAATATAACTCAGCCCTAAAAAGGAGTGAAGCACTGACACAGGCTACAACATGGCTGAACCTTGAACACATGATGTTCCGTCAGAGCCCTGACCATGCAATGCAATCCTTGCTAGAAAGTCTGCAAACACACACGCGTGCACACACACACACACACACACACACAGACACCTTTTTTTCCCCCAGGGAGAGGAGACATTCCTCTTCTGATTCTTTCCATCACTTAACATCTTTATCACTTCATCTTACATCTTGATCATTATTAGTACATTTTTACGCAGACTTCATTCAAAGCTCACTCACGGCATTTGCAGACGTGCGATGATTATGGGATAGCGGCGGGATGAAAATTCACTTGAGGTTGATGTCAGGAAGTCCTACCCACTCTGCTTTCTTTGGATGTGGGTAATTCCATCTCCCCAGGGACACAGACAGGGCCAGGAAGTCGGAGATACGTTGGGACTTTTTGTTTTTTAGGTTCTTTACTTTTAAAAAAAATGTTATTAGGGTTTAATTGATTTGCAATGTTGTATTAGTTTCAGGTGTACAGCAAGTGAATCTGTTATACAAATACATCTATCCACTCTTTTTCAGATTTTTTCCCGTATACGCCATTACAGAGTACTGAGTAGAGTTCCCTGTGCTATACAGTAGGTCCTTGTTGGTTATCTATTTTATGTATAGTAGTGTGTATATGTCAATCCCAATCTCCCAATTTATCCCTCCCCCGCCCTTACCCCTGGTAACCATAAGTTTATTTTCTACGTCTGTAACTCTATTTCAGTTTTGTAGATAAGTTCATTTGTATGTTGGGAATTTAACTGAGAAAGCTGAATGGAAAATGGGGAGAGGACAGAAAAATTCGGACCCAGAGAATCTTGGAGAATATGAACTCCTTGGGACCATCATGGTCTGTTTCTACCCAGAGTTGAGAGCCCCAGGGTGTACTGGGGTTGGCCAAGTATGCCTGGCCCGAGGGTGAAATATTGATCCCAGAAATCCTTAACAGCCCCATCGATTAGATGCACGTGCAGGCAGGGTTGATGGACACATGAGGTGGATGTGTATAGAACATCACTATTGATAAGGCAAAGGTACTAATTTGCTAGGGCAAATACTACAGACGGGGCGGCTTAAACGTTAGACATTTATGTCTCCCAGTCCTGGAGGCTGGAGTCTGAGATCCAGGTGTGGGCAGGGCTGGTTCCTCCTGAGGCCTCTCTCCTGGGCGTGTAGACAGCCCTCTCCTCCCTGTGTCCTCACAGGGTCGTCCCTCTGTGTGCGTCCGTGTCCTAATCTCCTCTTCTTATAAGGATCCCAGTCCTATGGGATCAGGGTCCACCCTAGTGACCTCATTTTACCTTCATCACCTTCTTAAAAGACCCCACTTCCAAATCCAGCCACATTCTGAGGTCCTAGGAGTTTGGACTTCACCATATGAATTTAGGGGGAACACAGTTCAGTCCATAACAGGAGATCAGGGTATGGCACATATTTTTCCCTCCGCCAAGCTGCCCATCTGCGTGGGGAATTTAGGTTTGTACAGACACACTGAAATAAGTACTTTTTATTTTTGTCTCCATCAAAGAATGCAACCCTTCCCTCTTAAAATCATTATGGGGGCGTAGAAAAATTATTTGACAGATGCCCAAGGAAACCAAAAACATGCTTACATGTTTTATTCTTTGCACTTCCAAGAGTATGTGCTTGACTCTCTGTCAGTCCCAGTAAAGGGAGGGAAGGAGAGAAAGGTCAGGGGGGAGACCTCACTTACCCTCCTCGCTCAGGGGTACCTCTCCTCCCGTCGTTAGTGTCCATTGAAAGCTTGATAAGCATCTCCTGTCTCCCAGTTGGAGGGACTTCGCTACATGTCTCATTTCACATCAATAACTAGTTCATCAAACAGATAAATGGTAGGCGAACATAGTTTGCACGTGTATCTTTTAAGGCAAAAGGCAAAACGTCAAAAACACCTACTCCGGCATGGGTCTGGGAGATTGCAGCTGTATTTCCATGCTCTAGGAGAACACGGTCATGCCCTCTGCCGAGAGGGGCATGTCTCATAGGAAAATGGCAACTTGAGATTTAAATCCATCTGAGTTGGGTTTGAAACCCTGACCTGCTCCTACAGGACACTCCTTGTCTCTTTTATGGGTAGGTTTTATCAGTTGCAAAATGGGAACTAAGACCCACCTTGTCAAGGGCGATGAGAGTTATCTATACTTGCTGGGAAGCACTTAGTAAACCCCAGCTTGGGTCACGCCAGACGCCCACCTGGAGTTGCTGTTGCATTTTTGCCCATGTGGGTAGGAGAATGTGGGCAAAGATAGGTAGGCACCGGGGGTGAGTTTTTTGACCTTATAGCACCCTCAGATCTCCCAGAAATTCTCACTGCCTTTACATAGTTTACATCTCAGTGTTTTAGATATAGATTGTCATGTTTTTCTAATTAAAAGTCTCAAGTAAAACTTTAAAAAAATAATATTTAAATCTTGGCCTAGGGTGGAAAAGATTCATTTTCCCCCAGCTTTATCGAGGTAATTGACAAATAAAATTGTAAGATATTTAACGTGTATACTAGGACGATTTGATATACATGGTGGAAGGATGGAATGCTTTCTTTTTCTTTCCTTTTCTTCCAGTTTGATTGATAAGATGAATTCTTTCATGATGCTCTTCATCATCACACACACCCCCTCCCTCAGTGGAGGTCCAAGAACTTGGCAAAGATTCGCATAACATCAGAGAAAGGCAGAGATGGAAATTCATACAACTGCATGCCTGTTGTGGGCACACCACACTGAGCTTCATTCACGCTTTGAAAAGTTACTTCAGAACAAAATACACTATAAAGTGTATTTTTCCATAAAGCAACCACTAAAATAACAATAATGTGCCTTCATCTTATTATTGCAAACATTTTCTGTGTTTCTATACAAACAGATGAGCATAGTAATTTACTCAACTCATCATTTCACTTATCCAAACCAAAAACCTGCTAAAGCAAGAAAATAATAGGATAAAATCGCGATTCGATTTGAAAAGTAAAGTCTATGATTTAATTAATTGCATTTTAAAGTATTTAATACAACCTACTTTTTTAAAATTTATTTTTATTTTTGGCTGCGTTGGGTCTTTGTTGCTGCGCGTGGGCTTTCTCTAGTTGCGGCGAGCAGGGGCTACTCTTCGTTGCGGTGCGTGGACTTCTCATTGCGGTGGCTTCTCTTGTTGCGGAGCACGGGCTCTAGGCACGCGGGCTTCAGTAGTTGTGGCTCGTGGGCTCAGTAGCTGTGGCTCGCGGGCTCTAGAGCGCAGGCTCAGTAGTTGCGCCACACGGGCTTAGCAGCTCCATGGCATGTGGGATCTTCCCAGACCAGGGCTCGAACCCATGTCCCCTGCATTGGCAGGCAGATTCCCAACCACTGCGCCACCAGGGAAGCCCCCAACCTGCTTTTTTATCCTCACCACTATATGAGTATACTTTCAATGCTTTAATTATACAGTTGAAACCTTTTTTTTTTTCTTTTAACTTTTTAAAAAAATTATTTATTTATTTATTTATGGCTGTGTTGGGTCTTCGTTTCTGTGCGAGGGCTTTCTCTAGTTGTGGCGAGCGGGGGCCACTCTTCATCACGGTGCGCGGGCCTCTCACTATCGTGGCCTCTCTTGTTGCGGAGCACAGGCTCCAGACGCGCAGGCTCAGTAGTTGTGGCTCACGGGCCTAGTTGCTCCGCGGCATGTGGGATCTTCCCAGACCAGGGCTCGAACCCGTGTCCCCTGCATTGGCAGGCAGACTCTCAACCACTGCGCCACCAGGGAAGCCCTATACAGTTGAAACCTTTTAAAGCTTGTCACTTAAAATTGAAAATATTGGTTTAAGTTATAATAAACCTGAAATCAGTGTAATCCTTATAAAGCAAGATGTCAATTAAATGTGTTCACGTTTGTTCTTATATCTGTAATATTTTAGGCATGTTAACTTTTGTCTGTCTCTAATTTAAAATTTAAAATTTAAAATAAAAATAAAGATACCACCTACTTTGATTCTATAGGATTCAGTGCTAGAAATCTTAATAATGGCCTTCCCTAAGTCTGACCTTATCAGTTGCTTGTGGTCTTAAAGACAGCTAGAAATACTCTTTTTTCAGAGCCAAGCTGTCTTGGCTTCCCAAGGCTCTGGGTTCCCTTTTTTCCTGTGTCCTCACATTGGCTTCATCCCAGCTGGGCTGGAGCAACCCTCCAACCTTGTACAGATAGAGAAAACTCAGATTGCAAGCAAAGAACACAAGGGTCTGGTCCTTTCTGATCCCCAAGGGGCCCCTCACTGGGGGGTTGCCCGTCATCAGGGCCAAATTTGTTTTCCATTTATGTTGAAACACAAAAGCCACCTGGGTCGAGTTTTTTGTTTCTGTTTTTTTCTCTTCCTCCTGAAAATTCCTTCCATTGTTCTATCTGGCACTCTGCCCTGGAGGGAGATTTTAGCAGCCTCTCCCTGTCCAAGTCTGTCTGGTTTGGGGCACGTTGAAGAGGCGATGGTCCTTGCCGTGAATTTGGTCTCTACAGCTGTTCACCACGAACGCGGGAAACCCATCTCCCCTCCTAAAGACTTCGGCTTTCTACTTCACAGGAACACTCGGCCCCAAGAAATTACAGGGCTCCCTTAAATCTCTGCTGAGTCAAGATGAAAACAGTTCTGACACGGAGCTTTCACGTCGGAGGCACGAAGGCTTGTGAATGAAAGCTTGAAGATCAACTTTTCACAAAATAACGCCACCCTGTTTTCTATCTGGATTCCTTGAGTGTTATGCATGCAGAGTCTGGAGTTGCTTTGTGGTTTTCCAGAACCACGGGATATAGTGTTTATGATATAATATCCCAACACAAATTATATTACCAATGAGCACTGACATTTGAGTGGAAATATATAACTCAAATGATTCTGTGGGTGGTTGTTGACGCCAATAGATGTCTTTCATAAAGTCCAATGTCAGTGCCAAGGTAAGGGGGAAAAATGCATTCTAATTATCATTTTATGTTGCTCCTATCTTCTGCTAAGAGCAGATTTTTTTTTTCAAAGTTCTACTCATTTTACCCTTTACATTGTAATGCTTTATTAAAAACACAAATATAAAATGTAAGCATAAGCTAAATATATAACATATTTATATATTAAACTACAGATTATCATTTACAAATCTTGCATACATATATATATAACTTACACATTCAATATACTTACACAAAATAGAAATATAGGTATACCTTAAATTGTAAATCTCTTTTGTGGATTTTTTTTTTTCTTTAGTGGATTCTTGATGTTAACTAGATATGCCCATATCTGCTTGAACTCATTTGTTTAGCAATATATTTTTCCAGTCATCTAGGGAGATTACAATTATGCTTCAAGTTTATGATGCGGTATCTTTGATTCCCCTTTTTTTTCTCATAAAACAGGATCCAGGTGTTACTCTAAAATAAGCACGTGTGCAAGATTTCCACTTAACATCATGAAGTGGGTGGATCCTAAGTCTGTACTTGACCATAAACTAATAGAGATTACTATACATTCACATTCTACCTCGGGAAAAGTTACAATTTTTTTTTTTTTTTTTTTTTGGCTGTGTTGGGTCTTCGTTTCTGTGCGAGGGCTTTCTCTAGTTGCGGCGAGCGGGGGCCACTCTTCATCGCGGTGCGCGGGCCTCTCACTATCGCGGCCTGTCTTGTTGCGGAGCACAGGCTCCAGATGCGCAGGCTCAGTAGTTGTGGCTCACGGGCCCAGTTGCTCCGCGGCATGTGGGATCTTCCCAGACCAGGGCTCGAACCCGTGTCCCCTGCACTGGCAGGCAGATTCTCAACCACTGTGCCACCAGGGAAGCCCACAATTATTTTTACATGCTGATAATGTGTAAAAGTGTGTTTCTGTTGTTCACCATACAAAAACTGTGAAATCCTATTGCCTGTGCTGGAAGTATATACTTAGAAAAATAAGAGTTACCTATCATAAAAGTCTGCTAGATGTCTTAAAGAAAGAAAACCAACTAAAAATATGGTGGCCCTTAGTACTTTATTTTTTGTTTGGTTCATTGCTGTCCTTATTGGATTCATAACCTCTGGCATCTTGGCTTTGACTTTCCAAGTCTTTCATCTAGCTATCCCTTCCCATGTGTTTTGTACAGAATACAATAAGGTGAGAAAGACAGCACAAACACATGCCAGAATAGGAAAGACAGCAAGAGGAAAATAACAGAATTGCCATATCCATCTTACCAAATTCATCTAGAGCATCACCTAATAAGAAATGGTGATGCCAGACAGCATGTCTTGGGTCTTACGTCCAGCAACAGAATCCCACCATTTATAAAATCCGTGTACTGCCTGCCTAGGAATTATGTTTTTTCTCCAAGAAATGACTCATTTTATTACCATAACCCATGTATACATTTGTTCTGATTCTTTTTTTTTTTTCCTTTTTAAAAAAAAATTATTTATTTATTTATTTATTTATTTTTGGCTGTGTTGGGTCTTCGTTTCTGTGCGAGGGCTTTCTCTAGTTGCGGCAAGCGGGGGCCACTCTTCATCGCAGTGCGCAGGCCTCTCACTATCGCGGCCTCTCTTGTTGCAGAGCACAGGCTCCAGACACGCAGGCTCAGTAGTTGTGGCTCATGGGCCTAGTTGCTCCGCGGCATGTGGGATCTTCCCAGACCAGGGCTCGAACCCGTGTCCCCTGCATTGGCAGGCAGACTCTCAACCACTGCGCCACCAGGGAAGCCCTGTTCTGATTCTTAAAAATAGTTTTGAATAGGCAAAACTATTTCTGTTTATACCTGAAGACATTTTTTAAAATAATGTTTTTACCAGCTATGGATTGTCTACAATAACATATTTATTCAGAATATCTGGAAAATATTTCAATGGAAATTACAAAATAGGATTTTATTGTAAACTTAGCAGTTGGTGCATGAGGTATGACAACCTCTGTTGTTGAGTATGCTTAAAGATCAAGAGGTAAAATGAACAAAATTGGGTGCAATAAATTTTATTAACCTTCTAAAATCTCTAAACACCTCTTCATTTTATTTAATGTTTTTACAATCAGTCTGTGAGACAGATAAGGCAATGACAGGAGAAAAGTGAAGCTTGTTTAAGATTATTTCAAAATCGAGTCCTGGCCATGGGATTAGAACGTAGCTCTCCACCATTTCAGAAAAATGACTTTTTCCACATATCACATCATGAATTGTTAATCTCCTTAAATTTTAAATTCTTAATCCTTTTTCTTTTTAGCCAGAAGAGAGATGACTGGAAAATAGTGGGAAAATACAGACATGGTGTCAGAAGGCTCATTAGGGAAATTCTTAATCCCTTTGAGATGAAGTGTCATATAACACCTTCATTAACTTAGTATCTGTCAAGATCTCTGTCCGTAAAAGACGAACCCTTCAGTTACCAGATCATGTAAAATGGTGTCAGAAACCGAGGATGGTGCGAATGAGTGGGATAAGGATGTTGAGTTTGGTTTCCAGTGATCGCCTCATCAGTATTATCTCATTGTGATTTTTTTTTTAAATTTATTTATTTATTTATTTATGGCTGTGTTGGGTCTTCGTTTCTGTGTGAGGGCTTTCTTCTAGTTGAGGCAAGCGGGGGCCACTCTTCATCGCGGTGCGCGGGCCTTTCACTGTGGGGGCCTCTCTTGTTGCGGGGCACAGGCTCCAGATGCGCAGGCTCAGTAGTTGTGGCTCACGGGCCTAGTTGCTCCGCGGCATGTGGGATCTTCCCAGACCAGAGCTCGAACCCGTGTCCCCTGCATTGGCAGGCAGACTCTCAACGACTGCGCCACCAGGGAAGCCCTCTCGTTGTGAGTTTAAGGGGATCTTGGCTTATCTTGTCAAAATAAGAAAAGAGCCATTACAAATATAAGAGGAAGCCAAAAAGAGCATCAAAACTCTTTGAATCCTACATGGTACCCTATCTCAAAATTTCAGCCTCAGGAAATGTTTGTGGATTGAGTTTTTAGTGATGATGACAGAATTACTCTAATTGGCAGAGAATCAAAACTAGTACAGAATGGAAAACTCACTCTGGAAATAAGAAGGACAACAGGATGACAGGTATAACGTAGAAGAACTGAAATATCCACAACATTAAGGTATAACCACCTTTAAACATTTGCTTTTCCTAAGTCTATATGACCCCTGATAAGTGAACAGAGTGCCATCCTTGGTAAAATCCAACTTTGACTTCTGGCCCATAAATTTAAATTGCTATCCACTGTGAATTTGAGAGACACTAAATTCCCTAAGAAGAGAAGTGAAAGATATTATTACTATGTTCTTTTGCTCAGCTGTAAATGAAAAAAACAAAATTCTTAGATCCCTGATATATTCAGAATTATATAATCCTAAACTATACGATATTAAAAAAATATATTTTGTAAAGCAGCTTATTGGTGCAAGTTTATGTCAGAATTCTTTGTGCCATAGAATTATTATATGATCCAGCAATTCCAATTCAGGGTATATACCCAAAAGGAATAAAAGCAGGGAGTCAAAAAGACATTCGTACACGCACGTTCATAGCAGCACGATTCACAGTAGCCAAAAGGTGGAAACAAGCAAAGTGTCCAAGGATGGATGATGGATAAACAAAATGCGGTTTATGCACACAACGGAGTATCATTCAGTCTTAAAAAGGAAGGAAATTCTGACCCAGTCTACAACATGGATGAACTCTGAGGACATTATGCTAAGTAAACAAGCCAGACATAAAAGGACAAATACTGTCTGATCCCACTACTTGAGGTACCTTGACAAGTCAAATCCATAGAGACAGAAAGTAGAAAGGTGGGTGACGGGGCTGGGGTACGGGATGGGAAGTTAGTCGTTAATGGGAACAGGGTTTTAGTTCGGGAAGATGAAAAATTTCTGGCGATGGATGGTGGGGCTGTTTCCACCGCATTGTGAATGCCCTTATGCCACTGAGCTGTATACTTAAAAGCAGTTAAACTGGTCAATTTTGTGTTATGTATATCTTCCCACAATCAAAAATACTTTTAACAAAATAAAGTAAAAAGTGTATGGCAAATTTCTTTCTTACCAAACAATGATTATCATTGTAGCTTTATCTAGATATCTTTGGTGCTCTTAAAGACATTTGTTAAAAGTGAAGGAAAATGCATTCCCATTCAGATGCCCTGGGGGCCGAGTCCCAACATGTCCCTGACAAGCAGAGTTTAACAAGGGATATTTTCACAGATTTCCCTTCATTAGCACGAATTCCTGCTGACATGATGCAGAACTAATTGGTGCCCTATATCTCCTATCCTCCCCACGTGGGACCTGTAAAAACTGGAAACTCTTAAGACTCAGTGTCTGTTAGCAGTTTGGGGAGGATTCCATTGTTCTCTCTTGTCACCCAATGAAAAGCGTGCTTTAAGATTCCACGAACACAATGGCTCTTTTTTTCTTATCTGACACCACTTGGCTTCTCAGCTCCAGGTCACATCCACCCACAGACAATGGCAAAACTTAGCATCGCAGAAACCCCAGACTAAACTGTGTATTGAAAAAAAAAAATCCCTTATCCCAGCTTCAGTGTAGCAATCTGACCGGGTCTTTTTTGAGATTATGTACAGAAAATAATATTATCGTTTTACCAAGTGTCATCAAACCTGAAATGAACATCTATTACGTTCTGAAAGCTCCATTAAACGCTTGCCATTTATCGCTACTCCAGGAAGTACTTTTGTTACCATCCCCATTTGCGAGAGGTGCAGCTTTGTCATGGCAGTTTGAGTAGCCGACTACACTGCCCATCGGTCCGTTGTGTGTGGTCCAGCAGGGATTCCATCTGATGGCTTTGCTTGTGTAGAACAAGAGAGAACAAGTTCTCTCCTTGGATGTGGATGAGAGCCTCAAGCTCCCACTGGACCCACTGGGTCCACGTCTCAGTCCCACGGGTGGTAAATCTCTGGAGACACGAGTCAGATTTGGGTAATGACCCAGGATGCTGTTTTTACTGGGCTGGTTCTAGGTATGCATTCATCCGTGTATGGGTGGGTAGACGGAGGGTGGGCAGAAGAGGAAGATTCTGGTGGGGTCTACGTGGAGTTCCTCAGATGGGCTGGATTCCCCATTAAACCTCCCTGAGCGCCCCAAGGCTTTGTCCGTGAGGGACACATCTCTGCCTACACAAACAGGCTTTCTGGTCCCGATGAGATTTAGCTACTATGTACCAGGAGGAAACATTTACCGCGATTAAACTTTTAATAACACTTCATTAAGATTATACCATCTGAAGCAACTTGGCTGCCAGAGACCTAGCTGTTATCGTAACCTTGGGGTCTATTTACAGAGGAAGAAAAATTAAACCAGGCTGCGATTCTCCTGCTGTTTTCTCTTCCTGGATTAAAAAAGATACTCTAAAAGATAAAGTATTTCTCTGAGAATTAAATTTGTCGAAATGCATGTGCATTCGTTTATTGTGAACAGAATCCAAACACTGAATTTTCAGCATTCCCTCCTATTTTTTTTCAGCTTTTGGCTTCGCGTCACCTTTTTTTTTTCCTTTTTAGTTCCGAAGGCACATCCAAAAAGCACACACAGAAAATAATTTAACGTTTTCTCTTCCTGAAGTATTTTCATAATCTAAAGTGTCAGTGCCTTCCTTTTAAGTTTATATATTTCCACAAAGAAAAAATATATGCTCTTACTGGCACACGAAGATACCCTTAACAGTCATCATCATAATAAAGTACACCTACTCCACATGCCAGAGGAATGAAGAAAACAGATTCTCTCTCCGGTAACCTTAGAAATGCGCTCAGTTATTTTTATGGCTTCTTTGAGCCAACTTAAAATGCAAGTGGTATTCAAGTTGGGTCGTTAGAATTCTAATGTTTGCGAAGTTTGTAAAACTCATGCCTGCTTACCACTACGTTGTCTTTGATCTCATGAGCCGCAAGTCATCTTTCCCTTGGCCTCTCCCAGTGCTGCTTTTCCGGGTCACACATAAGATGGTCATCGCCAGCACCATGTCTGAAATCATGGTTCCCAGAACTCCACTTTCTAACCCCGACTCTGGGGTCACCATCTCCAGGGTCCTCCCACATCTCTAGGGTGCCGATACATGGACCAGTCTGGTTGTATTTCCACGCCTTACGGTCCATTTCATGGCTGAGAGCCATAATCGCTGCCTTGCAAATACCCAAAGCTCTTGGACAACAGAATTCACCACCAAGCGTGCTAAAATCCAGACTGCCAGTTCCCCATGAGCTGGGTGTGAGGCAGACTGGGACCTGGGACCCTTTGCTGCAGGGCTTGCAGCTGGACACACCTCTCCTCAAGCAACAAGATACAAAGAAACTATAAGGGACTAAAAATAACTGCGTGCGTGCACAGTTGGGGCAAATTATAGACAAAAAGATACAAAAAGACCAAAAAAAAACCAACTGCCACTTCTGAAGAGCCAGGGGCAAAAGCAGGGTCCTGTGCATGCCCCCTGCACACAAGACCACAAAGGGGTGGGCAGACCCCCTAAGCCACCCCTCCAGCCGGACCCCCGGACACACACCTACCGTCACCCCATATAAGGAATCAGCTCGTCCCCCCTTGGGAAGCGAGCGAGGGAACCTGTTACTTAGTCTCACTTCCCCATGCTGCAGCAGGGGTCCCAATAAAGCCTTGCCTGAATTTCTCCTCTGGCCTCTGGAGGCCAAGAACTCTGGTCAGTCAGTAACAGGTGTGGGCTGGAGAAAAATCACACCAGTGTGCCCATTTGTCTGTTGTATCCTTTTCCTCCCAGTACAATTCTTTCCCCACTTTTTAAAATCATTGTTTTCCATGTCTCTCCGTTTTCTTAAAACCTCAATATGCCTTCCCCAGCCTAAGCGAATGATCTTGACTTCAGTCTTACAGAGGAACAGAAATTCTCTCAGCTGAGATCGACCTCACCTCCCTTCCATCAAACCCACCCGCCTTTTCTCTATTGCCTGCAACTCATGTGGAAGAAGTATCTGAGCGTATTAATGTTGAAACGCCTATATTTTCCTTCCCTGCTCTTGGCAACCCGAGGTAACACCCACAGTCCCAAAGGGTTGGTGTACTGTCCATGGACCCTCTCCTGGGTCATGTCCATCTTCATCGCCTGCTGCCCTGGATGTTCTGTCTCAGGACTTGTGCAAACTCAAACTTTTTGGGGTGGCGGGGGGATGATCGTGAATGCCCCCTGTATTATCCACAACAAACAAGGATAGGTTTGGGGCATATATGTCCCATCCTTGGGGCGGACACAGTCCTCAGTCCTGATAACTCATTCTTTTTTAAAAAATTTTTATTGGAGTGTAGTTGATTTACAACGTTGTGTTAGTTTCAGGTGTACAGCAAAGTGAATCAGTCATACATACATCTATTCTTTGTTGGATTCTTTTCCCATATAGGTTATTCTTCTTCTCCCTTATTATAATATTTCAGATTCTTTTCCCAAGATTACAGAATACTGAGTAGAGTTCCCTGTGCTCTACAGTAGGTCCTTGTTACTTAGACCTATTTCGTATACAGTAGTGTGTATATGTTAATCCCAACTGATAACTCATTCTACAGGATGCTGAGAGCGTTGCCAGTGGGACTGAAGTCACCTTTGTTCCTTTCCCTTTCTTCCTGGCTCACTTAACACCAGCTTCTTAGGACAACATCCCAAATAAACGACCTCACTCAGGTCCCTGGCTCAGGCTCTGTGTTTGATGGAACATCCAGCTCAACAGGGAATGCCTGCTTTTCCATCACGGAGAACAAAGACCCTCATCGTTCCTCTGAGAGGAAGAAAAGGTTCATCTCAACACAGAAAGGCTGGGAAAGTCTTTTCTTGAGGCATAGAACTAGGAGCTGGACACTTGTCAGTCTTTCCCCCCTCCCCCAGCCTCCCTAGCCCCTGACAACCACTTTTCTACTCTCTGTTTCTATGGGTTTGACTTTTATTTGGATTCCACATGTAAGTGAAAGCATAGAGTACTTGTCTTTCTCTATTTGACTTCTTTCACTAACCACGTTGCCCTCAAGATTCATCCATATTGTCCCAAATGGCAGGATTTTCTTCTTATGACTGAATAATATTCCATTGCATATATATATATATACACACACACACACATACATACCATATATATATATATATATATACACATACCACATATATATACATACATACCATATATCTACACATACCACATCTTCTTTATCCATTCATCTGTTGATAGACACTTAGGCTGCTTCCAAGTCTTGGCTATTGTAAATAGTGCTGCTGTGAACATAGGGGTGCATGTACTTTTTGGAATTAGTGTTTTGTCCAGATATATGCCCAGGAGTGGGATTGCTTGATCATATGGTAGATCTATTTTTAGTATTTTGAAGAACCTCCATACTGTTTTCCACAGTGACTGCACCAATTTACATTCCCACCAACAGTGTAGAAGGGTTCCCTTTTCTCCACACCCTCTCCAGCATTTATTATTTATAGACATTTTGATGATGGCCATTCTGACTGGTGTGAGGTGATACCTCATTGTGGTTTTGTTTTCATTTCTCTAATAATTAGTGATGTTGAGCATCTATTCATGTACCTGTTGGCCAGCTGTATGTCCTTTTTGCAAAATTGTCTCATCAGTTCCTCTGCCCATCTTTAATCAGATCATTTGTTTTGTTTTCTATTGAGTTACGTAAGGTTATCTCATTTTTCTTGAAAGCATTGGTTTTAAAAATGAAAATTGCAATAATTTGCAAACGACCTCATATTAGCTCATGGATAGGACACAGCTCAAATGCAAAATAAAGGGTGTTGCAGACACGAGCACTCACGGCTAATGGTTCTTACTCAAGCTATCTGGGAATTGTAATGGGGAATCAGAACAATCTTGGCAAGAGTGCCCTGGTAGAGTAATTGATCCTAAATTAAAGACTTAGCTGGATCCCGAGGAACTGTTCAAAACTGGCAAGCCACCAAAGCACTGTATCTTTATCATCATATTGAAAATGGAAATAGTTGGCAATGGTATGCACTCAAAACATAGCTACAGTTTCTTTTAAAACTTAAATATTGAATTCGTGGCAACATTTGGGTTAAATTTATGTTCAAAAAAATGGATTGTCTTCTGAAATGTGGGTGGAGAGGCACATATGCACAGTTCTGTTTATATATCCCTCACAACAATAATTAGTTGAACAGGCAGAGAATTCGTTTTCCAGATTTCTTAATCTGCTAGACAGGACTCCAAGAAAGAGAGAAAGTCCATACGCGTTTTCATTCTTAGGGGATATTATCCTTTTGGAAATATTACCGAAATGTGGAGGAAGCAGAATTACTCTCTTCTGGAAAACAGGTGTATCTAATATTATATGTTTTTCATCAGTGCCCTATCTTTTACCACTGTTCTTAATTTTCTTACAATTTATGGAGCACTAAAGTGACTTTTACTTCAAGATCGTAAAATATAAGACAAAAAGAGAAACCGATCTTTACCACTTTACAGGCATTTGCACACACACCTGTGAAGAAAATGTTTTCGCAAGTGTTAAGAGTTCATTGACCATCTCAAGTCAAGGTATTCTGGAAGGCTGAGCGACCCTCAACGGTGAATCCAGGTGGAATCTCCAACCCTAAAAATAAAACCACTAACTAGAGAGGTTCTATGTATGCCAATGGATATTTCCACCAATGTGTGTGTGTGTGTGTGTGTGTGTGTGTGTAGGTGTGTCTGAGTTCTAGGTCAGAGGAATTAATGGGTCAAGGACCATAATGTGTGTGGCGAAGAAGCTCATTAGGGGCTGAATTGTGTCCCCTGAAAAATCCATATGTTGAAGCCCTAACCCCCAGGACTTCAGGATGGGGCTGGATTTGGAGATGGGTCTCTACAGAGGTCATTAAGGTAAAATGGGGTCATTAGGGTGGGTTCTGATCCCATAGGACCGGTGTCCTTATAAGAAGAGGAGATCAGGACACAGACACACACAGAGGGACGACCACGTGAGGACACAGGGAGGAGAGGGCCGTCTACACGCCCAGGAGAGAGGCCTCGGGAGGGACCAGCCCTGCCCACACCTGGATCTCAGACTCCAGCCTTCAGGACTGGGAGAGAATATATGTCTGTTCTTTAAACCAGCCAGTTTGTGGTATTTTGTTATGGCAGCAAAATAATAAAAACTCTACATGGCTGTGGTGATCCAACAGAACAATGACAACGATGATTATGACCTTGCAATTAATGAAGGAACTGGACGGATGAACGCTATAAAGTGTGTTGCCTGCTTCAGCTTCCTGATATGATTGGCATGCAGATTTAGGCAAAGCATGTGTTCTTTAGAATGTTGACTCCGTGCTTTATAGTTTCCAAAGGAGAATGAACAGGACGGGAAGGATAACTGAAAACCAGGAAAAAGCTCATGGAAGAAGGCATGTAAGTGAAGAGGACCTATCGTTAAATTGCATTGTTAAAATTGACCAGGGGAGTGGAGGTGGGGAAGGGGAGGGAGAGATAAAACACAGGGAGGGGAGATAAATTAGGAGTTTGGGATTAACACATACACACTACTGTATATAGTCAATAAAATAGATAACCCAGAAGGACCTACTGTCGAGCACAGGACACTCTACTCAGTATCTTGGAATAAACTGTAACAGAAAAGAATCTGAAAAAGAGTGGATACATGCATATGCATAACCGAATCACTGTGCTGTACACCTGAAACTAGCACAACATTGTTAATCAACTCTACTCCAATTCAAAATAAATAAGTAAAATTGGCCATTTGAGTTATTTTTCTGTTACTACATTATTTACGTGGAATGTAAAAAAGCAAAAACGTTTTTTGAGAGGAAATGCCAAATTACTCACTGCACATTTTAAAAGTGAATTAAGAATCCATTTTAAAGGTAGAACATGGATTTTCTACCACCTTCCATTCACACTTTGGGACATTCTATTTATGAGCCTTGAAAGCCTGAAGATCATTTTAACCACCAGAATCCAGTTCTCCCTGGAATAACTTTTCACCAAAAAAAGTAAAAGTAATAAGAATTGCACAGACAGTAAATTGTTCAGTGAGGTTATTTTAAAACTCACAGAACTGATTCATACCCTGTAACAATGCTACTTTTATGTGTCGATTCGTTGCTTTTGAAGTTGGATAGTCAAACTTATCCACCATGCCATAATCAGAAAACATCAAGAGCCAATGGCTGCCCATGTGAAATTTGATATTTACTGAAAAATAAAACTTTGTTTTAAAAGCAATCTTCTATGCTTAGTCTCAGAAAAGGAAAGGTTAATTTGAGTCCCTGATGTATCTTTCATTTTTCTCTATGATGTACATTTTACACTTGAATATTTATATACCAAATTTTTATAAAGACAGAAATATGCATTAAAGACATTTTAGTAGAACAGAGAATTAAAGGCAGACTTTGAAAGTTTAGTGATAAACCTGACTTAAAGCAGCTCAGGGAATGGAAATATACAAATACTATCTCCCTCCCTCTCTCTCACACACACACACACACACACACACACACACACACATACACACACACACACACATGCAAAGTGAATTAGGGTCATGCTCACTATGGGGAAAGATGAACTTACATTATAGCCTAGGTTTGTTCTGTCCAAGTCTCAGGTAGCTAACCACTGGGCAATACTGCCTTGCTAAGGTTACACAAAAATTTGGCAGGTGTACGGGCGTGTGCAGTGGCTATGGGAACGGGTCAAATTTCCCTCTGCACTTTCTTTAAAAGATAGAATGAAATCCTAATCAGTTTTTTAAAAAATCCAAACACATTACTATACATAAGAGAGAGAACCAGGAAGGACTTACTCCACAGGGAGCTCTACTCAGTATTCTGTGATAACCTATATGAGAAAAGAATCTAAAAAAGAGTGGATATATGTATACGTATAACTGATTCACTTTGCTGTACACCTGAAACTAACACAACATTGTAAATCAACTCTACTCCAATGAAATTAAAATAAAGAATAAAACATCCATCGTGTCCATCTTATAAAATGAAATCACTTGATAGTAGGGGAGGACTTTTCCTGTGTTTCCTTGAGTTGATTTTGTAGAAACATCTTTGATAACATCCTGACATAGACACACAATGTGTTTCAAAAGTTCCCAGTTTTTATGGGCCTAATGTAAACCACCGTCTCGGAGCGGAAGTAATATTGGGCAAGCTTTCCTGTGAGAAGCCAGCACTTTGAACTCCAATCGTGAGGCCTCCCTTCTCTTAAAACTCCAAAACATTTCAATGGTTTGAATTGACCCGAGGGTAAACTTTAGGATCTGTACACGGAGAAATTGACTAAATGTCCCTCGGGCAATCTTTTCAGAGTAAACATAGTTTACCTGGGATGCTGAAAAAGACGGAGGGTAAAGACTTCAAAATTGACATCTCCCGCGAGAACCCCGAGTCTAGCTGTGGAGAACAAACAAACAAGTCAAGTCAGGACTGTGTCTTTTCATAAAAACAGAGATCTCTGTTGTATATCTAGTAGAAGTCACCTCAGTCTTGCATGGAAAGACACTGGAAGATACCTCTGATTGGGACAAAATTTTCCCTAGAAAAAAGAATTCCAGGTTGGTGCCAATGTACATACAGTTGTTAAAACCTGAAGACCAATAACATTGGGAAACCTTCCTGTTTCTGGATGAATTTATTTATGTATTTACATTGATCGAGCTCATTAATTCATTTAATTCATTTATTGGCACCATATGCCAAATTGTACTTTGCCCAAAGGGACTGTCAAGAAAAATTCACAATCACAACGCTGGAAATCAAACACAAACAAAGCTTGTCTTGCCTTAAAAGGACGTTCTGTGTTCCCAAATGATTGATTTTAATGGTTGGATGTCTCAGTGAAAAAGAAAATCCCTCGTTGACAAAGATGAAACCACTTGGCTCTTTCCCATCTTAGAAGGTTGGAATAGATACTTTTGCAAGAGAAGGCTTGCAGCTTTCATGTTACTGTTGTAGACCTTTTTGTTGAAAAATGGTGCAATAAAGTTAAACAGCCTGCTTCTTTTCATACATGTACAAGCTTCGCATTTCCTTCTCATGTGAAAAACGTATCAAGCATACACACAGATATATCAAAGGCAGGAAATGGATATCCAGTAAGCATATATATATACACACACATACACATACATGTATCGTAAATCGCTTCTTGGTTGTTATATATCATCAGTCACTTCTTGGCTCTGCTTTGGTCTAGAATTAATTACAAGCTTGGTGAGGCCAATGTAGGTGTAGCAGCAAACTTGGGTCATTTGGGTTTTTAGGGTAACAATCAATAAAAGGGGTACAGCATTGTGTCAACCCTCTGATCTTCACCTTCTTATAAACTGACTTTTATCTCTGTTAGCAGAAGCTTTGCGATGAGCTTTGGGTGACTGGGGTGTTTGGTGTCAGCCTCAGGGGAGGAGGACCGCCCAGCGCAAATTAAAACTGGCCCTTGCCCTCTGACCTCTACCACAGGCCACCCAGCCGGCCTAGGGCTGTCAGCTACTCCCCAGGGTGACTTTTTCACCTTCACTCCATCTCCTTGGAGGGATCCAAGTGACCCCACGCTCCTAAGTTTCTGAAGATCTTAATCCTGGGAATGACAGCAAAACTCAATATGTGAAGTACTTGCCAATTCCTGTAGTGCAAACATTCACCACGGCTGATTGCAAGTCATCGGTGAGTGGATATATGTACACATATATGTATATACGTATGAACCTACAAACAGAGCTTCTATTGGTCTGTCTGGTCTGTTATTCTACAGATTAGAGGGACCCAAACTTGGCCGCCCATCACCTGAGGAGCTCTCAAAAATCCTAACGCCCGAGGATATGGAGAAAAGAGAACCCTCGTACAGTGTTGGTTGCATTGTAAATTGGTGCGGCCACTGTGAGAAACAGTATGGAGCTCCCTTGAAAATGTAAAAATAGAATTAACATATGATCCAGCAATTCTACTCCTGGGTATGTTTCAGAAAAACAAAAACACTAATCTCAAAAGATACATGCACCCCAATGTTCACAGCAGCTCTGTTTACAGTAGCCAAGACATGGAAGCAACCTAAGTGTCCATCAACAGATGAATGGATAAAGAAGATGTGGTACATATATACAATGGAATATTACTCAGCCATAAAAAAGAATGAAATAATTCCATTTGCAGCAACAGGGATGGACTTGGAGGGTTTTATGCTAAGTGAAATAAGTCAGACAGAGAAAGACAAATACTATAGGATTGCACTTATATGTGGAATCTAAAAAATACAACAAATGAACAAATGTAACAAAAAAAGAAGCAGACTCACAGATACAGAGAACAAAGTATTGGTTCCCAGTGGGGAGAGGGAAGGGGGGGGAAGGGCAAAATAGGGGGAGGGGATTAAGAGGTACAAACTACTATGTATAAAATAAATAAGCTACAAGGATATATTATACAGCACAGGGGATAGAGCCAATACTTCATAATTACTTTAAATGGGGTATAATCTATAAAACATCAATTCACTATGTTGTACTCTCAAGACTAATGTAGTATTGTAAATCAACTATACTTCAATAAAAAAAATCCTAATGCCCAGTATGAATTCCTGATCAGTTAACTGGGATATCTGGATTGTGTCCTGGGTACCGGCATCTTTAAAGATCCCCTGATGATTCCAAGGTTTGATAAGGTTTGGAATCCTCTGCTCCAGGTATTAAGCCACTAATCAATTAATTAATTAAACCATTTTGAAGATGTCTGCTTTTGCCTACTTGGAAGTGACTGGGTTTTGAGGGTTACCCTTGAGGCCCTTACCCTGAGATCTTTGTACAAGGCGGTTCCCCCATGCCCCCAGAAGCATGATCAGGAAAGCAGCCCAGCATAATATTGTTTATTATAGGCATGCTTGTATAGTTAGGGAACAAAGTTAAATCTAGGGTTTCATATCAATTCATATACTAGCTTCATGGAAATTTATTTTTTAAAATTATTTTTTAAGTTAAAAAGCTAATTCATGGTAGATGACATGTCATTATACATTTGCCAAAACCCATAGAATGTACACCACCAAAAGGGATCCCTAATGTAAACTGTGGGCTTTGGGTGGTGACGATGTGTCAGTGTAGGTTGTTCAGTGATAACAGATGTTCTGTCTGGTGGCGGATATGGACAGTGGAGGAGCCTGTTGGCAGGGGTCGGAGAGGGGCTGTAGGAAATCTCTGTATGTTCCCCCTCAATTTTGCTGTGAACCTAAAACTGCCCTAGAGGAAAAAAAAAAAGTCTTGAAAAAAAAGAGCTAATTAGCCTCATGCAAATTCAATTTTTTTCTCCATTTGTAATGACCTTAGAAATAATAGCTGAAGAAAGAGTTGAGCTTTTCAATTACTTTTTTTCAAGTTTGACTCTTTGGGGGTTTCTTTGTTTGTGTTTTAATTATTTTTAACTTTTTCCATTTTAATTGAAGTATAGTTGATTTACAATGTTGTGTTAGATTCAGATGTACAGCAAAGTGATTCTGTTTTACATCTTTCAGATTTTTCAGATTCTCTTCCATTACAGGTTATTACAAGACATTGAAGGATAGACAGTAAGGTCCTACTGTATAGCACAGAGAACTGTATTCAATATCCTATGATAAACTGTAATGGAAAAGAATATTAAAAAAAGAATGCATATATATATATGTATAACTGAATCACTCTGCTGTATAGCAGTAATTAAAGACAACATTGTAAATCAACTATACTTCAATTTTTAAAAAAGGCATTGAATATAGTTCCCTGTGCTACACAGTAGGTCCTTGTTGTTTATCTATTTTTTATATAGTAGTGTGTGTTTGTTAATCCCAAACTCAGCTGACTTAGATCCCAAGCACTAGGTTATCAACTTACTATGTACTTCTCTGGGTGAATTGTTCAACCTTCTCCCTACTTCTGCTCTGCTTACCAGTGAGCTCCTTGGGATTACAGATTACGGGATCAATGTCTACCAGATAAAGCAAAGGTTTGCAGTCTGCTTGACTTCAATTCTTGAGCAAGTATTTTTATTCAATATCTTTGGACCTTGTTGGGTTATGGACGGGATTCAATAAGATGCTATATGGCAAGGACTTGGCTCAAAGGTTGTATACGACTTACCTTCCTATTTGTGTTCCCTGGGGTTTGAGATGGTGCCCCTCGCTGGGTGAAATGAATCCATTCTCACATCGTGGTGTTAGATCCAAACCAAATACAGAAACACATTTCCCCTAATGTTGATGGAATGCCATATGCAAGTATACATATACACACCACCTCCTTCTTCATCTGCTACGTCTTACCAGAGTCTCTAAAATACTGCCGTTGAAGCCATTGGGAAAATAGAATAATAGGAACCCGTGACTTTGGGATATAACCAGAAGGCCATGGTGGATCAAAGTTATTTTCCTTTTCAAAGAATCTGAAAAAGAATATATATATATATATATATATATATATATATATATATATATATACACGTGAATCACTTTGCTGTACACCTGAAACTAATACAACATTGTAAATCAATTATACCCAATTTTAAAAATCTAAAAAAATAAAAAAACAAAAAAAAATTAATTATTCCATCCAAGGTGAGAAAGAATGCTTAGTGTTCATGAACGACCTCACGTCCTCCTTGGCATCTTGAACCTGACCGCTGGCAGCTTGAGAAGATGGACCCTGACGTGCTTCTCAGTCTGAGGCATAAACGGAATCCAGCAGTTATTAGGATTAATAAGATTTGAGACAAGAACAGCATCAAGAAGAGTCCTTAAGGTCAGAATTCCGACGTTTAGATGAGAAACAAAGCTAACATCATAGAAGGTATTAAATACAGTATGTTCCCGTGAACGGAATAAGGAACAGCTTTAGACGTGGTCATGAACTGTGCAGTCTGAGCTACCCGAGCGCATTCTTTGCTTCTCAGAATCATTGCAAGGAGCCAGAGAACAACTCCCGAGGGACAGGGTTTCCTGTTTAACTTTCTCCTCCAAGACAGGCTTCCTGGTAGCAAACTCTTTAAATAGCTCTGGAGTGCATTACTTGTATCCGTTGATTCGTGTGTTTTTGTTGCACGCCTGCTGAGTTATGGGGGTTAAGAAGCGAGCACAGCCAGAGTACTGGAAGCCAACGGTAATTTAAAAATCAGATGAGTAGACATTTATAGACGGTGGTAGGTGCCACGATGGAAATAAACAGGATGCTAGGAGAATGCCTAACAGACAGAGTGGGTTGGTCCAGCAGGTCAGGGATGTATCTTCCACAGAAGATGCAGTATGTCCAAAGGTCTCCAGCAAACGGAAGTGAGAGTGGAGGGAAGCAGTGTGACGGGAGGGCAGGTGGAAAGGGGAGAGAGGTGAGAAATGAAACTGGGGAGGGAAGGAAGGACCAGAATTTAGGATCTTGGACATCAAGCCAGCTATATCGTTCATTGTAAGACCCATGGCAAGCTGTGAAAGGTTTAAGGAAGGAAGGCTGCCTCGAGCACAAGGGAGTTTTGGAAAAGTCACTGCCTGAAGGGTGGAGAATATGGAACAGAGCCAGTCCATAGGGTGGCCATTCAGGAAGCAAAGTGTCCAGGTGACAGATGATGGTTTCCCAGTGGTGCTGATGGGCACGGAGAGATGCAGGTCAAGGAGAGCTGCCCATGCGGGCCGCTGATGGATAAAACAAGGAGGAATGAACACTGCTAGGCTCCTAGCTTGTGGGCCTGGACCTGCAAGGCTGCGAGGCAAGTTTGATTTTTGGTCTTGATGACTTTAACGACCTTTGAGATGTTGGAGATGAAATATAGGGGTCTGGAGGGTGTAGACAGGATCTAGGCTACACCACACATTTGGAATGTTGGAAAGTCTAGAGTGGTGACGGACACCAAGGGCGTCTGATGATAAAACTTAGCAAAAGTCAGTCGAATAAGAGAAAGTAGTCCAGGAGAGACCCTTGAGGAAGAATGGAGAAGGTTAAATGCATCCTTTGGGGTCAGTGAAGTTAGTTATCATATACTCACTGAGAGCTAAGGGTAAATTTCAGATTATATCTGAGGATGAAGAAATAGGACTTTCAATATCAACAACTCAAAGAATATGGTTCACTATACTTATTTAGTGATGCTTCCATTTCTTTTTTTTTTAAATAAATTTATTTATTTATATTTGGCTGCGTTGGGTCTTCGTTGCTGTGCGTGGGCTTTCTCTAGTTGCGGCGAGCGGGGGCTACTCTTCGTTGTGGTGAGCGGGCTTCTCACTGCGGTGGCTTCTCTTGTTGCGGAGCACAGGCTCTAGGCACACAGTCTTCAGTAGTTGTGGCACGTGGGCTCAGTAGTTGTGGCTCGCGGGCTCTAGAGCACAGGGTCAGTAGTTGTGGCGCACGGGCTTAGTTGCCCTGTGGCATGTGGGATCTTCCCAGACCAGGGCTCGAACCCGTGTCCCCCGCATTGGCAGGTGGACTCCCAACCACTGCGCCACCAGGGAAGTCCCTTCCACTTCTTCTTACATCACCTACATGTAACGTACAATACATTAATGATCTTATCTCATTAGAAACTAGGTCTCCACCAGTGCATAGGGTTTCAATTCAGCAAGAAACTGTAGATTCTGTTTCACTGAAGGAGGTGCAATCTGTATGTCTCTTATCTCCCCTGGAAAAAATATATTTTAAAGCCTGGAACTGAAATCATGAATATGCAAAAGTACATGTCTTCCATTTAATGGCATGGCCCATTGCCAAAAGGCAGCGTGTTTTTTGGAGGGGGGGAAACGTTCCAAAAGTCACCAAGTCTATGAAAAGGAGAAGACCATTCCTGGAAATGTGTTCACAATTTCAGTAAAGTATCGTACATTCCAGAAGAAGTCAGGAGGAAGGTCCTTGCTGACGCCAGAAATCCGTCCAGTGGGAAGCAGTTCTGTTTCCCCAGATGAAACTGCTTGGGTCCGCAGTTCTTTGCACAGGAGCTGAGCTGTGATTTCCACTACGAGCCTGGTGATGAGGCTGGACCACTTTGAAGGACCTCTTGTCAGATGGTTCAGGCCGTCCTCTTGTGTGGTCAGCAGCCAGTTCTCCTGGGGAGGAAAAGAGACAGATGCCATGGCCTGGCGGGTCGGGGGGTGCAGGGGGGGGAGGGTAGGACAAGGAGTCGGCATTCATCACCAGCCAAGGAAATCCCAAGAAGGAGGTGGTAGATTCTGCTTCCCTGAAGGAACTCAGAGCGGATGTGCTTTTTACATCGTGGTCTCTTGGAGGCCACAGGGAACGTTTCGGGTGGGGATCTGATGGCTGCCAGAGGGAGCATGTTTCTGGGGAGGAAACGGGTCTCCCACGCAGCGGATAAAGCACGGAAGGGAGCAAATCAGAAGCCCCTGGGATGGGCTGAGGAACCTCGAGAAGTCCGGCAGCAGGAACAGAAACGCTATAGTCAAAGTCTCATGGGCTTCCTCCCTGCTTTCCCTGTTCTACCCACTCATGTCTCCTCTGCCCTGTAGCACCCTTGGTCCCTGGCTGCCCTTTCTATCCATCCTTTCCACCTCCTAGCTCTCCCTTCCCATCCTTTTTGCTCCATCCTCCTCGTTTCTCCCCTCTCAGAAAATGACTCTGCTTCCAGCTAACCAACAACTACTTCTCCTTTATCCCTTAGTCTCTTCCGGGGCACATTTCCTTTAAATACAAGACTGTAAAACCCTGCCAACAGAGAGGATTCTTCCCCGGGGACGTTTCAAGATGTGACAGGCAGGTGTAGAGGCTCTGTTGATCTGGAGAAGCTTTTTAGCAAGCCTGGAAGGCAGTCCTCAAATTCTCCCAGACCCACAGCTGGCTTCATGCGACGCTGACAAATGTTGGACAGGTTTTTACCATGAGATGTGTATGTATGTTTCTGCAGGGCAGTGAAGGGTGATGAAGATTAAGTGACAAGCCCAGATAGAGCAATTGGCCTTGTGTGGGGAGCTTAACTCTATGACCAACTGATCTTAGTGCTTTAGGACACGACTCTGAACTCCAAATTCCATGTGTGTGTTTGTTCCCTAGAGCTGCCATAATGAAGCACCATAGACTGGGGGCTTAAACAACAAACATATATTGTCTCCAGTCCTGGAGGCCGGAATCTGGGATCCAGGTGTGGGCAGGGCTGGTCCCTCCTGAGGCCTCTCTGCTTCCTGTGTAGACGGCCCTCTCCTCCCTATGTCCTCACGGGGTCGTCCCTCTGTGTGTGTCCTAAGCTCCTTTTATTATAAGGATACAGTCATGCACAGTTTCTGGTTCATGGTTAAGGCTACATGGAAGTAAAAAAGTGAACGGTGCAGGTTCTTCAAAATGTTCATCAAAGGGCTTCCCCGGTGGCGCAGTGGTTAAGAATCCGCCTGCAAATGCAGGGGACACGGGTTCGAGCCCTGGTCCGGGAAGATCCCACATGCCGTGGAGTAGCTAAGCCCATGCGCCACAACTACTGAGCCTGCATGCTGCAACTACTGAAGCCCACGTGCCTAGAGCCTATGCTCTGCAACAAGAGAAGCCACCGCAATGAGAAGCCCGTGCACCGCAACGAAGAGTAGCCCCCGTTCGCCGCAACTAGAGAAAGCCCGTGCACAGCAACGAAGACCCAACACAGCCAAAAATAATAAATAAAATAAATAAGTTTTTTAAAATGTTAATCAAAGAATTACTATATGACCCAGCAGTTCTGTTATGGGCTGAATTGTATCCTCCCCCCTGCCCCCAATTCATATGTTCAAGTCCTAGCCCCCAGGACTTCAGAATGTGGTTGGATTTGGAGATGGGGTCTTTAAAGAGGAGATGAAAGTAAAATGAGGTCATTAGGGTGGGTCCTGATCCCATAGGACTGGTGTCCTTGTAAGAAGAGGAGATCAGGACACAGACGCACACAGAGGGACGACCCTATGAGGACACAGGGAGGAGAGGGCCGTCTGCACGCCCAGGAGAGAGGCCTCGGGAGGGACCAGCCCTGCAGACACCTTGATTTTGAACTTCCAGCCTCCAGGACGGGAGACAATACATGTCTGTTGTTTAAGCCGCCCCATCCATGGCACTATGCGATGGCACCCACAGGACACGAATGCACCCATGCACTGGCCATACCTGGGCTGGATACTGTTTCTCTCTCCCCAGGCGTTTACAATGCTGATGAGAACCACGGCTGCTTACCTCAGGGTATTTGGTTCATGGTTGTTGTTTTTTTCTTTTTTTTCCATTTTCAACTTAGATTCATTATCTTTAAATCATTTCAAGGCTTATTTTAAAACAATATGGGTCATAGAGTTTTGAGAGTTTCACACAACATGTTTGTGGCAACGAGTTTCAACTTTTAGGGATTAATATATTTTGCTCATCTCTCTTCCCATTAACAATAAAGGCTGCCATTCATTAGTAATGTGTGAGAAACATTGATCGAAGCAATTCTTAGTCATAGCAAATGTCCAGTCCGTTCAAGGATGCAAGAGTAACTCAGAGAGTTTCAACAGGAAGGTTGACTCCCTTGATTAGAGTTGAGGAAATTCATAAGTCACCAACATGTTTTGAAACACAAGGAAAACTGCACGTGGATGAATTGGTATTTTTAGAGCATCGTTATAAAGTACAAAATCAACTGAGGTCAAGCCCTGAGTAGGTTTACATTTTTGTCCAATACACCCAACACCAATAGATGGTGAAGTGTTTAATAGGGCTAGAACAACAGAGCAGGCAAATAGGATGAAACGCACACACACACACACACACACACACACACACACACACACACACAATCCTCAAAGACTGAGGAGGCACATGAAATATCCCTGCAATGGAATAATGTTCCTGGCTTCAAAAGAAGCCATTCTAAGTTATTTTTCCTGTGTCTACTGGAGGTGAGCTATGGCAGACGGCATCTGGTGGCTTACGTTTGCAGCTGGCATCCCTACAAAGACGCCATGCTTGGGTCTAATCAGAAGATTATCTTCATGCCTAGACACTCAGTTCCGCTCTCCTCATGCACACAGAGTAGGCTGGCCCTGTCGGCCAGAGCTCTTCGACCACAAAGCCTGGGGGCAGCTCTGTTGTCTAAGAGAAATGGCATCCCTGCCACGAATTTGCCTTCTGGAACCCAATAGATACACTGGATATATGTGATTAAGAACCTCCTACGCATTATTTACCTAAAGGGTTGCTCACTGAGATCATTTTTGGCAAGAGTCATGGGTTCTAATAAATCATTATTTTCTACTCTTCCTATTGCTGGTCTTTTTTTTTTTTTTTTTTTTTGCATGTGTTATTCTGTAATTCTCCAGGGATGTTTTCGCATCCTAATGGCCCATCTCCTCAGCACACAAATCTTATATTATCTCAGCATCTTGTCGGTACATAGCATGTCTGGAAGAGGAAGAAGCAAAAGAAAGAGCTAATTGTAGGATTGGTGATAAATGAAGACTGCGATGAAGCGATTTCTGAAAGTGTTATAAAATCATCACAATACTATCAACTGAATGGCCTGTGTGTGTGCTTGGTCCTGGGCTAATGGCTTCACAGACATTATCTTTGTGAGTCAGGACACTTATTATCCAAGTAGGAGCTGGAATCTGAACTCAGGGTTTGGCTTCTGTCTCTGAGTTCTTAACCACTAGTCTACACAACAGAGCATTTCAGAGCTCAGCATAATCATTATATGTGGGTTTGTTTTTTTTTTCTCTTTTCACATCAGGATCTTGGAGTTCTTTCAACACACAAATAAATGTGGATTTTGTGTGTCTGTGAAACAGAAACTTTTTGCTAGAAATTCTTTTTTTTTTTTCTTTGCTTTTTCTATGTCATCTCCCTCCAAGCAGAAGACTGTAACTGAAGAAAAAAAACAGTGATTCAAGTAAGAACAGCTTATGATGGGGGAGAAGATACGGACAAGGCTTGCCTTTTTGTTCCACCATAAACCAGGAGTGAGGCCATAGGAGAAACCATGCCTAACCACCCTCCTTGATTTTGAATCTGGAGGTGTGCTTCCCTGGTGGTTTCTATGAGGTGCCAGAGGATATTTCTCAATGTGAACTTTCTCAACAAGAGAATCTGTGCAAATCTGTTTCTTATGTTCCCCTGAAGCCTTCGTAGCTGTGAAAAAGAAATCATCTCTTTCAGGAAGTACAGACTTTCGGATGGCCCTGCCTTTTTCCCTGCTCCGTTTAGCTGCAAATGGATAAGACCGGCTGAAGCTTTGTATTCCCTGCTCTTTACCCCTGTTTGTTTCACATTTCCATAACTCAGAGCTGTGAGAAACTGTCTGCCTCTTGAAATCACCCTCACCAGCAAGACGTGTTCAGGCCCATCTCATTGTGTGGTTGGTGACAGCTGGACTTCAGGCATGGTTGGTTCCAGCAGCTCTTCAGGAAATTTCTTTTGAAAAAAAAATACCTAGCACTAGTAGTAATAATGTGTTTCAGGTGATGCAAGTGGGTATGTCAGGGAATGCAGATGGGTGGACCATCCCCGTGGAAACTACGACTCTGCAGAGGTGTCTCTTATGTAGGCGTGAGCCCAGGGCAGCCCTGACCGAAGGCTTCTGTTGCCACCATCTGTATGTCTCGCTTTTCCTCTCCCTCATTGTCCCTATTACCACCTGTCTCCCCATCCTATCTCGTCCAACTACTTTCATCAAGGATGGGGATTGACCCCGTCCCAACTGGCAAGTGAAAGCACCACCAAAGAAGGAAAGAAAATGTTTGTGACTGAATTTTCTCCTCCAATCTCTTAGCTGTAGCCTTTGAGACATGACTACGTGCTTTGCGTTCTCACCCATCAAAGTTCTTCAGATCAGGGATGCTAAGGTGGTACAGAATAGATGCCAACACCTGGGAATCAGGGAAGTGGGCTGTGGTTGCCATGATTCCTCCTTGTTGTCATGGGAACATGGCCAAGTCCTAAGAACACTAGGTCTTACGTTTCCTCTTCTGGAAAACCAAGAAGTCGGGGTCAATCTGGGTTTTTCGATCCTAACCACATATTAACGTGACCTGGGGATTTGAAGAACAAATCCAGTGCTAGGTTCTGGTCCAAGAGATTCTGCTCTAATGGATGTGCTGCTCAAGAGTGTGGTCCATGGACCCATAACATCGGCATCATCTGGGAGAGTTTGAAATGCAGAATTTGGGACCCCTACTCCAGATGTACCGAACCAGAATCTGCATTGTAACAAGATCCCTGGGTGATGCAAAAGCACGTTAAAACTTTAGAAGCACGGGTCTAGGAAGATTTCTCAGATCCGTGCATTATGGGGTTTTCTTCTTGCAAAGCATTACACATGATATCGTATCTCCTAAACTTAGGAAGCACTGATTGTATTTTAAGAAGCTCTTGGGCTTCCCTGGTGGTGCAGTGGTTGAGAATCCGCCTGCCAATGCAGGGGACACGGGTTCGAGCCCTGGTCCGGGAAGATCCCACATGCCACCGAGCAGCTAAGCCCGTGCGCCACAACTACTGAGCCTGTGCTCTAGAGCCCGTGCGCCACAACTACTGAGCCTGCGCTCTAGAGCCCGGGAGTCACAACTACTGAAGCCCGTGCGCCTAGAGCCCGTGCTCCGCAACAAGAGAATCCACCGCAATGAGAAGCCCGCGCACCGCAACGAAGAGTAGCCCCCGCTCGCCGCAACTAGAGAAAGCCCACGCGCAGCAACGAAGAGCCAACGCAGGCAAAAATAAATAAATAAATTTATAAAAAAAGAAGCTCTTAACAGGCAGTCCACCCATGAAACACATTCCCCCAGCACCCTCTTCACATGCTTTATAGATATTACATCTGCATTTTTATTTTTAGATTGCTTTAATACATGCTTGCCCTCACAACCCTTTAATTTAAAGCAGGATAAATTAAGAGCCAGAAAGGAACCTTAAATGTCTTTCAAAGTAAACAATATTGAGAAAGAATCTTTTCATGGCTCATGATTTTTTTTTCTAAACCAAAGCGAAACCCCCAAAGAGCATCGACTCCAATTCCAGGGCACCATGTGGACTCTTAGAAACAAATTATATGTTAACAATTTGCGACCACAAAGTCCCAGATGACCGGTAACCAGGAAGGTAGGCACAGCTTACAAAGGATAAAGAAAAACTTGAAAAAAGGAACCGTTCTTTCAGCAATGGCTGTATTTTTTAATTTGGAAATTGGCTTCCTTTTTGAATTTGTCTTCCAAGATGTGGAGCAACTTAACGGATGGCCACTTGCCATCTGCTTTATTCAATTTAAAACTCCTCTGATCATATTTTTTTTTTTTTGACCACCACTTTTCCTTTCTCTTCATCTACCTGCTTAGTGACCGTGAAAATGTGCATTTGCTCTAAAAAGCTGCAATTTTCAAGGTCTTTGCCAAAATCATAAAAGGAGATTCAGTTGCTTCTCTTTATTAAGTTTAAAATTTTTTTCTTTAGACACTGGCATGCTGTAGATCGTGGTTTATTCTATTCATCTGTCTTTTGCTTGTAATGAATATTCACCATATGCATTATTTAGTGAAGATGTGTTATGTTTTGCATTTGTGACATATTCTCGTATAGTAAAATCATGGCAGATTTTTTTCTTTTCTGTGCTGAGGTCTCTTTAAGAACTGTTCAAATAAAAATGTCTAAAAATGCCAATTTTTCCCCTTTTGCATGTAGTTGAATTAAAGTTTCCAAGGGTTTATAGCTCATCAGAGGTTACCTCTGACTCCAGGGTCAAAAAGAAGAAGTTCCAGTGTTTTGAACTGATTTCACTTTTATTTCCAAATGCTAGTCTTGTAACCATTTGCAAACGCACAGGACATCCTTCAAAAACACCCAGAAGGCAGGTGGCTGAAAATGATCAAAGGATAGGATGAATACATTACTATCACATATGGAGATGAATTTTTAATGTACATTCGGGTTAGTTAAAAAAAAAGAAAGTTAAAAATAATAATAAAAAAATAACATACATTTGGTCCGCATTTCTACTTTCAAAGAAAAGCCTCTGTTTCCTGTGGGCTTAATGATTTGTCTCTGCCTCTTAGTATCCTGACCCGGAGATATGAGAAGAAATGACAAACAAGACTCAGCAAGCAGGTTTGACTTTGGATGGGCATTAGGACGATTCCTAACACAGCGGGATTTAAGGCAAACGGAGAAATTCTTCCACCGAAAGACAAAATAAAATAATAATAATTATTATTGTTATTAATATATTGCATTATATATTATAAGCAATCAATAGAATAATAATTTTTATAGAATAATTCCTCTATAAAAGTTATTTATAGTAATTCTGTAAATAATACTGATGCAATAGAATAGTAATAATAATTATTACTACTCTATTGATGTCAAAGGGTCCAATATTTGATCTAATATCAAGCCACTTATCTATTATTTCTCAAACTCTAAATGGCCAGTGGCAGGGTTGCCAGGTTTAGAGGATTCCAGTGAAAGGTGAGTTTCAGATTAACAATGGATAATTTTTAAAATTTTTATTTTATATTGGAGTATAGTTGATTTACAATGTTGTGTTAGTTTTCAGGTGCCCAGCAAAAAGATTTGGTTATACATATACATGTATCTATTCTTTTTCAGATTCTATTCCCATTTAGCTATTAGAGAATATTGAGCAGAGTTCCCTGTGCTCTACAGTAGGTCCTTATTAGTTATCTGTTTTAAATATAATAGTGTGTATATGTCAATCCCAAACTCCCAATCCTTCCCTACCCCGGCCTCCTCCCCCTTGGCAATCACTGCTCTGTTCTCTATGTCTGTGAGTCTGTTTCTGTTTCATAGATAAATTCATTTGTATCATGTTTGAGATTCCACATATAAGTGACATCATATGGTATTTGTCTCTGTCTGACTGACTTCACTTAGTATTGGTAATCTCTAGGTCCATCCATGTTGCTGCAAATGGCATTATTTCATTCTTTTCATGGCTGAGTAATATTCCATTGTATATATGAACCACATCTTCTTCATCCATTTCTCTGTCGATGGACATTTAGGTTGCTTCCATGTCCTGGCTATTGTAAATAGAGCTGCTATGAACTTTGGGGTGCACGTATTCTTTCAAACCATGTTTTTCTCTAGATATATGCCCAGTAGTGGGATTGCTGGGTCATATGGTAGCTCTTCCTTCATACAGTATTACTTCTCTGTCCTTGAATGGTGTAGGTCATCGGGTGGAGACACTAGCTTCCTCTGTTTAGGGTCAAAACTCTTGCTGGCGTCTCTTTGGGTGTACCCTGATTTTCTAGGTGGCTTCTGGGAATTAAACAAGGCATTCCTTAGGATGGAATTACATGGAAAAATATTTACTGTCTCTTTGGGAGCTAATAGGCAAACACTGCCTACACACTGTTTCCCTGTATAAATTTCAATTTACGTGCATTCCCACAATCTCAGACAATTAAAATTCTGCCAGCCCCCCTTATGTCTGAACCACAGCCAAAAAATGGGATTGGCTTCAAATCAGAGAAAATTACATTTTTTCCTCTAGGGCACTGTGTATAAAACACTGTGAAATAAAACAATTTCAGAAATATAAATTAATAGTATAATGACTCAAGTCCTTAAGGGATAAACACACACACATGCACACACACGCACACACACTCTAACTCAGGTTAAAAATTGAGTTCGTTTTACCCTGTAGAAGGAAAATATGACCACCTTGATTTTTTTTTAATTAATTAATTAATTTATTGGCTGCGTTGGGTCTTCGTTGCTGCGCACGGGCTTTCTCTAGTTGGGGCGAGCGGGGGCTACTCTTCACTGCAGTGCATGGGCTTCTCATTGCGGTGGCTTCTCTTGTTGCAGAGCACGGGCTCTAGACATGCAGGCTTCAGAAGTTGTGGCTCGCGGGCTCAGTAGTTGTGGCGCACGGGCTTAGTTGCTCCGCGGCATGTGGGATCTTCCCGGACCAGGGCTCGAACCCGTGTCCCCTGCATTGGCAGGCAGATGCTTAACCACTGCGACACTTGGGAAGTCCCAACCATCTTGATATTAAAGATCTACTTTTTCAGGATTTCTCTTGTTCCCTGATTCCTTGTGGTCCCCCCTCCTACATCCTGAGCCAAGCTAACATCCCCCGTAATTTTGTTTGTCTCTTGGGATCTGGGTATCACCCCATCCGTACATGGGATGTTCCAATCACCTGGATACATCTACCATCCCACGGTCACGAGCAACTAAGTCAGAATCTCTGGGAGGGACCACAGACAAGGGTATTTTCTGCAGCTCATGGTGATTTCCCTGTGCAGCTGAGTCTGAGAACCACGCCTGGAAGGAGCTTCACGCTGCAGCCAGGGTCTCAGAACCAAGGAGACACAGCTGGTACGTGGTGTTCTCTGATTCTGGTTTCCGATAGATGTGCTCTGCTCCCTTCGTAGGAAGCCCCATGGCTCTCTCAGTCCGTGATTAAACCTAATTTCTTTTCCTTCCTTCCTGCGACGATACTTTGTACTCATTCAGCACACCACCCCCTAAACCTGGGCACGCCCGTTTCTTCCTCCAATGTCTACTGATGGTTCCAGGCACTTTCTTAGAAAAATGCAGTGAGAAAGCTGACGATCCCGTTGACCTCATGTTCCAGGGGGAGCGGTTAGAGACGATGCAATCAATGCCAAATCCAAGTATTTACGACTGTTTCCAAAAGTCCATCAGGCCACAGGGAGGGGGGAAGCTTATTCTGGAACAAAGGGAAGCAGGAGAGCCACTCTGAAGAGATGGTATCTTTATAAACCATTCAGCATTTGGAGAAAGAGGTTTCCAGTAGGTGTAAAGGGCCTGATGGGGATCTATCTTGTGCTGTAGGCTGGTCAGCAGGATTTAAGTCTATTGTCTCCTAGGGCTGCTGTAACAAACTGCCACCCACTTAGCAGCTCAAAACAACACAAATGTATTCTCTTACCGTTCTGGACACCAAAGTTCTAAAATCAAAGTGTGGGCAGGGTTGGTTCATTTTGGAGGCACCAAGAGAGAACCTGTTTCTTATCTTTCCAGCTTGTAACTTCTGTCCAGGGACTTCCCTGCTGGTCCGGCCATTAAGACCGCGCTTCCAATGCAGGGGACACAGGGTCGCTATCTGGCCGGGGAGCTGAGATCCCACATGCCGCACGGTCAAACACAAAAAAACAAAAAAAAAAACTCTGTCTGAATTCCTGGGCTCACGGCCCCTTCATCACATCAATCCAACCTGTTTCTCAGATCACATGTCCTTTGCAAACTTTGAGCCTCTGGCCTCCCTTTTCCAAGGACCCCTGTGATGACGTAGGGCCCAGCTGGAGAAGACACATGCTCCCACTCCGCACAGCAGCACTTGTTATCTCCACACCCGATGGGCAGAGACTGAAGCTGAATCCAGCCTCTGTAACCCCGACACTGAATTAATGCTCGGAGACAGAGCTTTGGGATGAAGTAGAAGAGAATAGCTTTCTTGCTCTGCCAGGCAAAGGGGGCCACAGTGGGCTCATGCCCTCAAAACTTTGTGTCCTGACCTGCAGGGGGTAGTGAGGAGTTTTATAGTCCTGGTTCAAAGGGGGCATGGTCAGCTCGTGGACCTTCTTCTGATTGGTTGGTGGGGAGATCATAAGGAGTCGGCATCATCAACCTTCTGGTTCCAACCGGTCTGGGGTCTGTGTGCTGGTGGGCAGCATGCAGTTAACTTCTCCCATCTGCAAAGCAGCTCAAAGATATTGTTCTGTGTATCCCTAGAGGGGGAACCAGGACCCGGTCCCAAGGCTGCACTATTGTTTCCCTTGGCTCTTCCTGCCTTGTCTCACATCCCCTCCCTTCCCTGATTAGCATCTGTCTGAACCTGCCCTTTGGAACTCAGGGAAGGTCATGGAGGCTGAATGAAGCCCACTTCCTGTAATCAAGACACAGGGGGACACAGAAAGGCTTTTGTGCCCAAGAGCCCCACAAGGTCCTGCTTGGTATCAGGATTTCTAAATGCCTCTGAAAGCTTTTACAAAAATCTACAACTGATTCAATGAGAATTGGTCATAAGAAATACCTTCCCAGATCAGATAATGTATTTTGGGCTGGCCAAAACGTTTGTTTGGGTTTTTCCATAAGATGTTACAGAAAAACCCGAATGAACTTTTTGGCCAACACAATACTATGCCGCTCAGCTCCATCAGCCGAAGTGTAGATACAACCCTCGTCCCTCCCTACCTAGCCCCACCTGGATACCCATGAGCGAAGAGTACTCTTATTTTGAAAGAATATAGAAAAGCGATGCCTGGTACAAGGGCTTTTAACCAGGATGTGCACGGACATGTATTTATTCTAAAGGAAGTAAAACATGGGAAGCACAGAGCTTTTTTTTTTTAACATTTAAAGGGCTGCCATGGAGATGAAGTACCACAGATATCTTACATGTCCACTTGGGGCATACCTGTGACCCATGAAAGTTACAAAGAAATGGATTTGGGGCTGAATGTGATAGATTTTGGCATGCCTCTAAAAGAATCAAGCCCCCATCATTGGAGGCAGTCAACTCATTTAGGAGCTTGGCAAGGATGGTATGGAATTACTTTAGCCATTAATGGGGTGATGAAATCAGATGGGGACTATATAACCAAATAGGAAACTGCCCTCCGTTGAAGTTTTTCCTTTTGAAGGACACTTATCTGTTCTTTCACTTGTTTCTGAAACAGCCATCCTGAGTTAAGCCCATGGGCTATTATTTCCCTCTCTTTATAGGTCTCCTAACCACTAAAATTAAAGAAGGATCTAGGTCATCTGACTTCCTCCAAATCTGTACCTGTTTCCCACCCCCATCAAGGTAATACTTGGTATTGCAACAGGTATTCCTTTGCAATTAACTTAGCTCCCTAGATTATATACACTGACTATCGTTTCCATACGTGGAAAGTATGTAAATTGTATCTGTATTCCTTCAAAAAATATACAGTATGTATATATATATGCAGTATATACAGTATATATATATAAAATTTTCTAGGTGTTTAATAGGTGTGTTGGCCCCAGGGTTAAACTTTATGTATGAACATGTTACTTGCTTTTTCCTTCCTTAACAGTCATGAAATGTTTAGTCTCTCTTGGAAAGACGGTTATATAATATCACTGCACGATGTGTGTCACTTAAGGATACAGGATATTTGGCTAAGTAAACAAAAGCAGCTTCTCTCAGATACCTTGCATGACATGTGGGGAGAAGGTGGGTGGTCCATTTAGAATGCAGACCTCCTATTTCAAGGTTCCAATTCACTTTGTTCCAGGACCGGCAGAAGGCGGAACTCAAATGATGTTCTTAAATTCATGTCGTGTTTAACGATTCAATTATCAAATCTAATTTGCAGTGAGTGGCTCAGTAAGCACTTTTAAAGAAAGAAGGCTTGAGGGTAAACTCGGGAAACTGGAAACTAGGATCATTAGATTTATGTTGTCCTCTTGACAGTGTGATCCTTAGGTTAGAAGAGTATCCAGGTGGTAAATCATCACCAGGGTTGATAACTTGGTGTAATTAAATTTTATGGGGAGAAGCAAGTGTAGGGCAAAGCTTTACAACACTAGATTTAAGCAATGATTTCTTGGACAGCATACCAAAGGCACAGGCAACAAAAGGAAACATAGACAGAGTGGACCTCATGAAAATTAAGAAATTTTGTGCACCAAAAGACAGTATCAGCAGATAAAAAGGCAACCCTCACAATGGGAGAAAACATTTGCAAATTAAATACTTGATAAGGGATGCATTATCCATAGTATATATCAAACTTGTAAAACTCAACAACAGCAACAAAACAGTGGCAGAGGACTCCAAATTGGTGATTTTGACTCAAAATACCCAATTGAAAAACAAGCTAAGGACTTGAATAGACATTTCTCCAGAGAAGATATACAGATGGCCAACAGGCACATGAAAAGATGCTCAACATCACTAATCATCAGGGAAATGCAAATCAAAAGTATAATGAGATATCACCTCACACTCATTAGGGTGGCTACTATAAAAACAAACAATCAAAATACAAGCACACAAACAGCAAACGACAAGTTTTGGGGAAGATGTTAAAAAATCAGAATTGTTGGTGGGAATGTAAAATAGTACAGTTGGTAGAGAACACATTATGGAAGTTTCACAAAAAATTAAACATAAAACCACCATAAGATCCAACAATTCCACTTCTGGGTATATATTCAAAAGAATTGAAAGCAGGATCTCATTTTTTTTTTTAATGTGGAACGCAGTTTATTATTATTTTATTTAAGAAGAAATCATCAGACTCAAAATTTCAAGCAAACCTTTGGATAAGGCTATTTTTTTTTTTTTTGTCAAATTAATGGAAATTAGTTGCATTCATTTATCTTAAGTATAGATAGGTATAATAGATAGGCAGATAGGTAGATGATAGACAGATAGATAGAAGTGATGAATAGATTATCTTATGGCAGTGCAGCATGGAATCCCTTTGGGTCCAGAATCAGGTCTCAGAGCTCTGAGCTTTTCTGTTTGTTTCTTTCTTTATCATTTTCATGTATTTTATTTTATTTAAAAAAAAATGTTTATTGGAGTGTAGTTGATTTACAGTGTTGTGTTAGTTTCAGGTGTACAGCAAAGTGAATCAGTTATACATATACATATACCCACTCTTTTTTAGGTTCTTTTCCCATATAGGTCATGACAGAGTATTGAGTAGAGTTCCCTGTGCTCTACAGTAGGTCTTTATTAGTTATCTGTTTTATATATAGTAGTGTGTATATGTCAATCCCAATCTCCCGATTCATCCCTCCCCCTCAGAGCTCTGAGTTGAATCGGGGTTATTTGAGTAGGTATCCACCTCAGGATGGATTCTATTCTTATTCTACTGAGACCTTAAAGTCCTGACCGTGGCTCATCGGTGTGAACCCTGGTGGTCAAGGCATCAACAGCCATAAACTATACTTCTCCTTGAACAAGTTACATCTAACCTAAACTACTAGCGAGCAAAGGGATATCTAGGTGCTCTCATTCTCTGTTCTCTGATTTAGAAACTCCTAAAATGGGCAGAATTCCACCTAAGCTATAGAGAAAAGTCTTCATGCCAGACACACTTTGCCAGTTCTTCCTAAATATAGTTTTATCTATGCAAATTATAAGTGGACATAACCCTTGCCCCTAGGCAGGAAATTCGGAGTCAAATGCCTTTAATTAAGTCAAGTCAGCTGCTGAGTACAAGTCAGCAGTCCAACACAACTATTAGAATCTTAAAAATGATTGTCATCAGTAATTCTATTGAATGATGCTGCACGTGGGATCCAGAGAGATTTCTCATGCATTCCGTCCCTGTGGAGAAGAGAGACATTAGGAGCAAAGCTTGCCTTTCCCTGCAGAAGTACAAGAACTGTGGTTGCAAGGTGTGACTCGGAGTCTCTGCATGTCATAGTCACCCGTGGTCATTTCCTGCCCTGCAGAACCATGCCTGTTGCACTAGGTCTAAAGTAGAGTCTGCCATCTTTGGCTATTTTCTAAAAAGCATTTCACTGAATTTTACCTATCCACCCGTGCTTGAGTGGATAAACAAAATGTGGTCCAGCCATACAATGGAATGTTATTCAACCCTAAAAAATGAATGAAGTAGGAATACAGGCTCTAAGCTAGATGAACCTTGAAAACATTTTGCTGAGTGAAAGAAGCCGCACATAAAAGACCACATACCCTATGATTCCACTTATATGAAATGTCCCAACTAGGTAAATCTAGAGAGACAGAAAGCAGATTAGTGGCTGCCAGGGGCTGGGGGTGGGAGGAGCTGTGGAAAATGAAGAGTGACCACTTAATGGGTCTCCTTTGGGGATGACGTAAATGTCTTGGAACCAGGTAGTGATGACAATTGCACAAGACTGGATGGTCTAAACCCACTGAATTGTGCCCTTTAAAGTGGTTTAAATGGTAAGTTTTGTATTGTGTGGCTTTTACCTTCATAAAATAAAAGTGGAAGTCAAAGAATGACTAAACTTTGGACACATGTTTCATTTAAACAAGAAATATTCCTTCTTAAAAGATTATTCTAAGTTAAAAGAAAAAGGAATCCCCAGAATTAAAAGCATTATATGTCCTGGATCTTTCACAAGTTTGACGGGGCTGACATCATATTCCTTCATAGCTTTACGTTTAAATTGCAAGGCAATAAAACATTCCACTGTATTTTTATAAAAATCGGGAGACATTTCTAAACCAAACAAAGGCCCCTTTTGGTATAAAACTAAATTGCAAAAAAAAGAAAAAAAAAAAGAATACAAACACGAAACGTTTTGTCTACCCCCCTTGTTTTTCGGTCTTAAATGTCAGAAGTAACCATTAACAATTTCTTTTAACTTCTTTCAGAATTTTTATATACAGTCAAGCATGTATATGTGGGTGTATGCCATTAAAAACACTGTAAAACATGAAAGAATAAACATTAATGCATATGCTTATATTCATAATGATTATGCCCGAGAAACAAATGGGGAAGGACCAGTTGTAAACCATTACCTTAGGAATTATTTTCAGGAAATCCTGAAAACCCTTTTCAGGAAAAAAATGAAACTCATGGATAAATGACTATGTGTTCTAATAATAATAAAACATAGCATCATAATGAAAACAAAGCAAACATACATTTTTCTTTCTTATGTATCCCTACCATACAGGTTTTGTTGATCAAAAAGTGATGAATCTTACATTATCATTTGTTCTAAGTGGTGCAATTAAAAAAAAAAAACTGGGTTAACATTTGGATGGTGATTGTTATATCACTGAGAAATTTTTTCATTGCAAGTAACAAAAACCCTACTCAAGCTAGGAAAGCAATAAAGGTGCCTGTTGGCTAAGTGTGTGCTGAAAGGTGATGGAAACTTTCCTGAATCAAAGGGAAACTATGCAGTCCGTGGAGATGACAAATTAACTTGAAACTCAAAGCTTCCACCCGCTTCTATCTGCCTCTCCTCAGGTCCACCTGTCTCTTTTCAGCTCCAACCTGTGGAAAAATGAAGCTGGAAAGACAAGTGAAAAGTATAGGGGGAGTGGTCAGAGAAGGACTTGCTGAAAGGGACCCCCCCTGAGCAAAGGCCAGGAGAAGGTCCAGAGGAAGGCATGGGGGAATCTGGGGAAAGAGCAGTCCAGGTAACAGACACAGTCAGTGCAAAGGTCCTGAGGCAGCGTCTTTTGTGATAGTTAATCTGTAGTTCCCCACAATAAACCAACACGTCTGAGGGCGGAACATCTGTCTTTATGGGGCTTGGAGACGAACACCATCCAGTGGGCATTTCTGCTCTGATCCGTAACAGGAGAAGCTATCGACTCAGCTGAACCAACTCAGGCAAGACAGGGAGGTTCCTGGAACCCACAGGAACCTTGAGAAGGAAGCAAAGGTGGGAATTCCCTGGCGGTCCAGTGATTAGTACTCTGCGTTCTCACTGCCGAGGCTGCGGGTTCAATCCCTGGTCGGGAAAGTAAGATTCCCCCAAGCTGCACAGCGAGACCGAGAAAGAAAAAAAAAAAAAAAAGGAGTCAAGTGCTCTCTGCTCCATCTCCCATTTCTGCTTCTCCAAAATGTTGACCTCATTTTCTTGAACAGCCTTCCTCACCATGACAAGAAATATGGCGGCTGTGGGTCTTCACACCTGCCCACTGGGCATCACCAGAAACTGCATCTCCCTCTCTGTTTGAGAAGTTCTGGGCATGGGTCGTGACTGGCCTGGCCTGGGTCATGTGCTCACCCGTGCACCAATCATTTGTATCCAGGAGCCAGGTGTTTTGATTGGTGCAGAAGGTCTATCAGAGATTGCTCATCCTGGTGCCAGCCAATCACGGCCCAGCATTGTAGGATGACATGAACCTGGCCAGTCCCGCTTGAACCCAGTTTAGGACCCAGAGACGAACGATGCCAAGAAGGACTGCGTTTGTGCTGGGTCTGGAGGTTCTAGATGCTGGAACAAGAAAAAAAAAATCCATCCTGTATCAATGTACCCCACACCAGGGACCTACATTTTCAGGTAGGCAACATGATAGGGTTCTATTTCCTCCATCGCAATATTTCTATCATTACTTTAAAAACATGACATTTTAAGGTTGTTAGGGGCTGATTTATTGCTTCTATGGTCGATGTCAATGTGACACATTTTACCTTCTTACAGGGCAAACGGGTAGTGCAGTAAGGCAAACAGTATCCCCTCAAAATTCATGTCCACCTGTGATCTCAGAATGGGACCTTATTTGGAAAGAGGGTCTCGCTCTGCAGATGTGGTGCAGTGAAGGGTCTGAGATGAGGTCCCCCTGGATGAGGGTGGCCCTACATCCAATGACAGGGTCCTTCTAAGACACAGAAGAGGAGAGACCCAGACACAGAGGAGAAGCCCCACAGAGATGGGAGGGATGGGGCCACAAGCCCAGGGACGCCTGGAGCCCCCAGAAGCTGGAAGAGGCGGGAAGGACCCTCCCCTAGAGCCTCCGGAGGGAGCGCAGCCCTGAGACACCTTGACCTCAGACATCTGGTCTCCAGAGCGGAAAGCAGTCAGATTTCTGTTGTTTTAAACCACAGAATTTATGGTAATTGATTACAGCAGCCACTGAAAACTCATATAGGTACGATCCAAGTTTGAAGGCTAATTAGGAGTCATAACTACACCACGCAGTTTCTGTTTCAGCTAAGTATTTTCTTTGCCTTTTTCTTCTTTGGAAAACCATCAACAGAACAATCCCAGCATCATCTTCTGCTCCACACTCTAATTGTTTTGAGTCATGTGTTCCTTCCACTTTATTCCTAAGTAAATTCTCTTTGCATCTTTAAAGACCATGTCCCAAAGCCTGTCGATACTTCTTTGAACTCGGTTTGGGTTTGGGTGCCTGTCTAAGCTATTCTGCTTACAACACACATGCCTGTGTGTTGTCAGTGCCTGTGCCACTGGCAATTCGGCAAATCCGTGTTTCTCTTCCGTGATGTGCAGGGAGAGCTGACGGTCACCAGACACAAGAATGTCTTCCTGCTTGTCTGTTTTCAGAATGACTTAAATTCTCTGCATAAGTCATCTGTTGTCCATAAATGAGGCTCCCCATCCCAATTCATGAAAGAGGCATGTTTCCAAGGCATAAGGGACCTTACCTGGTGTCCTGAATGCATCCACAGGTGAGAGAAATACCCTGGGATCTATCCTTATGAGACCCACGGAAGGGCCAGGGATCGAACCCTCGCCCCCTGCAGTGGAAGCACGGAGTCTTAACCACTGGACCGCCAGGGAAGTCCCGGAAGTAGCTTTTTTTTTTTTAAGGTTTGCATTATTTATTTATTTATTTATTTATTTATTTATGGTTGTGTTGGGTCTTCGTTTCTGTGCGAGGGCTTTCTCCAGTTGCGGCAAGCGGGCGCCACTCTTCATCGCGGTGCGCGGGCCTCTCACTGTCGCGGCCTCTCTTGTTGCGGAGCACAGGCTCCAGATGCGCAGGCTCAGTAGTTGTGGCTCACGGGCCCAGTTGCTCCGCGGCATGTGGGATCTTCCCAGACCAGGGCTCGAACCCGTGTCCTCTGCATTGGCAGGCAGACTCTCAACCACTGCGCCACCAGGGAAGCCCCCAGAAATAGCTTTTAATGACCTTTCATTCCAGCCTTTCGTGCACCTACCGTATGAAATCCCGTAGAAACTACTTGATTTGTATTCCTAGAGACAGGATGTAAAATCAGCATAAATGCAGGTCAAAATGCTTTGTCAAAAAAAAAAACAAAACACCAAAAACCACAAGTGTTGACACTCCATAGAATGTTGAATAGTCAGCGTCACAGGACATCTCTCTGAAATGAATACTTTCACATTGAGGTAGAGACCACTGGTAACTTTTATTTCGAAAAGGAAGACGGATCTTGGTTTCTGACACGTTGCCATCCAGAGCTGAGGTCTTTGAACGGGTGCCTCGGCGTGGGCTGCTTACCCCAGTCTGCGTGTTATCCTGTGGTATGGAGGAGAGAGCTGAAATTCCATTCTCTTAATCCCCCTGCACTTGGTTTCCTACCAAGCAGAATTTGGAGACCCAGAGTGGAAGAGCCTGTGTCTGTGACTTGTTCTAGATGCTTCCGGCTCAGATAAGGGGGAGGGATGGAGAAATAGCTTCCAGTTTGCTGAGCAATCCCCTTCGGCGTGTCCCCCATGGTGGGTCGGACTGAGTTCACGTCTGTACCTGATGCTTCTTCTGTAGATTTCTACCCTCCCCGCTGAGCAGAATTTGTTCCAGCCCATTTTGCAGCTATAATTCAACTGTGCTTGGGAGATCTGGGGAGTTCCTCTGATGTGTACTTCTTATCTTTTGTTCTGTTTGAAAATTCGCTGTTGAGAAAAATCTGGAAGCATTTTAGTAAATGCAACAGAATGGGAGACTTCCACTGACTGTGGTATGAAAGAACGAAGCAAAACAAAAATACCCCCTCATTTTCAGAGAGGTTGCCAGTAGCTTGTATTCTCATTTAAGGCTTACCCTAGACAGAGCGGGGGCAAGTTTCACATGGAACATTCCTGAAAGTCTGTTTCTGCTCAAATAAAGATACATCCCCGCTAGCTATTAGTCTACCCCTGGGATTTCCCAGTTATGCGAGTAGACATTTCCTGTGCAGACTTTTTTTTTTTCCTTTCTCTCCAGTCATCCTAGAATACTTAGGGTCAGTCCTTCTTCTGATTACGGAGGCTGGGTAGCAGCCGGTGATGCAGGATTTACTTTTACAACCCCTGCTAAGCAAAAAACCGTATAATCCCGTGGTCACGCACAGCCTCCCCTGGAACAGGAAGCTCTCCCATTCAAGATTCAGAGCGTTGAAGAGCTCCAGCTCAAGCAAGAAACAACCGCTATATCCCCAGAGATCCTGCCTTGGGGAGAAATCAGATAAGAGGATGAAAGATACAAGAAAGGACTAAAAAATAAAGGGAGTGTAGGTTCAACAGATCCTGTGTATTAACCACAGGTGCGACATGGGTACTGTGTTCAGGTCTCTGTCTACAGGATTGCATCCTGTGGTCACGACAGCCCTGAAAGATGGGTATCATTGTCTTTATGTTACATTTGGGGAAGCTGATGTTAGGGAAGGTTTCTGCCCAGCCAAGAGAGAGTGGGAAGGAGGAAAGGGGAGCGTAAGCCCAGCTGTCTGTACTCTTTACCAATGGCTCTGCTGTTAAGGGGGTCCAATGAGAAGAGTGGATGGGAGGGCTCTTACGGTGATGCAGACAAAATTCTTCAAGAAGACAGATGCTGCTAGAATTAGAAAGATGGAGAAGCAATTGCTGATAAAATCGTTGGGTGCAGCACGCAAGGAGCTGCCATCCACCAAATCACATGGTGTTTGGTTACTCTGGAGGACTCCAACCTCTTGTCACTGTGGAGGTCAAATCACTCCTTTCCTCAGAAAGCACATTACGCGCTGTCCCAACTTACTGACCTGTCCCTTATCCCCTCAACCCTCCTCAGCCTCCACCTTGTGGAATTGTGGGGAAACAGGTAAATTGAATTCAACCAGCATGTATTTAAAACCCTCTGTATTCAAGGAATTTTGTTGGCGCTTCTGGGGATCCCACAGTAAGTCAGACATGGTTTCTGGAGCTAACCACCGAGGGAGCAAAACAAATGTCGAAACAAAAGGAATAAACACACCAAACTATTGATTTTTCAAAAAAGTTTTGGAATCATTAAGAACCCGTAATGCTATATTCATGGATTTGTCATATCCGTTATGTACTGTGACTTTTTAAATCTACACATGTCTTAGTAGGATTGAAGCTCATTCATTCCCTCACTCACTTATTCATGCATTTGATTGAGCACCTACTGTGTGCTAAGCTCTGTGCTAGTTTCCAGGTTTCGAAACGTAACCATATCATTAGACAAGGGCAAGTAATTGGCCATAATACAAGCAAAGGGCCACATGGATGGGCAGGAATGTTGGAAAGCGCTAGGAGATGGAGGTTGAGGAAGAGATCATCAAACAGCGGCAGGGAAGGGACAAATGATGGACTGAATACGTGCCTCAAGATGAGAACATGCATGGACATAAGAAGGAAGAGGAGGAGGAGAAGAAGAGGTGAAGAAGGAGAAGAAGAAGGAGGAGGGATCTGCTACCATTTCTTCAAAGCCAGACATCAGCAGATACAAGGTCCCTGGACAGGCTAGCAAGACCCTGCCGTGTCATGTGTCACCGTGGACAACTTCAGAACTTGTTTGAGGATGGGGCAGCCCTCCAAGTTTGGGTGACCCGCTGGTGGTCGGACAAAGAAACAACGGATGGAGGAAGAGGCAGGCAGAAGCTAAGACCTGAGCACCAGACTACAGTACCGAACGGGCAAGGCCGTTGGGCTCAACAATTCTTAGGAGTCACAATCCGCTAGACTTGGCCCCCAGTTGACTTCAAGGTCCTAGAGGAGAGGCACATGGGGACCATGACTTGAGTTTCCAGTTTAGCTGAGTAGGTGGATGGCAAAGCCACGAAAGAAAGCTATGGAGATGTTCTGGGGACAGGTTTTTAATAAATGTAATTAAAGGGTTTGGGGCATTTCAAGAAAGAGAATCCCTAAAACCAGTCCCTGGAAATATGTCAACACACATTATTGCTGTGGACGCAGTGAATGGACCCACTTATGAACTGGCCCCGGATCTACCTGGTGGATGCCCGCCACCTTGGGCAAGGGGCAGTGAGGAATTCCTAGACACTTTTTTTTTTTGGTTGCACCGGGTCTTAGTTGCGGCGTGCATGTGGAATCCAGCCCAGGCCCCTTGCACTGGGACCACAGAGTCTCATCCAGTGCGCCACCAGGGAAGTCCCTCCTACAGACTTTTCAGGAGACACTAAGCCGGTCCATGCTGGGTCCATCAGAAGCAACTCATCTGAAGGTTCACTTCTGGACACTTCCTAGCAGCTCTTGGACGGGTTCCGGGCGTGCAGAGCTCACTCGGGACACCTGGAATGTCCCCTCCTGGATGCCGGCCCTGGGACACCCCTGTTGCTTTCTCTTCACAGTGGGTGCTCTTGTCCTAGCTCTGCCCAGGGGGGCTGTGCTGGCGACAAGTCCTCACCTGACCCCTTGGTCCCTCTCCCCAGATCTGATTCCTCCTGGGAACCAGGATACCTCCTTCTCTCCCTTCCCCTTCTGCGCTGGGGACGCACGGCTCTCTCCAACCCCTGTTATTTCGCCCTGTCCACAGGCGGTTCTCACCTGCCCCAGCAAGTACCACCAGGCTCCCCAGAGCGCCGGCCCAGCCCCCCTCGGGCTCTCCGAACGGGACGAGAGCGTTCCACCTCCTTGGCAGGAGGACTCTGGCAGGGGGAGGGAGGCTGGCGGCCAGGCGCCTCAGCAGAGGCGGGAGGGCGTGGCCGCGGGGCTCACGTTGCAGCCGCGCCTGCCCCTCGGGTTGGGGCGGTGGGGGGGGGGGGGTGCCGGCGGGCGCAGCCGGCTCTTGCCAGCCCCCGGGTTCGGAGGCGCGGCCAGAGAACACTGCGGCCCGCCCGGGGGAGTGCAAACCCGGTTCCCTCTCTCCTCCGCGGAAAGGAGGAGACGCTCTCCACCTCCGCTGGCAAGGGCGCTCCGGGTGCAGACTCTGGGCTGCAGCTCGCCCCGCGCTCCGGGCCTCTCCCCCTCCCTCGGGTCCCCGGAGTTCGTCTCGGACCCGGAGCCCTCCTTCCCAAAGCCGTGTGCGCGTGGCCCCCGCCGTTGCTCCCGGCGGCGTGGACGAGGCGTGCCCAGTGGGCACGCGGCGCCATGAAGAGCCGGGAGGAGGGCTGAGCGCAGAGCGGCGCGGCCAGGGTCCCTGCGCCGGGGCCCGCGCCCCGTCTCCCCGGGGTGGGGCAGGGCGGGGGTGGGCCGAGGCGTGCACTCGGGGAAGTCTCTGGGCGACGCGCATAAAAGGGCGCCGGCTCTCCGCGCCGCGCTGGGAAGCCGCGCCGCCTCGCCCCCGGCCCCGGGAAGGGCATGGCCCCGGCGGACCCCCGGCGGTGACGCGCGCGCGCCGGCCCCGCGGATGCTCCGGGCGCAGCGCTCCCGTGTGCCGCGGCTGCCGAAGGACGGGTGAGGACCGAGGGCGGCCCGGGCGCGCGGCGGGGACCCGGCTCTGTCTGCCGGGGGGGGGGCGGGGAGGGTGTGACGAGAGTGCGGGACGGACCTGAGTCGCGGGGGGCCGAGCGGGGGGCGAGGGCAAGCGGACGTGTTGAACTGGTTCCTGGCCCTACAGTGGAGGGGCCGCGGGTCCAGCTCCCGTCCAGGCGAGAGGCTGGCGGACTGTTCCGGGAAGATGCGCTGAGTAGGTCTACAGGAACCCCCAGCCTTTCTCCTCTCCTCCCTCTCCCTCGCGGCCTCTCACCCACCCCTCCCCGGTTTCCAGGGAGCCACCAAGGGGATGCCCCGGCGTAACCGATTGGCTCTTGCGCTGGCGGGGGAAACCACAGCTGCAGGGCCCCCTCGCAGATCCTCCAGCTCCGGCTGCTAAGACTCTCCTCCTCGTCCCCCTCGTCTTCCCCTGGACACGGGGAGACGCAAAGCCCCCCTCGGCCGGGGGCTGAGCCGCGCGGGAGCTGGGTAGGTCACCGTCTGGGAGAGACGTCCTTTGCTGTCCGGGTGCCGGGCCTCCGAGACCCGCGGGGCACCGCGAGCCGCGCTCGGGGAAAGCTCGGCGTTCACCGCGCCGCCTGCCCGGCGCGTGAGAGCGGGCGCTGGAAGCCGGCCAGGGGCGCAGGGCCGCGCGCCCGGCCTCTCCAGGTTGTCCACCGCCTGGGGTCCCGAGGCCAGCCTCGCGCGGTTCTCCGGGCGTGCCGGGAGGTCCTGCAGGCTCAGGGCGCTTTCCCTCGGGACCGCGGGACGAGGGTTCCCTGGGGAGCGTTCCTGCGGTCTCCCGGGGGGACCCGGGTGGAAGGCAGGACGGGGAGCGCGGCTGCGGAGGGGGCATCGGGACGCCGGTGGCAGGAAGCCAGGGCGGAGGTCAGGCGCGCGGGCGGGAGCGGGGGCGGCCTGGGCTCCGCAGAGCCAGCCAGCTGCTCTCCGCAAAGCTGCAGGAGCCCGTTCGTTCCAGGGCGCAGCGGAGGGGCTGCGCTTGCTTGTTGCACGGCCGCCTGCACCGTCCGCCCTTGAGGGGCAGCTGGAAGGCGAGACGCGTCCGGAGTTCAGAGAGCGTCTTTTTGCAGGTCCCGTAACCGACGGAAGGACTGCGGCCTCGGGGTGTCCCTACCGCGTGTGAGCGCAGGGAGAGTTTATGATCAGAAGTTAGGGCTTGCCCAGAGCAGGGACGGACCGACAGGCGCGTTTCTCTTCTGTGCGCTTTACTTTGCATGTGTGTTACTTATTTGTAAATAAACTTTATGCAAGAGCTGACAGAAATATGAGTCGATGAAGGAGGGCATGACCGATGCATGAAAAAATAATCACGGACATTCTAAATGACGTAGCTGATGCAACCTAATATTTATCTGACCGTTTCTTTCCTTCCCTCCCTCCCTCCCTTCCTTGCTTCCTTCCTTCCTCCTCTCTTTCTTCTTCCTTTTTTTCCTTTTGTCTTACTGATCTTTTTTGTTTGCCTGAAGATTCTTCATCAGGAAATAATTCCTTTCCTCTTTCTCTAATGGCAGATTTTTCAGAGGTTCGCCCCAAATTTCCTCTCCGGTAAACTAAGATGCTGTACCATCTCAACATTTTGGCTCTTCCAACGAAAACAAAATTAAGGATCATAAACAAAACCACATATAATGGAACATTTTTCGCTTTAGTGAATGCCTCTGTAAGCACTTGAAGAAGATATAATTAAAACCTTAAGGAATGTCATTAAAAGAAGGAAACCCTTCTGATAATAACGGCCTTCCTGAGAAGCTTTTTATTCAAATATATATACAATAAGTAACAGCTCGGCAATAACATTGGAGGTGGACACATAACATTTACTTTTATTGTTTATTTTATTATAGAAACATGAATGTATGTCTTGTCTCTATAAGCACAAATATACACATTTATACAAATATATATGTGTGTATGTATACATTTATACACACACATATGTATGTATGTATGTTTATGGGCGTGTATGTGGGCATGTGTATTCCGTACCCTCCTTCACAACACATTGAGATGTCCAAGTCATCTCAGAGTCAGGAGGGAAGGTTATATTCTATAGTAACGATTAAAGTGAATGGCGAAAGATTTTAAAAAATAAGTTTTGTGTTTCTTGATGCACGTGTTTTGTGTCCCTAAAATGTACGGTGTGATGTCTTGCGAAGCTTACCCCCATGGTGCACGATTCAAGTAAAATCTGCTGGAAGTACGGAAGCGCTACCTGACATCTGGTTTTGTGGTTCCACGACAGGTGTCCTGGGATGACCCACCCCGACAAGATGCCAACGCGGGCGCAGTGGCGAGCACTGTCCGTGGTGCTGATTCTCCTCTGGGGACACCCGCGCGCCGCGCTGGCCTGTCCGTACCCTTGCGCCTGTTACGTTCCCAGCGAGGTCCACTGCACGTTTCGCTCCTTGGCTTCCGTGCCCGCTGGGATTTCTAAACATGTGGAAAGAATCAATCTGGGGTTTGTACCACGTTCCTTCTGAGCAGTCTCAGCCTTCTTGCATGCGTGTTGATTTGGTTTTTCGTTATGTGTATGTGCGTTTACGTAACTGCGAATGTATATTCCTTTTTGTGTCACTGTGTCTTGCGTTATGCGCTCCTATATGGGCTGAATCGAGGGGGCATTTGTAACTCTACTAAATGTGGTCCTTTGGGGCTGTTACCTGAATTGATCCATCACCGGAAGCTTCTATCACAAGGCTTAAGAACGAACCACCTCGGACAGCTTCAGTTCCTTGATAAGTCTCCTTTGATAACAGTTCTTTAATACGTTGCAGATATGAAAGCGTATGACCCACACGTAAATATACTAATAGTATTTTAAATAGACCTCAGGAACTATTACAGAGTAATAAAAAGAATAAGTGAGACATCTGTGACATTTTGTAAGTTATCTGCATGACGCAATTGTGACTTTGAGGAAATAAGAGTTCTTTCAGATTTTGCCTATTTAAAATATTCATATCTTTTCAACAGATATTTTAATGCAGCATTTCAAGGTAGAATTTTTATATTTTTAGTTTCCTTTTATACCCATATATGCTTTCTATACATTAGTGTACGTTGCTATGAATTACAGGTACTCATGTACAATTTTCATATTAAACAATTCCTTGTACAACTTTAATAGTAAACAATAATTTGGACTTCTTCAACAAAACATATTAGCTACTTTCTACCACCCATAAAACAACAGAATTATTTAGGGTTTGATGAATAGCCACTGGGGGGACATTTTAATAAGATGAAATGGCCTAACCTGAGTCAATGAACAAAAAATTATAAACATGCCTAGACATCTCTGAGTACAGGGCTTCAACAATTCTTGCATTTATTGATTGTAAAGTCCAGGAGTAGAATAAAAGAACGGGAAGTTAAGACAATAAGAAAAACACTTTGTGAATCCATAGCAATAGACCATTAAATAGCTTCCTCCAAAAAACCTTGGAAAACTTTACGATTTGACGCTCTGAAAAATCTAACCACGATGATGATCGTTCCATGGGGAAAACAGTTTGGCTTTGCCAGGAGAGAGAATAGTAACAGTTTCCTTGTTACCATCTTTAAATCATTTTACAATTTTAAAACCAGTTTCCTTTTCACAATCGTACAATTCATTCAGAAGAGGAACTGGAGTTGCTTTGAGTCAGGGTAGGACGGGCTGTGCTAGTTTGTAGAAAGGAAAATAGAGCTCATCTATGATTTCTCTTCTTTCTTACACCTCCTGGGGTGCAAAATAGCTCTGTCTAGGGATCGCCCCTTTCCTGAGCCATTTTCAGCATAGTGTCCCTCTTGCTGGGTTAACTACCTAATCCCTCAAGGCTGACCCCTTGTCAGGGCACAGAATCGGGGCTACTGTTAGGCGTTAGGGGAGCCCCCTTGACAGTGTGGGATTGAAGGTGCAGGGGGACTGTTTTCTGCCGTGCTTCCTGTGTAAGAGCCCCGAATGCCTCACCTGTTGTGTGTTGAGGGTCTGGGCTGTCAGGTTGGCTAGGGGTTTGGGGAAGAAACTGCATGCATCCGCCCCCAAAAGTTAGCTGTGTGATAGCTTGAGACTTGCAAGACCTATAAACTGTTTTTTTTTTTTTGTGGAGCTGTTTGCATCTCATTCACAGTTTCCAGGATGGTTTTCTTCCACCCATCTTTAAAATGACGTGTTTTGTAAGCGTGGAACCTATGTCACGTCTCAATGAGAACATAGTTCTTGGTGGTTTCATTTTAAACAATTAATGGTGAAGACAATGAATTACAGTGTCCTAAAGGCTTTGCCACTAGAATCAGAGACAGATATCAAAATGATTCTTTTTCCTACTGTCTCCAATAAGATCTTGAGATGGTTTTGTGTGATATTAAAGATAAAGGAAAAAGAAAAAGTAAGAAATAGCTTCACTGCACCCACATATATTACTTCCATCTGGCTTAATTTGTAACATTATTCGATGTGCCACATTTTAAAAATCACTCGTATAATATCACAGCACTATTTCTGGAAACCAGTCTCAAAGCAGATAACGAGGCTGGCATTGTGCCTTTTGTTGGGAAAAAAAAAACACAAAACAATAGCAACGTCTAATACAGATAGAACTCAGGGTCTGAGTTGTCTATTAGCGGTCTGGAAAGGGTTTAAAACTCTCAAGGAATGAGGGATTATTGGCAGAGCAGTAATGAAAAAGTTTCATTCCCACACAGATGTTTTTAGGGTTCTCACTCAGCATTGAAAGAAAGATCTGCTCTTTCCTGTTTGGACAGCCCCAGAGCTTTTTCAGGAATTACTTTCCAAATATTTCTGAGTAAGAAAATATCATCCAGTTAAATGTCTGATTTATAGACCTTTAAAGATATTTCCCCCTTTGATTAAAAGATGAGTTTTGATGACATCTTTCTGAAATTTCTCAAATGCCCGTACTGCTCTTTTTCATTTTAAATTTTGCTTTGGGATCCTAGTGGGTATCCGTGAAGCAATTTTACGTATATCTGTTTTTCGTTCTTTTTTATTGCGATATCGTTGACACCATTATATGAGTTTCGGGTGTACAACATAATGATTTGATATGCGTATATACTGCAAAACGATCCTATGTTTCTGATATAAAACTCATTCCATTTAGCTGGTTATGTAGTCAGTTATTGCCCATCAACAGATGAGGAAGATACTTGGGAGAGAATGATGGGTAGGTGATCAATTAAAGAATGGGACTCTACACCAGGTCATTGCAGTCTGCCGGTCAAATTATTTTCCTGACTGCCACGTGAGTTTCCCCATCTCTTTGCTGGCTTTTAGACAGATGCAGAGAGAATTCACCCACACCCCTTGGGTGTGCAGAGAGAATACCATGCTTCCTGCACTTGCCATTCAGGTGATTCCCTTGTCTTTTGTCTGTCCTGTAAATATCCCCCCCCCCCACCATTCGTAACCTTGACAGCAGCAACACCTGCATCTGTCACTCTCTTAAAAACAAGCACCAGGAAGAGAATGCAGGAAGGATTCCTGAGCTGATATGCCCCCCATCCAGGACTTGGAGGGGATTTACTCCGGTGGGGAGGGAATCCAAACAAGGGTGATTCTCTGCACCCAAATATCTTCCTCCCCTTCATCTTCTCCCCGCCGCAGCATCCACCGTTGTAGCTGGATGTCAAGTTGGAAGTGAGACTCTGGGGAGACAAAAAAATTCCAGAAGCGGGAACACTGGTGAGCCCAGCACAGCCTTGAACGAAAATGTGCTGCGGAACATAACACTCTTTCTGACCCATCTGAAAGACGGAGCCTTTGACTTGCCCCACCGCTGCCTCCGAGTCAAGACCTGCCTCTTCCCTCTGGCCTCTCCACTCTTCTTTACCTCTGGGGTCTTCGCAGGTGGTCTCACCTCCTCCCAAGTCCTTAGTCCATGCGTCCGTTTGGGAATGCTTCCTGCATGTGCACATCTCAGGTCTTGATGGAACTCCTGAGTCCCACCCTCACCGTGGCGTCTGACAGACCTCTTCAACGTCGCATGGCAAATATAACTTGGAAGTGTTTCCCCTGCAATCTTTTCCTTATTTGCAATTCCATCCCTCAGCCATGCCTGTTGCCTCTTCCTCTAAGCACGTCTGGAAACTTCCCACGTACGTTTATCTCCACGGCTCCCACCCTGGCCGTGGACACCGGCATCCCTCCCTGTGGTTCACTTGGTCTCCTCATTCCTCTCTTGTCTGTCTCTGACCCATTCTGCACAGAGTGGAGCTTTGTTGTTTTACCACATAACTTTGTTCATGTCACACCCTTCCTGAAAACCCTCTAGTGACTTCCCACTGGACTTGGAACAAAGGAAGCACTTTCCTTTCTACATCCTCCCAATTCTGAGATGACCTGGTCCCTGCCAACCTCACCTACTTCCCCTGATAACATTCTCCCACTTACTGTTTCCAGATGAACCTCAGGCAACAAGGAATGGAAAAGAGTTTACAGGTTGATATTCATCCCCTCTTGGGTGTTCACCATCTCAGGCAGATTTCTTGGTAGAATCCTAAATAATGATGAACAAATGAGGCAGCACATGAGCTCCCCATACTGTCCCAACCTGGGTTAAGGCAGGGACTCTCCGCTTCAGCACATTTGACGTTTGGGGCCCTCTTACCGTTTTGGATACCATGGTTCCTTGTCATGGGCACTCGCCTGTGCGTTGCAGGACGTTAAGCAGCGGGGTGGACCTCACCTCCCTAGAGGCTGTGATCACCAAGGTATGGGGCACGTATGTGTTTAAGGAGAACACCGGACCCGGCTGTCAACTACTGAGTTAGCTCTGAGCTCTTTACCAGCCTTCTCTACAGATGCATTTCCTTTTGTTGAGGTGATAAGGGGAAATACAAAAATAATGTCAGGATAGATGTGTTGGATTTCAGCAGAAGCCCTGACCCCAGGTTCCTGCCCTACAGCACAGCAAGGTACAGGATTCTCTGTTCATCTTATAATTGGTTCTCCAGGGATTCCCTGGTGTCATTAACAACGGAGCAGTGAGGAATTTCCAGACCGGTCAAGGAAGCGTCTTTACCAATCTCTATTCAAAAACAACATCCCAAACGCACCACAATGTTTACAGATAACTTCCATCACCCATCAGAATTGGGAGCTTGTCTTTGTGAAATAAGGGTGTCTGTTTCATTTGGTCCTTTAGTTCAGAGAACGTCCTTGTCTTACTATATGCAAAGCCACTTCCAAAGCTGTCTTTTGGTTTTTTGGTTTTTTGTTTTCCATTCATGCTGGCCACGTGTCTTTGTTATGATTTCCAATGAGGGGCCCTTTTGACCAGCTGCGTTTAAAGGTCTAAATCTTATGTATCTCCCAAAATAGCCTGTGACCACGTAAGTGTACTCCGAGTCAGAATTCCCAGCGACCATGCCTTCACTGAACGAAGGCTAATAAAAATGTGTCGGTTTCTTTGCAACCTTAGAAATAGACAAGGACACAGAGAGAGAGGATTATGCTTTGGGAATGGCACCAGTACAACCTTAGAATCAACATTTTGCTAAGTTGCCCCTGGGTGGGCTGGGAAATCCTCCCCAGATGGGATTTAACTTCACTGTTCCTCATTCCAATTATTTATTTTCTAGGTTTAATAGCATACAGGCTTTGTCGGAAACCTCGTTTGCGGGACTGACCAAGTTGGAGCTACTTATGATTCACGGCAATGACATCCCCAGTATCCCCGACGGGGCTTTGAGGGACCTCATTTCTCTCCAGGTAAACCCGGGCATTTGTGAACAGCACAAATAGCAGCCTCTAGGACCAGTGGTGAAGAGGGGAAACTATAGAGGGCTGCCTAACGATGATTGAAATGGCCATTTTTTTTTAACGTAAGAAACAAGCTTAATGTCATTACTTTCCTGCCCTTTGTTCTGGTTTCTGTTCCTGGTTGTAGGTTGGTTTGTTTCATTTGGTCGGTTGTTTTTTTTTAAATCATAAACAGGATTTTCCATCCTCCCTGTCTGTAGGTTTTCAAGTTCAGCTACAATAAGCTTCGAGTGATCACAGGAGAGACCCTGCGGGGGCTCTGGAGCTTAATAAGACTACACATGGACCACAATAAGATAGAGTTTATCCACCCACAAGCGTTCAGTGGCTTGACGTCCCTAAGGCTACTCCACTTAGAGGGAAACCTGCTTCACCAGCTACACCCCGCCACGTTCTCTACGTTCACGTTTCTGGATTATTTCAGACTCTCCACCGTGAGACACCTCTACTTAGCCGAGAACATGATTAGAACTCTTCCCACCGGCATGCTTCAGAGCATGCCGCTTCTGGAGAATCTTTACCTGCACGGGAATCCGTGGTCCTGTGATTGTGACATGAGGTGGTTTCTGGAATGGGGTGCAAGATCCAAAGGTAAGAACAGCAGAGCGGCTGCCTGACTCTTAGCTGCCCAACCTTTACCTCTCTGGACAAATTACTTTCTGCACCATCGCTTCATCTCAGGTCGGGTGAAATCACATCCTCAAATCAGTGAGGCAGGAAATGTTATAACTGAAATGCCAAGACATCTCCATGGCATAATTCAAATGCATGTATCCTTTATCGAAATGTAGAGTAATTATCATTTAATCAGTTATAGACAGTTGACTATGGTTGCCATAGCGTGGATTTTTGGAGTATTCTTTTCAGCCTTGGGTTACAGCTAAAGGTTGGATTTTCTGTGCACCCTCGTCCTACAGGAAGTATTCAAGGATGCTGGGAAGAGAGAAGACTGGGGCGGCTATGTGATTATTCTCTCGTGATGGGGGATACAGGTGTTCTGTATTGAACCAGAGGGGGAAAAATAACCCAGGATTGATAGGTAGAAGTTGCAAGAAAGTAGATTTTGCATCAAAATAAGAAAGATTCTTTTTCCTTTTTCTTTTGCACCCCCTTCCCCAAGCCCCACGTTGGAACCCATCCTCAGAGCCCGTTGAATTTCTCCTACTGAGTCTTTTGGCTCACCTCCATCCTCACAGCCACCAGCCGGGGTCTGACTCCTTTCTCCTGTCTCTAAGGAGGCAAGTGGAGTGCTCTGAGTAGGTCTTTTTATTTTCTTTTTTTAAAAACATTTCTTACTTTATTATTATTTTTTAAAATTTATTTATTTATGTTTGGCTGCGTTGGGTCTTTGTTGCTGTGCGCGGGCTTTCTCTAGTTGCGGCGAGCGGGGGCTACTCTTTGTTGCAGTGCGCGGACTTCTCATTGCGGTGGCTTCTCTTGTTGTGGAGCACGGGCTCTAGGCGCACGGCATTCAGTAGTTGTGGCACGTGGGCTCAGTAGTTGTGGCTCGCGGGCTGTAGAGCGCAGGCTCAGTAGTTGTGGCACATGGGCTCAGTAGTTGTGGCTCACGGGCTGTAGAGCACAGGCTCAGTAGTTGTGGCTCACAGGCTCAGTAGTTGTGGCTCACGGGCTGTAGAGCGCAGGCTCAGTAGTTGTGGCTCGCAGGCTCAGTAGTTGTGGCTCATGGGCTGTAGAGCGCAGGCTCAGTAGTTGTGGCACACGGGCTCTAGCTGTGCAGTCTTCAGTAGTTGTGGCACGTGGGCTCAGTAGTTGTGGCTCGCGGGCTGTAGAGCGCAGGCTCAGTAGTTGTGGCACACGGGCTCAGTAGTTGTGGCTCACAGGCTCCGTAGTTGTGGCGCACGGGCTTAGTGGCTCCGCGGCATGTGGGATCTTCCCGGACCAGGGCTCAAACCCGTGTCCCCTGCGTTGGCAGGCGGATTCTTAACCACTGCGCCACCAGGGAAGTCCTGAGCAGGTCTTTCTGCAGCCTTGGTCGGTTACCCCGCTTCAGTCAACTCCCCACCGAGCGGTTGTCAGACACGTTTTCAGAGTAAACACCTGCTCATGCCCCAGCGCCGCGTCCGTCTCCACTGGTTTCCCGCTGCTCTTAGGATGGAGCCCACACTTCTTACCGTAGTTCCGACGGTGGTGCGCCCACTCACTGCCTGCCCTCCAGCAATGGGCTGGTCCCACTGTTCCCTGCATTCACTCTGCTCCAGCCACACCGCGCTGCTTTCTGTTCCGTGCACCGTCGGAGCCTATTTCTAGCTCAGCGTCGTTGGACCTGGTCACCATCTACCAAGAAAACTCCTCTGCTAGATGTTCAAGGGTCTGGCTTCTCTTCAGCGTTCGGATCTTCACTGAAAGCTCTCCTCCTCTGAGAGGTCTTGCTATCCTTCATTTCAGCTTAGCCTCTCAGCCTGTGGCCATCGAGGAGCTACCAGCCCACACACCTTATGTCACAATTTTGTTTTCATTTATACATGTCACAATTTTGTTTTCATGTATATATATATATATTTACATATATATATATATTCTTTTTCAGATTCTTTTCCATTGTAGGTTATTTATTGAGTATAGTTCCCTGTGCTATACAGTAGGTCCTTGCTGTTTATCTATTTTATATATGGTTCTGTGCATCTGTTAATTCCAAACTCCTAATGTACCCTCTCCCCCCTTTCCCCTTTGGTAACCATACGTTTTTTTTCTATGTCTGTGAGTCTGTTTGTGTTTTATAAATAAGTTCTTTTGTATCATTTTTTTAGATTCCGCATGTAAGTGCTATCGTATGATATTTCTCTTTCTCTTTCTGACTTACTTCACTTAGTATGATCATCTCTAGGTCCCTCCGTGTTGCTGCAAATGGCATTACTTCATTCTTCTTTATGGCTAATATTCCTTTGTATATATGTGTCACATCTTCTTTATCCATTCATCTGTCAGTGGGCATTGAGGTTGCTTCCATGTCCTGACTATTGTAAATAGTGCTGCTGTGAACATAGGGCTGCATGTATCTTTTTGAATTATGGTTTTCTCTGGATATATGCCCAGGAGCAGGATTGCTGGGTCATATGGTAGCTCTATGTTTAGTTTTTTTAAGGAACCTCCATACTGTTCTCCATAGTAGCTGTATCAACTTACATTCCCACCAACAGTGTAAGAGGGTTCCCTTTTCTCCACACCCTCTCCAGCATTTATTATTTGTAGACTTTTTAATGATGGCCATTCTGACTGGTGTGAGTTGGTACCTCATTGTAGTTTTGGTTTGATTTGGTTTGTCACAGTTTAATGTAGGCACTTGCAGTGGCCAGGTGTCTTTCCTCCATGCAGATGGCAAGATTCAGGTTCTTCCATCGATGGCTCCACTTTACATTTGACATCAGATTTGCTAAATCAGGCAAAGGATGAGGAAGGACAGGTATACTGACCTCTTAATTGTCTTAATCAGAAAAGACACACGTCACCTCCGTTCATATTTCAGTGCCCAAACCCCACTGGGTCCAAGACAGGCTGAAAACCGTCATTTCCCAGCAGAAGCACTACACGATGGTGGTGGAATCATGAAGCTTTTGGGGGTAGAGAGCCACCGCAGCCATTCTGGAGATACATACCTGTGCCTTTGTGTGCTCATATGTATGCATTATGTCTGTATATGTTTGTGTGTGTCCATATGTGTGTCTGTGTGTATGTGTGGTATGTCTTGTATTTGTGTGCATGTGTGTTTGGGGAGGTGTGTGAAACCATCCTATTTGCATCTTGAGATTTTTACTTTGAAACTCGAATAGAAACCTGCATTCAGAGGAGCAAAAGTAGACATAGTGACATTGGTTAGAAGTTTGTAATACTCCAAGTGATGGCAGTTTGGCTGTTTCATTTCCAGCGCGAAGGGGAAGAAGTGGACACATGCCAAGAAGACTGTCAAAAAGCATTCTAGTTTTCTAGTCTCCGCAGTTACGAATACAGAAAAGCCACGAGACGTCTAGCAGGGAGAAAACATAATTTGGTTCCATAGGAGTCAGTTCGAGGAGCCTTTGTGCCATTTAATAGACGTGTCAAGTAGGGCATTGGGTGTGGGACTCATAAGAATGAGCCTGGGCTGGAGGAGCACAGATGGAACTCGTCACTGGCGAGTGAACGGTAACCGAAATCGTGCACGTGGGCGAGGCCATCTACGACCTCAGAGCAAGAAGGGAAAGGGCCGAGACCGACTCAGGGAGCACGTCATCCATAATGAGTTGGGCAGAGAAGGAGGAAACAGTGAAAGAGTCAGTGTTGGCCAGAGAAGGAGAACATTCTGGAGGATTTAATGTCCGGGAAGCCGAGAGTAGAATGTGAATCCAAAAAGTAAACACTGCCTGAAATGAAAAATTCTAGCAAGAGAAAACATACTTATAAAAGGTAGACATGATACGATTCATGCCAACTGTTGATCCTATAACCTGGAAATATATTCATGGGTTGCAGTGACTTAACGTAGATTCTCCTGGACCCTCGTAAAAGGTTACGTGTAGAATACGTATGAACAGACATTCTTTTTTAACTTAAAAATACCTTTTAAAAAAGTACTCATGACCTACTGTCCAGAAGTTCCAACACCCCGGTTAGTTACCACGCACTGTGCTAAACTGACTTAAAGTCAGAGGTGACGCCACAGAGGCAAGGTGGGTGAGGTCTTAAATCATCGTGGAAGTGCATCCAGGTGATAAAGATGCAAACAAAGTCTTTACCCTCTGGCCATTCTTTGGGTCATTGACTTACAGCCTGTTTGTTTGATTGCATGTTTCAGGGATTCTGAAGTGTAAGAAGGACAAAGCCTATGAAGGGGGTCAGCTATGCTCCATGTGCTTCAGCCCCAGGAAGCTGCACAAACAAGAGATTCAGAAGCTGAAGGACATCACTTGTGAGAAGCCTTCTATCGAGTCCCCTCTGAGACAGAACAGGAGCAGGAGTAGCGAGGAAGACCAGAATCAAGAGGAGGATGGTGACAACGTGTTGTCCCTGCAGGGGCTCCAGTACCCTGTATGGAACGTCTCTCTGAACATGAGCGACGAACACGGGAACACAGTGAACTTGGTCTGTGACATCAAGAAGCCCATGGACGTGTACCAACTACACTTGAACCAAACAGACCCTCAAGAGATAGAGATAAATGCCACAGTCGCCTTGGATTTTGAGTGTCCGATGACTCGAGAAAACTATGAGAAACTCTGGAAGCTGATTGCCTATTACAGCGAGGTCCCTGTGAAGCTACACCGACAACTCACGCTCAGCAAAGACCCCAGACTCGGCTACCAGTACAGGCAAGACGCCGACGATGGGACCCTCTACTACACGGGCGTCAGAGCCCACATCCTGGCAGAACCAGAGTGGGTTACGCAGCCGTCCATAGACCTCCAACTCAACCGGCGTCAGAGTACGGCCAAAACAGTGCTGCTGTCCTATTCCTCTCAACATGCTCTCACCGTGTCCGCCAAAGACGCGAGGCCGTCTCGGAGCAGAAGCTGGGTAATGATTGAGCCCAGCAGAGCGGTGCAGAGAGCCCAGACTGTCTTGGAAGGGAGTCCATGCCAGCTGAGCTGCAACGTGAAGGCTTCTGAGCGCCCATCCATCTCCTGGGTGCTCCCGGATGGCTCTGTCCTGAAAGCACCAATGGAAGACAAGGACGGTAGATTCTCCATCCTCACCAGCGGCTGGCTGAAGATCAAATCCACGGAGCAGTCAGACGCTGGTTTGTACCAGTGCATCGCTCGGGTGAGGGATGAAATGGACCGAATGGTTTATAGGGTCCTTGTGCAACGACCTGTCACTCAGCCCCCTGCTGGACATACAGTGACCATTCAGAAGAACCCAGGGGAGCCGGTGATGCTGCCTTGCAATGCACTGGCCATACCTGAGGCCGAGATTAGCTGGATCCTTCCAAACAGAAGGCTGATTAACAATATGGCCAACACGTCACACGCATACATGTTGGCCGATGGAACGCTTTCCATCCCAAAGGTCCAAGGTAGCGACGGTGGTTACTACAGATGCGCGGCTGTCAACCAGCAAGGGGCAGATCACTTTACGGTGGGGCTCACAGTGAGTAAGAAGGGATCTGCCAGGGCATCGAAAAGAGGCAGACGCCCAGGCGGGAAGACCCTTTCCAGAGGAAGAGGAGATGTCGTGGAGGATGAAGGGGGATCCGGCATAGGAGATGAAGGTAACACAGCGAGGAGAGTTCTCCATCCGAAGGACCAAGAGATGTTCATCAAAGCAAAGGACGATGCCATCACCGGAGGTCAGAAAACCAAGAAAGGGCGCAGAAAACTGAAACACTGGAAGACTTCCGAAAAGGAACCAGAGACAAACATCGCAGAAGGTCGCAGAGTGTTTGAGTCCAGACGAAGGATAAACATGGCCAACAAACAGATTAATCCAGAGCACTGGGCAGATATTTTAGCCAGAGTACGTGGGAGAAATCTACCTAAGGGAACAGAAGTACCCCAGGTCATTAAAGCCAACACTCCTCCATCAGAGAGTCTAGAAGTGACACCCCTTTTGCCTGCTGTTCCTCACCGCTCAGTATCACCTGTGCAGACCACAACCAGTGCAGAAGAATCCTCAGGAGATGTGTCTTTATTTGGCGAGGAAGAGCAGGTTTCTAGCACTGTTTCCTCAACCAGGATGGTTCCGGTCCAATCTGGCCACGATGGAGTAATTCTTGCTCACCCCAAAGTGACAAGCACACACCTGCAAGAATTTATTGTTGATGAGTTTTCTGAGAAGACCAAGGCTCCAGCTGCCACTGTAGTTGACTCAAATTGGGCTACAGCCACGACACTGCTATCTGTGCCTTATGAATCTTCTACTCTACAGACCCTGGATATGGTCCACGAAGAGCCCACTAACAAAAACATAGCCACAGAGGGCTGGTCTACACTAGATGTTGCATCCATGCCAGGGTCTACATCTAGTGAGTATGAGCCTCCATTGGATGCCATCTCCTTGGCTGAGTCTGAGACTCTGCCATACTTTTACCAAGGTGTGGAGACAAATTCACAACCAGGTGAAACTACGATGAAAGAACAGACCTCCACACACGTTACTCCAGTGCCTGCCTTGTGGGTTGCTAACACCAGGACCTCTGAGCCATTTGAAGATCCCATTTTAGGGGACCCCAAAATCCCAGCACAAACAGCTCTACAAGAGCAAACGGAGAGCCCGAAGCTTGTGAAAAGTGGTTTAAGCACTCAGGGCCACCCACTGATTCCCAAGGGCACAGAGGAGAATTCTCAGACGACACTACAGGAAGGAGGTCCGCTAGAGAGAGACCCCAAAAGCTCCAGAAGTCCTGAGAGGAAGAGGCAAGGCATCGCATCTACCACTGTGCTTGACTCAGCGCTGGAAGCCATGGCCAGCATCACTGCCTTGCAGCGCCCCAGGGAAACCACACTTGGCGTTCTGTTTGACAAGGACACCAGCACGCTAGCGATGATGATGCCAACCCAAAAGGCCGCTTCCCCATCACCACCGACCACCCATCCTTCCCGAAAGAGACCCAACGGGAGGAGGCGATTACGCCCCCATCGATTCCGGCACCGGCATAAACAAACCCCGCCCGCGACTTTTGCCCCAGCGGTCACTTTTTTGACACCACTGACTCAGGTACCTGAAGTGAAGACTCCAAGCCAAGCGGAGAGCTTGCTGGTTCCTACATCTTGGGTCGATAGCACAGTTGGTACCCCAAAGCAGGTGGGCATGGAGAAGCATGCAGAACCGGTATCCAAGGGAACCCCACGCAGGAAACATGGGAAGAGGCCGAAGAAACATCGGTACATCACCTCTACCGTGAGCTCTATAGCGTCTGTGTCCAAGCCCAGCCCTTCCCCAGAAAATAAATATAAAAACACTGTTACCCCCAGTTCAGTAGTTGTACTTTCACCTACCACCATTTCTCTCACAACTGGAGACCCACGTGAGACAACCAGAGTGGAAGATTATAGGACAACCACCACCAAAACACGTTTATCTCATGATAAATTCCGAGAGACAATTCCAGTCACATACGAGCCTGTATCAGACGGAAAGGAAATTAAGAATTACGAAGTCACAAACATCAAGGACTATAAAAACGACAGTCTAGTCCCTGGCGAGTCAGTCACTCATGTGGCATCCCCTTCTGGGGCCGAGGTCTCCACTGCAGGAGTATTTAAGGAGGCATCCCCTCCTTCTGGCTTTCCAGGAACTGCAAGGTGGACCCCTCCTAGGGCAGCCCAGCCTGAGCGGCTACAGACAGACCCACCTGTTACCAGCTCTTCAGAAGCTCTTACAGACTCACCCTTTTTAAAAGAGTTGGAGGACCTAGGTTTTCCTTCTGAGTTTTCACCTTCTGCAGTCTCTATGCTCTCGCAACAGGAAGAAGTGGTCCCTTCAACTACTCTCGCCATCATAAAAGTAGAGGCATCTTCAAGTCAGGCGGAAACCACCATCCGTGGTCAGAGTCATCGTGAAACCACTCCAGCCATTATCCGTTCTGAAATTAGACACCAGAGTGAAGTCTCCACACGTGCCCCGGTGGAGGAGCCAACAACCCCATTCCCACCCACAACTCGTGTGTCTCTGGCAGAAACCACCGCAAAGCCCACACCTCTTACGTCAGAAACACTGCCAACATCAAACGCTTCCAAACAAAACATTTTCTTCCATTATGCTGGGGAGACCCCAGCAACCAGAACACCTTCAGTGAATAATGAAGGAACTCAGCATGTATCGAAGCCAAACGAAATATCCACTCCCTCTTCCCACCAGGACAAATTTACCTTCACTCCAAAGCAGGAGTCGCGAAAGGAAGCCTTTGATGGTACAACCAAAAACAGCCTTCCAAGGGGTCCAGATAGTCACCACGAGGCTGGGAGGGTCCAAGGTTTCCACCAACCAGCCAGCGTTGCTGCCACACCAGTCCCACCGAGAGGAACCACGAGGCCACCACACACGGCCACACAAAGCTCCTTTAGATACGTTGTCACTCTCCAGCCCCACCTGACCAGCAAACTGGAAATCGCTGCATATCCGTCGAGGGATCCGCCAGAGAATAAGCACTTTACGACTCCAAAATTACCAAGTTCAACAACTCCTGTGGTTCCGTTGCCTGGGTCCAAACCTAGCATTCCTAGTAAGGCGACTGACCAGGGAACTGACCCATTCAACGGCAGCTCCAAATTGTTTGGAGACAACAACGTCCCTGATCCAAGAGACCCAGCTGGCAGGCTTCCAGATTTGAGAGCTCCTCATTATCCTGATGGAAGATTCCCTTTCTTTTTCAACAGGACCCTCTCTTTTCCACAGTTGGCAGCTACTCTGAAGCCTCAGATCCCCACCTCTCCTGCCCCAGGGATGAGAGGGAGAAAAGTCAGCCCAGGTCCCTACAATAGGACACATTCCCAGAGCATCAGCCACGTGGGCTTTGGTCCCCCAGCGCCTCCTGTATCGCACCTTCCCCGGACTATGGCGCCACCCTCAACAAGCTTAAGAAACATCCCTCTGGTCTACTCCACCCGGAGCTCCATCCCTTTCATAACATCTTCTGCCCAGCCTTCCAGAAGCTTCCATCAGAGCAACTCAAAGCTCTTCTCTTCCGGAGGACCACCTGCATCCAAATTCTGGACGCTGGGGGAAAAGCCCCAAATTATCACCAAATCCCCCCAAACCGTGTCCGTCACTGCCGAGACAGATGTCATGTTCCCGTGTGAGGCTATGGGGAAACCCAAGCCTTTCGTGACTTGGACAAAGCTGTCCACAGGTAGGGTGTTTAAACATCTGCATTTTAACCAGGGCTGGTGTAGGGGAGGGGCTTACTGGAGTCTGTGAGTGCAGGTAGAACCAGAGATTCTGGGCAGAGGGATAGGTAGATGGGATGGGAAAGGACATCTGAGAATCTACCGACAGGTGTATTCCTTTACGGGGACAGGAAATAAGGAATTAAAATGGGTGTCAGGTTTTAATGGAGTCATGGAAACACCTACAAGGTTCTTTGGATAGGGCATTCCTAACCGAGGCTTAGGACTGTTCCACTCTTGCCTCTTCCCAGTGAGGTCCAGTACAGAAGTCCTCCACAAGCCATGTCGGGGTGCAGAGGGGCGTGAGGGGAATTGTGCAAATCGCTCTTGTCCTCGCACTGGCTTGAAAGGTCAGGGCAGCTTGGTGTGAGCTCATCAGGCATTGCTTTGACTTGAACCTAGAGATATAATCTTATGAGTCCGCTCGGGCTGCCGTAGCAAAGCACCGGAACAGATGGTGCGGCTGGAACAGCAGATATATTTTCTTTCAGTTTGGGGAGGTTGAAGTCCAAGATCAAGGTGTCACCAGGGCTGGTCCCTCCCGAGGCCATTCTCCTGGGCGTGTAGACGGCCCTCTCCTCCCTGTGTCCTCACGTGGTCGTCCCTGTGTGTGTGTCTGTGTCCTGATCTCCTCTTCTTCTAAGGACACCAGTCCTATGGGATCAGGACCCACCCTAATGACCTCATTGTACCTTCATCCCCTCCTTAAAGACCCCATCTCCAAATACATCCACATTCTGAGGTCCTGTGGGTCAGGGCGTTAACATATGAACTGTGGTGGGAACACAATTCAGTCCGTAACAAGGCTCTATACAACGGTCTCTACTTGGCAGGCTGGGATGCCCAAAGACCACTTTGCTTCATAAGATGACCATCGGCTTTCCCGATGGCGAAACAGATTCTAGGTGACGGACGAAAGTAATAGCGGAGGGCCTACAGCCTCCTCGAATGGACCTCCCTTTTCCCCTTTCTCTTCCCTTCTCTCTCAACATGGCTGTGTCCTTCAGGCTTGGATCCTGTTCAGAGGGTTGGGTTTTTTTTCGGTTACCATTTAGATAATCTAGGAAATGACAAGTGCTGATATCACTAGAGAGAGCTGTACATTCTCTGCTTATCTCACACATGTTGGATGTGTCCCAGTGGTGAACAGAGGGCACTGAGCATAGGGAAATTACCAACATCTTTGATCAGCTCAGCGTTTGATAGCAAACGCTTTCGTAATGATTTAATAAGGAACTTGCTTGAAATAGCAAATGGGGAACACCACGGGGTTTTCATTGTAGAAGGATTGTGCCTTTGAAGGAAGGCATATTCCTCCCCTGGGAGATCCCATTTGCATTCATCCTTAGGGTCTCCATACCTTGGGCCATTTTAGAGCATCCCTGGACCATGCCCCCTCCCTAGACATACATGTGCCTTCCTCTACCTGACCAGGAATCTGCTTCTACTGCTGGCTTCTCCTTTGTTAGCTAGCTCCAGTTTTTAGAAAGTTCTTCCTCATTTCATGCCCAAACCAGACAGTCAGCCAGCCAGCGTTGTTTTCTGTGGTCCTGGAGCTAGCTGCACGATGTCTCTATTTTATTGAACCTTTTCTACCCGATAAACCAAATCAGCTCATTGAGTGCTAATAGGAGGCCGCCTTCTACCTGCCCATCGTGATCTGCAGGAGGTTTTAGTGGACCTTCCCTCCCACCTCAAACCCAATGAAATAGACAAGCACTTTCAGATCTCTGCATCATAAAATCCATCCATGGGGAGGTGGTTGAGGGGCAGCAGGAGGCTTTCCATGCCCACAGTCACCTGTCACTCAGGAGGGCTTGGACCCGGAGCAGGATGACCTGCATCACCTAGAAGGCAGGGAGGTTATACTGTCATCAACCAACACCTTTTTTCCCTATGACCAGGTGGGTTGGGAAGACTCACCTGGAATACCCCATCCATGGCGGAAAGCCTTGTCGTGGGAAGTTTCAGGTAACTTAGGAGGTAGAGGACATGAATCCTCAGTGCTAGGGCTAGGGAGAGCGTCCAGGGTTCCAAGGTTCCATGCAAAGGCAGAACTCCCAGCTTAGAGAAAATTATTAGGAAAAGAAGCAGAGGAGTTTGTCAAAACTAAAACGAATAACTCGTGACGGGCGCATGGACCCAGGAACCAAGCAGCGTGGGATAGGATGGGAGGATTGAAACTCAGGGTTTTCTGGGGCTTTCCAGTTTTTAAACACAGGATTTGTTATTATTCAGGTATGGCGAGGCTAACAGGTCAGGAGATGACTGCCATTGAAAAGACACTTGGTTACTCACGGTTCCCAAGAGGAGGGGGCACGGCACACCATGCAGGGTTACACGGGGAAGCACCAGGGTCGGTCAGGAGGCAGAGGGAAAGGGGGAAAACCAGACAAGAGCCTTTGTTGTGATTTTCGCAGGAAGGAACAGGTGAGGCAGGGTGAGCAGGATTAGGATGGGCTGGTGTGAATAATTCCAGCAGGTCCTGGGTGCAAGGGCTGCCCTAGTTGTCTGGTACCTGTCCTGGGGGGATGAGGGCAGGTGGATTGTGGCCCAGAGTATGGGAGCCGCTCAGAGCAGGGAGTGGGGGGTAGGCTCTGGATGTGTCAGTTTGCATTTGCAAGGTGGGTCCTTTGCTATCTCTAGGAATTGGCCATCCCTGGAAGGTCAGCAAGACCCCAGCATGTCAAAGCATCAGAAACACTTGATTATTACAGACCCTGACTGTGGCAGAGTCCTGAGAGATGGGCTATGAAATACAGGGAGTATAGACAGTGGGGAGAAGGAGGGGTGTGCGCCCCCTGACTGTAGAGGTGGGACTCTCAGGCACCATCCGGAAGTCTGAGTTAGAGCGCGACTCAACCAGACGGGGCAGAGAATGACCAGCCCTATGTCGCTCTCAGGAGCCTGGCCGGACAGAGGCAGACAGAGACTGCGAACCTGGGGCATCCCCGCAGCCGACCTGGGGACCTCAGGAGGACAGCCTCCGCACAATGAGGCAGAGGCTGAGCAAAGTGGCGCTGCCTCTCCAGTACCTAAAGTAAATGAAGAGGCCACCTTGGGAGACCCTGGGGCTCGTGACGGCTTCCAGAACCCTCTCTGAAAACCATACCTGCTGCCTTGGCCTGAAGGTGGCATATGCCCTGATTTGGGGATTAGTGTAAGAGTCAAGAAGAATATCAGAGAAACTGCGTGGTGGGTCTTTTGCTTTTTCTGTCTGGACATAACGAGGAGAATCAGATTAACTCATAATCCTTGTTCCGTCCCTTGGGAAAGACCGTGTTTACATTGAACCTGATGGTGCCTGCTTTCGGTTTCCAGGTGCCCTCATGACCCCCAACACCAGAGTACAGCGGTTTGAAGTCCTGAAGAACGGCACCTTCGTCATCCGAAACGTACAGGTGCAGGACCGCGGCCAGTACATGTGCACGGCCAAAAACCTGCACGGAGCAGACAGGATGGTGGTCCTGCTGTCAGTCACGGGGCAGCAGCCTCAGATCCCAGCCGCCCACTACAAGGATGTCACCGTCTACCTGGGCGACACCATCGCCATGGAGTGTTTGGCCAAGGGGACCCCAGCTCCCCAGATCTCCTGGATCTTCCCCGACAGGAGGGTGTGGCAGACCGTGTCCCCCGTCGAGGGCAGGGTCACGCTGCACGAGAACCGGACCCTGTCCATCAAGGAGGCGTCCTTCGCGGACAGAGGCGTGTACAAGTGCGTGGCCAGCAACGCAGCCGGCGCGGACAGCCTCGCCATCCGCCTGCACGTGGCGGCGCTCCCGCCCGTCATCCACCAGGAGAAGCTGGAGAACATCTCGCTGCCCCCCGGCCTCAGCATCCACATGCACTGCACCGCCAAGGCCGCGCCCCCGCCCAGCGTGCGCTGGGCGCTGTGGGACGGCACGCAGGTCCGCCCTTCGCAGTTCATCCACGACAACCTCTTCGTCTTCCCCAACGGGACCCTCTACATCCGCAACCTGGCGCCCGAGGACAGCGGGCGCTACGAGTGCGTGGCCGCCAACCTGGTGGGCTCGGCGCGCAGGACCGTGCGGCTCACCGTGCAGCGCGCCGCCGCCAACGCACGCATCACCGGCACCTCCCCGCAGAGGACCGACGTGCGCTACGGGGGGACCCTCCAGCTGGACTGCAGCGCCTCCGGAGACCCCTGGCCGCGTATCCTCTGGAGACTGCCGTCCAAGCGGATGATAGACGCGCTCTTCAGGTACGTGGCGCTCCTGCCCCGCCAGCGATCCCGGGGCTCCTGAGCCCGTGTCCCCTCTGGATGCTGGGGAAACCTCCTCGTGGGGTCGGGCAGAAAGAGGAATGACTCCGTGTCGCCAGTGCTGACGCACAGGCGTTGCGGCTTCCTGTGTGGGCCGGGTGGGGGGCATTGCTTTCTCACATCTTGTCTTTTTTCTTTTTTTCCGGGCGGCCTTTCGGGATCTTCGTTCCCCGCCCAGGGATCGAACCCTTGCCCCCGGCACTGGGAGCACAGAGTGTTGACCGCTGGACCGCCAGGGAAGTCCCCATCTCGTCTTTATCAATTGAGATGCAGAGCAAACACCTAGCCCTTGGCCCTGCTCCTCTACTCCCCGCCTCCAGAGAAAGATAATCCAATAGCTTTTGTTTTCACAATCGTATGTTTAAGTGTATTTAAATAATTAGATAAAACAATTTGTTGTCTTCTCATTCTAATCTCAACCAAACACATAGGAGCTTCAGATCTTATCTTCAAATGTGTTAGCAATAGAAGGAAAGTAGGTAAAACAAAAAAATTAAAGGCATATGGCAGCACAAAGGTAGCACATCTGGAATTCTAAAACTTCATCTTGGCTAGGAAAAAAAAGCACCTTGCCTTGCCGTGTCTTCAATTCGCAGATGTATGAATCTAGAGCAGTGGGTCTCAGCCAAGCGGGATTTTGTCCCCAGGGGACATTGCGCAGTTTTTGGAGACATTTTTGGTGGATGAGACTTGGGGGACGAGGAGGGGGTGCTACTGGCCTGTGGTATGTGCAGACCAGAGATGCTTCTTGGCACCCCACAGTGCACAGGACGCCCCACGTCAGAGAGTCGTCCAGCTGCAAATATCAGTAGTGCTGAGGCTGAGAGATACTGTCTCAGCAAGGAAAACTATCTATCTATCCGTCTCCCTATCTATCTCCCTATCTATCCATCTCCCTATCTATCTATCTCCCTATCTATCTATCTGTCAATCATCTACCTATCATTTATTTTTATCTATCTATCATCACCTATCTGATATCTATCGTTTATCTATCTAGTATCTTTCCATCTGCCCATCTATCCTCCATTCTATGTATCTATCTGTTGTCCCTCACCTATCTATATCTAGCTCAAACTCTTTACCTATTTACCAATCATCTATTTTTCTATATCTAACATCACCTATCTGATATCTGTCGTTTATCTAGTATCTTTCCATCTGCCCATCTATCCTCTATTCTATGTATCTATCTGTCAACCCTCACCTATCTATATCTAGCTCAAACTCTTTACCTATTTACCAATCATCTATTTTTATATATCTATCATCACCTATCTGATATCTATCATTTATCTATCTAGTATCTTTCCATCTGCCTATCTATCATCTATTCTGTGTATCTATCTGTCAACCCTCACCTATCTATATCTAGCTCAAGCTCTTTACCTATTTACCAATCATCTATTTTTCTATATCTAACATCACCTATCTGATATCTGTCGTTTATCTAGTATCTTTCCATCTGCCTATCTATCATCTGTTCTATGTATCTATCTGTCAACCCTCACCTATCTATATCTAGCTCAAACTCTTTACCTATTTACCAGTCATCTATTTTTCTATATCTAACATCACCTATCTGATATCTATCGTTTATCTAGTATCTTTCCATCTGCCTATCTATCATCTATTCTATGTATCTATATATATCATCTGACATTTATCTAATCATCTATCTTCATCTATCTCTAGCTCTGTCTACCTACCTATCCATCCATCTTCTATCATCTGTGTCTATCTATCATTTATTTTTATCTATCTGTCGTCACCTATCTGATATGTATTATTTATCTATATAGTATCTTTCCATTTGTCTCTGTCATGTGTTCCCTGTATCTGTATATCGTCTGTCATTTATCTGTTCTATCATCTATCTTTATCTATCTCTAACCCTCTGTCTATCACCTGTCTATCTATGGAAGTGGTTCTCAGCTAGACAGTTCTGTCTCCCAGGGGGCACTCATCAGTGTCTGGACATATTTTTAGTTGTCACAGCTCGTGGGGAAGGGTTGCTACCCTTTAATTAGTGGAGACCCGGAATGCTGCTCAAAACCCCGCCGTGCACAGAATGCCTCACCACAGAGAGTCACCCAGCCCCTGATAGCAGTAGTGCCGAGGCTGAGAAACCCTGAGGTAGATCCCAAAAAGCCATTGTCTCTTTAGTAAGTGTTTCAAGATGCAGAGGAAAGAGACAATGATTGGCAACATGGAAGCAAAGGCACATCAGTGACGCCATGTTGGAAACCCCCTGGCTTATGGTGTGTCTTCAGCCCACACAGCCTGGCAGCTCAGACAGGAACCCACCTCAGTGCGGGTTCCTCCCCGGGATGTGATCAAAAGCGGCATCCAAGGTTCTGCGCGGCTATGTCTGGTCTGCCCAGTCTCCTTCCAACGCAGGAAAAGGGCGAAGTCGCCTTCTCACAGCCCGTATTTTAACTTCAGGTGGCTGGGTGGTGCCTAATGTACCCTGCACCATCGATCCAGAATACCACATACTCAATTTTTCCCGCAGTATCTTCCAGCTGAGCCAGTGTCCTGCCATGCAGAGGACTGTTTCCCATTGACATTGGCGAGGCTGAGGCAGTGCTGAATGAACACTGAAGTGAAGGAATGTAGTTCCAGTGTGAATTGGGGCCATTCTACTAGTATCTCGCTATAAATCATAAGCTTCAGTCTCTGTAGCTTCATTATTCCTAGATTCTGGCTAATTACATTCTTAGAAAAGTGTAATTAAACAGCCCATGTGAGTTTTTTAAAAGAACGGGCTGTTTGCCCTGCCTACGCACTGGCACTGTTTTAAAACAGAGCTGCTGGACTTTCGTGTCTCGAAGCGAAGTCTCCTGTGACGTGTAGCCAGCCATCTTTTTCAGAGTTGCTCTGTTGATTCAGATAATGACGAAGGTTAGGATTTGCTGCTATAGAAGTTTCTAAATGTTTACAGACATGTGCTACTATATACATTTTTGGATTCTAACTCCAAGAGTCATTAAAATACGTTTGTCTGCTCCACTCCTATCGAATGACCTACTAATTCATGTTGACTTGACTCTCACTCATGGCCAACAGAACACATACATGGTCCTTGTTAGTAGGTGCTTTGACGAACAATAATCAGGCTGAATTCCATCATAGGCAGACACTTTTTTTTTTTTTAATCAGTGACACAATTCCAGACGTGCTATTAGAATGACACAGTGTGCAGGAAATATTTAGGGATGAATAATCAAGCTCTCCCTGCAGATGCCAGAATTATAATTTATAAGTAATTGAGATTTTCAATCTGGACACGTTTAAAGTAGGAACCTCCCAAATCTCTTTACCCTGTTATTCAAAACATTAGTTCTGCGTTGCTGGAGGACATACCGATATATATTTACAAAAATGTCACACACCTAGTGAAGATATTTCTGTCTTTCTTTCCACGTTGCCTTTTTAAACTGAAAAATCTTTCTCAAATATTAACTCAGCAGTGTGTGAGTTTAGGTCTACCACGTGGAGAAATGGAATGTCAGCAGGAGGGTACGAGCTGGTGAGGGTCATGAAGCTTTCGTTACAGATTCTAGGGAAGAAACTTTTACACCAATAGCACCAAATTCTGAAGAATCCAATCGTAGCATCGAAACTCTGGGTATAACCGCAACTACGTGATCCATACTGTAGCTACTTTGCTGCCTGTTTGCCTCATAATGGGATACAACATCATAAAAATTGTCAAGAGTAAAAATCGTCTATAAAACTTTTAGGAAAAATTTCACCGCTTCCTAAGGTTAATGCATATTCATTCTGTCCCGGACTCTAGAATTTTATCTGATTTTATCATTACAACAAGCTCCACACTGACAACCAGGCAAATATTTGATCCACACACGCCCACACAAACCGGGCTGATGTCTTAGACTGCATTTCACATCTTTGAATCAGTGGCCAGGCCAGCCAAAGGTCAGGCTCCACTGGGGCGTTCTTAATTGTGGTAAATAAATCACTTCTGCGTTTGGATGGCCGTCCCCTCCGGGCTGCAAAATCCATCCAACATTTTCAGCAGCGGCCCTGTGCGCCGAAGGTTCTGAGAACCACAAGTTTTTGTTTCGTTCTGGTGACCTCAAGTCGGGAGAGAGAGCGTTTGGGAGACTGACATCTTATTCTGTTTTCTTTCTCTCGGTCAGCTTTGATACCAGGATCAAGGCGTTTGCCAACGGGACCCTGGTGGTGAAATCCGTCACGGATAAAGATGCGGGGGATTACCTGTGCGTCGCCCGGAATAAGGTTGGCGATGACTTCGTCATGCTCAAGGTAAATGTGGTCATGAAACCAGCCAAGATCGAGCATAAGGAGGAGAATGACCACAAGGTCTTTTACGGCGGTGACCTCAAAGTGGACTGCAGGGCCACCGGGCTCCCCAACCCCGAGATCTCCTGGAGCCTCCCGGATGGCAGCCTGGTCAACTCTTTCATGCAGTCCGACGACAGCGGTGGACGGACCAAGCGCTACGTCGTTTTCAACAACGGAACCCTCTACTTCAACGAGGTCGGGTTGCGAGAGGAAGGTGACTACACCTGCTTTGCCGAAAATCAGGTTGGCAAGGATGAGATGAGGGTGCGCGTCAAGGTGGTGACCGAGCCCGCCGTCATCCGGAATAAGACGTACTCCGTGGTCCAGGTCCCCTACGGGGACGTGGTCACCGTGGCTTGTGAGGCCAAAGGGGAACCCACGCCCAGGGTGACCTGGCTTTCTCCGGCCAACAGGCTGATCCCCACCTCCTCCGACAAGTACCAGATATATCAGGACGGCACTCTCCTTATCCAGAAAGCCCAGCGCTCGGACAGCGGCAACTACACGTGCGTGGTCAGGAACAGCGCCGGGGAGGACAGGAAGGCGGTCTGGGTCCGCGTCAACGTCCAGTCGCCCAAGATCAACGGGCACCCCAACGCCCTCACCACGGTGCGGGAGATTGCCCCAGGAGGGAGTCGCAAACTCATCGACTGCAAGGCGGAAGGCATCCCCACGCCAAGAGTGCTGTGGGCCTTTCCCGAGGGCGTGGTCCTGCCGGCCCCTTACTATGGCAACCGCATCACCATCCATCGCAACGGTACCCTGGACATCAAGAGTCTGAGGAAGAGCGACTCCGTCCAGCTGGCGTGCATTGGGCGTAATGAAGGGGGGGAAGCCAGACTCGTCGTCCAGCTCACGGTCTTGGAGCCCGTGGAGAAGCCCATCTTCCACGACCCGGTCAGCGAGAAGATCACCGCCATGGCTGGCCACACCATCAGTCTCAACTGCTCAGCGGCGGGGACCCCGACGCCCGCCCTGCTGTGGGTCCTTCCCAACGGGACGGAGCTGCAGAGTGGCCACCAGCTGCAGAGGTTCTACCACAAGGCCGACGGGATGCTACACATCAGCGGCCTTTCCTCCGTGGACGCCGGGGCTTACCGCTGCGTGGCCAGGAACTCGGCGGGCTACTCGGAGAGGCTGGTGTCTCTGAAGGTGGGGCTGAAGCCCGAAACGAGCAACCAGTACCACAACCTGGTCAACATCATCAACGGGGAGACCCTGCAGCTGCCCTGCATCCTTCCGGGGGCCCGGCAGACCCGCTCCTCGTGGACGCTGCCCAACGGCGTGGTGCTGGAGGGTCCCCAGGTCCGAGGACGCGTCACCCTGTGGGAAAACGGTACCCTCACCGTGCGTGACGCGTCCGTCTTCGACAGGGGCACCTACGTGTGCAAGGCGGACACGGAGTACGGACCTTCCGTCGTGAACGTCCCGGTGATCGTGATTGCCTATCCTCCCCGGATCACCAGTGAGCCCACGCCCGTCATCTACACCCGGCCCGGGAGCACCGTGAAGATGAACTGTATGGCCGTGGGCATTCCCAAAGCCGAGATCAGCTGGGAGCTGCCGGACAAATCGCATCTGACCGCGGGAGCGCAGCCCCGTCTCTACGGGAACAGGTTTCTTCACCCACAGGGGTCGTTAACCATCCAGCAGGCCGCCCAGAGGGACGCGGGCTTCTACAAGTGCACCGCCAAAAACCTACTGGGCCGTGACTCAAAAACAACCTACGTCCACGTCTACTGACGCCCTGGGAGGACACCGTGGGCTCCACGGGCGCTGCTTCGGAACTTAGAACAGAGCCTCCTTTGGGTTCACAGCTGGGGCCGGAGAGTCAGGGCTCTAAAAGGATTTGTCCCGGGGCACGGTGGCCCCCTCCGGCTTGGGTTTCAGGCTCACGTCGACCTTGACCTGTGCTTGTTGACGAAAGGAAGCAACGCAGACACGGGAAGCAGGTGTCAGCCTCTCTGGGGGACTTTCTTTCATGTTTACAGGATGCCATATGCTCTTGCCTTGCATTTCACAGGACTTGGGCGCAAATGACAAATTCTGTGTTCCTGGCACCGTCCTGATGCTTGAACGGGCGTCTGTAGGATATCTAAGGAGCGTTCACTGCAGAGAAGCTATAGAGATTCACAGTGCCTTGCTACCCCCGCGGAAGATGCATTACCTAGTTAACCCGCTGCCGTTTTAACATGATAGAACGTTCTAGAATGAGTGTCCGTCTTTCCGTTATTTCTTCTGTCACTTCAGAACTCCAGTTTGCCCGACAAGGGCTGAGAACCAGAGGGTTGTTTGTTTGTTTGTGTTTCACGTACACGTGTCCTACAGTACAGCTCCCATTTTATAGGAAAGAACGCTTTCTCCCTGGAACTCACTTTTTATATAGTGTTTTTTATATATATATATTTTTTTTTTTTCTTTCTAATCAGACGATGAGAGTAGAAAGCGAAAGACGTACTTTCTGTCTCATTAAAAATAATAAATTATTGGTCTTTACAAGGCTTGGATACATTAGAGCAGGCACGGAAATGCAATTAAAACCAGTTTCCTTCCCGACTTCCTTCAAATTCATGAACCACTGTTATATTACCTTTCCCAGCGACCCTCCGGTAGGGGATGCTGAGATATTGGATTTCCTTGTTGATAATAAAATTTATCCGGAGAGAGCTGTGCGGGACCGGGGAGACGACAGGAGAGGGAGGACAAAGGTAAGTTGCGACCGCACAGAATAAATCCAGAGCCTTCCAGAGAAGCCCAGAAATATCTTTCCTCCTGTCAATTTGTGTCCACGGAAAATAGATCTCTTATTTCCATGACTGCTTTACTGTATTTTTAAGGTCAAAATAATGTACATTGGATAATAAAATAGTATTTTCCAAAGAAACAGGCAGTCATGACAGTGATATTTTCAAGGGCAAAAGCACTTCAGATTGGTTAGATCTGATCAGATCAGATCAGATTGGTTGAAAAACTGCTTAGATCAGATTGGTTGAAAAACTGCTTTTGTCCACCACCTTGGAATTATTCTGTTTTCTGTGAGTATTTCACCAGCAAGGAAACTTAAGTCCAAGGTGGCAGCTCCAGCAGAGTCTTTGACAGGAATGTAAGGTGGGACCAGCTCCAGTATGAAGCAGGGTAAGTTGAGGCTGAAGAAAGGGTGCCACAGCAATCCTGCAGCCAGTTTTCTTTAGGGAAGAGACATCTTGGGTGCGTGTAGCAGTATTCCTCAAATATGCATTCTTTGGCTTCCCCCGAGAGGAAGGAAAAAAGCAAACTCAAGATAAATATTTGGGAAGAATGTGACTTTTGACCATGCTGCCAATCTGGAAAGAATGGCAGTCATTGAAATGAAAGAGAGCTTGGCTTTTCAAGACTGGGGGAAGCACGGACACTGTCTCACTTATGAATCCATTTATTTGCTTAAGGATAACTGCACAGCCCTTGGGGTGTGCCAGGTACCAGGATGGGCACCAGGGTACCCTGATGTGTAGGAAACACATCCTGCTTGAAGAGTTCATCCTCCACAGACAAACCCTTCATCCAGGACAGGGTTTCTCCACACTAGCACTACGGACATTTGGGGCTGGATCATTTTCTGGGGTGAGGGCTGTCCTGTGCACTGTAGCGTTTTTAGTGGCATCTGTAGGCTTTATCCACGAGATGCCAATAGGATCCTCCCCTCCAGGGCTGACAATCAAAGAATGGCTCCGGGTATTTTCAATGCCCCCCCCCCCATCACCCTTAGTTGAGAACCACCACCATAGATCTTAAATAGATACAATTTGATAGGTAGGTAGACAGATGATAGATAGGAAGAAAATAGGTAGATGATATGCTAGATAAGACAGATAAATGATAGATGAGATAGATAGGTGTGTGGATGGATGGATAGATGATTGACACATACATAAATATATGATAGATGATACATACGATTGATAGGTAGACAATAGATGATAGAAAAGATACATGAGATAGATGATAGAGATAAATAGACATGTATGTGGATGGATGGATGGACAGATGATTGATAGATACGTAAATATATAGTAGATAGATAATAGCTAGCTAGATGATGATAGATGGTAGATATATGACATACATGATACATATATTCATAGATGATAGGTGGATAGGTGACTGATAGATACATCAGTAGATAGTAGGTAGATAGATAATAGCTAGATGATGATGGTGGTGATGATAGATTAGATAGATGATAGATATATAGTTAGGGAAGATAGATGACAAATGGATAGATGGATAGGTGGGTAGAGAGAGACAGAGAGAGAGAGACAGACCAACAGACTGAGTCTCTCATGCTAAGGCAGTCTCCAAATCTCGGCACGATTGCTCTCTGGGGCTGAGCCATCCTCCGTGAGGGGGGGGGCTGTCCTTCACTGTGGGCTGTGGGCAGCACCCCTGGCCGCCACCCACTACATGCCAGTATCACGTTCCACCCTCCTCTCCCCGAGTTGGACAACCAAAAATGTCTCCAGGCGTTGCCACATGCCCTCTGAGTTGCAGAATCACTCCTGGTTGGAAACCACTGTGCTAGAGAAATAAATGCAGCAAGGAATTTTAGAAACATTCATTTGGGCTGACTGCCTCAGAAGATGAGACCCAGGATGGTACAGCAACCAAGGCATAGGCTGCTATATACACATCACCTAGAAAAAACTGGTAAAGCATCTCACTGTCCCATCATTCTGGGTTCGTGTAAGGTTAAGAACTGGTGGTAAACTTCTGTGGGTGAACTCAACATACATTTTTTTTTTTTTTTTTTTTTTTTGGTCACGCTGTGTGGCTGGCGAGATCTTAGTTCCCCGACCAGGGATGGAACCTGTGCCCCCTGCGGTGGAAGCACGAAGTCCTAACCACTGGACTGCCAGGGATTTCCTTCAACATACATTCTTAAGGACTTGCCTTGTCCTGATGTAGGCGAGGTAGCATGACATGAAGAGGTATATGGTGGTCTACACGCTCCAACTTCTCAAAAGACATAAGACTACAAGTCAGGTTGCTACAAGGCTGAGACACTCAGAAGCATTGATTGTGGTTCTAGGGGGTGTTCCTGTCCCAGGGGACTCAAAGGCCACGTCATATGGAAGTCTAAGGGATATTTATTTGATGGAGAAGCCATTTTTACTGGGCTAAGAAAGAGGGATTTCTGGGCAGGATAACATGCATAGGAGGGAAGGACTGCTCCCCCAGCAGCAAAAATATTTCGAAGAAAGTTCCAGCCTCCAGCAAGGTGACCTGGGGTCGAGCAACAGATAAAAAGTAATAGGCATATTTGGACTAGAGTTTAAGTAAGTGTTTCCTTTTTGGTTGAAAATGCTATGATATCCGTGGTTGGTTGAATAATGTTCTCCAAAAATCCATGTCTACCTGGAATGTCAGAATGGGACCTTACATGGAAATAGGGTCTTTGCAGATGTGATGCAGTGAAGGATCTGAGATGACGTCCTCCAGGGTGAGGGTGGCCCTAAATCCAATGACAGTGTCCTTATAAGACACAGAAGAGGAGAGACACAGACACAGAGGAGAAGCCACGTGAAGACACAGGCAGAGACAGGAGGGATGAGGCCACAAGCCCAGGGACGCCTGGAGCCCCCAGAAGCTGGAAGAGGCAGGAGGGACCCTGCCCTGGAGCCTCCAGAAGGAACTGACCCTGATGACTCCTTGATCTTAGACTTCTGGCCTCCAGGACTGAGAGAGGATGAATCCCTTTTGTTTTAAGACAACCCGTTTGATATAATTGGTTATAGCATCCGTGGAAAAACAAACACAAATCTTAAAAATTTTCTAGTGGAGACAGTCACAATGAGAGGTACTCAAGTACTTTGAGATTTAGTCATCCTAAGAGTCTTTTAAAATAATTTGCTCAGAATGGGGGTGTATGTGGTTTGAGATTATTCATTGCAATCACATATGGTTCTGTTGTGATTTGTAAATAATATACTAACTAAAAGATAGGGGGTTTTTTTCCTCCCAAATGACCAACTTCTCACATCTGGTATATGTGCTTGTAAATCTGTGTGCACAAGCACAAATCCTCGGTTAGCAGTCAATTGTCACTCTTCGACTGTTCCCAGGTCCTCACTGAAAAACAAAACCCAAACCAGGCTTTTAAACCCACTCTTTAAGATTTGGTGTGTAATTGCAAACGCAGCTCTCATTCCGAAGAATCTGGACAGGACTTTAGTCCTAGTGAGGGGTGACCTGCTACTGAATTCACACTGCAAGATGCCGAGCAGGATATTTTTCTGCACTTTTTTTTTTTTTCTGCACTTTTAATCGTGTAAGACCAGACTAAGGATGGGCAGTGTGGTGAGTTCCTGGATCCCAAGAGGACCTGAGGTTATGGGGGGTATGTTGGGGGGCGGGGGGAGCCCAAAGGTCCTTTTAGCTCCATCCTGAGCGTCTGGCTATTCAGCCTCCTTCCTAAGAGACTCTACTGTACGTTAATCTTGTTATGACAAGGCAAGCTAGTGGTTCTCCTTGGCTTCCAGTTGTAATCAACTAAGGAGATTAAAAATTTCTCATGCCCTGGTATGTTCATTTCCTGCAGCTCCTGGAACAAGTGACCACAAACCTCGTGGCTCAAAACAATTGAAATCCATCCTCCCCCATCCTGGAGACCAGACCTCTGTGGTCAAGGTGTCCCAGGGCCGAGGTCCCTCCAGAGGCTCCAGGGGAGGGTCCTTCCCGCCTCTTCCAGCTTCTGGGGGCTCCAGGCGTCCTTGGGCTTGTGGCCGCATCCCTCCCGTCTCTGCCTTCATCTTCCCAGGGCTTCTCCTCTGTGTCTGGGTCTCTCCTCTTCTGTGTCTTAGAAGGACCCTGTCATTGGATGTAGGGCCACCCTCATCCAGGAGGACCTCATCTCAAGATCCTTAAGTTAATTACATCTGCAAAAATCCTTTTCCTAAGTAAAATCCTATTCATAGTTTCCAGGGATTAGGATGTGGACGTATCTTTTGGAAGTCCACTGTTCAACCCACTAACTAGACCAGAATCTTTGCGAGAGAAGCCCCAACAATAATATGTTCATCGAGGCTGAGATGAACATGTGGAGGGTTTTAGCGCTGGCATCCTGCCAATGGTTTGGCAAATCTGTACCGGAATCCACTGCACGTCTTCATGGTTTAATGCTCCATGGGACATTCTAATGTGCTAATTTCCACCATACTGTAGGAGCCCTCTCCATCCAGAAATCAGAAGCTTGGTGCGTGTTGCTTAAGCTCGCTATGCTTCTGTTTCCAGAGTCCTGAGAGAGAGGAATTACTGCACACCCCCCTCATAGGGTCATTGTGCAGATAGGGAGTAAGGTGCTTAGAACACAGCCCGATCCATTGCCTGTTCTTAGTATACATTGCTATTCCCATGATCATTGCTATTTTTCTCCAGGGTTTAAAAAATATAGCTATGGTTTCCAAAGCACCTGCACACACTGTATCCCACTGAAGCTTCACCCCTGCTCTTGGAAGAGTTGATTTCTGGGGAAGGCTTCATAGAGATGATATGGTTCAGTCCTACACCAGATGACCTTGGCTGTGACTTGTCCATCCAAAGCCATGTTGCAGAACCAGACTCAGAATCAGAACCGACCTGTGTGCTGTGCTGGGCTCTGCTCAGCCATGAGGCTGATTAGAAGTTTACGGCAGAACCAACGAAGCCTTGAGCAGCTGAGAAGTGGGCTGGAATTTAGGTTCTGCCCCTTAACAGCTGTGGGAACCTTGGTGTCATCTACACGAACTTCCATTTCTGTATGTGTCCGATGGCAGTGATACCGCTCACTTTGTAGGATTACGGGGAAAACCACCGAGATAACATATGGATGGTGGAACAAAGGTCAAAAGTCATATTTTTAAAAAATCCCACAGCTGTGCCCCACCCCCCCCAGTAGGGTAGCACAAATCATCAGAAAGGTATGTTTTTGTTTTAGAAAACTCGCTAGGACACTTTTAGACTATGTAGAAAGTTTCCCATGGCTGGGCTGTCAGGAGGAAGTTGAGATAGAGGGCGAAGTAGTGAGAACACAAACAGGAAATCAGAATAGAGAGAGAGAGAGAGACGATAAATAGATGATAGTTACATTGATAGATAGATAATAGACGATAGATACATAGATAGACATAGTTACACAGATACATACATACATACATAGACACAGATAGATACATTGATAGATAGGTGACAGATAGATAGATATAGGTAGACAGGTATAGTATATAATATATAAATGTACACAATATATACAAAATACAAAAATGTATACAATATATACAAATTAATATAAAATTGTATATGTGAATATGTATTGGAATTCAAGATTCAAGGACTCACATTTAAGCATACTATACAATCAATTTTAAATTACCGGCCGAATTGTTTACTACACAAAATATTCACATAAATCTCACACTCCGCACACCACTGCCCACCTGGGCCTTGTCCACACACCATAAAAACATCATACAGGATCCATTTGTCCCAGTTACAGCTTCTCATCTGTTTACAAAAACTCTTCCATCCATAGAAGAGAATGCCACAATCCTTCATAGTATCCAGGTCCTTTCACACGTCCTAACGTCATCTTAAAAGTTATTTCTTATTTTAAATGTCTTTTCTCTTTGTCTTTGGAGTGTCTGTAGTGACACGTGGAGAAGTAAACAGATGGGATTCCAACTGTAGAGTTGGGTAATCCAAAAAGTCACACAGAGGAGGGAACACACAACTTAGGGGACATTTTCAACCCCCAAAAATGAATTTTAAAAATCTTGGTCCTCTTTTTTTGGTATGCCACTCACATTTTAGTGCCCAGAAGACATATTTTTTCAGAAGCAATCCTACCACCTTGTAGCCTGGATCTAAATCTGGCTCCTAGTTATCTCAATTCCTTCACTGCTAAAATGTTAAGAGCAGTGCAAGTTCCCTCAGGCAGAGGTGCTTGGTTACCCATCCCCCAAGCCTCAAGCACCAGCTGCCATATGGCAGAACGTTGGTGGGAGTACAGCATCCCAGGCAGAGTCTATATTTCCCAGGATCGTTGCTTGGAGGTGGAGTCACGTGACTAATTCTCACCAATGACGTGTGTCCCTTCCAGGCTGAGAAGGTGAAGATGCAGAGATGCCTTTCTGGCTCTTTTCCCATCCCCCAAGTGAGTAAAGAGGTTACAAGGGACCAGGGAATGGAGGAGCCACAAGATAGGAAGGACCTGAGTTCCTGAATCACCATAGACACAAACACCTGGCATGGGCTGCCCTGTGGGTTCTGTTGGGCTCTGGTCCCCATCACCTTTCCTCTTATGGACACCATGGCTCTTGAGAACCATCCTTGCTCTTGAAAGTGGAAAACCATGCTTGTTGTGTTACGCGTCTGCAAGCCTGAGGTTTATCTCAGCCGTACCATCATCCCACATGAAACATTAAGCCATTTATTTATCTTACCTATAGCATTGTCCCACGTGACACATTAAGCCATAAAAACGTTGTGATGTTTAAATAAGATAAGATTTCTCAAGGGCGTGCCGTGGAAATTGTTTTTTTAAAAAGTCATTATTATTATTGTTATTATCATCTTGATGGATTGATAGTGGAACTCAAATTTGCACAAGAGTGGCAATTTTCAAAATCTTTCATATACACTGTGACTTTAGCAACGGAACTTTCACTATTATGTCTTTACTCTAGTTCATGGGATTCCGTGGCCAGCCCCAATTCTTGCTGTCTGCGAGTGGCAGAGAAAGACTGTCTGAAGTCCAGGTCAGCATTTCAGTTGGATTATTAAACGTGGCATACGTTAGAATTTTGTACAATGTTGCAATGAAGCCATCTGGACTCTGACGACCCCTTTATCATTTAAGAGACAGAACGAGTAAAGTATATTTTAATTTTTACAAAGTCCTAGAAAGATTGGGAGTACTGATGCATTGTTAGTGAAAAACCTAATTCAGCTTTCTGTTATTAAAAAAAAAATGCAGACATACTGCTTTTGGAAGGAAAAAACAAGGCTATTTTCCATTAATGTCTGGCGACGTGCATTGAAAAACAATGATAAAAAAACACAAGCGCATCTAAGAGAATTCATGTGTACCATGAAGGTTCATGCAGTCTCTTTTTACTATTTTGTGTTGTATAGCATCTATGAAATATGTCAGAACAATTCAATGATACATTTTCTGGGTCTGGATGAAGAATTGGAGTTTATGGACTTCCTTGGCTCTGAATGATTATAAAAATAGATTCTGTATAAAAGCTCTCTTTCTATTTTTCTTTCTGAACGATGGCAGGAGCTGGAGGTCTATTTTAAATCAATAGTTAAAGGAAGAGATTAAAAACACAATTTTTCAGAGAACTGGATTAGTATCCACTGCTTTTTCATTTTCTTATTGTTGATTCTGGAAAATGAGACGTTTTGTCAAAGCTGGGATTTAAGCTAATAATTTAAAAAAAATAACCACTGAGATTTTTCCTGCAGAAAATACCACATTGAGTACATTTCAAAATGGAGGAAAATAATCTTTCTTGACATCTTTCCAGCAGAAACCAGAAAAGTGCACACAAGGCCACCCACCATGAGGCCAGGTTGCTGAAGGGACAGAAGGAATTGCCCAGAAAAAAGATGGATCTGGGAGTTGGGGGCCTTTTGGGAGGAAAAGACCACGTTTCTAATGTTGTCACATAGCAAGCTTCTACTCTACTGAGATTTAAACCCTTATTTTATAGTATAAATTTTATAAATAACTAAAAATAATATAGAAATATAGGAACAAATGGAAATTATTCATACACAAAAATTCACAATCCCATTACCCAAGGATAAACTCTCTGAACATGTTCAGATTTTGTGAATACATATATATAATATATATATAAATATATTCTATTTATAAGCCAAACTATATGGTTTTAAGTCCATTTATTTTCCACGTAACAATATGATTTGCATCTCCCCATGTCATTAGTCAGGCTAATACCTCATTCAGTGGATGTGCCGTTAAGTATTTAATCCTATCTTGGTGGATATCTACATTGTTTTCCATTTTTGGCTGTCTCTGCAAAGACTGTCTCATAAATCTCTGAATTCTGAGATATATCATTGCAACAGTGAAGGGTGTGAACATTTTTAAGGCTCTTGCAAACCGTTTTGGAAGTGCTGTCGAAAACCTTTTTTAAAAGGCTTTCCACTTCCCATGGCCACCGTACTGGCATGTAAGGATGCTATCTTTCTACCCTTTATGCCTAAGAACTGCTCTCACTTTAACAATTCCTAATTTTATACTCAAAGGTGGCACTGTATTTTCTGTCTTTCATACTTTTTAATTAATTGTCAAAATACATAAGTTGGCCATTTCATGGAGGAATTAGTTATTAGTTTTTGAGCTGTTTAGGATTTCTTGCTGAGCAATGTAATAATTTACATAACAAGGCATTAACGCACCCTAAGTGCAGCAAATACACAACAAGGCATCAATACTTGTTCTAAATATAGCACATGTTTTTTCCACTCATCATTTTTTTTCAGTTGTTTGGAGAACTGCAATCTCTGGAAGTACAGGCGTTTTGAAACTGTTTGTAGCTGTATCTCTCTTTTTTTCCCTCTTTTTTTTTAATCCTTTTGTATGTTTAGAAAGTCCTTCTTCATTCTGAGATTAGGTATTCTCCTACATACTTTTAAAATATTTCTCATTTTTAAATATCAAAACTCAAAACATTTGTAACTCACTTGGCTCTACGGTATGAGATGAAAAAACCTGACTTTTTTGACTCATTAAACCAATTTTTCTAGTACCATGTATTGATGTGTTATTTTCCCAGTAATCAGAAGTTTCCCTCACATTAAATACCCCTGTGGGTTTTGGTTCTCTGGCTTATTGTAGGGTGTTTTATGTCATATTTTAACATGAGAGGGCAAGTTACTTAGTATTTCCCATATTGCTATCTGCATTCTGGCCCAGTTTTGCCCTGAGATAAATTTTATTTTCCAAGATTTCATAACAAAAAGTCATCAATATTTCAATTGGAATTTTAAAAAAATATGAATTAGTTTTGCAATATTTGTATTTTATGAGATTGAGTCTTCCCACACAAGGACATGAATTGTTCATACTAATAATCTGCTTTTTATATCTGCCAGAAACGCTGTGATCTTCTTTTCATGGAAGTCTTGAATACTTTTGCTAAATCTTTTCATGGAGGTCTTTTTTACATACATCATTTTCAGCAGAGCTACTTAATTGATCGTATTGTCTGTGAAAAAATATAGCTTATTCTCTTCCCCAATTGTTAGACCTCTTATTTATGTTTCTTGTTGTGTTCTATTGACTATACGTCCCAAAGCCACCGGTTGACAGCATTTCTGATTGTTAACAGAAGGGCAATGTATCTGGAGCAGCATTTCTTAGGTAAAGCTCAAAACTCTGGTTCTGACAGATGCTCTAAAAAAGAAACAAGGGCTTTTCTACTCAAGAAAATCTGCATCAGGCAACACAAAGCAAATATTTATTTAAGAAGAATCTTTCTAGAAATACAAATGGCCAATAGGCACATGAAAAGATGCTCAACATCACTAATTATTAGAGAAATGCAAATCAAAACCGCAATGAGGTATCATCTCACACCGGTCAGAATGGCCGTCTTTAAAAAGTCTACAAATAACAAATGCTGGAGAGGGTGTGGATAAAATGGAACCCTCCTGCACTGTTGGTGGGAATGTAAGTTGGTGCAGCCACTATGGAGAACAGTATGGAGGTTCCTCAAAAAACTAAAAATATAACTACCATATAATCCAGCAATCCCACTCCTGGGCATATATCCAGACAAAACACTAATTCAAAAAGATAAATGCACCCCTATTTTCATAGCAGCATTATTTACAATAGCCAAGACATGGAAACCACCTAAATGTCCATCGACAGATAAATGGATAAAGAATATGTGATATATATATATATATATATATATATATATATATATATAATGGAATATTACTCAGTCATAAAAATGAATGAAATCATGTCATTTGCAGCAACATGATGCAACTAGAGATTATCATATTGAATGAAGTAAGTCAGAAAGAGAAAGATAAATATTATATGATATAACTTGTACGTGGAATCTAAAATATGACACAAATGAACTTATCTACGAAAGAGAAACAGACTCAAAGACATAGAGAACAGACTTGTGGTTGCCAAGGGGGAAGGGGGGAGGGAGGGATGGATTGGGAGTTTGGGGTTAGCAGATGCAAAGTATTATATATAGGATGGATAAACAGCAAGGTCCTACTGTAGAGCACAGGGAACTATATTCAATATCCTGTGATAAATCATAATGGAAAAGAATACTTTTTAAAAGGATGCTTATATATGTATACCTGAATCACCTTGCTATACAGCAGAAATTAACACAACATTGTAAATGTACTATACTTCAATAAAAAAATTAAATCAACAAGAATCCTTCTGACCCTCAGTTACTAACCATGTTCTTTTGTTGAGAAGGGGTGTTTCCGTGCACCAAAGACCTTTCTCACACACTGTGGATGAACTGTGTATGCAGAGGCTCACCTTGGCTCTAAGAAGCCAAGTCAAACAGCCAGGAATTCTGAGAGCCATCTGGTCAACCATGGATAGCTTGGCCTCAACTCTAGTGGAGTATTTACACCATGGAAATTGTCAAGCACTACAAATCTGAGTGTGTGTGTTTGAAAGACAGTCCACTTCACACACCACTTATTGTATAGCTTATCTCCTTCATGCATTCATTAAATGCATATTTTTGAGCATATGCCAAACATATGTGCCTTGTGCCAAACAAGGTGAAAAGAGCATAATAAAAACATCAAAAATGGAGGCGAAAATTTAATGAATAACTACACAGTAATCCATGGATAAACACAGTCGTGACACATCTTATAAAGAAGAACAGGACGCGATCAGAGTTTGTAAAGCAGGTATCTCGCCAAACCTGAGCTCCCAAGTGCTGCCCGAGGACATGACGCCTCGGCTTTGACCGAGTTACTCACCAGGACTCTGGGCCTTATAAATATATAAACAATTCTTTTCTGACTGGAATTCCCTACATCAAATGCAGAGAGACCACTTTTTTAAAAAGCAGCTTACCACAATAAACAGAACCCGCCTCAGTAAGCAATCCAAGCCTCAGAACTGAATAATAAAGATTCACTCATATGGGAGAGATCTGAGATCAAAGGACAGGATAGAACATTTATAGTGGACTCTACAGGAGACCCTCAGAACCCACCATGTTTCCTGAAAGATTCTCCAGGTCAAATCTTCCCAGGTCTGATTCTCACACATCACCCTACCACCAATTCTGGTCCTTTTGGTTCCCAGATACATTATTGTCTCTGTGTAGCAGAGGGCTGCATGGAAAAGAAATCTAATGAGTTCCACATGGTTTGAAAAGAAGCAAAATAATAAAAGCATAACTTGGAATACTTCATATTCTCTCACTTACTGCCCAAATTCTGCATGTGTCTGTGTTTAGGAACTTGGAAACGTTTCTTTCCCCCCTGACTCTGTGTCTTGGGTTTATAAGCAGTACAAGGTAGCAATAGGTTTTGCCCTATCAAGTGTTGTTTATGTTAGCTTTATGTGACAGAAGTGCCATTTTTATTGTGTTTGCTATTAAAATAGCTGATAAAATGGCGTGCCAACTTGTTTATGAATTGAGTTTCCTTTTGAGATCCAACCTTTATTCTTAGCTGTAGAGGTCCACGGGCAGTCAGATTTGCATGGACTTCTTAGAGAGATATGATAATTCCATGTCCTTACGTATGTATCAGTGGCATTGCTTTACGTCTTCTCATATTTAGTGAAGACCTACTATTGATCATCGATTCACAATTCGGTGGAGAAAAATGAGTGAGATAACCCAATGACCCCAAGGACAGAATAGACCACCAACTAAACGCTCATTAACAGGGGTAGTTGAAAAAGTTTTAAAGAGGGTATACAATTGGATGAGAAAAGGGTCTTAGAAGAAGCGTCAGTCAAGGAGGGTTACGATTTGATCAAGCACAGATGGCAGACAAACATCCTTGGAAGAAAATGATCTTGAGGAAGACACAAGGATGTGGATTCCTGGGTCTCTGAGAAACAGTGAATGGTTCGATTTAGCTTAGGGCTGAGGTTCACGGAGTGTGGGGTGTAAGAGGAAGCTGAGTATGTCCGTTGTGCTGTGTTATGATGAATTGTCCATGATAAGATGAATGGCACAGTCGATATGGAATAGTTCTATGGGTTTTGTTTGTTTTTGATGACATACCATAGATTCTTTGACTGCTAAGGAACTTCAAGAAAATTAATGGGGACATGGTAAATTGGCATGATTCCCACTGGGAAAAATTAATGGGGTTCCTGGTAAAATTCATTGGGAGGTGATTGTCATAATCCAGACAAGGATTGATGAAGGTTTGATTGAAGGGGGTCGACCAAAAAGAGAAAGGAGAAAAGGTGGTTGTGAAATACGACAGGAAGATTCTCTAAGATGTGGTGATTGCTTGCATGTCAAAGACGAAATATCCCTATCTAAAAATAGTTGGATCTGAGTGACTAACAGGAATGTATCTCCTTCAGCAAGAAGGGGTAAGTCCAAAGGTGAAGCTGTTTTTTTCCAGATGGTGAATTGAAGTTATCCGGCAAATAATTAGAAATCAACTAGATTCTATTCAATATCACCAGATTCAGATATAATTACATTTTAAAAAATGTATCTATTCCATTATTTCAAAGTTTAACGTTTTTGACTGTTAGACACTCATTGGTATGATCTGAGCTAAAGATGCCAAAAGAAGATTGGATAAACAACAAGGACCTACTGCACAGCACAGAGAACTATATTCAATATCCTATGATAAACCATAGCGGAAAAGAATATATAAAAAAAGAATGTATGTGTGTGTGTGTGTGTGTGTGTATATATATATATATATGCACAACTGAGTCACTTTGCTGTACAGCAGTAATTAACATAGCATTGTAAATCAAGTATAATTCAATTAAAAAAAAAAAGATACCAGAGGTATTGGGGCAAAAATCAAACCACAGCTGGCTGAGTGAGAATGTGGAGCGTTAGGCCGATGCCTACAAGGGGGTAAACTGGAGATTTTGATTTGGATTTAAAGATGCAACGTCATAAGCCCAAGTGCATGCTGGTTGGAGACTGGTGAAACGTTTCTTAGCCTCCTATAAAGCCTTTGTTACTTGGCCCAAGTGGAGGCAATAAAGACCCAACCCAGAAAACCTACCCAAAGTTGCTGCAAAGCCCAGTAAAATCCACTCAGAGGCACAGTCCCAGCTGGCCTGCAAAGCTGTGTGCCTGGATGTAGAGGACCCAGGGTGATTGGTTGCATCTGGGGCTGGCGGGGGTGGACCGGCTCTCCACCAGGAGGCCCAGACACAGACCCCCTCCCTATTCTTTCTTTTCTTGTCAGCAAGAAAGAATCGCAGATGCACAAAGACAGCTCTGGAGCTCAGACTTCCCTCTCAGCACATGGCAGTGATGTGCTGACTGCGGCCACCCCTGTTCCCAACCACAGAAGCCAGCGAGAGAAAACACGCGGGGAGCAGGGCGGATCACAAGTTTCCTTGGCCAAGCCAGGGACACGAGCAAAAGAGAGAAGACCCAGTAGGTACAGATTGAAGAATCACAAAGGACCATGAATTCCATCCATGGTCAATGAATGGAATTCTCATTAGGCTAAACGTCGAAGTGACTTTGATATGGTCTCCGCGCCAACAAAACAACAGCCAACTGCCAACCAATTTGCCAGGATAAATAAAGCAGGCTGGGCCCGTTCAGGCTTGGTGAATGGCTTTTGTCCTAAGGGTGGTGCCTAGGAAAGCTGGGACTTCTACCAAGAGCTCACTAAAGCTCGGTCCACATGCCTATAGGATGAATCACGCTGAAGCCAAACCTGCAATAAACGCAGCAGCAGACCAGGAAACAGGATGACTTCTGTGCGTGGGCAGTGGCAGGCCTGGCAGATTTTTATTTTATTTTTCGGGGACAGTACCCACGGGGGCACAAAGGAAGGGTCAGGAGGAACAACGAATACCGCCATAAGTTTTGGAAAACCCTCCATTATAATTTTCTTATTTTACTGCGAGAGTGAAATGATGCGTCATAGCAGAAGCCAAAGACACCAGGGACACAGAAACATGTAAACAAAAGTCGTGCAACGGAGCACGGGGAGACGTCCGTAACCCAGGAGAAAGGAGACCTGCGGTCCGAGCGACAGAAGGGAATGCTGTGATTAGGGGATAGACCGGCATTATTCAGACAAAAACTTTCATCAGAATCATACCTGTAAATACTGCAAACCGTTATCTTCACGAAACTAAGATTGCCGTGTACATAGCTGACTAATGAGATGCTTGAATGGCCATGGGCATGGCTGACATTAACAAAATGTTTGAAACCTAGCTGAATGCTGTAACATTTTACCACAAATCGAATCATCAATATATTCTTTGGACAACAAAGGGGTAAAGTTTTTCTTCATTTGCAAATTGTATAATGTATAAGGGGCATTTACAACAAAAGATCGTGCCGCACCATGTATTGCTTTTGGTCAGAGCTCATTAAAAAAAACGATACAGTAATTCACAGGAAAAGCAGCGTCCTCAGATTAAGACAGTGGAAGGTAACTCAGGTGTCCTGAGGGACCAAGGCTGGCTCAACCCCGGGCTCACCCTTTCTCTAGATTCTCAGGAACGCCTGGTACAAGAGATATTATTTCCCTGTTTGCCAGGTGGGGGGGATTGGGGCTTTCGGAGGCCAGGTGATACTCATAACGGTCAAACCTGGACCTCTGGAGTCAGAGCTGGCACACCTAAGCCCTGCCACTCCCCACGTCGGTGACATGGTCCACTGTTGAGCAATGTGCACAGCCGTAAGCTGCAGATCTTGAATCAGAAATGAGGTCACACCAAGTGCAGACACTCTGTCCACTGTGCCGTGACGTCCCTGCAGAGGGTCTGAAATGGAAACAGGAGAGTTAAGGTCTGTATGTACCTCTGCATTTTAGTGCCATCTACCATCAATGCCTACCGGGTTTCCCAAGACTTAATGCATAGAGAAGGCTTCTAACCCTTGTCGATCAAATAGAATGGCCACATTTTGCAATTTTCCTTAATTCCCTCTCTCTCCCTCCTTCTCTCGCTCTGTATATTTTTAGGAAGGATTTACAGTCCTACAATATTATTCCAACTTCTCAGGGCAGCTCCACTTCTTGCCTGCACCTACGGTCATTCACTATGGAAAATGTACGTAGAACTGACCTACGTACTGGCCGTCCAGAGAACCACACAGGCATTTCTTATAAACTGTCCAGCTTCAGCTCACCTTCCCCGGGGTTGCCTTTTCACTAAGTAGCCAGGAACGCTCCCATGAATCCCTGACTACACAAATCCCCACAGGCACAGCTGCTCTGTGATCTTTATTTGCTGCATCCCACTTAACCTCTGCTTCTACTCAAAATATAAACCCCAGGCTACTTCAGCAAGATGGCAGGGATGACAAGCTTCAACACGCAGGGCGCTGTCAGTTCAGGGGCTGATTTGACCGCGGGGACGTTTGATTGTGCGGTGATTCAGGGCCGCTGAAGAGGCACCACGGGGAGACAGAAGGTCACCTTAGAATGAACGTTCCTTCAGGGATCATCTGGGTGTGGGCACACTGGGAAGGACCGTGTCACCATTCAGTTAAGCGTCCTCCTTGCATGGCTCTGGCACCAGCTAACGGGCAGACCTCGGGGCTTCTCTAGCAAACCAAAGGGACGGTGAATTAAAGACATTGCCAGAAATGTTGGGGAAAGCCTCAAGAAGAAGCATATATCTGGAGAAGACCATAATTCAAAAGGATACATGCACCCCAGTGTTCACAGCAACACTATTCGCAATAACCAGGACATAGAAGCAACCTCAGTGTCCATCGACAGAGGAATGGAGAAAGATGTGGTACATATACACAATGGAATATTACTCAGCCATAAAAAAGAATGGAATAATGCCATTTGCAGCAACACGGATGGACCTAGAGATTGTCACACTGAGCAAAGTAAGTCTGACAGACAAAGGCAAATATCATAGGATATCACTTATATGTGGAATCTAAAAAAAGGGTACAAATGGACCTATTTACAAAACAGAAATAGAGTCGCAGATATAGAAAACAAACTTGTGGTTACCAAAGGGGACAGGGGGTGGGGGAGGGATAAACTGGGAGATGGGGATTGACATATACACACTACTATATATAAAATAGATAACTAATAAGGACCTACTGTAGAGCACAGGGAACTCTACTCAATACTCTGTAATGACCTATATGGGAAAGGAATCTAAAAGAAGAATAGATATATGTATATATAACTGATTCACTTTGTTGTACAGCAGAAACTGACACAACATTGTAAATCAACGATACTCCAATAAAAAAACTAATTAAAAAAAGAAGCAAACCTTCCATGAGAGGGATGCCTGTAGGAAAATGCTGACAATGTCAGCTTCCCATCTTCACCCACTAGGAGGGGGCACGAACACCAGGCTTGTGGTTGGACCTATAATTCATCTCGGGGTTTGACTGTGTTACTCAAGCAGGTTCTAAGTGACAGAGTCCAACTTATGAACGGTCTAGTTTCAACAGGAAAGTTCTAATTACAAACAGGATGGCACTGGGTTCGCACGTTGGGAAAAACATGGCACAAAAAAGGCTACAAATAGGACACTTGTTTTCAGTAGGAGACCTGATACAAGAAGGTAGGGTGTCACCCCGTTCAAACTCAACTGGGAACATGAGTATCCACTTGGGGAGACAGACAACAGACAGGGCGTATCCCAAAACAAAAACAAAAGCCGAAGACCAATAACACAGGGAGATTAGCTCAGTGCTTTGTGACCACCTAGAGGGGCGGGATAGGGAGGGTGGGAGGGAGACGCAAGAGGGAGGAGATATGGGGATATATGTATATGTATAGCTGATTCACTTTGTTATAAAGCAGAAACTAACACACCATTGTAAAGCAATTGTACTCCAATAAAGATGTTAAAAAACAGAAAGGTGAAGACCAATAAAATATGTTAAGCACATTTAAAAAAAAATGAGGTAGTTGCAGCCGTATGGTGTTGACACTGTACAGACTGAGATCGGTTTGGAAAGGGACAGCTTATGTGTACTTTCTTTACTAATAAGATGGTATAACTGTCATTCTTATTGAAACAGAGCAGGACCCCATGGTCCTTGCCCCCCACGTCCTTGGCCTGCCTTCCGTCTGTGGAAAAAATTTTAGCCAAATAAAAAGTTTAATCAGAGAAGTGAGAAAATGCAGGAACAAAGGAAAACAGTCCAACAGGACAAAATAGTAATAGTTTAGTCAGTCATTAAGCAAAGTCAAGGACCTTTAGTTCCTCCTCAAGAGATATAGATCATCTTCTGAGCCGTATCCTGTGAGCTGTCTTATAGACACTGAAACCCCACCAGGTGGAAGACGTGAACTGCATGATGACCAGACTGTAGCCATGATATAACCTGCCACAATTCTGAGAACTGGCCTCAAGGAAATGGAAACAAACCAACCCTGGAACTGAAGATTAACTGTACTTAAAACAGTCAAGATGACGCGGATCAGACCACCGCAGGACCAATTTCAAGATGACCATCAGAGCTGACAGCGCTATTTCTGCCTGGGGGCCCCTCCGTCCGCCTGTAGAAGCTCTTGCCCCCTGATTGTCGGGGAGGAGGGGGGGAATCGGCCTCTGGACTGACGTCCACGCCGCCCCCCCGGTCGCCGGCCTCCAAAATAAGGCAACCTTTCCTTTCCCCCAACCTGGCCTTTTATTGGCTTTGGAGCAGCGAGCAGCCAGACCCGACTTTCGGTAACATTATAAGAACAAAATCTGAAGTTTTTACCTTATCCAGGTGTTTAGTATGCTAGAAATAAGGCACCTTAATTGCTTATTCAATCAATCCATTCACTTTCGGGCAAAAGACTCAGTTTAGTGAGTCGGGATACCATATAATACCCCAACCGTAACCCTAACCCTCACTATATCGTATGGTATCCTGACAAATGCTCCTTCTACGGGTTCGGTCACCTGGATGAAGGAGGCTATGAGTTCCAAGGAGGAAGTTCCGTCCTGAAGAGAAAAGTGCTCTGTTGCAGAGACCACTGTTCCCTGGAAGACGCCCGGACCCCACCCTCTTGGACAAACAGAGAAAGGGGGGAGCCATGAGTCCAAACCCTCCCAACCTTGCCTGAAGCTTAACTTTTAATCTGATATTTTGAGTGAGGACAGGTCTTTGTTCCCATAGAACTGGTCTACCTGCCCTTTGCAGGACTCTGGGGCTGTACTCAGACACAGAAATCCCTTCACCAATCCCACGAATACACCTGCCAACGTCAAGATTCTTTTCACTGTGCAGAGAACACTCTGTACGTGAGTTCTCTTGGGAAGCACAGGACCCTGGGAGGACTATTGAAATTTGGTCCTGACAGATCAGTAGGTAATTCAAGTAGGTTCTCAATCCTTCTTCCTTCACTTTTACTTGTCTCTTCTGCATCTCCCTCTGGAAACTCCCAAACTAGGCAAGACAGTCCTCAGGAGGGAGAGTCCAAGTTGAAACTCACTATTAGTTCTCTCCAAAACTCACACACACACACACACACACACACACACATACAGTCCATCCTCATTATTCATGGATTCCATATTTGTTTTTGTTTTTGTTGGGGGGAGACTTTTTTTTTTTTTTTGTCACACCGTGCAGCTTGCGGGATCTTAGTTCCCCAACCAGGGATTGAACCCGGTTCTACCACAGTGAGAGTGTAGAATCCTAACCACTGGACTGCCAGGGAATTCCTGGGGTAGACTCTTTTTTTTTTTTTTTTTAAGAAATAAACATACTTACCTTATTTATTCCTACAGAGGTTCACAGGAACATCTGCAAATTTTAAGAAGAGAAATATAAAAGTTTATATTTAAAAGAATATACAATTCTTTCCCTGATTGATTATTTAGACCTAGCTATCCTTCTTTTGTTTTAATTGAAGTATAGTTGATTTACAATGTTGTGTTAGTTTCTGGTGTATAGCAAAGTGATTCGGATATATATATATATATATATATATATATATATATATATATATATATATATATATTCAGATTATTTTCCATTATAGGTTATTACAAGCTATTGAATATTGTTCCCTGTGCTCTACAGTAAAAAAGAAAAATCAATATTTGTGAGTTCACTTATTCTCTAAAATCCATTTGTAATGCCCAAATCAATACTATTGATTGCACAGCTGTTTGTGGTCACATGCCGAGTAGTGAAAAGCTTGTGTGGCCAAAGCTGAGGTTAAATGGTGACACTGTCTTCTTGTGTCATCTCTCTTACCGAAAACAAGTGTCCCTTTTGCAGCCTATGGAGTGCCATGTTTTTCCCACTTTTTGGTGCTTTTTGCTGGTGAGTTTTGCTGTTTAAAGTGGGCCCCAAGCATAGCACTAAAGTCCCTCCCAGTGTTCATGAAGCATGAGAAGGTCGTGATGTGTCTTAGGGAAAAAAATGCTTGTGTTAGAAAAGCTTCCTTCAGGCAGAAGTTTCAGCGCTGTTGGCTGTGAGTTCAATAGGAATGAATGAAAATATGTACTCAATACAGTGTCTTTAAGAAGAAAAACACATAAAACCAGGGTGTGTTATGGATCGGCTGATGAAAATATTGTAACTGGAGACGCACAAGACCCTAACTCTGTATTTCCCCAGAAGCCATGGTTTCGTATGCACTAATGCAGAGTTTGCAGTGATCTGAACATAACTGAACATAACTGAACATATCTGAACATATCTGAATAATGAGAGAATATATATATATATATTCTCTCATTTATATTCTCATATATATGCTCATGTATATGTTGTAATATATATTCTCATATATGTGCTCATGTATATGTTGTAATATATATTCTCATATATATGCTCATGTATATGTTGTAATATATATTCTCATATATGTGCTCATGTATATGTTGTAATATATATTCTCATATATGTGTTTTAAATTATATGTATTGTCATACATGTTCATATATTTTCTCATATTCTTATATATATTTCTCATATATATATTCTCATACATATTTTATATATATTCTCATATATACTTTATATATATTGTTATATACATTGTCATATACATATTCTCATATATACTTCTCCCATATTCTTATATATATTTGTTAAATATATACTCGTGTATATATTCTCATATATATTTTATCCATATTCCTATATATATGCTCATATAATTTTCTCATATATTGTTATATATTCTCATATGTATTTTCTCATATATTCTTATATATAGTCATATATTCTCATATATATTCTCATATATATCTCCTCATATATTCTTATACATATTCTCATATATATATGCTGATGATATAGGCTCATGTATATTCTTACATATATGTATATGCACACACCATTTCATACACAGATGAACGGCTCTGAGGCCCCACCATGATCGTCATCTTCACAGCCGTTCCCTGCTGACCTCTCTCCCAATTCTGTAACAATAACACAACCGTAACACCTTCGGTGGCTCCCTGCTGACTAAGGGTAAGCTCCCAGCCCTCATCCCTGGGGCTGGCACGCCCTGGCCCCCAGTTCATCTCTTCTCATCCTCCCCAGCTGCCTCATGTCTGCACACTGAAGCTCTCCCTGTGTCCTGAACAACTCAGGGTCACTCCCAGCTGCAAATCTCACACGTTCCTCTGTCCCGGACCTTCTCGCCCAATGGCTCCATCTCGTAAGCTCCAGTTCATCCTCTGAGGTCTGGTAGGAGCAGGGCCTCTTCCGTAAGCTCGCATCACACCCACCCTGCTCGGTTTCCCCTTGACGATGTCCCTCTTACCTGTGTGAACGAGTCAAGGGCTCTGGCTGTTCTCCCACTGTTGTGTTTCCAACACTTAGCAGAGTTCCCTCTAGGTATTTTATGGCCACACTGATTCTAGGCACATTTATTGTCTTCTCTTCTTGAACCGGCTATGAAGCACACATCACAAAGGTTGCTTTCAAGGGTCTATGACCCAAGAGAGTCCCCAGAATATGGTACCAGCAACGGTCCTATTATGGGACCACATCACCTGTTTTACTAAAATCAAAGACGAGGTCTTTGGGGAAAATATAAAATGCTATACATAGGAGTGTAAGATAAGACCAGGAAAAAGTACTGTGTCACCGAATGTATCACATCACGTCGAATGTACACCATCTGGAACCTAAGACAGTCAGTATGTTAAGGAAACTGTATTTGAAATATCTTCAGATGATGCCCAAATTCCAGTAACTTTGCTTCCCTTGTGAATCACACGGCCTTCATAATCCGTGTTGACCATTTTTTCACATTACAAGACGTTTCGTGTGTTTGGATCTTATATTCTAGACCAGCCTCTAAGCCACCAGAATACGCCACCCCAAAACAGGCCACTTTAGTTTAAGGATTATTTTGAGCTGAAAACAATTGAGAAACAGCAGATGCCAAACAAACAAAAACAAAACAAAACAAAACAAAAAAAACAAACCAAACCCAAACCAAAACAATAAAACAACTCTCTGCCTTCCCCCTGTATGCCTAAAAGGAGGGCATTAATTTCCCTTTGTGTTGGAGCAGAATGAGAAGATTTTAGACTTTCATCACCCCAGAGATGGCACCAAAAGGAATCTGTATAACAAACCTTACTAAAATAACCCTTATCTCCTATTAATTTCCCCCATATATTTACCTTCCCACATTTTGCTGCCCCTAAAGCTCTAAACCCCTTTTCCTTTGCCTTGTGACTTCTCTACAAGTGTATTGTTCTTTGTCAAAATGGTATATTATCTCTCAAGCCTAACTGCTTCTTTGGGGTTCTCACTTCTTTCTAGAAAGGTCTCCATGCCACATAAAGATATTAATATCAAATGAAATGGGTATGCCTTTTCTCCTGTTAATCTGCCTTTTGTCAGTTTAATTTACAGGGTCCCAGAGCAGAACCTAAGAAGGTAGGGTAAGTGTTTTTCCTTCCCCTAAACCCCTAAAGGATGAACATTGTTATGTACGTGTGCGCACATGTATATTTGTGTGTTTTCATGCCCTTTACAATCTTCAACAATTTACACAAACTTTTACACTCTTTTTGTAATCAGACCCAATAATCAAATGTTGGAGTGATCTGAGAATGTTCCTCTGGAACTCTGGAAATGTGCTTTACTTATATGGTGTGTTTCTGCAGTCCTATTTTATACAATTATGTATTATTTTTTTAAAAAAACCCTCTTGACCTATTGTATGCTTAGGTATTTTGGAAACCTCAGCATTTTTTATAGACTATCAAGAATATTGGTCCTATCTTCCACTTCTCTGAGACCTCGCTATATACCAAGGGGGATGAGAGCTTGAACAAGCATTTGAATTTTTTTCTCTCCATCAAAGCTTAGGGGTGTGTCTATTTGAGGTAATTTTGGGGGGTAGCTGACTTTTGTAACTTCTGCTAGGTTAAGGTTAAAGGTTACACAAGGTTTCCAGCTAGGAGGTCAGGAGAATGTCCATAAATGTTTTCACGTTGGCGTGTACAGAATTAGACTGACTCAGAGAATATGATTCATTCCTACGGTCCAACCCTTTTTCCGCCTTCATCTTCCCTGCCTTTGTCCTAGCCATCACCCCGTTCTTGATTTAGAGTTTAAGAAGCAGCTTTGTCTTCCTTGTAGCCTACAGACACACACCCACATCTCCTCCTTGACGGGGGTGATTATGCCATCTTCTGCTTTTGAATCTTTGTGGAATGTCACACATGAGGTAGACCAGTATTTTAACACAGAATTTGGTGGACGTGTGTGGCCTTTTAGAGTATGCAGCCCCTACCGGCAATGCCCACATTTACACTCTGAGTGGTATATACCGCGTTTCTAAGGAGCAAACGTTTCTTTCTGAAAAGTTATTTAAAAGAATTCTTTTCACTTTTTAAGGACCAAGCATACATTTAGAAGCAAATTGCAAAGGGGGAGGAGGGATAAATTAGGAGTTTGAGATTAACATATACACACTACTATATATATCATAAATAAGCAACAAGGACCTACTGTAGAGCACAGGCAACTACATTCAATATCTTGTAATAATGTAGAATTGAAAAGAAACTGAAAAAGAATATATCTACATATATATACAGATGTATACATCTGAATCACTTTGCTGTACGGCTGAAACTAACACAACATTGTAAATCAACTATACGTCAATAAAGAAAATTAAAATTAAAAAAATTTGAAAATGAAAGAAAATGGCGTGTGTGGGTATAGAGTTTCAAGTTTGCAAGAGGACGCACGTATGGATTGGGTGTTAACAGTACAGTACTGAACAGTACATATAAAAATGGTTCAGAGGGTACATTGTATGTTGTGTGTGTTTTACCACAATTTAAAAAATGGACAACCCTGGAAAAACATGACACATTGTCACAAAACAAAACAAAACTAAACTAAAAAAGTCCTCCCTCTCGTGCCCCCGCACACACAAGATAATAGCAGACATATGTTGCTGTGTGCATTTTGCTCTCAACGTCCCTTGGAAGATCGCCCACCAAATGCTTTAAATCCCCCTTTTCTGGTTCAGTGAGAGACAGAGAAAACAATCCCGTGCTTCTATCAGAGCCAAGGAGATGGTGATCAAGGCAGGTGTGTGTCACGGGTCAGAACCAGAGGAGACACATGGTTCTCATTTACCCGTCCACGTAGATGTTCCATTTGAGAGACTCCAATGGAAAGCCAATTTTGAAAACCACATTCATTTTTTTTAGCCTAGCAGTTGAAATCAGAACCTCCTTTCCGATAAGATAAGATGGCGTTAAAATACGTGCCCATTCTGACCGGTGTGAGATGATATCTCATTGTAGTTTTGATTTGCATTTCTCTAATGATTAGTGATGTTGAGCATCCTTTCATGTGTTTGTTGGCAATCTGTATATCTTCTTTGGAGAAATGTCTATTTAGGTCTTCTGCCCATTTTTGGATTGGGTTGTTTGTTTTTTTGTTATTGAGCTGCATGAGCTGCTTGTAAATTTTGGAGATTAATCCTTTGTCAGTTGCTTCATTTGCAAATATTTTCTCCCATTCTGAGGGTTGTCTTTTGGTCTTGTTTACGGTTTCCTTTGTTGTGCAAGAGCTTTTAAGTTTCATTAGGTCCCATTTGTTTATTTTTGTTTTTATTTCCATTTCTCTAGGATCTGGGTCAAAAAGGATCTTGCTGTGATTTATGTCATAGATTGTTCTGCCTATTTTTTCCTCTAAGACTTTGATAGTGTCTGGCCTTACCAAACGTAAAATAGATAGCTAGTGGGAAGCAGCTGCATAGCACAGGGAGATCAGCTCGGTGCTTTGTGACCACCTAGAGGGGCGGGATAGGGAGGGTGAGAGGGAGACACAAGAGGGAAGAGATATGGGGACCTATGTATATGTATAACTGATTCACTTTGTTATAAAGCAGAAACTAACACACCATTGTAAAGCAATTATACTCCAATAAAGATGTTAAAAAAAAATAAAAATAAAATAAAATACGTGCCCCCCAGGCAAACAATCATTGTTAATATGATACTCACGGCTGCGCCAGCCAACGCGGGCAGAGTGCTTGTAATTCAAAAGGCAATGGAGGCGTGTGATGCTTACCTGTTCTCTTTTAAGTCTTATGGTCAACGGTGAGGTAGGGGTTCTCGCTACCTCTCTTTCTTGGTTCAGGAGACGGTTCTAAGTAGCCCCGAGTCACCCAGTCAGGAAATGTGCGGTCAGAATTCCAACGCAAGGAGCTCGTGTTCCATCCCAGGGTCTGTAACAACTCCAGCCAGCATCCTGGTCTTCACGACTCCAGGTGGAAAAACAGTCCTTTGGTGGCGTTTTCCCAGGATGCATAATCATACCCTTCTTCCTCCTAGATTAGGTGATGTCACATGTGTGAAACCTGGAATTAAGTGTTTTGAACCCATGTTGCGTGTTTCTGTCTTTACGATGTTAGGTTTCAATCAGTGCAACAAGTATGCGGGACTGCACGTATATTGTGATGTGTGAAGAGCTTATCCAAGCCTACACAACACAATCATTGCCTCTGCAATGGAGTCACCTGCAGACAGGTAACTGACACGAGGGAGACTGGGGTGGACCGTGTAACGTGTGAGTGAAGCGTATGGAAGAAGGAAAGAGGGCAAGTTCCATTTGGGTTGGAGGAACTTGGTAAGGTTTCAGGGGCAAAATGATTTTTGGAAGCTGGGACGTCCAATTGTAGGAGTTGGTCATCGAGAGGAGAGGGTGTGGTCAGAGAGAAGGGGCAGGGAATGGGAAAAGCAAATGGACCAGGAAGGCTTGCAGAAGTGAGACTGGGGGAAAACCGGCAGGAAACCTAGAAAAGCAGACGGAGGTCGGGGACCCTTTCATCCCTAATAATAACTTCTGGGTGTTTGTCTGACCTGGGATCGAGTCCCAGAACAACCGCGTTCAAGGTTAGCCAAGTTTCCTAATTCCTTCCGGTGTCATCTTTAAAAACCAAAAAAACAACAGTAGCAACTACTTCACAGAGTTTGTGTGGAGTAAATAAAAACAAACAAACAAACAAAAAATGGCATGTAAAACGCTTAACACCATGGCTGTCACACAACACGCTTTTCACAAAATAGCTCAACACAGCAAAACTCCAAAGGCGTAGAATTGACTAACGGCCCGAACAGTTAATGATGTGTATTTATAAAAGTTGACGGACCTGAGCTTTATGGTTATTCTCTGGTTGCTTTCTAAACACAACGCAGCCTTACTATTCACAGATCCCGTGTTCGTGAATTCACCCACTTGTTGAAGTGGATTTGTAATCCCCAAATCAATACCCCTGGTGCTTTTGCTGTCCTTGGCCGACACACAGAGAGCAGCCAGAAAAAAAAAGAGAGAGAGAGAGAGAGAGAGAGAGAGGGTCTCCTGATACACACATTTCCGGCTGAGGTTGAAGAGGGCAACATTCTACCTTCTTGTTTCAGCTCTTAGATTGTAAACAAGTCTCCTTTTCACGGGCTCCTGAGCGCCATGTTTTTCTCAGTGTGGTGCCTTCTGTTTATGATTTTGCCGTTTCTAAGCGCAAGAAGGTTGCCATGTGCCCAACGGAGAAAATCCACACGTTGCATAAGCTTGGTTCGGGCTTGAGTGATTATCTAGTGCTGTTGGCCATGAAAGCAACATGGATGAATCACTAATATCTATTCAATATGCTGTCTTTAAATAAAAACACACGTCAAACAAGGTTAGGTATCGGGGCGTTCCCTGGCGGTCCAGTGGTTAGGACTCGGCACTTTCACTTCCGTGGCCTGGGTCCAATCCCTGGTCGGGGAACTGAGATCCCACAACCCCAAAGACAAAGTTAAAAAAAAAAAAAAAAAAGTTAGATATTGATCATTGATGAAAATGTTGTGATCAGAGGCTGTAGAAACCTAATCTTGCATTTCGGTTAAGGACACCGGTGGTAGCTTTGTAGGACTTAACTACTGCAAATAACAAGAATTGACTGAAATTCCAGTTTTTCTTTCCCCTGAATGGTGACCTCCAATATGGGACGTGTGGAGTCCGCAGATCCTTGCAATTCCGGTGCCCAGGCTAGGCTCGTTGTAGGCATTTGGTAAATATTGGGTGACACAGTCAAATTAATGGTCTACATGCAGTCTTATAAGAAGCATTTAATAGCATGTAAAAGGCACCACATTTGTTGAAGAAGCGGAACGCGGAGAAATAAAATGCACGGAATTTCTGTACTAAATCATGGCTGAATATCACGTGAAATAGCCATGACAGAAAAAGAATGGCCCTTTGTGCCCTGACATCATGACAGACGATGCTTGAGGGAAGCAGTCACGTTATTCCTATTGACTTTCACAAAATGTCTGTTTCAGACAGAAGAATGCATGACATCAGCACAACCTAAAGAATGTAATCACCTCCTGTGTTAGTTTCCTGCTGCTGTTGTAACAAATGACCACAAACCGGGGGGACGTAAGACAGCAGGAATTTATCCTCTCACAGCTCTGGAGGCCAGACGTCTTCAATCAAGCTGTGGGTAGGAATGCACTGTCCCCTGGGAACCCCAGAAGTAGAATCTCTTCTTTGCCTCCTACAGCTTCTGAGACCTGCTGGCATTTTTTTGACTTGTGACCGTGTCACTCCAATATCTGACTTCATGGCCACATGGCCTTGTCCTGTCTGTCTTGTCCTCCGTGCATGTCATATAAAGACATTTGTCATTGAATTTAGAGCCACCTGGACAATCCAGAATGATTTGTTTGTCTAAAGAGCTTTAGCTTAATTAGACCTGCAAAGACTGTTTTGTCATAAAGTCCCATTCACGAGTTCCGGGGATTAGGATAGGAGCATACTTTTAGGGACCGTCATTCAACCCACTACACCTCCTACGCAGAGAAACACAAAATTATAGGAAAGGAGCAGATAACATTTATTGTTCTTTTTTTAATTGAGATACGTTGACATAAAACATTATGCAGATGACATTTCTCTTTTTAAAGCTGAGATACAATTGACATAAAACATTGTATGAGTTTCAGGTGTACAACATGATGATCTGACGTTTGTATATGCAGATGATGTTTATGATTCAACCCAAGAATAGAGAGAACAGAGAAGTAAAAGAAAGTAAACCCCAGCCTTTCCAGCAGGCAACACGGGAGAATCCCATTGCAGTGCCATACCAAAGTCCTACCCTCGTGTGTTCCCAGAATCTAGTTAAAACGGCATTCATTCCACAAAAACTCACTCAATGACAGTGTGTTAGAGCGAAAGGGAACGGGGTGGAATGTAAAAATCTGCATCCAGTGGAAACTATACCAGAAACACATGCGGACCACTTCTTCGGCGTTTCAGAATGCTGGCTGACAGACGGCAGGCATAAATCACATCCTTTTTCCCAAAGACAATAGATGTAGAAGCCCAGCTCACACAAAGTGAAGACAAGCCAGAAGGGTCTGGAAAGGATAAAGGTAAAATCTGGACTTGTCCTCAGGGGTGGGAACTATCGATATATTTAGAGAGAGTGCCTGGTGATCACTTTCACATGTTTGGTTTCTGGCAAGGAACACGTTTACACATTGGGCTGACGTGCGTGAACACTGAACGCCCTGTTTGGAACTGTCTGCAATGCCTTGAAGGGTTTGGGTTATGTGATGCCAAATGCATTCATTCGTTGATGGTTTGACTCATTTTACAGGAGCTCCTGGAGCATGTCAGATACACCAGCATTATGCTGGACAGCTCAGAGAGACATGGATAAACACCACAAAAGAGCTCCATGCCCAGATCAACTAAATCTTAACTCTGCGCTCCATCCAAGGTACGTGGGCTCCTTAACCTTCTGTCCTCCAGGGGATGGATGAGGGTAGAATCATTTTTTTTAATTTTAATTTTTTACTATTTTAAAAAATTTTTTATTGGAGTAGAGTTGGTTTACAATATTGTGTTAGTTTCAGGTGTACAGCAAAGTGAATCAGTTATACATACACGTATATCCACTCTTTCTTAGATTCTTTTCCCATATAGGTCATTACAGAGCATTGAATAGAGCTCCCTGTGCTATACGGTAGGTCCTTATTAGTTATCTATTTTATATATAGTAGTGTGTATATGTCAGTCCCAATCTCCCAATTTATCCCTCCGCACCCCTTCCCCCTGGTAATCATAAGTTTGTTTTCTACATCTGTAGCTCTATTTCTGTTTTGTAGGTAAGTTCATTTGTGTCATATTTTAGATTCCACATACAAGCGATATCATATGGTATTTGTCTTTGTCTGACTTACTTCACTTAGTATGATCTTCTCTAGGTCCACCCGTGTTGCTACGAATGGCACTATTTCATTCTTCTTTATGGCTGAGTAATATTCCATTGTATATATGCACCACATCTTCTTTATACATTCATCTGTCGATGGACACTTAGGCTGCTTCCGTGACCTGGCTATTGTAAATAGTGCTGCAGTGAACATAGGGGTGCATGACTCTTTTTGAATTGTGGTTTTCTCAGGGTATATGTCCCGGAGTGGGATTGCTGGGTCGTATGGTAGTTCTGTTTTTCGTTTTTTTAAGGAAGCTCATACTGTTCTCCATAGTGGCTGCACCAATTTATCGAGGGTAGAATCATTTGTAAGCACAGAGCACGGACAACCACGCAGAGATCACGCACGCATAAACACGAGGGCTCGCGGCACGTGCCCCGGCTCCACACAGCCCCACCGCAGGCAGCGGCATTGCTGGAGAAGCACGTGGTAACGCTTCTGTGTTTTCTGGGGGAAATTCCTCTCCTGAACAGCGTCCAGATTGGCGAAAACGTCTCCCTCTTCTGCCACCTTAGGAAGAGCTAGGACTCCTTATAAGAACTGGGCAGCTCTGAAATTTAGATCTATGGTCCTTCAGTTGAACTACTTTATACTCTGGGCAAATACCTAGTGCTACCAAGGTGCAAATCTTTATAAAAACCTCTTAGACACCCATTTCCTACTCTAACCTTGCAGTGACCGTAAGTGGATGATGTTGGCAAGTGGGGAACGTCCTCTAGATTTAAGAGAAGCTGATGTGGCATCGTTGCTTGTGCTGCTGTTATTATTGTTTGGTTTCAGTACAAGGGCATTGGTGAAAAAACAGCGCTGGTGGTGATATAACTGACTCTGACAATGTGTGACCTGCTCGGTGAATTAGCAGTGGTGTAGGCTCCCCAGTGTGAGAAAAAGGAAAGAAAGCAGGAATAATAAGACTGCACGTCATTTAAACACATCCTTGGAAGAAGATCAAAGGAGAGAGTTCAGTAAGAGCTAAATTCCGTAGAACGGGTGGAGCTTTGAATGGGAAGATGCCCTCGTAGCCCCAAAGCTCGCAACCTGTCAAAGCACCGGGCAGCCTGTATGCACATCCCTTAGGGAGCAACCAGAGTACAGTGGGTTGAATGGTGGCCCCAGAGAGACATATGAACACCCTGACACCAGGGACCTGGGAACGGGACCTTATTAGGAAACAGAGTCTCTGCAGAAGTGATGAAGTGAAGGATCTGAGATGAGGTCCTCCTGGATGAGGGTGGCCCTACATCCAATGACAGGGTCCTTACAAGACACAGAAGAGGAGAGACCCAGACACAGAGGAGAAGCCACGTGAAGACGGAGGCAGAGATTTGGAATCCCTCCGTGGCAACAAGTCAAGGAATGCCTGGAGCCCGGGACAAAAAAAAAGGCTAAAAGCCTAAAAGTACTAAGAAATATAAATACAGTCATATATCTAAAGGCATTTTTTTCCAGCCTTTGAAGCATGCTTGGTATGGCCTCATTTGTGGGACCTCACCAAACACGCTGGTTGCTCTTATCCTGGAAAGAGAATTCCTTATCACTGCATCAGTAGGAATGCAGGCGGCTGAAACCCCACCGAGGCAGAGAGGCACACATATTGTGCTAATTTAACACGTTTTTGGCTCCCTTACATTTCATAGGAAAAGAAGGAACAGGACCAAGAAAGATTTTTGCCTGACTTGCCTGATTTTTATCTGGGACACAGGACGGAGTATTAACCTCCCTGGTGAGGAGGTTAACATCCTCACCATTAACATCCGTTTGCCTTTGGAACCAGATATTTATGATGTGTCCCAGGGCCTTGCTCTTTCCTTTCTGGAGAAGTTTGCAATTCGCTCTGCCCTGAGATTCCGGGCAGGGAGAAACCGCGGCTCCTGCCCGGCTCTCTCAGATGGCTTGAGCAAAACGATAAAATCCCACAGCCCAGGGTCTCAGAGTGCTGGTCGAATGCCACGGACGGGAAAAACGGTTAAAGAAAAGGTGATCCCCCAGAGGGCAGCCACGTGGTATAAAAGACTCAGATTCTAGTGCTTTTGGTGCCAGAATCCTTTTCACCATCGGTTATGGGTCGTTGAACAAAATATTTCAAATCAAAGAACTTGAGTTGTTGTTTCTTTAATGGATTCCAAAACTCAGCGGGGGGAGAGGTGAAAGGAGTCCATTGTCCAGTTCTGATTATCTTTGATTCTTTCGAGGCATGTGCAAGAGTCTGACTCCACACAGCCTTCAGGGATTTACGTGCAAACAAAACCTAGACAGCAGTTTTCTGGCCACGTCCATGAGCAGCCAGCCCAGCCTCAACTAACAGCAAGTTTCATGACCGTCAAAGGCAATGTTTTCAAGTAGCGCACGCGCAGTTTTCAACCTGGACCCGTAGACCAAACAGGACAGGGGACCACATCCTCACCAGGTCAGGTCTCTTCTCTATGGCAGCTGCAGCCTCCACCGCAGAGAAACGACCCAAAGCCCTCATCTCTCCCAATAACCCCCTGTCCTTAAAGAGAGGCATCCCCGATCTGAGCAGACCTTTCATGTCCTGCAAACCAGCCCCAGTTCCTCACGTCAGCTCCATCTCTGCTTGGTCTCAAATCCACCACGCTGGCTTCTGCCTCTCCCCTCTCTAGTCCCAGTTTGAAGAATCTCCAGCCTTCTCATATTATTGAAAATTTAACACCCAACCGTAGAGGCTTAGTTAGTGCAAGCTTTTCCTTGAAATGTCTGCTAATCCCCCCAAATCAGGATGAACCTCTGTCCTCCTAACTCCCATGGTGAATGATTATAACCTCTCTTACTGACCTTGTGTTCTTTGATTACTCTCCGGTTGTAGAAATGCCTCTTTTTCCAGCTAGATTCTAAGACACTGAAGAATAAGGGTCCTTTCCTCTCTTCAGGACCTCCGCTGTCACCAGCGTATTCTTGCTCTGAATCAGCGCGTTGTCACATACACGTATTCTGGCATTCACAGGCTTTTCTCTGGGGGGAGGACAAAGCCATTCAATCAGAAACATTAGCAACTGGATTGGAAAGATCATTGCTAGGAGGTGTGAACCCAAAATAAGCATGACTTCACTTCCCTGGGGGGCAACGTGAAACAACACGATAGCTAAATTTAGCACAAAGCAGAGAGGAAAAAATGCTGTCATTCCCATTGAATAAGACACTCACGCCCTGCTTCCAGGGGTCATTTTATCCCCGGCCGGATGCTGGCCCCATGGTACCTCCGAGCAGGGAGCTGACACATGGCCACTCTCACAGAGATGTCACGGCTAGACACACATCCTCTTTCTTCTCTCCAATCGTTGAAAATACATGAAGGTCAGAACGCGTATCGTAAAGGCAGCTTTAACACAAGCCAAAGGATCCAAATCAGCCTTGGGTAAAACCTAAACCATGAAAATGGGTGGGTTTATGATGACGGACACACCAGATCCCTCCCTGGATTAAAACAGTTATTTCACGTCACACATATTTCATTATCCGTTATGGACTACACTGTGAAATTCAGGCAGGGAACAGGGTCCCACTCTAGACGTTTATTTCCCAGATGAAGACCCTGTAAATGATTTACTACATATTACAAAGTGATCCTCAAAACCAAAGGCGAGCTAGAATCTACCGCACTACCCCTAAATTCACTGTTGATGTTGCGTGTGTGTGTGTGTGTGTGTGTCATGCATTAGCGTATATAAACATTAGTATACACATTTATATATTACTTATTTATACTACATCTATGTATATAAATATATTTAATATGTGCATATTATTTTATATATGTTCATGTATATAAATATGTTTCTATAACCTATAGATAATGTACATATATGTATATATATAAATTTGTTACTGTTTCTATTAATTCCAATTTATACAGGAATTTGTCTTTCCAAATAAACCTCTGAAATTTTGCCCAAGAAAGATTTGCAGCTACAAATAATAAAAAAATGGGTTCAAATTAGGTTTAAGGCTCTAGGGGATGTGGTCATGGCATCCACCGCTTTTAATGAAATGGAAGAATGTTTTTATTAAAGCTACCCTTACGAAATGAAGGTTGACACAACCTTGTAGTTTATAACTGCATCTCAATTTCTTACGGCTGGCGGATTTTCTCTGGTTATCTCTGAAATGACTCTTATTCTGCACCTGCCAGATGTTCTTTCCAGCAGCCATGGGGGTGGAGAAAACGTGGGCTGGATTTAGAGACTAGTCTTCCCTCTGGAAACAAGCCAGCTGACCGCTCTTTCTAGATGTGGGACGAGCCATTATGTTCTCAGGGGACTTTTCCGTTCCTAACATTTTGGTGTGTGGACATGACCTCTGTGATTTATCTTACCCTTACACAGCAGGATTAAATAGAAGGGGTATTTTTATCGGCTCTGCTTCAAGGGGGCTCACTTCCTGAGACCTCAAGACGATGTCTTATAAGGTTATTTCAGCCGGAAGGCAAGCCCACCACCTACAGCCAAGAGATGTTATCCCAAAGCATCCCCGTAGAGCTAGGCTCAGGTTTCTCTCCAGGTATGAGAGAAAGCGATCTGACAGCCAAGCAACCAAAGACATCACTTCTCAAGTTCATCTTCATGACATGGTAATTGGAGAAGAGGCATCTCATGCACGTTTCCTTCGTGGTCCTATTGGTCTTCCAGCTCTAACTAAGCCTCACTCCATGCCCTGCCCTGTGAAGGACGTTAAGCAGCTGCCTTTCTTGGGATTCCAGTGCATGGAAGGTGCGGGGTGCAGGCTCCCCTCCGCCACTCACCCTGTTAATCACACATCCAACACATGCCCCTTTTGCCCCTTTTCTAATTAGTCAAGGAAGCACGACTTTCCTTTCCTCCAAAAACCATCGGAAAATTCAACGAAGGAATCAGTACGTAACATAAGTCGCACGAGACCTCTTTGTGTCTGTCACACCTCGCTGAAAGTTTGGGGAATGACGGAGAGACCAATCGCAAACCTGCACAAATAGTTAAAAATTGAATATGAAACTGTCCTTTCCGATCCTTTCAGCTTCCCTATGAGTGGCAATTCGTCCTGGGTGCACTCACCCCAGGACGGTCCCCTGGCATCCGATGCCTGGCTATTCCCTCTCTCTCTGTCTCTCTTTCTCTCTGTCTCTGTCTCTCTCCTCTGCCCTCCTTTCATGCAGATGCAAAACAAAAGCAGAGAATACCTCCAGGGGCATCCCTCTGTATTCCTCCATCGGTGTTGCCCACGTGGTCCACGTCTTATTTTTTCTTAGCCATGTCACCCCTCAAACAGGCTTTCTTGACCTCAACACAACTCACACTTTGGCCTGGATAATTCTTTACTCTGGGGGGGGGGGGCTCCCCCGTGCATGGGAGGGTTTTGAGAGCCATCCCTGCCCCCCCACACCTATGAAACGCCAGTTGGTCAATGATGACAGTTGTAATGGTTCTAAACTGTCCCCAGATGTTGCCAAATGTCCCCTGGAAGGAAAATTTGCCCCTGGGCTGTGAATCACCACCATAGACAAATAGACAGATAAACAGATAGCAGAAGAGTCTCCCGTGCTAAAGCAGGGTTTCGCAACCTCAGCAAGGATAGCATTTGGGGCCCGAAGACGCTGGGGTGAGGTGTCCCGGGTACTGCGGGGTGTGGACCAGCATCTCTGGTCTCCACCCACCACGTGCCAGGAGCACCTCCTTCTCCCAGTATGACATCCAAAAATGTCCACAGACATCGTCACGTGTCCCAGGGAGGTGGAAGTACAGCCCCTGCTTGGGGACTAGTGCTCGAAATCCCACAGAACTCTTTAACAGCCATAGACAGCATTGCCTGACCATCTCTGTTCTGTTTCGCAAAACCACACCCTGAATTTTTTCAACCCTGTGGGTTGGTTGAATTGACCTTGTAAATGTCCTCACGAGTTTTGTGTACATTTGCCAAATTAAAGACGATACAGGGTGAGCTCTCACCCTTCCTAAAAGTTTTCTGCGTCCCTTATTTTGATTTCGTGTGACAACAAACACATCTAAACCAGGCTAGCGTTCGAATGTGTGTCGCTGAAGGAAAAGAATGTTTTGCTCTCCACATTTGACAAAGCCCACAAGCATGACACAGCTGTACAGCCTGATCAAAGTTCCTTAAAATTTTCAAACTAATTATATAGCTCTCCTCTTCGCATGCCAGAAGATCAGGCTTTCAGGAGAGCTAAACAACCCACGTCCAGATGTTACACTCAACCCTGAAATTGACCTAATTTCTGCCAGGATGAAAGAAACCCACTGAATCTGCCTCAATCCCACAGTTAAACTTAACCATGGGGCAATAGCTGTACAAGACCCCTGGGCACATGTACTGACCTACAAGGGGTGTGGAGAATTGGCAATTATTCATTTAACCCACTGTGAATCACCAAATTGAATAATTCAAAGCCCAAAATAGATTTACGCTACAGTGTAACCACTTGGGTTTATCCTTCTCAAATGCCCATGTGTATGGGCTCTATTTTAAGGATTTGAATCCAAGTTTTGATAGTGTTGTGAATATTTTTCACAAACGAAGACCTACAAGATGGATGCATTGAAAATTCAGGGGCTATGGGAGAGAAACACCCCCTCCCCATTTTATTTCTGTACAAATTCAGCTTAAATGAAGAAACATCCATCAAGGGACCCCCAACAGGGGGAGAAATCCTATTTTTCCACTGGGTTACTCTTGGATGCTTGTTAGGCTGATAAAAGTAATCGATCCGCAGAAAACTGGCATGTCATATCTTTAAAAGTCCATGATCCCAGCAGGTCATTATTCCGTAAAATAAAATAGTTTTCTACCCAAAATCATGTGGCCAACGTTTTTGCTATGCTTCTTTTTAATGCAAGAAAAAGAATACACCCATATACACTCAGTAGATTGATAGAGACATAGATAGATACATAGATATAGATGATATACTATATTTAGTTAGATAGATGGTTAAATGGATGGATGGATGTACAGATAGATGATAGATAGATAGATAGATAGATAGATAGATAGATAGGGATAGAGAGATGTGATTGGGTGTCTCAAAGTGCAAACAATTACATCTCTCTTTATTCTCTGTTTTGGAAACTACGTTTGATTTCAAAGTGGGTTTTTTCAATTAGAAAAAGAATCCAACCTCTATGCTACATGCCATTTAGTAATTAAGTTTGTTAGCTTGAAGAGTTGGAAGTAAGTAGGTTGAATCTGCTTTTATGGATAGGACGTCTCAGAAAGTTTATAAATTCAGCTCCGTGTGAGACAACCATCCAAGCATGAGCTACAGCGCTGAATGCAACCACGGGCCGTCAAAAAATTCAGCGCACTCTTCTTTTTGGGGGAAATGTCTCTATGTGGCCCTGAAAATAAACACTTTTTCTCTGAGGAAGCATTGCTTCTGGTGTTTACAGACACAAAATGTATTTGATTTAGCCAAACATAAACGAAATAGCTCTCAGGGTCTGAGGGATAATGTAAAACAAGGAGGCCATGCAAACGTTTTAGGTTCTTGGTGCATGTCACAAGACTGGCTTCCTCTGGATTATATTTAGTCTGCGACATGTAATTAAAGTATCATTTGGCCTGCATATTTTCCACCTTAATAAGTTCCTCAGGAGTCTGATATACGCCCAGCGTCGGGGAGAAGCCACAGACCATCGTGCCTGCTGTCGCCAGGTTAATCTCATGAAAACGTCCTTTTGATCACCTTAATGCAAGTATAAGCCCTTAATCACCACCTGCAACCAACAGAAACACAGCCACTGAACACAACCGTTACCCCAAACCGTCCACCGTAGGGTCTAAATCATAGCCTTTGAATCATCCTCAGTTTAGTGACCCTGCAAGGATTGACCACCAGTGGCCACCTAGACCAGCCTTGAAAACTCACAAGAGCCAGGCTGGGCAAACCCAACCTCTCCTTCTAGTCAAGGATGGGCCAGATGGGTTTCATTTTGTTCCTCGAGGACTTTTCCTTTCTGCTAATGTTTCTGTGAATGGAAGTGACCTCCTGTGATTAGCTCACCATGGCACAGCAGAATTCAGTATCAGGGGTATTTTTATTGGCTCCTGGTCAAGAGGTTTTTGTTTATAAAAATGTCAGAACAGTTTTCCTAGAAGGTTATTTCAGCTGCAAGGCTGGTCTGCAGTGGATCATCAAGCTATTGCCTCTGTATCACAGGTCCCACAGCTGGGAAGGTGCGTGTGGTGAGAACATTGTGTGAAGAATCAAGGGGCATCACTGAAGCTCAGAGGGGAAGCCAGAGAATCAAGGAGCGCTGGTGGAGGAGAGGGACCGACCTGGTCTGAGAATGCCAGGGCCCAGGTGTCAGCCCTACCACGTGGTAGAACATGATTGTCATTCAATGTTCCACGTCCTCATTGGAAAACTCAAGCTGGGGAGTTACAAGGAGACAATATCAGAGACACAAAAACTGACCAGAGAAACAACCACGCGTTCCGCCCGGAGACAGCTCACCAACCCACAAGCCCAGGCAGGGAAGGACGTTTGGGCTGGGAGGTGGGCACCGCATGTCAGGATTCAGGACACACAGTGAGGGATGGCTTCTGTCCTCACTCATGGCCGGACAAGTAGGAGCCATCAGCCTTGTCTCGGCCCTAAGTGCCCTTGACTCCTGTAGGACATGATCCTTTCCCATCAGCCCCCTCTACCTGTCCAGACCTACACTGATCTGGACGTTCACAAGGAGCTCCAAATTCCCTGTGAACTTGACCGTGGTCTTTGTCGTAGCATGTACCCTCACCCTTCTCCAGACTCCTAGAATACTTACAGTCAAGACCATAAATGCCCCTCTCCTTCCTTCCTGGAAAGTTCAAGATGTTTCGTCTTTCTTACGTCTTGAGTACACCGCCACCGGCACACCGTTAGAGCCTGGGGTTTTGTAATATGAGACACAGAAATGCAGCCACAGACCAGAGGATACGACTTTGAAAATGGAAAGGGCTCTGACGACCACCGGGTTCGATTCATTTTCTTTCCACATGAGCTTTCATCACTGCCCTTTCATTGCAGTGCATGGTTGGAGGGGAGCAGGGAGGAATTCTCCAATGATGGAAGCACCCCCGTTCTCAGCCCTACAACCACTGTCTGAAATCCAACTTATGACGCTGTATGCCTGGTATTTCTTGAGGACTATTCTGGGGGAAGCGTATGTAACTGGTGTGTTAAACAATCATGACTCATTGGGTGTAAACATAAAGCAAATTTAATTTTGTCTCCTACCATCCCTTTCGAATTCAGGGGGTGGGAGGGATTCTTTGCACACCTCTGGAGGAAATCATAGGAGGTCTGAGAACTTTCTTTTGCTGGCTCTCCCTCCTCCCTCTCTCTCTCTCTCTCTCTGTCTCTCTCTTCCTGTCTCTCTGTCTCTCTCCACCTGTCTCTCTCTCTCTGCACCTGCCACAGGTGTGCACTCCCATCCCTTTCCTCTGCAGGTGGGCATCACCGAGGCAGAGGCAGTTGTGAAGGGAAGGACCTCACAGAATTGCCCAGCTGCTCCAGTTCCACCTGGAAGCATCAGCTCACTGGGGGGAGAAGGGGAGCCTGCTAGGTCCATGCGCCGGGCCCCCTTTCCAGTGCAGCTGGAAAGGCCATCAGCAGAAGCCTTTATTTCTCTCTGACACCCGTGTGCACTTGGCAGTGGGCTTGCAATCCAGTGGGGAGGGGTGTGCATTAGTTGGCTTCCCAAAAGACACAGGTGAGGGGCTCACAGACACCCCCGAAGTCACCAGAGGGGAGCAACAGACTCTGTACTGTGTTGAAATATCAGGGTTTCTCTCGTGGTCAGGCAGAGGCTACACAGGGTTGTGCCCACGTGAGCCTGCGACCTTGCGGTCTGCAGCAGCTCACACCATGGCTGGGACAGTTCGGGGAGTCTCCTCCAGACGAACAATTGGTGTCAGAAGTGAGGACGGTCACATGGAAGGTCCCCTCCTCTGAGGGTCCACCTGTTTCCTTGTTTCATTGGCCTCAGGCATCTCTCTGCCTCACCAGGATTTGAGTGGGTACGTAGGTTCAGTTCTGCAGGGAAACAAGGAAAGCCCAGCACGGGTCGTATCCAAGTTTTTTCTCCTAAACTAACTCTGACCTTAATGAAATAGCTGTTGGCGTCACGATCGCTGCCCCATAGATGTCTCCACTGGCCAAGCCCAGACTTCCCATCTAGGTTATTCTGGAAGCTAACACACTGCAGGGTTTGGGAAAGAGAGTAACATAAATGTTACTCTTTGTTCCTAACAGGGGTAAAAAACAAACACAGCCACGTGCCCTGCGGGGTCCAAGGGCTCGGCTCTGCTGAAAGAAATCCTGCCCAGAATTTGACCCAGACAGAGTCTGTAGACTTGTTACTGACTCTTTCAATCGTAAGTAAAAATAACTAAAATGTGGTCTATACACACAATGGGGTATTATACAACCATAAAGAGAAAGGAAGTACTTTACAACGCGGATGAACCTCAAAAATGCGCTCAGTAAAAGAAGCCAGTTCAGAAAGGTTATCCCATTGATTTGAAATATCAGAATAGGCAAATCCATAGAGACAGAAAGCAGATTAATGGTTGCCAGGGGCCGGGGTGGGTGCAGGATAGAGGGATAAAGGGGTGATAGCGAAAGACTGGGGTTTCTAGCTGGGGTGATGAAAATGTTCTAAAATGAATTGCAGGGGTTGGTTATGTTACAGAGAAGAACACACGTGACTCTGTATCAGATCTGTTCCTTTAGCTCTAACCTTTGTGCTCTGTTGCCTGTGTCCAGTCAGGCTGGCTCTGAACCTTTGGTAAAAAAATGTTGCCTTTAGCTTGAAATATACATAATTGCTCATTCTCAAGGCTCTGCCTCCCAGGCTTGACATTGAAAGGTATAACACTCTTCATTCATATAGAGGTAAAAAGTTGCAGAACAGCGGATAAGTCTGTCTTGTTGGGGGCTTTTAGGAGCATCCTGACCTCACCCACGTGGATCTCCCATCTTAGCATAAAAGAAGCCTGAATTCTCACGCAGGGAAGGTGGGTCTTTGGGACACTAGTCTTCCATCCTCTCGGTCGGTCTGCTGGCTTTGCAAATAAAGTCCCTATTCCTTGCCCCAGCACCTTGTCTATTGGCCTGTCTTAGCAGTATGAGCTTGGACTTGGTAACAGTCGCACAAGGCTGTGAGAATACGAAAAAACCATTGAATTGTGCAACTTTAAATGGGTGGATTGTATGTCGTGTGAGTTAATAGTTCTAAAAAGTTGTTAGAAAAAGAAAATACAATTAACTCTCCCTTACCATGTATCCACACTGCTTATTGGAACCACCCGCCTCTGGACGTCCCAGGCTGTGTGTCCCCTCCTGCACGCTCACACACCGACACACACACTGCAATTCTCTTCCACAAACCAAAATACCGCCTATGACAGCCAAATGCATGCTCATTTAGACGTGATTTGTACACCACCTACTTCCCGTGGGATCAACGGATTTGAGATGGCTTATACTGAAATCACACCTTCGCATGGTTGTTAAACTAAAGACACAGCAATGCCACAGAGCAGCTGTGAGAGAGAGAGATGCCATTTTCCAGGCACCTGGAGGAATTCTCATTGCAATCTTTTAAACCTCTTAAGCACACACATCTGAAAGCCTTGGTATTCCTCCCATATTCTTGGGGCTCTGCAGACTTTTTTCCCTGCCATGCTGGAACTCTCTCTTCTCCTTAAAGCTGACGTGTATATTTATATACTAAAAAATGTGCAGTGCTCCTTAAACCCTACCCAGAAATGCAATCTCATTCTCTACCCCAGCCCCGCAAAACTCTTCCCCAGCAGGTAAGGCCAGCCTATGTGAGAAACAGAATTCAAGGTGATGATGGGAGGTGAGCCTTCCATGTTACAAAAATTATAAATGATTTCAGAGTGGCGATACACCTTAAAAGTTATTTAGTGCACATATTCCTATTGCAGCAAAATAAATAAATAAAAGGGTGCCACTAGAAGTAAGTTTCATAAAGACACACAGGTAATAAAAGAGCAGAAATTCCTGCCTGGATATACCATGCTTTCCCAAAATTGCTGTGAGGTAGTTCAATGACACATTTCAAACACTTCCTAACTTTGGTGGAGGATACCATTAAAAGAAGCTTTAAAGAGAATGTATAGATATAGAAAACAAACTAGTGGTGACCAGTGGGGAGAGGGAAGCAGGGAGGGGCAAGATGGGGTTGGGGATTAAGAGGTACAAAGTACTATGTATAGAATAGATACAGCAACAAGGATATACTGTACAGCACAGGGAAATATACCCATTATTTTGTAATAACTTTGAGTGTAATCTATAAAGATATTGAATCACTATGTTGTAGATACTGAAAGTAATATAATATTGTAAATCAACTATACTTCAATTAAAAAAATTAAAAGAATGTCTAAGCAAATTCCATTTTCTTTTATGGAAGTGGTAGATCTCAGTACTGCCCATTACAGGTAACCCTTTGTGTATATGGGAGATGATTGTGTTGACTGCAGATGTAGAACGAGACATATTTACCCTAATTTTGGCAATAGAAGGCAAAGTCATGGTCTAATTAATTTTCTACTGCTGTATAACAAATGATGACAAACTCAATGGCTTAAAACAATGCTCGCTTACTATTCTTACTCATTTATCTTTTTTTAATGTTTTAAAAAAAATTTGTTTATGGAAGTAGAGTTGATTTACAATGCTGTGCCGGTCTCTGCTGTACAGCGAAGTGACTCAGTTATACACATAGAGACATTCTTTTTTTTATATTCTTTTCCATTATGGTTTGTCACAGGATATTGAATAGAGTACCCTGTGCTCTACAGTAGGACCTCGTTGTTTGTCCATCCTGTATATACTAGTCTGTATCTGCTCATCCCAGACTCCCATTTGTCATTCTCTGTGGGTCAAAAGTCCCGAAGACTGGGTTTGGCTAAGTTGTGTCTTGGCACCTCACAAGGGCAAAATCAAGGTGTTGGCCAGGTAGGTAGGGTCTTTATCTGCAGGTTCTTGGCAAGAACCTGCTTCCTACTCATTCCCGCTCCCTACTTGTTGGTAGAATTCATTTCCTTCCTGTTGTAGGGCTGAGGTTTCCGTTTATGTCCTGGCTGTCAGCCGGGGTCTGCTCTCAGCTTCTAGAAGTCACCCTCATGTCTCGCCATGCAGCCCCGCCATCTTCAAGTCAACAAGGGTGGACAAAATCCTTCTCACGCTTGGAATCTCTCCCTTCTACAATCAGCAGAGAAAAACACTCCACTTTTAAACGACTCATGTGACAAGACTTGGCCAGTCTGTATAATTTCCCTTTAGATTACCTGTAAGCGAAGTTATTACAACCTTCATTCCATCTGCACAAACCCTTTTGCCATGTAACATCATCATGGGAACAGAGATCATGGTGGTCTTAAATTTCCACCTCTCACACCTACTGTAGGAAGTCTTAGTGGGGACAGGTGAGATCTCTCTGAAAGACTGAGGCCACCCTGAAAGCAAACAAGGGTAATTGGATTTAAATGACTTGAACTGGGGCTGGGGTGGGGTGGGTGTTTCCAGGACCTCCAAGTCATGGTGGAGACCAAGTCCAATGATGGATGGATCCCAAACCAGCGAGCATGATGAGGTAGCATCTCCAGGGCTGTCCCTGGGGTTTATACGGTGGAGATGAACGAGGACCAGTGCTTTGCCATCTGCAGTATCTCCTCCTTGCCCTACTCTAGGCTTCTGACCTCAGTCATTATTCGCCACCCACTGTTCCGAAGATGTCCTGGGGCTGGTGGGATTCTACAGGCTTTCCTTCCTAGGGTTCAATCACAACTCCATCATTAGCCTGCATTAGAACTATAAGATTTTTCATCTCAGTTTACTACGGAAACTTACCTAAGTCTGAGTTGCAGAGAAAGGCGTAACAAGAATTCCTTCCACAAGTCTTTGGTGCTTTCAATTAAAAGTGATTTTATACAGACAAAAAAAAAAAAAAATCTATGGGTTGCTCAAAAAGTTGGAGAGAAACAGAAAGTGAGATTGTTGGTGAGTCTATATTTAAGAATTTCTTGCCTTTGGAACGGTAGGTGTGGGGAGAAGCCCTAACTCAAGTTCTTTCCAATTAAAAGAGCTTTGAAGAGCTGATCTTATCTCTGGCCTTATCTCACTCCCCAGGGGGGCGGGGAGGCTGCTGAGAGGGGAGTGTGGGCCCCTCCTCCCCTCCCAGCCTCTAAAGGGGAAGGGGGGTCTCCCCTAAAAACCATGGGCTTTAAGCAGAACACGGCTGTTTTTGGGTAGCAATGCATGTGATTTCTGGCAGCATGGGTTCTAACTAATAGTGAAAAAAAAGCCCAAAAGAAAACAAGAGGATAGCAGGGCTATCTTTCTTTTTTTTTAAATTAATTTCTTAAAAAAAGAAATTAATTTTTTAAATTGAAATATAGTTGATTTACAGTATTGTGTTAGTTTCAGGTGTACAGCAAAGTGATTCAGTTATATATATCTGTATCTGTATATAGAAATATCTATATATAGAAATAGTTTTTTTCAGATTCTTTTCCCTTATAGGTTATTACAAAATATTGAGTATAGTTCCCTGTGCTATCCAGTAGGTCCTAATTGGTTATCTGTTTAATAGATACTAGTGTGTATCTGTTAATCCCAAATTCCTAATGTATTCCCCGCTTCTCCTTTAGTAACCGTAAGTTTGTTTTCCATGTCTGTGAGTCTACTTCTGTTTTGTAAACAAGTTCATTTGTGTCATATTTTAGATTCCACCTATAAGTGATATCGTATATTTGTCTTTCTCTTTCTGACTTAGTTCACTTAGTATGACCATCTCTAGAGATTGTCAAAGTCATCTTTCTTAAGTTACTTAAAGGGTAGGTAGCAAAAGTCTAGGATAATATATGTCAAATGCTGCATGTACATAACCCCATGGAAAGAAGAATAAAGAAACAGAACACGACTCAAGCTTCAGGAATCTTGCAATTAGTCACCCAAACGTCTTTAAACGACTTGGCTGGTTTTTTGGTGCGTGGAGCTGGAAACCTAGCTTGAGCTTCCCAGAGTAAAGGAGAGACAAGAGACCCAGGCCTCCTGGCAACAAATCCACAGGCGCTGCAGAACTCAGCCTGAAGGGTGAGGCAAAGGTTTTTTATCGCAAATGTTGATAGAGCTGCTTTCAAGTTCAGCTAAAGAGACAGGCAAGAAACAGGCTTTTCGGCAAAGAAGAAAAAGCTCCTTTGGGGTACATAGTTTCCATCCAAATGCTTGACGTCTTCTTCAGAATAAATAAACTCCAAAGGACCTTTTTCTAAAGCCAAGTAAAAGCCCTGCTGAGAGGCAACATTTCACATCCCTGGTCTGCAATTTAAAATATAAAGTAATGCTAACCATTAAGAAAAAGAAACAAAACAAAGCAAGACTGTGTCTCGCGTAGGGAAACACATAAAAAATCAGGACTTGACCAGGAAGGAAAAAAGAAGGGTTGTGGAGGAAGCAATGCGTTCTTTCCTTAAGGTTAATTGGTTCGATTCCCCCCATAATCATCTACTTTTCAGGGAACCCCTGGGTATTTTATGAGAACCATTGGGGATGTAAGTCTTCAGATATGGTCAGGCATGTGGGACACAGTTCAAGGGGGAAAATGTAGTGTTGTCAATTACACATCTGGTCTTGCCTTGGTGAAGGATTAAGATTCCTATAATGGCACATTTTCTCTCTGAGTATTTTCCATAGATGCCCCCAGATTATTCCCTGAGAACGGAATGAAGTAGGGCCTTCTCAGTAGTAATGGAAATGCATGGCATACAGGCAGGGCCCCTCAGGGTTTTTTCCCCCTTTATTTATTTTTTCATTGAAGTAGAGTTGATTAACAGTGTTGTGGTAGTTTCAGGTGTACAGCAAAGTGATTCAGTTATATATATATACATGTATCTATTCTTTTTCAAATTATTTTTCCATTTTAGGTTGAGCAGAGTTCCCTGTGCTATACAGTAAGTAGGTCCTTGTTATTTATCCATTTTAAATATAGTAGTGTGTACATGTCAATCCCAAACTCCCTAACTAACCTTCCCCCCCGCCTTTCCCCCTTGGTAACTGTAGGTTTGTTTTCTACATCTGTGACTCTATTTCTGTTTTGTAAATAAGTTCATTTGTATCATTTTTTTTTTAGATTCCACATATAAGCGATATCATAGGATATTTGTCTTTCTCTGTCAGACTTACTTCACTCAGTATGACAATCTCTAGGTCCATCCATATTTCATATTCTTTCCCATTACAGGTTGTTAGAAGATAATGAATATAGTTCCCTGTGCTATATAGTAGAGGGCCCCTCCGTTTTAACTAGATGGGCAGCAAAATACTCCAACCTGGAGGCAAGCCCAGCTGGAAGTCTTGGCATCCCAGCATCCCAGCCGTTGTGGGTTTTCTCACTTCCTTCCTTCATCACGCCCACCCTATAGCTTCTTCAGACTTTGCACATCAGCGGGACCACCGTAATCAATGGCCATGCCTTGCCAACAACATCAGCTGTCCATCATGGGTACCAAACCAGACACCGTGTGCACCAGGGTGAGCCGAAGTGGTGCCTTTACAAGGAATGCAGTCTGCTTGATGCTAGAAATGGCGAAAGAGAAAACACAACAACAACAAAAAAATCTCCATTGCTCCTCGGCACATAAATACTGTTCTGATGGAATCATGCATGCTTTTCCAGAAAGCCAGCGTGCCTACACTGACTCTCTCAAGCCTACTGTGGAAAAAATAAATCCAACCCGTGAGTCAGTCCTGTAGGGTCTGGACATCACGGTTTTAGGATTTGAGGCAGAAACACAGTCTACTCAGCAAAGAGAATCTGTTCTCATCACTGCTATAGGATGGATCAAGGGGACTCAGAGGTCTGCTAAGAACTGAGTTCTTAGAGCTATTATTGTAGATTACCGGAGGATGAAAGAAGGATGGTAATGATAACAATAACAGTAATAATAAACCTTTCGACTTGAAAGGAAGAGATGACAGCAGATGTTTATTTGTGCTAAGCTGCAGTTTCCTAAACCCCTTAAGGATTTGGGGTAGGAGGAACGTTGCTCTGTCGAGGCTCTGGCTATCATCAGGATGTGTTTGAAGCAGGGTTGATGTATTTTCTATCAGCCGGTCTGTTAAACTTTGCAAAAGAAAACATCGGGGCAAGAAAAAGATTTTAAAGATACAGTTTTTTAAATTAATTTTTATTGGAGTAGAGTTGATTAACAGCGTTGTGTTAGTTTCAGGTGTACAGCAAAGTGAATCAGTTATACATACACATATATCCACTCTTTTTTAGATTCTTTTCCCATATAGGTCATTACAGAGTATTGAGTAGAGTTCCCTGTGCTATACAGTAGGTCCTTATTAGTTATCTATTTTATATATAGTAGTGTGTATGTGTCAATCCCACTCTCCCAATTTATCCCTCCCCCCCTTTTCCCCTTGGTAACCATAAGTTTATTTTCTACATCTGTAACTCTATTTCTGTTTTGTAAATAAGTTCATTTATACCATTTTTTAAGATTCTACATATAAGCAATATCATATATTTGTCTTTCTCTGTCTGACTTACTGCACTCAGTATGACAATCTCTAGGTTCATCCATGTTGCTGCAAATGGCATTATTTTGTTCTTTTTTATGGCTGAGTAATAGTCCATTGTATACATATACCACATCTTCTTTATCCATTCCTCTATCAACGGGCATTTAAGTTGCTTCCATGTCCTGGCTATTGTAAATAGTGCTGCAGTGAACATTGGGGTGCATGTGTCTTTTTGAATTAGAGTTTTCTCTGGACATATGTCCAGGAATGGGATTGCTGGGTCATATTTTAATTCTATTTCTAGTTTTCCAAGGAACCTCCATACTGTTCTCCACAGTGGCTGCACCAACTAACATTCCCACAAACAGTGTAGGAGGGTTCCTTTTTCTCCACACCCCCTCCAGCGTTTGCTATTTGTAGACTTTTTAATGATGGCCATTCTGACCGGTGTGAGGTGGTGCCTTGTTACAGTTTTGACTTGAATTTATCTAACAATTAGTGATGTTGAGCATCTTTTCATGTGCCTCTTGGCCATCTGTATGTCTTCTTTGGAGACATATCTATTTAGGTCTTAGATACAGTTTTTAAAAGCCAAGCTGCATCTGAAGATTAAGGGAAGCCAGGGTATCTCAAATGCATAGGAGACTCTTCGTGAAGAAAAACCCTGTCATACCCAGGTGCAAACTGGTCAGTCAGAGAGGTGAATTCATGCCAGGTCTCCGTGTCTGGGTCTCTGTGTCCAGGTCCCCACACATCCTGCTGCCCCAGAGATACTCAGCCACGGGTGTGCCCGGCAGGGACCCTCTCTGGGTCCAGTTGTGGTCTGTCACTTGGTCTTCTCTGTGGCCATGGTGGTAGGGATGATGGGACCGGCATCCACAGCACCTCTGGCTAAAGGTCCAGACAGCCTTGGGGCAGAGGAGACACCGGCAGGCAGATGACTAGAGCCAAAGTGAGAGAAATAGCCAAGCACCCTGCCCAGGTTCCCCGGCCCCATGAGAGCTCAGAATAGCCAAGAAAGAGAACTGGCGCCCATCTTTAAAGACAATAAAAGAACTCAGTGTGGATGGCTCTATCGCTAAGAAAGCACGATGCTTCCTCCTGATGCACCTTTGGGGAAACCGGTCACCCTTCTATCGTAAAGCACAGGCTTCTTGGCTAGATCGACACGTGTAACACCTGCTTTCCATAATCTGTTGTCAAGGAAAATGAAAATAGCCCCTCGTCAGAAACACACGTGGAACCACCTCAGAGTAAAGAGCTTAAGAAGGGCATTTCAACACACATCTTCGATAACCGAGTTTGGCTTTCCCATTTGGGACCTTATCATGCCCGGCATCCTTGTCACTGTTTAAAGAGAAAGTCTAAGGGATTCAGACAAATTCCTGGGCTCCTAACTCGATAACGAGGTTGAAGGAAGATGCTGGCTTCTGGTGGTACTTTGGAAAATTGACAGTAAAAACACTAAACTCATTAAAAAATAATCCCCTCTAGTATGGGACTGTTGTTCTCATTCTTTCCATGTCAGCTCACCCTGTTTCTTCCCGAAAAAGACCTTGCTTTTTGAGTGACCTCTTGGAAAGCCAGGAGCGAAGGATCTCGGAATTGCTCTCTCACAAGCGACACTCTGAAGTGCACCAGCCTCTGCTGTGGGTTTTTTAACTTATCTGGTGCCAAAGTCTGACGCAGATGTCGGAAACATTCACCTTATCTTTATCTGCCCACATTACACATTTGGCACCAACAAAGACCTCTGAGCTCCCAGGCAAGAAGTGAGGCAGGTTTCCGCTTCTGAGTCGCTTTGAAGACGAACATTGGCTCATAGCGCTTCATTTCTGATATTTCACTGCAATACACATGCTTAATATGAAAGGATGTTTATTATAAGTATAATCATTTTATTTTTTTAATTTATGTATTTACTTTTGGCTGCGTTGGGTCTTCATTGCTGCACGTGGGCTTTCTCTAGTTGCTGAGCAGGGGCTACTCCTCGTTGCAGTGCGCGGGCTTCTTACTGCGGTGGCTTCTCTTGTTGCGGAGCAGTGGCTCTAGGCGCGCGGGTTCGGTAGTTGTGGCTCGCGGGCTAAGTAGTTGTGGCTCACGGGCTCTAGAGCGCAGGCTCAGGAGTTGTAGTGCACGGGCTTAGTTGCTCTGTGGCATGTGGGATCTTCCCGGACCAGGGCTTGAACCCGTGTCCCCTGCATTGTCAGGCGGATTCTTAACCACTGCGCCACCAGGGAAGCCCCTATAAGTATAATCATTTTAAAAGAGCATTGTGAGGGTATGTTCTGTCAACTGCTGCACGTCCTGGGGCACGTCCTTAAGCCTGGGGTAGCACGGTGGAAATCAAATACAGTAGAGCAAGATGGAAAAGAATTATTGCAGAAACGTATTCTTGGTTTTGTGATGAATGGGCAGTTTAGCATAATCTAGAGATGATGTATTAATGGGATATGAAGTGAGAATAATGAGCTCCATCCAAAGATTCTGTCCCAGAAAGCGGTGAAGTGACCTAAATTGTTAAGTATTAGGACATTTCCACATCATTTGCTTCTATCCTTCACCACTGCTATGGTTCAACCCCGTTAGAGAATCCTACACTTATTTAGCACAGGAATTTGCAAAGGAAGGTAAAAAATCCATTTGGCATCCTTCACCCTACACATGATAATGCAAAACCCTGATGCCTTTGGTGTGTAGTGAGCGTGTTTCTGCCTGCAGAAATGCATAGATATTCATTCTAAAGGCTCTGGACACCTCAAAACACCTTCCAGATGAGCAATAAAATCCTGGTTACACCAAGTTTCCTGGTACAAGTTCAGTGACTTGTTTTTCCCAAACCTGATTCACAGGAGACCTCGGATCCCCAAGCTCTCCCTCCGTTTTCCCCAAATGCAAGAAAGACTCACCCCCGACAGCTGTTCTGACTCCCCCTCGGGGCTCGCCGTTTCCTGTTTCAAATGAAGCAAAAGCTCTCCCAGATTTCTTTAAAGACCAGTGTCATGTGGTTTAAGCCACCGTCTCTCGTGCTCCAAGGGAAATTCCAAACGCAGGTCTCTCTGCCAGGAGAAGATTTTACGATCCACCCCTGCAAAGAAGCATCCCGCTTTAATGATGACATGGTGATTTTAGCCACATACGCAGCAGGAACTCCGTGAGACAGGATATAAATTCCATTTTCCAAGCACCCTGGAGGATCAGGGCTTTTGGGAAGTGAACCATCCTGGTCCCCCTGCTCGGGACGTAGAATAAGGGTCGCCAACATTGAACATTACAAATGGACGATAAATCCACACTAAAACAAAAGGTAAAACCAACATTTCGGTGACTCCTAAGTACAAGAGAGTTTGACAGTCTGGTTCAGAGGAAAGTTCTCCTCCCTGCAAAATTACATTTGTGAAAATGAACTCATGTTTTGGGTGTAGAGATGACATACACCATTTATATCTGCTTATCTTGGCTTAGGTATCTGATATGCAAGAAGAAACTTGCCACAAACAGGAATGCTCAGTGTGACTGTACTTGGTAGAGTGAACGAGGGCAGGACAGGTCTTCTGGGAGGTAAATAAGGATGAAGGCGGTCCCCAGAGTGAAGTCTTAACCTGATAGGACTCGTGTCCTTAGAAGAGGAAGAGAGTGTGCTCCGTCCCTCTCTCTCTCTCTCTGTCTCTCTCTCTCTGTCTCTCTCTTCTCTGTCTCTCTCTGTCTATCTCTATCTCTCTGCATGTACCGAGAGGGACGACCACGTGAGGACACAGGGAGAAGACACCATCTGCAAGCCAGGAAGAGACCTCTCACTAGAAACCAACCCTGCTGACACCTTGATCTCAGATGTCCAGCCTCCAAACTGGGAGACAATAAATGTCTCTTGAATGAGCCAGCCCGTCTGGGCTTCTCTGATACGGCAGCCTGAGCCGTCTCATGCGCGAGTCTATAATCCTCTGACGCTCACCCTTTCCTCTCGGTTCTCATCACTCTCCTCCAGGACAGCTAGTCAACAGCCAGGAAACACTCTTCCGAGTTTTCTGGGCAATGGCTGCCAAGAGAGGTTGAGGGAGCTGCTGAGAATTTTGCAATTATATGGCACATTACCCGGGACCCTGTTCAGTCGCTCAGACACGGACTAAAGACTACTCCTTTAATCAGTCCCATTTCCTCCGAAGGGTGTTTTTCTCTTTAGGCATATTCTAGTAGCCTTTTGCCAAGACTTTCATCATTTTCCGTTTCTCCCTGGAATCCCCCCAACCTCTCCAGGTCTCAGTTGGCTCTGACCCACCTGTCAGCTGAACGTCTACAAGCCGGCCCTTCTTGGAATGGAGACCTGAGGGCACCAGAGATATTCTGAAGTTGGTGAGAGCTCTGAGAACGTGTCTCGTGTGCGTACGTGGCTTGGTCTTGCTGTAGAACAAGGTTCATGTTCCAGTATCAGGAATATGCTGACCTGAAAAGGTTTAAGCCCTGCAGACTGATTCAGTTTGTATCTGGTACTCCACGATATTTTAAACACTTAGGAACTGAGTTTAGGTTACACGTTCTGGGCATTGCAGTCAACCCAATGGACTCCAGTACCAGGTTTTCCCGTCTTCTATAAATGTATATTGTTGTTTTGTCGTTGCTTTGTCTCTCATACCTTTTATGGGGTGAATTGTGTCCCTGAAAAAGATAGGTTGAAGTCTGAAGCCCCATATTTATGAATGTGACCTTATTTGGAAATAGGGCCTTTACAGATACAAATAAGCCAAGATGAGGTCATCAGGGTGGGACTCGACCTTATAAGATGAAGGAAACGCCATGTGATGACTCAGGCACACGGGGAGAGTACCAAGCGTGGCCGGCCACCCCCAGAAGCTGGGAGGGGCAAGGAGGGGTCCTCTCCTACACGTTTCAGAGGGACCGTGGCCCTGCCAGCACCTTCATTTTGCACTCCTAGCCCCCAGATGGCACATTTCTGTAGCTTTAAGCCACTCAAGCTGTGGTACTTTGTTACAGGAGCCCTAGGAAGCTCATCACGGTGCTCAACTCAGTTTTATCCAATCGCATCAAAGTCTTTATTGACAATACCTTACATGCCCCCAGTTTTTCTCAGTGTGGCTGGTGAACATCAAACAGCAGCTCTTCCTTGAACTGGAGGAAACGAGGGTTTCATTGATCTTAGACAAAATTAAGAACAAGCAATGTATCTCCCCAACTACGTATCTATCAGTCTATCTACCCATACTTGTTTGGTTTAATATTTATTTATTTATTTATTTTTATTTCGTTGCACCAGGTTTTAGTTGCGGCAGGCGGGCTCCTTAGCTGTGGCACACGGGCTGCTTACTGTGGCAGGCGGGCTCTTAGTTGCGGCATGCGTGCGAGATCTAGTTCCCTGGCCGGGCATGGAACCCGGGCCCCCTGCATTGGGAGCACGGAGTCTTAACCGCTGTGCCCCCAGGGCAGTCCCCTATCTACCCGTACTTCTAAAGGATAATCCTGCAGATTGATCTTTGAAGAAAGACTGTCATTTTATTTGCAGGGTAATTCTTTCTTACCTTTCGAATATTAAACTGCTCTTATTTTACTGAATATTAAGAATAATGAGATAACTAATAAGGACCTACCGTAGAGCACAGGGAATCTACTCAATACTCTGTAATGACCTATATGGGAAAATAAGCTAAAGAAGAGTGGGTATATATATATGTATAACTGATTCACTTTGCTGTATGCCTGAAACTAACACAACATTGTAAATCAACTATACTCCAATAAAAATTAAAAAAAAAAAAACTAGCACCCAGGCATAATAAAAAGTACATGGAGATGGGATCCAAAAAAAAAAAAAAAAAAAGAATAATTGGTGGGGTTTAATTATTTTTTTAATAATCTTACTTAGAAAAACTTAAAAGCAATCAGCCCTTTATCAGTCTTCTAAACATTTTTTAAAGTGTTTTACTGTCTGGAATGTGAAAAAGAATGGAAATAACTAAAAAGTGGAACATAAGTTATAATATGTTCATTATTCATTGTAATGTATATATAATATTATATGTAATGTTCGTTATAATATAAACATTATAATATGTTATTATGTTCCACTAAAAAGTGGAACATAAGTTATAATAATTTGTTATTATAATCCTTTATAGTTTACAGAGCATTTGTTTAAAACATTCACTGTCACAAATCAAAACTACAATGAGGTATCACCTCACACCAGTCAGAATGGCCACCACTCATCACTCAAATAGCCAATTTCAACTTAATTTTAATAGAAAATCATTAAAAAGAAAGAAATAGAAATGAAAAGGAACAGAAAAGTAAAATCATGTACATCACCAAATTGGGCGTACACCTCCATCCAGCCTCTCACGGTGCTGGGAAGCCCCGAGAACAGCGATCTGGAGTCCCGATTGGGAAAGGTCCCGGGCAGTGTGTCCACTCCACGGGTGAGCCTTCAAATTGCAGCTCAGGGGAGTGTCGCTTACGATACCAGGAGGAAAACTGATATCATCAGTTTACGTGCAAATATGCCGCTCTAGGTTTCTTCAACAATGCTGTTTATCTCATTTTGTGCATCATAAGAATTTCTAGACCCCCGGGAACTGGCCAGGTCCCCAGGCTCAAGAAATCCCACGATCCACTCCCTTCTTCATCTTAAGTGCCGCCCGACCTGCTGGCGCCAGCTCACAAGCAGACACGTAGTCCAGACAAGGTCACGAATCGGTTACAGGCCGAATATCGCCTCTGAAGCCTGAACAAGACAACTTCCATTTCAATCCTCCTAACAGGATCCCAGGTAACCTCTAGCACAGCAAAAACAAACAAAAAAACCAAAACAACAACAGCAACAAAAACCCTCTAAGACACCTAGGGACAAATTTATTGAATAAGGTACAAAACCTGTAAGCCAAAAATTGTAAACATGTATTGAAATCTTTTGTAGGAAGTGCAGATAAATGAATGCACATCCCATGTTTTCGACAAGAGAACTCACTAGGATAAAGATCTTCATTCTCCCATGTTGCATTTACAGGTTTGATACCTTTTTGTTTGTTCGTTTGTTTTTAAAGATTTTTTTGATGGAGACCATTGTTAAAGTCTTTACTGAATTTGCTACAATATTGCTTGTGTTTTATGTCTTGGTTTGTGGCGAGGCATGTGGGATCTTAGCTCCCTGACGAACCCACACCCCCTGCATTGGAAGGCGAAGTCTTAACCCCTGGACCGCCAGGGAAGTCCCTGGGTTTGCTACATTTTGAATCAAAATCTCGAATAAGATCCTTCCTAGAGCCTGATGGGTTTATTCCAAAAACTTTATGAGTTTGGTGATAAAGGAATAGGCCATTTGGGTAAACGCCCCACTGAAGATGGCTGTGTACAAAACTGCTGTACAAAATATTATTTTTAAACCACATCTTAGAAAACAGTGCTAATGAGACAACTTCTGGGTTGTCACTCAGGTGTGAAATGTGAAAACAGACAAACAACAACAACAAAACAAAAGTGGGGAAGTGAAGCAGGGAAAGAAGGAGGCCGATGAACGGGGTGTTTATCAATCAAGTTACCACCGCGGACAGCTGGGTTCCATCCCGTTGAGAGCTTTGGAGAGAGGGTCGGACACACCCCAGAACTATCCCAGCCGTGGGGTGAGGGAGCTGGAGTGCTTACCCACCAACATCGGTCATTCTTTCCATGGGGACTGATTATGGGAAGCCCTAAATCCCCAGCACTCTGGCCTGCTTTCAATATGTCCATCAGGCTGCAGGGGTCAGATAAAGGCGCCAGACAAACAAATGCAGGACCTAGAGTTGGAAATGGTTGGGTCAGTACATGCTATCATATACAACAGAGGGGAGATTACTCACCTGTCAGTAAAGGAGGAGCTTTTGATAAAAAGTGCTGGAATGGTTGGCTTTCCACATGGAAAAAGATGAAAACCATATGGACGCACACACACACACACATTCACACACACACTCACATTCACACACACACTCACACACACACACACTCACACACACACTCACACACTTCCAGATGGACTAAAGTTAAACATCTGGAAGAAAATACATACAAAAAAGAAAAATATCTTTCTCTCCTTGGAGTCCAGGAGGTTTTTTTTAGAAGACACAAAAATGGGAACCATTGAAGAACGTGCATGCGAGTGAACTTACAATTAAGAACCTCTTTTTATCAAAAGACTCAATAAATGGAGACTTCCCTGGTGGGGCAGTGGTTAAGAATCCACCTGCCAATGCAGGGAACGTGGGTTCGAGCCCTGGTCCGGGAAGATCCCACATGCTGTGGAGCAACTAAGACCGAGCGCCACAACTACTGAGCCTGCGCTCTAGAGCCGGCGAGCCACAACTACTGAAGCCCATGCGCCTAGATCCCGTGCTCCTCAACAAGAGAAGTCACCGCAATGAGAAGCCCACGCACCGCAACGAAGAGTAGCCCCCACTCACTGCAACTAGAGAAAGCCCGTGTGCAGCAACAAAGACCCAACGCAGCCAAAAATAAATAAATAAATATAAATTAAAAAACAAAAAAGACTCCATACATGGAATGAAAAGGGAAGACCAACCCTGGAGGAATAACTGTGACTCAGTCTCTTCCACAAGGGATTCAAATAATGCATCTCCATGACATACACAGAACTTCACACTTACAGGGAAGCGTAGATCAAGACCACAGCACTGTAAACATCTGTATTTCCATTTGATTAGACAGATTTAAACATTCTGAAGACGTCAAGCATTGGAGGGAATGTGGATCTACGGAGAACATTTAAACAATGATCTTGGATATGTAAGTGAATACAACTTCTTTGAAAACTATTTTGCATTATCTTTCAGTTCTAATCACAAAGCCACGACTCAGGAATTCCTCTCAAGGGTGAATATTCTAGAGAAAAGCATGCAGGCGTGCATCCAAAAATGTACCTGAGTGTTCACACCATCTCTGTTGGTCATGGCCAGCCCTGGATGGAATCCAAGCCTCCATCAACAGGAAAATGTAGAAATATATTGCGGTCCCCTCACTCAATAGTGTATTTTGTAGCAGAAGAAGAAAAAGAATGAAATACAGACCAAGGCAACAATATGAAAAATCTAAGTAACAGAATACTGAGTGACAAAGAAAGTCCAAAAAACTACTATATGGTATAATACTCTATTTTTAAGTACAAATTCAATCCAATGATACATGATATATTAATAATATATTTATGCTATATGTGTGGTTTAACACTATATATATGTACGCACACAAATACACACACATATATAGTTTAGACTTACTTGCACATATGTTAATATAATTTTAAAAGCAAGGAAACGATATACTCTAAATTCAGAGTATTAGTTAATGCCGTGTAAAATTAAGGGATGAGACAGAAAAAAGACACGCAAATGCAAGATATTGTTAATGATATAATTCTTAGGTTGGGCAGCACGTATTTTGCTGTTTGTTGTATTGTTACGTCTTGCATATTTGATATTTTGTATATACCAAATATTGAATTTAAACTACTATGAATTATAGTTTCTAAAAGGATGGAGAGCTCTTATTATCCTTGCAAGCCTTTCCTTGTCTTCTATTTATGCATCTGGTGAAATCCCATAATGTTGAAGAAATTCTGCCCAAATTAGACAGCAGCCAGAAACCAGTCCTTCTCTTGCGGTTCTCTTTATTCTGATTCAATCCTCAGTGTGAACATTAACTGAATATTTCTGTAAAGTAATGCATTTTCCTATTAAGAAGTCTTTGCTTAAGTTTGGGGTGGGGCATAAATGTGTTGAAATAGAAGGTATGTACTTGAAGTTTCTTACCCCACTTAGACAACTTTAAGCCACGAACGTGATAAGCAGCGCATGTAAGATGACTTTACTCATTAAAAAACACTGGGAAACCTTTTCATGCGTCAAGAGACGCATCATCTCCAAATCCCCGCTAGAAATACCTGCCAAAATATCTTCAGTTTCTTAACATTGCACATCACCAGGAAACTTCCTCACGCATCTGGACGGGGGTGTGACATTTACCGTGATACTATCAACAGTCTATTTATATGCTTAAATGGATTGGGATGGGATGCACGGAGGAGATTCCAGGTTAGCTGGCCAAGTTCTATGTCTTGAACTGGTGGTACTTCTATTGTGCCTGCCTACTCATGATTCACTAAGAGACATTTGTTCTGTGCAGTTCTCTGTACTTCTGTTTTATTTAACAATTTGTTTTTTAAAATGTGTTTCATTTCTATTTATGTCCTGATAAAACTTACTTTTTTATTATTTTAAATTAAAATTTAATAATTTTAAAAAATGTATCTCAATGTTAACATTAAAAATTATTTGTTGTTAAATTGTTTAACAATTTTAAAAAGTCATTTAAAACTGAGGGTTCATAAACAACAAGGTCCTACCGTATAACACAGGGAACTACATTCAATATCCTATGTAAACCAGAATGGAAAAGAATATGAAGAAGAATATATATATGTATAACTGAGTCACTTTGCTGTACAGTGGAAATTAACACAACATTGTAAGTCAACTATATTTCAATAAAATTTAAAAATAAATAAATAAAAACAAAGAGAAAATTTTAAAAAATAAAATTGAGGATAAAATACAGACATTTTCAGAGAACTAAGGGCAAAGAATTAAGTATGGCTTCACACTTGGTATACGTGATATGGCTTCAGAGTAGAGACGGTTGGAACAGAGAACAAATTACTCAGGTACACTTTAGAGGGAGTGAGGTTTCAACTAGGTCTGAGGGTTTGGAAGGAAGAAATAAAAAAGAGGGAGGCCATCTGGGGGGCAAAGGAGGATGGCGTGAGTGAGTTACAAATGAAGATGTGACATGGGATTCAGAGCTGGTTGTCGACAAGTTGTCATACGAGGGAATGGGGGGAAGGGGTCTGATTTAAGTTGGGGATGCAGTAGGAAAGAGATGCTGGAGGAACTTAAAACCCAGACCCTGACGTTCGCGTATGGTGCATCAAGATCTAGGGAGAGGGCTTCCCTGGTGGCGCAGTGGTTAAGAATCCGCCTGCCAATGCAGGGGACACGGGTTCGAGCCCTGGTCCAGGAGGATCCCACATGCCGCGGAGCAGCTAAGCCCGTGCGCCACAACTACTGAGCCTGCACTCTAGAGCCCGCGAGCCACAACTACTGAGCCCGTGAGCCACAACTACTGAAGCCTGCACGCCTAGAGCCCGTGCTTTGCAACAAGAGACGCCACCGGATTGAGAAGCCCAAGCACTGCAACCGAGAGTAGCCCCCGCTCGCCGCAACTAGAGAAAGCCCACGCACAGCAATGAAGACGCAACGCAGCCAAAAATTAATTAATTAATTAAAAAAAAAAAGATCGAGGGAGTTAAAGAGAGGGTCCCAATCATGTAGAGGCAGAAGAAAAAATGGTGTGCAAGATGGATTTTGGGAGACAGGTGATGTAGAGTTCGGAGGTTGTGAAGTGGTTGAGTTCTCTTGGAAGCTGACTCTGAGATGGGGTTTACCTCACAGGATACCTCTTTTTTTTTTTTTTTTTTGGCTGTGCCGCGCAGCTTGCAGTATTTTTGCTCCCCGACCAGCAATCGAGAACCCCTGCCTTCGGCAGTGAAAGCACCGAGTGCTAACCACTGGCCCGCCAGGGAAGTCCCACAGGATACTTATTAGTGATGTGGGTGGCTTGATTAAAAGTCAGAGTTGCATTTGACATGAAGACTTAGATCGAAAGTGAGATTTTTCTTTGTTGAGTCATGAAGGCCCGTGCATTATATCTGGAGTAGAATGAATTTTACCCCTTTTCTTTCTTCCCAAAACTCAGGTGTCCCCGTGAGTTGTTAGAAACGCAGCAGCCATCTCATTCTGACTTCTCTGGTTCGTAGACAGAAGACTCTCAACTGTCCAAGTACTCGATGTGAAAATTTCTAGGAATCGCAAACTGGTTGTATAGATGATAGGTAGATAGATGATAGATGAATAGATAGATGGAGAGCGAGAAAGGCAGAGAGACAGAGAGAGAAATGATAGATAGATAGATAGATGGATGGACGGATGTGTGGGTGGATAGATGATAGACAATTGACAGATACATAGATGGATTGATGGATAAATGATAGATGATAGATGATAAATAGATAGATAGGTAGATAGATATAGAGATAGAAGGATGGACGAATGGATGGATGGACGGATGGGTTGGTGGGCAGGCTCTTCTTTCGTCTTCCTTGGTGAAGTACTCATAGGCTATGGTACAAGGAAAAGGAGGAAGCACAGCTGGGAGTTCAGGAGATAATGCAGAGTGAGGCCAAACTGTGTAACTAGAGACAGCTCTAATTTCGTCGTTAACTCCCTGAAAATAACGCCTCCCCTACTAGTTTATTTATTTATTTATTGGCTATGTTGGGTCTTCATTGCTGTGCGCGGACTTCTCATTGCGGTGGCTTCTCTTGTTGTGGAGCATGGGCTCTAGGCATGCAGGCTTCAGTAGTTGCGGTGCATGGGCTCAGTAGTTGTGGCACGCGGGCTTCAGTAGTTATGGCGCACGGGCTTAGTTGCTCCGTGGCATGTGACATCTTCCTGGACCAGGGCTCGAACCTGTGTCCCCTGCATTGGCAGGCAGATTCTTAACCACTGCACCACCAGGGAAGTCCCCCCTACTTGTTTTTGACACTTGAAATTGTCGTTCTGTGCGTTAGTTCCTTTTTTAAGGAACTCACCCTTATCAATCCTGTTAACTTCAGGGAGACTTCATCATTAGAAACTTTCCTTGGGGGTGGAAGTTGGGTTTTGATGGGCTTGAGGGGTTAGCAGTAAGTAACCCAGGGAGAGGTGAGGTCACATTTTGTGGCTGGACACTTTAGCATGCTTCCTTCTTCGTAGGGAACTACATCTGAGGCCATTTGGGAGACTGGGAAGACCAGGAGGGAACCTTGACCATGATATGCCATGGAGCTGAATGACCAGACAGCAGGGAGGCACCGGGAAAGCAGAAACCAGAGGGCAGTTATGCCAAAGGCAACAGATGGAAAGAGTGCGGTTGGCAGGGAGCCTGTGTGACCAGAAAATTGCGTGCTGGACGCTGGGGGCCAGGAGGGTGGTAATGGACACAGTGAGGCCATTAGTGGGCAGAGCTCTGGGGCAACACCTCTCACAGCCTTTCATTTTGGCCCCCGGAGACAGTAAAAAAGAAACTGACAAAAGCAACCCAAGCTTCACCAGCTGGCTTTCTGATTTTATTTTGCATGAATTGAACACATTGTTTTTAATGGCATCGTGAATGTGACTAAGTTAGCAAAATAGCAATGGTTTCAGAAGGAAAAATAGTGTGATGGCCCAGAGAGAAAAAAAGGAATAGAATAAATCCCTTAAAATACCGGATCCAGCATTAACTCTCTTCAATCTTTATTTATGTGAGTCTGTGTATGCGTGTATGTGTTGGTGTGTGTCTGTGTGTGTGCATGTGTGTATATCCACGTCTGTCTGTGTATACGCATACACACACACTTTAGAAAAAAGTAATAGCTATCAACTGAGACAATTCCCTTAGAATTATCTGGAAGCTATTCTGGATCTAACAGAGGGATTTTGTAGCTATTACCAAACCATATAGACAGACATGAACATGGGTCAAGACAAGGGAAAATAAAATCAGAAATTTCTCATGCATTGTAAACAAGCTTCTGTGTCCAACTGCCAAGTGAAGGGTATGTGATAAGTGTAGTGCTTTGCTTTTATCAAAGATCTCCCCGCCGATTCAGCAGGTGGAGAGACAGCTTTTTATGGCTATTAGTGACCAAGATGTGGACAATGTCTCCTGTCAAGTTAGAGTTTTCTCCACACTGAAGCACATTTGCCTATTTCTAAGCTCTCTGGGTCCAGTTATAATCAGGGCTCTGTTCTCAGAGATAAGATACCTCCTGTCTGCCACAAGACCTAAATAGACCTTTCTCCAAAGAAGACACACATATAAAAACCTGTGGGTGCAGCTGTGGCCAGAGTAAAAAGGAACCCAAGACATTAGGACATGATGTTCAAGAGTTGCCTGATGTAGTGTGTCACCAAAACTCTTTCAAGTTCATCTACCATCAGAGTCACTGATCGGGTCTTTCTGTTTCATTAAAAGCAAATGATCCCACCCCCAGTGTTCACAGCAGCACTATTTACAATAGCCAAGACATGGGATCAACCTAAGTGTCCATCGACAGATGAATGGATAAAGATGTGGCACATATATACAATGGAATATTACTCAGCCATAAAAAAGAACGACGTAATGCGATTTGCAGCAACATGGATGGACCTAGAGATGATCATACTGAGTGAAGTAAGTCAGACAGAGAAAGACAAATATCATGTGCTATCGCTCATATGTGGAATCTGAAAAAAAAATGGTACATATGAACGTATTTACAAAACAGAAACAGACTCACAGACATAGGAAACAAACTTATGGTACCAAAGGGGAAAGGGGGAGGTGGGATAAATTTGGAGTTTGGCATTAACATATACACACTACTATATATAAAATAGATAAACAAGAAGGATTTACTGTAGAGCACAGGCGACTATATTCAAAATCTTATAATAAATTATAATGGAAAAGAAAAAAAAGATACAACCTGTCCGGGGTTTATCAGCAGCCAGCCTATGATAACTGCTCCTAGCCCCGGGGCAAGGGGTATATGGTGATGGTGAATGAACCTCCAGGCTTCTCCTGGACTCACTCCCCTGAAGAAGGTGAGCAGCTGCTAACTTGGGGGCCATGTAGCCAGGACTTCTAAGGGCAGCTCCTATTTAAAATACTCTCTCTTACTGATTTGTGGTTGCCAAGGTGGAGGGGGGCGGGGAAGGGAAGGAGTGGGAGGTTGGGGTCAGCAGATGCAACTTATTATACGTAGGATGGATACACAACAAGGTCCTACTGTAGAGCACAGGGAACTCTATCCAATATCCTGTGATAAACTGTCATGGAAAAGAATATTAAAAAACGAATGCATGTATATGTATACCTGAATCACTTTTCTGTACAGCAGGAATTAACACAACTTTGTAAATCAACTATACTTCAGTAAAAAATATTGATTCAACAATTACTCTCTCTCATTTTACCCACCGGGAGAAAGAAAAAGAAGGGAGTTGCCCGTAGAAGAGAAAAGGAGATGGGATGAGAGAAGAAAAAGAAGACCGGAGATGCATGTTTATTGAACCCGAACTCATGCCAGCCTTACAAGAAAAAGGAGAAAGCAGATAGAATGGTGCCCATTTTATAGATGAGGTGACAGGGGTTAATGAGGTAACCGGAGAGTCAAGGACACAGAAATGGTCAGTTCCAGGACAGGTTTCCTGGCCTCAACATCCTTCATTACCCCTGTGCCCCCCACTTCCTCCTGGTCCGTGTGGGCCAAGTATGATTAGGAAAATATGGCCACCATATTGCTGGGAAAGGACTCAGGATGAATTGTATCAACACCAGAGAAGACTGATTTACTCCATGTTTATTTTTTCCCTTGAGTTGAAAGACTCAACGCTTTCACTTCAGATCAAAAAAAAAAATTTTTTTTTTTTTTCAGAGAGAGGAGAAACCCCAAGGGTAGCTGTCATGGCTCTATAGACCCAACATTTTAGTCGTTCAAAGAGAAGCATCATTGAGTGCATATTTAGAAGAGAAATAGAAAGCCTCAATTACCCTTTATTTCTTTTAGGAGGAGAGCAGAGAGAAGCAAAGTGACAACCAACCAACACCACCATCTCCATGATGGAGCTGGGTCTTGGTCACGCCACATGTGTCTCCCAGATAGCGCATGTAGCTCACGGGACAGCCTGAGTGGATGGTGGAAAAGTCAAGCCATTGCTTCCAACACATTCACAGCAATATTGACTGCTGAAAAAGAAGGATGTACACTAAGAAAAAAAATCGACAGCAACCCACCGTGGTGCCGATAGGAATGCCCGTGTTTCACATTCTCGCATTTTCGTATATTTAATTGTTTCTACTGTAAATAAGCTAGGAATAAATTGCACACTTGGGACAAAGCTTTATATACAGTCCCTTCAGTTATCAGAATGTAATTTGCTAATTTGCAGCTCACTAGAGTAGATAGTATAGACATACATTTATCCAAATGTGATAATAGGGAATTCAAACATTAAGAATTGATGGGCAGGGACTTCCCTGGCGGTCCAGTGGTTAAGACTTCGTCTTCCAAGGCAGGGGGTGTGGGTCTGATTCCTGGTCAGGGAGCTAAGAACCCACGTGCCTAACGGCCAAAAAAAAACAAATCAGCGAAAAGAAAACCTAAAACAGAAGCAGTATTGTAACAAATTCAATAAAGACTTTAAAAATGGTCCACATCAAAAAAAAAAAATCTTAAAAAAAAAGAGTTGATGGACGAAAACTTTATAAAGTATTCTCACTTTACGTGGAAAAAGAACTAAGTTGACAGATAATAATAAACCCTAACAATAGGACATTATGCAAGGTTCAAGGACACAGGTGTGAATTATTATACTTTCTTGAACTCTTCGCAATAGCATCTGATATTTTTCTTATGCTTAGTTTTACAGGTTGATGTCAGGCAATCAATTAACCCAAAAGTACCTAGACTCACATTTGGGAGAGTTATAAAACACAATTCAGAGCCCCAAAAAATTAAAATCTAACGAGATATTTTTTAAAAACACTGATTGTATCTTTGTGGTCTATTTCTAACAGATACCAGTATGGTCACAGATGAAATGTGAAACGGAGATTTCAATATATATCTAGTAAAATTACGTATAGTAGGCTGACATTTTACTGACAACAGCAGAATTTCATTTTTCTTCAATTAACTTTTATACCTGCAACTATCCAAATAATTGCATGATTTAATCTCTAACATTGAGACTGTCGAATAAAAATTATATATATATATATATATATATATATATATATATATATATATATATATATATACACATTCACAACCTAAAAGTTGAGAGTTATGTTTTATTCGGCAGAAATTTTTAGGACTTCAAGACTGGGAGGCAGCATCTCAAGTAACCCTGGGAGAAGTGGTCCGAGGAGGTGAAGGCGGAGCTATGTTATATAGAAGTTTCGCAACAAAGGGCAGGTAGTAGGAACAAAAGATCACTATTAATGGAAGAAAACCAGATATCTCATGTTAAGGAATTTAAGGCTTTTCTATGTGATTCCCTCAGGGCTCAGCGGCGCACCATATGCTGTGGCTGCAATCGCTGGAGACTGTCACATCCTTTGTTTACTGATATGGCCGGCAATATTCCATTTCTCAAGACACAAATGAAGATGGAATTACATGGAGGGTTTTTGACCATGTGAAACACTGTTGCTGTATTATTATGTCTGACCAGCCTATTCCTACACCTCAACAGGGATTTTCACAAGTAGAAAATTCTTTTCTTTCAATTTTTGAAAAGACAAATTGTCCCCCGTTTTCATCCAAAGATAACATTGCTAGGAATCGTAGGGATTCTCCTTGCCGCTACACAATGAGACCAACGAGAAGTCACTACATACGGTCCAAGGGCATTATGAAGAAAGCAGTGCTTCACAAAGAGGAAATTTGGACGGACTGCCTTCCTCTCTGCACCCAAAGCTGACTTCAGAGCTGGGCTGGCTTCCCACCCTTCGGTTCTGACAAAAGACAGGGGCTACCAGTGAAACCAAACAGATCACAAGATCCACCAACTGTGAAATCTGCCTGGGGGAACGACCACAGCCTTGTCGCCTGTACCTGTGGACCACAGTTATTCAGACCAATATGAACTGGAATTTCCATGATACTGGACGCACACCAGTTTGAAATTAGCCAAGGCAAGTGTTCGCACAGCTGTCTTGGCTAATTTTAACAAATTACGCAAGAAAGGAAATCGAAATAGGCCCAAAGGATTTCTGAAGAGAGAAGCAAAAAAAAATTGTTGATACTTGAGTCTTCACAATCAGCTGCACATCGTAGAAAAAGCTGGGGTACCCTGGTACTCACAGCTCTGGAGTAAAGTGATTGTAGGCGGGGACAGTTTTCAGGATACAGGTCCTAGATCAATTTAGGAAACTCTTATTGAGTATTTGATGCCAACTTTCGTCCAGTCTCCCCTTATTTATTGCTAGTAGACACCAGTTTTTTGGGGGTATCCATTTCTCCTTCCTGAGGTCATATATTCCAAGGGAGGATTTTGGTGAAATGCTGATTGTATCAAGGTAACCATGGGTGGTTCCATTTTCCACATCACGTATGAGTTAAGTGTAGGCATATAACACAACTTTACGTAAAAACAGGAGATCAGGTCTTCCAGGGAGCTATTAGAAAAAGTTCCCTCTCCCTGGAAAAGGGACACAGGATAAGAGGGGTCCCTTTCTGCCACCTGTGGACATCCCCAGGGACGTCCAGTCCACACCTCAAGACCATGAGAGAAACTAGCCTGTAGACAAAGCCAAGACGAGGAAGATGGCCAAACCCGATGATTCCGTGCCTAGAACTCCTCGTCGTGTGAGAGCATGCATTTCCTTATTGTGTGACCCTGTGAGGATGATTATTTTCTGTTAGTTTCCGCTAAAACTGATGAAAAGAGTCCAACTCTTCATAGGCACAATACTCGTTTGTGTAGACCTTCTGGCTCGGGATGGGATAGGAGGTGACGAGGAGAAAGGAAAGGTAGATTTGGGATGGTGATGACCAGTGCCAAAAGCCACTGCTTTTGCCATCCCAGGCAGAAACACCCAACTGTAAGGGTGGTGTCCCCACCTTACCTGCTTTGGAAAAAGATGCCCTAAATTAATGAAGTGCTCTCTTTTCCAAGACTTGCCTTATCCCCAAAGATCTCGCTCAACTTGCATCTCTTCCTTGGGGTTTTCTGGCTGCCAACATATGTGACTGCTCTCCTTTCTGGATCTCTCATTTCTAATGTCTGAATGTTTTCACGTCCTGTCTGTTCAAGTCATTTGCAAGAACCCTGAATGTGTGGCTGACACCCTACCTACATCTATTGGCTCCCCAGCCTACAGAATTCCAAAATTAGTGGTTGCTTAACTCACTATGTAAAACCAGAAATCAGCAAACGTTTTGAGGCCAGATAGTCAATATTTTCAGTTCTGTGGGTCATGTGGTTTTACCTCGTTCATCGTAGCAAGAAAGCAGCCACAGATGATTCGTAAATGAATAAGCACAGCTGTTTGCCAATAAAACGCTATGTCAACAAATACCACCCTTCCTTTGAGTTTTTAAAAATACTTTAACATATAGAAACCGTTAGCTCACGGGCGAGTCTGATCTGGCACGTTGTCAATGGCGGCAATACACCCATAAAGATTTAAACATTTAAGAAATCATGCAAAACTTCAGGCGATTAATGAAATCAGCTGAGCTTTGGTTTTCTCTCAAATCACGCTGTCATTTTGGAAGAGGTATTTTGTTATTCTCATTTCCTCAGGTAGTAATAAAAGGCAATCCTATTTGTGGGTGAAGTGATTCCAAAGTAATGTTAACTTTTCAGGTGTGCTGTAAAAAATTAAACTTCCCCTTCAAATCTATTCATGGAAGACTCCTCGATCCATTTTGCGTCAAATGTCAAAACACTGCGTCAGTGATTTAAAACGGCACTTACTGATGCCAACATGTAACTCCTTTTCTCCTCAGGTTAAAAAATAAACAGTTTTATAGAAATGCTAGCTCAGCGTCTGTGAACTTGCATATTCCTGAGGAACCACTGTGTTTGGTGAGACTGGAGGAATTACAGAAACTGTAATAAATCCATCATTTAGTCATACAGCTGTGAACAGTGTCCCAAGGGCAGGCTTTCAGGCATAATATACTTTTATAAGTTTAAAATCTCACAAGAGGGCTTTGTTGCAGGGGAAACGCAGAAGCCAGTACAAATATAAAAGATACATGATCTCTTGGAAATGTGTCCATCACCACCGTGAAAGCAAAAAGTCGCCCATGATTTTTTTTTAACCTCGTCCAATATTTTTTGAATTCATAGACATGGTCAAATCCTAACCGTTTTCAAATCTTCAAGATTGTTCCAATTCAGGGGCTCAGGATTTGTATGGCTTCACCCATCCAATGGGTTCCTTTAGGGCAAAATTTCCTGCAGCCTCAGGGAATCCACGTTTTAGGTAAAACAGATTATGATTATAGAGCATAAAAGTCCTGGAAGTCAACACTGGTTTTTAAAAGATTATAATTCAGCTATAACCAGAGCATGTCATCGCACCACACACTTGTGAAATATTTGCCTAGGTCCATAAACACGGTCGTACTGGAGTGGATGCATGCGTCTTTCTCTGCTCTGCGAATTGGAGAATGTTTTATATCGCCAAGCTTCGGCTTGACCAGCCACATGGCATGTGGGTTTAGGTATTCCTGGAGAACCCATGTCTTGACATCCCAGGCTGTGCTTTCAACCCACGTGACCACAGGCTGCCGCCCTGCTCACAGCATCACCCACCAAAACCCTGCATCTGCAAAAGTCCTCTAGATTTTTGTCCGTTATTTTTCTTGGAAAGCCAGAACCCCAGCCGTACCTTATAACTCATTTCCAGTTTCACCAAACGCAAAACAAAGTCATACAGAGAGAAGACAGGTCTAAAGACAGGCTCCAAAACGGTTTGGTTTCGGTACAAGTACTTCTTTGTTCCTAAACTTCCCAACTGTTCAGAATCACTTGCACCAGAAGATGGGATGGGTCATAGCGGTGTATCACCTGTCTTGTGAAAAGTCACAGCCAGGTTGGGATTCAAGTTTATTTGGAAGTAAATTGGATCAATGACAAAAAAAATACACAACTGCCTACGGGGTGCTACAAGCGTGAGCAATTCAGATGTGCCTTACGATTAACCGAGGTCAGTGTGATCGGGTGCTTGTGCCCTTCCTAATCCCCCCATGAAAACTTACAGGCATATCTCATTTTACTGTGTGCACAGATATTGCAGTTTTATTTTTTATTTTATTTTTTTACAAATTGAGGTTTTGTGGCTACCTTGCATTGGGCAAGTCGATCAGTGCCACTTTTCCAAAAGCATTTGCTCACATCGTGTCTCTGGGTCACATTTTGGTAATTCTTCCAGTATTTCAAACTTTTCCACTATGATTACATTAGTTACAATCATCTGTGATCAGTGAGCTTTGAAGTTAGTACTACAACTTACTGAAGGCTTGGAGGATGGTTAGCATTTTCTAGCCATAAAATATTTTGTAGTGAAGGTACATTGCTTTTTTAGACATAATGATATCGCACACTTAATTAGACTACAATCTAGTGGGCACGTCACTTTTAGATGCACCGAGAACCGAAAACATTCGTGGGACTTGCTTTGTTGCGATAGTTACTTGATTGCAGTGAACCTACAATATCTCCGAGGTCAGCTTGTAAATGAGAGCCTCCCAAACTTTCTTCATCTGGATATAAATACAAACAGATGTGTGGATACAAGTCAGCAAAAAGGATAAATCGCCAGGAAGATAGGAAAGCCTCCAAAGGCCAGTTATGCAAAGCCGTCCACGTCAAGGTTTCTGGTGGACATTTTAAATTCCAGCCATGGGACAACATTATTATTAGAATCTCAGTAGACGGCTGTAAACCACACAAAAATGAGAAGGGATCTGTCTTGCTAATCTCTCTCTTTCTCTCTTTCACACACACACACACAGACACACACATATTTGTGAAGAAAAATAGAAAAGTATGATCAAAAACCCAGGCTCCAAAAAGGGAACCTTCCTACACTGTTGGGAATGTAAATTGATACAGCCACTATGGAGAACAGTATGGAGGTTCCTTAAAAAATTAAAAATAGCGCTACCATATGACCCAGCAATCCCACTCCTGGGCATATACCCAGAGAAAACTATAATTTGAAAAGACACATGCACCCCTATGTTTATAGCAGCACTATTTACAATAACCAAGACATGGAAGCCACCTAAATGTCCATGGACAGATGAATGGATAAAGAAGATGAGACACATATATACAATGGAATATTACTCAGTCATAAAAAGGAACGAAATAATGCCATTTGCAGCAACACGGATGGACCTAGAGATGATCATACTAAGTGAAGTAAGTCAGACAGAGAAAGACAAATACCATATGATGTCACTCATATGTGGAATCAATTTCTTGGTTACTAGGAAGTACCCAGCAATGACCCTGAGTGTGAAGAATCAATTCCTGCAAACAACCCTAAAAGGAACACAGCACTGTATCTGTCCTCTAATACCCCTTCCAGCCTACAGGGCTCTTCTCTTGGCAAAGACCAACTGCCACGGACATGACGCTGCCAAAGAAAACTTCCCTTGAGAATGTGTATCTACTTAACTGTGGGATTTCTATCTAATAAACTATGACAAAGCTGATCCTTTTTCCCGTAACCACAACCTAATACCCTCTAAACAATCATATTTAATCATATACACCATTTTCTAAAGTATCCCATAAACTCCTCTCCCCCACCCTTTTTTTTAAATCGACCAACTTTAAGGCCAATATTTACAGAAATTGTAGACATCACTTTCAACTTTTTCAATAGTTGTAGCTCCTAAGGACACCGAGAATGATTTTTAAGGTAATTTTTTTTTTAATGTATCACGGTTTGTCTTTGGGTCTTATGCAATTTTGCTGGCAAAGTTGACTCACTGACCGCATTATTGTCCTGAATATGAAAAACATGAGTTACTCCCATAACGATGAGGGGTACTGGTAGATGCTGTTGTGTCCTGCAAATAGCTGGTCGTCAGGACAAGTGCCTCAGACTCCCCGGGAGAACAAGGAAGTGGCCAGGTTAGATCAGACACATCCCTTCACTGTCTTGTGTCTTTGAAACCACAGCAGTGCTTAGTTTACAGGAAGTGAACAGACTCTTGTTTAAAAAATATATATATCTCTTAAGTTTGTGAGAAAAAAAAACACAACACACTTTTCTTGCCAATTTCATGACTTTGGTCTGAAATGATGCCCTGCGTCATCAACCACCAACAGAATCCCCACAAATAATTAACCAAATGAGAACCATAATTGTTGTGCTCCAAGCTCCAGAGAAAAACAGATGCAAGGCGTGTGAGCGGCTCCACGAAAATGGAATTCTCCTAGTATCTATGGAATCGCAGAAATTCAAAACAGAAGAGGTAACCACCCAATAGCAACCTTTGAACCCACACTCCCTTTCTCGCTACACAAAAGGGAGGGATTTTGAATTGTGCACTCTTATCATTTCCAAACAAAATTTAGAACTTCTCTAAGGGAAATCGCGAGGGCATCTGGTTTCAATCGGCCCTAATGTAATTTTTTGTGTGGACCATTTTTTTGTTTGCTTTTTTTTGTCCATGGCAAGACCAGTGTCTCTGTAAAATTACTCATTGGGAAAATGGTGGTGGCTCATTCCCCCATACATGTATTAAAATTTTTTTTTTAGAATTGATACAAATCTCAAAGATAAGCATGGGATCTGAAGTGTGCGTCTGTGTATCATTCACGGAGGAGGGAACGGACTCAGATGGCCGTTCGTGATGATCTGAATGTAGACTAGAAAACAAAAGACAGTAACATTGACTGAGAGTTGCCTGTGACTGGCATTTTTTGTGGTCACTTTTTGAGTGCCCTTTTCTCCCTTCTTCCACTGGGACACAAGTATAAAAATGATGACCACAAAGGCATTTCTAAGGGTTCTGTGGTTGTCACGTGTGTGTTGAGCATCAAATATTTCCTGCTCTGTGATGCTAGGTCCACAGCACCTCTTGTAGATGAGGGTGGCAGTGAGACTAGTTCTGGACCGTCCACTTTAAGCAGGAGTTGACTCCAGAGAGCAGAACCCCTGCTGATGCTTCATGGGTCCAGGGTGACCTGAAGGAAATGAATCTTTGCTGGCTTCAATACAGACATTTAGGGGATTTGACCACTGAACCCCTCCGTGTTCACATAGCTGCTCATGACATCGGTGTTCTGATCTTGACCTTTGAAGATGCCAGAACTCAAAGACCTGGAATGACTTATCCTAGGTCATGAAACCATGGTGGTAGAGACACAAGCGGAACTCTTACTTTCTGATGGAACCTTTACATAATTACATGATGTTGTCTTCTGTTACAAGGAGCCGTGATTAGGGAAGCTTTAGACACTGAGAAGGATCTTCCTTATACACCTCAACACACTTGCCCTTCTTGATCTTCCCTTCACATGGAGCCAAACAAATTCTTAAACAGACACTGAACCAAAATGCAAGTACTCCTGGCAGTAGACACACACTGGCTTAACTTCCAACAGACAAGATGGCGGTCATCCAATCACTCTTGAAAGCAGCATCTCAACCATCCACCCATCCATCCATCCATCTATCCATCATATCATCTATCTATCTACCTACCCACCTACCTACCTACCAGGGAGGTGAGGAGGGAAGCATACAATTTGGATGGAGGCAAAGGCACCATGGCATTAAGGCTAGTAGTAGGACAGAGTGAGGATAGGGGAAGGAGAGAAATAACATAGAGGTAAAAGATCCTATCAATGCTGGTAGAATTTAATCTTGAGCAACGTTTTGTAGGAAAATATAGATGCTCTGGGTGGAAGCAATTCGGCCCTGCTTCTGACAAAGCCATCATGTTCTACTTGCCTTTGGGAGAAAGGATTGTATCAGATGTGTAGACTATTCATTCCAGACTGCAGTTCCAGGCAGAAGGCACTTGAGGGGGAGCAAGGACTGTAAATGCATATTGTGGACTGAGGTGGCGAGTTCTCTCCTGTGTCTCCATGCTGGTAATCCTACAGAGCAAAGAATTTTCCCTGATTGATCGGATGCATGAAAATGGAAGAGATATCTCAACAATGGCTAGGGGGATGAAAAAAATGTTCCTACATCCAAATAGAGAACAATATTAATAATAGATGACAGGTAGGTAGGTGGGTAGGTATAGAGACAGAAAGATGATAGATAGATAGATAGATGATAGATATTGATAGATATAGTGATAGACGTTGATAGGTAAATAGATACATAGATGGGTAGATGGATAGATAGATTGATAGATATTGATACATAATAGTGATAGATGTTGATAGGTAAATAGATACATATATACATACATACATAGGTGAATAGATCGATTTGATAGATGATAGATAGCTAGATAGCTGAATATAAATATATTGATCTCTATCTACCTAGCTACCTACCTATCTATCATCTATCCATCTATCTTTCTCTTTGGTCTTTGTCCTTATATGTGGAATAGAGGTCTATTCACAGCATTATGACAGGTTAGTTGGCACACAGAAAAGGGGAAAAATTACCTTCGCCATGGAGAAATCCGACAAACACACCTGCACGAGGCGACAAAGGTCAACTTCCACAGGGATAAGTCATGTTGAGAGCAGGCATCCTGGACACGATGTGATGAGAAGTGCACTTCGCCTCTGTGGTCTTCCTCCCAAGAACCCATAACCCTAGTTGAATCATGACCTTTTCAGGTTGGCCTCTTGCACTAAGTCGTACGCATTTCAGGTCCTCTCTGTCTTTTCACTGCTCGACAGCTCCTTTCTCTTCAGCCCTGATTCATACTCCACGGTCTGGATGGACCACAGTTCCACGTATGTAATCATCTGTCACCTACTGAAGAACGTCTCGGTGGCCTCCAAGCCATTTCTTACTCTTGCTAAGTAAACTTCCATTGTATTTTTTTCCATCTTTTTTACGCCCCTTCCCCAAACTTCGGCCCTAGTGTTTGTTGCCAGCAGGGCATAGCCGTAAGCTCTCCAGCAGGTTGGGGGCCATGCCCTCAAGGAGGACTTGATTGTCTGCAAAACTCTCTCTGCACGTCAGGAACCACATTTAATCTTGCTGCTTTTTGACCCCAGCACCATCTTTCCGCCTTCTGGCTTGGGACAGAAGGAAAGAGCTTGCGGCCGAAGGACTGCAGCAGACCTGATGCCACGGAAACCCTGGGAATTCTTGGTTTCTTCCTCATTCCTTCCTTAAGTGCCTCTGGCAACACACATCAAAGTCCCCCACCTCTGCCGAGAGAAGCCTCTGGCACTTTCTATCTATCTATCTATCTATCATCTATCTATCTATTTATTTATTTATTTATTTATTTTTGGCTGCGTTGGGTCTTCGTTTCTGTGCGAGGGCTTTCTCTAGTTGTGGCGAGCGGGGGCCACTCTTCATCGCGGTGCGCGGGTCTCTCACTATCGCGGCCTCTCTTGTTGCGGAGCACAGGCTCCAGACTCACAGGCTCAGTAGTTGTGGCGCACGGGCCCAGCTGCTCCGCGGCATGTGGGATCTTCCCAGACCAGGGCTCGAACCCGCGTCCCCTGCATTGGCAGGCGGGTTCTCAACCACTGCGCCACCAGGGAAGCCCTCTGGCGCTTTTTATATCCTCCCGCTGTTCCTTCCAGCGTATGCGAACTCGTGGGCATTGCCTATCTCCGTGGATTCACCTCGGTGGTTTCGCTTCTCTTCGAGTCTTCAAAGCAGTCGTCACTGCGCCGCGGATGGGATCGGCTTGCCCCGTCCTGCAGGTGGCCAGTCACGACGTGCGGAATCCGAGGACACTGGACAGGAAAGCCGCACCGTAAACAAACCGAATGTTAGTGAATTCCAGGGCAACCATATCAAAGGTCTTCAGAGCTGGCGATGTTGCAATCACACAAGTTCACCGGGAGGACATTCGTAACATTCGTAACAGACCGTGCGGAGGCTGCAGGAGGAAAACGTTTGTTTCCATAGCGAGAGGGGATGGCTGTGTAATTCCCCACAAGGAAAGGAGTGAGAGAAGCTCCTTCTCGGCGCTCTCCTCTCCTTCCTGAGGGAGAGGAAGTTCCCTCGGTGAAGCCAGGGGTCAGACCACGCACAACCTCTTCCTGAACTGTCTCCAAAAACAGGCCTGCTTTTTCCTGTTCTGCATTCATCCCGAAAGCAGCGGAGGCTTCCCTTAGACTCTGTGTATCTTTTTCTAACTAAAGTGATGAAAATATGCTCACTGGCACCATCTCTTTTGCCCACGATGGTGATTCCAGATGACAGATCTCACTCTTGATGCATCTCCCGTCTTTTCGTGTCTCACCCAGATCAACCCTGGGGGATATTCATGGCAGGAGAAAAGATGCCAAGATGCATGTCCAGATTTAAATACGGATTTAAGAATGGCGAGGGCAGAGAACTTTCCATCATCAATGTCACGAAGGTTGGGAGAAAGTGTAACAGGGAAGAACCAATCTGACTTCGTGTTGGATCTGTTTTTTTTTTTTTTTACTTTAACCTTTGCATTCTATTGTTTTTGCTATAAGTTAATCACTAAAGGGATATTGCCTGCAGCTTAACATATACATAATAGCCAGTCTCTGGGAACCCTGTCTCCCCTGCCTGAGGGTTAAGCTAAAATACCTTTGTTCTGCTCACAGGAAACATACCAACCAGACCCACCAGTGAATGACTGCAGGAAAGAAGAAATTAACATCCCCCCAGGAGTCTGGCAGGAACCAGGAAATATTTGCAATAAGTTATGGCTTTTTTTCTTTTGAAATTTACCTACTCACAGCGGGCTCTTTGTTCTATAAAAAGAAACCAGCATGCAAACCAGGGCAAGATGGTTCTTTGGGACACTAGCCACCATCTCCTAGGTCTGCTGGGACTTCCCTGGCAGTCCAGTGGTTAGGACTCCACACTTCCGCTGCTGGGGGGCCCGGGTTCGATCCCTGGTTGGGGAACTAGGATCCCACACGCCGTGCGGCGTGGCCAAAATGAACAAATAAATAAATAAACTCACTATTCCTTGCCCTAACAGCTCTCCTCTCAATTTATTGGTCTGTTGTGCGGCGACGGTATGGGCTTGGTCTCGGTAACAAATGGTCTGAACAAAATCGAACACGGTCTCACTAAAACAGCCAAGTGGAAGTCAAACAGATAGATGCAGGTCATCCACTCGTAGTTACAACCGATGGGCATTGTACTTGGACATTGTCAAGTTCAGCGGATACTTTTAGATATTTGCCATCTGGTTTTAATAATATCTGCTGTTCCTGCTTGGTGGTTCTACTAGGTTGAACGGTATTCCCCCAAAAGATGGTTACCCTAGGTTTAACAGTGTTCCCCCCAAATTCACATCTGCCCAACCTCTAAATGTGATCTGATTTGGAACGTACACGTGTAATGAGTTAAAATGAGGTCATCCTGGAGTAGGATGGCCCCTTAATCCACGTGACCAGTGTCCTTCTAAGAAGAGACGAGACAGGGAGCTGACATGTGACAGTCGAGGCAGAGATTAGGGTGATGCATCTCCAAAGCAAGGTGCTCCAAAGATTGCAAGGAGCCAAAAGAACCTGGAAGAAGCAAGACAAGGTTCTCCCCTACGGCCTCCGGAGAGAGCATGGCCCTGAAGTACCTTGATTTCGGCCTTCTGATCTATGAGAGAACAAATTTCTCTTGCTTTAAGCCACTCAGTTGGTGATCATTTTTTACAGCAATACGAGGAAACAAGCATGGTTGTTTTGTCCAAGTTTTAATGGAAACTTCTAAAAAAATTTTGATTGGAGTAGAGCTGATTTACAATGTTGTGTTAGTTTCCGTTGTACAGCAAAGTGAATCGGTTATACATATATCCACTGTTTTTTAGATTCTTTTCCACATAGGTCATTACAGAGTATTGAGTAGAGTTCCCTGTGCTATACAGTAGGTCCTTATTAGCTATCTATTTTATATATAGTAGTGTGTATATGTCAATCCTAATCTCCCAATTTATCCCTCCCCCCACCATCCCCTGGTAGCCATAAGTTTGTTTTCTACATCTGTGACTCTACTTCTGTTTTGTAAATAAGTTCATTTATACCCTTTTTTTTTTTTAGATTCCACATATAAGCGATATCATATGATATTTGCCTTTTAATGGAAACATTTTAAACAACAGATAATAAGTATATCTTCAATGGCCTGAAGATATCAAAAAGACAGCAAAATCACAGCTTTAAAGGAAAGTTACTTACTGCATACGGTGTGCTTTTTGTCGTATAAGATTCTCTCACATTGTGGGATATGGCAGAAGCGTGGGATATGGCAGAAGCGTGGGATATGGCAGAAGCGTGGGATATGGCAGAAGCGTGGGATATGGCAGAAGCGTGGGATATGGCAGAAGCGTGGGGCATGAGGTCCCAGGATGTTGAACCCAATGTAGCATGCCTGACCTCCACCCACCAGATGCCAGGAGTACCCCCTCCCCTCCTAGCTGTGAAACCAAAGATGTTCCCAGGCACTGCCCAGTGTCCCCTGAGGTGGGTACTGTTGGGGATCAGGTCAGGCCACCCCCAAAATATGACTCAATGGCATATTGATTATTTTGAATGAAAGTTGCTTAAGAAATGGCCAATGTAAGAGGGACACCCTGAACTTCCTCTTCGTCTCTATGAAGCAGGAAATACATCTCCCCTGTGAAAGGTGACCACCTTCCATCTGCAGATAGAAGGACATCCTTATCCCCAGAGGTAGGGAATTGGGGCTGAGAAGCCTGTATCAACAAACCTTGTGACTTTATTCATTGAACATGCCAAGCCCGAACTCTGCTTAGATTCTTCCTTAATGAGGCATCCAATCTAAGTTTGTCGTGGCAATTCCTCACCAGTTTCTTGTTTCTTTGTCTAAATACTGTAAAAGCTGCGTGCTTTGGCCACTTCTTAAGTCTCATTTCTATGAGCGCTCCAAGAACACGAATTGAAATGCGTTTCTTTTTCTCCTGTTCATCTGTCTTGTGTCAATTTTATTCTTAGTCCAACCACAAGACCTCAAAATGGGGAGAGGGGGAAACTTCCCAGTTTCTCTCCCCCAGTTGAGGACGCCTGCTCCGGAGAAGATGGAACACAGGAATGGGGTGAAACACAAGAAGACCAAGGACATTTCTTCAATTTCTCACATGTTAACTGAAATTCAAGAAATATTAAAAATTCAAACCTTGGGCAAGATGATGTGTGTGTTAGTTTTCCAGGGCTGCTATAGCAAAGTGCTATAAATTGGGTGACTTCAACACAGAAATGTATTCTCTCGAAGGTCTGGAGTCCAGAAGTCCTAAATCAAGGCATCTGCAGGGTTGGTTCTTTCTGGAGGCCCTGAGGCAGGATCTGTTCCATGCCTCTCTCCCAGCTTCTGGTGGCTTCCTGGTGATCTCTGACGATCCTCGGCTTGTAGACGCGTCACCCCAATCTCTACCTCCGTCCTCTTGTGGCTGTCTCCTGTGCACGTGTCTCTGTGGCCAAATGTCTCCTTTATATAAGGACACGAGTCGTATTGGATTAGCGTCCACCGTAATAACCTCATTTTACCCTGATTAAGTCTGCAAAGACCATACTTCCAAATGCAGTCCTATTCTGAGGTACCGGTCCTTAAGACTTCAACGAATGAATTTTGGGGAGACAGAATTCAACCCATAAAAAGGGGTTATCCTTAAAGCATATTGGGAATTATGCCAAATGATGGAATTATTTATATATATATATATATATGTCTCACGATATTCCATTTCTAGCTGGGCAGCGATTTCTTTCTGTGTCAGTTACACTCCAGTGAACATGAAAAATCTGGTATTTCCATCTCTGGCTGGGGAAAGGAACTCCAGGCCAGCTTTGTGATTTCACAGGACAGTTTTCAATACGTATGAACATATCAGAGCTGGCAGTTCGGGCAACGTTTCTCTTGGGGCAGCCATAAGACTTTGCATACTCCATCCTTTTCGTGCAAAGGGCACTCGTGAAAAAAAAGATCAGAGACAGAGGGCAGAATGACAGGACGCCTCATTCAGAAGCAAAGATTGGGACTTTCTAGAAACTGATTTTTTTTTGAAAGAAATAATAATTTCAAACAAAATGATAATTCTAAGCTAAACTTTCTATAGACACGGCTCTTTGTTTAAAGAAAACATTCTATTCAAAGAGAGAAAGAAAATGAATCTAAGGTGTTCAACCAAGTTCAGTCCTACTCAGCGATTTAGAGGAGAACGTCCCACCTCAATCTGGCTAATGAGACGGAACCGCAAGCAGCGGGGATGGGATTGTCAGAAGGGTGAGAAGCATCTGCGTGCAGGGCTGTCAGGAGAGGTTCAGACGGGCCCCTGGCCCTTGGCCGTTCCACCTTCACAACCATCCAAGGCAATCAAATTTCCGAGATTAGAGGCAAGCACAGCTGTAAGCACGAGACATTGATTCGGGAGCCCCCGGGGTTATTAGTGAGAATGTGTTTGCAGCACTGGTTTGATCCTTGATCGGGCACCTGAAGAAACAGATCAATGGGACATGTACAGATTGACCTGAGGAAGAAAGGGAAACATTTCTAGAACATGCAAGGCTGTGTAGGCAGCCCAGGCAGACTGAGCGTCTCAGGTGGGCAGGGGGATGCCAGAAGCTTCTCTTTTGGGGGAGGGCAGAATGACTGCAGGGGAAGGAACTGCAGGAGTCCCCCAGATAAGCTCAATCTGCTCTCTGCTCAGCAGTTTTGCCAAGAGTGCACTTGCCAGGAAATCTTGAGCCTGTTAGCCAGGAAAGCATTCTGGGATGAGAGGGTGAAATGGAAAGTCCCACATTTCAAGCCCCTGTTGTAATAAAACTTGGAATAAGACTATCGCCTCCCACCATCTCAGTCATGGACTATTTCTCCTGGACTGAGGTGACCGCAGTGATCGGGGCTCATCATCTTGGTCATAGACTGCTTTTCCTGGACAGAGATGATCATCACCAATTATCTCTGTGATAGATTATTTTCCCTGCAATCATACGATTGTCCCTCAATATCTAGGTCACAGCTTTCCTCCCAATTATTAATGTTAAGATCATCCCTGATTTTAGAGGTACAGTTGTAGGAAAATGACCCAGTAAGTACACAACATCATTTTTGTGTAGGAAAGTCTTCCACAAATCTTCAGATATGTGGTTGTCATCATTTAGAATCAGACTGAGCATTCATGAGTTTTTTTGAAGATGGCTCTGTGGGCAGGATACATGTATACTTGGAAATAAAGAATTGCAAGAAGGAAAATATCAGAACAGAAAGAGAGAGAGATCTTCGCCTTAAGGAGACAGAGTGACTCATAGAACAGAACCAAACTTGAATGTAGGTATTAACATATCCAGAAAGAGACAGCGTGTCATCCGACGAGTGTGGTGAAATAAAACAAAGGAAAAATAAATCCGTAGAGACCAGGTTGATAGATCACGCGTTATGCTGCCTGCAGGAGAGAACACTGCCCATATGAGGTCAAGTCCACACTTCCAAGGAGGTGCACCCCTTTTAAAAATAGAGATGGGGCTTCCCTGGTGGCGCAGTGGTTGGGAATCCACCTGCCAATGCAGGGGACACGGGTTCAAGCCCTGGTCCGGGAGGAACCCACATGCCGCGGAGCAACTAAGCCCGTGCGCCACAACTACTGAGCCTACGTGCCACAACTACTGAAGCCCGCGCGCCTAGAGCCCGTGCTCCGCAACAAGAGAAGCCACCGCAATGAGAAGCCCGCGCACCGCAACGAAGAGTAGCCCCCGCTCGCCACAACTAGAGAAAGCCCACGCACAGCAACGAAGAACCAATGCAGCCAAAAATAAATAAATAATGATAATTTATAAAAATAGAGATGAACTCTCTAATCCTCTTGCATCTCAAGTCGGAAAGCATTCACGTCACTTCCATCATGTGCCTTTGTGAACACAAAACGATCTGTCTGAATATCCTTCAGCTTCCCACGTCCATCTCCCAGTTGGAGAAAATGGGCAGATCAGGCTGAAACCTGACAGCGACCGTGAACACGTGTACTGAATTGATTTTACAAATTAATTGTAATACATGTAAACAGTCGCCCTCTGGTTGGCATTCTGTGTTTTGCCTGCAAGCGAATGGGTTCAGCAGGAGACAGTGGGATGCACTCCAGCACACGCTCTAACCACATGACGTTTCTGGACGAGGCTTACGCACCCATAACTAACCCATCACGCCACCGCTCCACGTGTCTGTTCAGCACTGGCCAGAAGCCTTGTCTCAAACTCCTGCATCCACAGAAGAAGCCAGTGAGGACTGGTGACCTAGTAGAGCCTGCCCAGTTCAGCAGCATTTGCTTGTGGTGCAACTCAGCTCAAGCCATTGAGAAGGCATGGACCACTTAAAAGTATACCTGCTCCAAGAGTCTTGTGATAATCCGTTGGTTGACTTTTTTCTTTAGTAGTTTTGGCTGTGTGCCGGGTCTTAGTTGCAGCATGTGGGATCTAGTTCCCCGACCAGGGGTGCGACCCAGGCCCTCTGCATTGGAAGCACGGAGTCTTACCCACAGGACCACCAGGGAAGTCCCCTTTGATCAACCTTCTGTATAAAATGCACCGTGGTTAGGAACAGATCCCAATTTTAACTCCATGAAAATGTATTCCCTAAGATGAGGATAGAGAGATTAAAAAAGAAAGGAAAATCAGAACAATAACAGAATCCTTGGCAGGCATAGGAAATAATCATATTGATAGTTTCGTATCTTCTCTCCGTAATTACTTTGGAATGGAGCGATGCATGCTGTCACATTTCAAGGAAATCAATAAGTCAGGCTACAGGGTAACTGAGGCCAAGATAAAGTCAGAAGAGCAAAAAAAACAAAAAACAAAAAAGAACCAATTCCTAAAATACGGAACGTATTACCATGTTTCTCATTCCTTTTATTCTTTAGTCATAGAGATCAGTACACACACAGGTCAAACCCGCGACCGAGCCGTAATTCTGCCTTATTTATTTATTTCTTGCCAGAAGGCTCGATTCTGGGGCTGAGAACTCGTAAGCAAAAAACGTTTAAAATTCCTAGCACTTAACACATCAATCATTACTGATCATTTACAATGTAGTATTTTACCCTTCTGTCTGTGGTTCGAGAAGAGTCCCTTGACTTCCCAAACTGGATTTCATCCTTCTCTTAGTGAGGTCTGCTTTGTTGGATACACAATTAGCACTCAGGGTCGCTTCTTTTTCCTCTCGTTTTAAATTTAAGCCTGTTTCTATCAATACCTGGATGTTCTTTTTTTAAAATGTATTTTATTGAAGTACAGTTAATTTACTACGTTGTGTTAAATTCTGCTGTACAACAAGGTGATTCAGTTATACATATATATGCGTTCTTTTTCATATTCTTTTCCATTCTGGTTTATTACAGATACTGAATATAGTTCCCTGCGCTCTACAGTAGGACCTTATTTTTTATCCATTTTATATATAGTGGTGTATATCTGCTAATCCCAATCTCCCCATCCATTCCTGCCCTGCCCCACCCCTTGGCAACCACAAGTTTGTTCTCTATGTCTGTGAGTCTGTTTCTGTTTTGTAAGTTCATTTGTGTCACATTTTAGATTCCACAGATAAGTGACATCATATGGTATTTGTTTTTCTCCGTCTGACTTACTTCACTCAGTATGACAATCTCTAGTTCCACCCATGTTGCTGCAAATGGCATTATTTCATTCTCTTTTATGGCTGAGAAATATTCCATTGCATATATGTACCACATCTTCTTTATCCATTCATCTGTCGCTGTACATTTATCTACCTGGATATTCTTATTACATGATGTTTCCATTTTTTAACATGCTCTGTCCTTTCTTACTAAAGGGTTGTATGTAGTAGATAATCAAAAGCTGGGAGAAGACACACTATACTTCTTCCTCCGTCCTAAAACCTGGTGGCAAATGAGTCATTCAACATTTCTCTGCAGTGAATCAGCCTTTCTGATCTTTGAGGGGGAAGTCACCTTGAATAACCCACAAAAGTCCAATATCTCATTCCCCAAATTTTATTGGAAACAAAGCATAGAAAGGAGGGAACTCATTCTACATTACAAAAAAAAAAAAGAGTGATTTGGGGAAATTATCTTGCTCTTTGTCTTGTAGGACTCAGAGAATTTCATAAGGAACAGTCAAGATGACACAGGTCCACCTTCTTGGTACGGAGCTAAGGAAGCTGAACTCCAAAGAATCAAGTGACCCATCCAGCATCACACAACAAAGGATGTACACCAGAATGTAGATCATTATGTTAAAGCTCAGTCTACCCTCCATCCTATTTCTCTGTAGCTCAAGTCTGACACCATCAATCCATAAGAAGACAGAGACTGCATAGAGATTAATCAGTTACATCCTTATTCTTTAATTCCTTCATGGATAACTTTCAAAGTCCCCCCCCCCCCATGTGAATTTATTGGTTTTATTTATCCCTCCGTCCCCATCTTCCTTCTCCGATTTCCTTGGAGAAGAATAAGGCATTCACGAGCAGGGAGGCAAGTGAGGGAATCGGACCCCCTGACTTCTGCCTCATTTGCGTTCACGCATTTTCTCCCCTTGCTTCCCTCTGGAGGCATGAACCTGAATTCTCTCCATGCATCCGCAGGCATCTGCCTTCTGGGGCGTGAGACATTCCGAAGGATGAAGACAGGAGCTGCAGGACCACAGAGAACTTCAGCCCTCTCCCAGCACGTCTGAGTTTATTCTCAATTAATGTATGAAACAGAGCTTTTCTCAAACAGAGGGAGGGGGCAAGCAGTGTTGAATAACAGTGCGGGGTAGCTGGTTAAATGTCTGGAAAAGAAATCACAGGCTGAAGTTAGAAGTGTGTTTGACTCCTCGTCCAAAAGAAAGTTGTAAAGGACTAAAAAGTAATCATGCAACAGTGAAGCTCTTCAGGGAAAAGGAAGGAAGGAAGGCAGGCGGGGGGAGGAAGGACGGGGCAAGGAAGGAAGGAAAGAAACTCATCCAGTGAGTAAAACTTCAAGCATAATAAAATAAATATTCATAGTTGTCCAAAGGAAAAGTGAAACTCACAGCCCCTGGATTCAGTAACTCACATGTCAATCATTTTAATAAAAGACATTATTAGCTCTACAGTATAATCCATTTAAATTAGCATAAGAAAAGAATACAGTTTTTCTGAATTATGCATTCCACATGGCCCAGCAATACCACACACACACACACACACACACACACACACACACACACACTGTTATATAGAAGGCAAACAGGACCACGAAAATAAAATCAAATTTAAAAGTAACACCCAAACAAACACGCAAATACTCTCCACGTTCGAACACACAGGGACACTGGGTCAACACACGTGACACAAGAAATACGTTTGCACGTGCTCTTTTCAGGTAAAAACACTGCATAGCAACAAAGCTCACATGGGGAAAAGTAAATGAAGGACTTTGGGACAGGCCACCCCAATATGTGTCGCTTTGGTATATTGATTATTTTGAGCAGGAGACACTAGAAAAATCAGCGTATGCAGAAAGATGCTTTTTTGGAATGTACGTGCCTATTCTTTCCCCAGAAGGAACTCAGCTGTCATCAGTCCTCCCAGGATGGGGGGAGGTAGGGGTTCCATCAACCAGGAAGATGGACTCTCGTCTCAACAGCAGCCCCACACCCAGACACTGTCACAAATGGTCACACCTGCCACGTGTTTCCTAAGGACCCAGCATCTTTCCTAAAAACCATCTACTGTCCCCTGAGAGGCCCATACCCCCTCCACTCCCCCTATAAAGACAGTATATAACCTCTCAAATCTCACTACAGTTTACATTTTCTGGTATTCTTTATTTTTTCTTTTGGAGATGCCCCCATGCATCTCAGGGAAAAAATTTTTTTTAATTATTTTTATTAAACATTAATAAATTCCTATTAAAAATTAATACATGGGTATACCTTTTCTCCTATTAAGCTGCTTCTTGTCAGTTTATTTCAGAGACCCGGCTATCAGACCTAGGAGGGCCGGGGGAAAGTCTTTCCTCCATGATGTGAGCAAATTTAAATATTACCTGCACCCAGAAAGGGAAACACATATCGGCCCGGATACCAGCAGCCCTCACCAAGGAAACCGCGTTCGCAGTGCCGAGGGCAAGAGGGCTTGGCCTGGTAACGGGGCCTCCATGCAAAGGTCCTCCCTCCACGGGGCCGTGAGGTACGTGCTCCTGTGTCTGGCTTCTCTCACTCAGCATTACACTGGAAAAGCCGTGTGTGCCGTTGCATGGAGACCTCCTTTGTTCTTTCTCATCACTGTAGAATATGCATGGCCACGTGGTGGTTTCTTTGTTTGTTAGATGGTTGTTGGACTATTGGGTTCCTGCCATGTCAGGGAAGTTGTAAACGGTGCTGCTTTGGATGGTCTACTTCGGGCTCTTTGGTGAAGATATTTACTCATTTCTTGTAGGTATACTTGTATGTATTTATATATTTGCATATACATATATACATGTGTATACACACACTATATGTGTGCATATATGAGTGTATATATGTGTGTAAATATGTGTGTAAGTATCTGTATAGTTTGTGTGTTTACGTGTGTGTGTAGTGTGTATATATTTATACATGTGTAATATATAATGTGTGTATATATGTGCGTGTGTATATATGTGTGTTCATATATAGTGTGTCTGTGTGTTTATACCTAAGTGTATATATACTGTGTGTATATATATAGTATGTGTGTGTTTATATATAAGTAAATATATATAGTGTATGTGTATATATTTATGTGTGTGTATATACAGTGGGTGTGTATATTTATGAGTGTGTGTGTATACTGTGTTTATATATGTGCATGTATGTATATATAATGCATGTTTGTATATGTGTGTCTATATATGTGTGTTTACATATACAACGTGTGTATATACATAGTGTATGTATGTATATGTGTGTGTGTGTATATATATAAAATGTGTGCGTATGTGTGTGTGTGCGTGTGTGTTATTGCCGACTTTCTTTCATTCCCCATCTCTAGTAAAAGCATATCTCTGCTAAGAAACAGGTTCACGCATCTCATTTCTCCCCACGTAACAGCAAGTAACAGGTCTCCTTCCCGGGCCTGCAGGCTGGAGGGTTTCACGGGGGGATTAAGCCCCCTGTTTCCCTTCCCACTCACCACGGGGGCTGCCAGTGAAGTCCCTGGGGGGTCAGGCTGCAGGAAGAAGGACAGTCCGCCCGAGGGCTGAACGCTTTCCTACAGCTTCATTTGGACCATTTGGCACTAAGCTGCCACAGTTAGGAGTATTGCTTTAGGGCCAGTTGACTGAAGTTTTTTTATGTAAAGAAATCCTCCCAAACAAGTTTTTACTCTCTAAGAAGCAAGTCAGGTGCCCCTGACTTGGTTTCTTGTTCTCTACTCATAAAAGCAAACGCACTGCGAATTTTCAAGGCAGGTCCAGGCATCTTTCTTTCTTCATATGCATAACAAAAAGGGAACTGTTCCTTGAAAAGAGGAACAGAGGGGTTCAAACAACAGACAGTAACCCGAGAGTCTGATTGATTCCCAGCGTGGGGGCAGGCTCCAGCTGGCTGTCCCCTCTACAAAACCTCAGTCTTTTCATTTGCAAAATGGGATTCATAATAATGACACCCTCCCGGTGCTGGGTGGCCCACGTGAGCTGAAACTTAACAGGGTTTTAGGAGGCTCCGCACCCAGCATGCCTTAGGGACTTAACTAGGTGGGCTGATGTTAACAGGATTCCTTGTAGAGGGATTAGCACGATGATTGACACACCGTAACCTCTCGATATTACGAGGCATTCATTATTTCGTCAAAAAGATGTGCAGCTTTTTTTTTTCATGCTTATATATGTATATATTTTTCAAATTATGGTAAAATATACATAACATAAAACTTACTATTTTAAAAACATTTTAAGTGCATAACTCATTTACATTAAAAGCATTCACATGTAAAACCAACACCACTATTCATTTCCAGAACTTTTTCACCATCCCAAACAAAAATTCTGCACCCATTAAATAATAACTTCCCATTTCCCCCTCCCCTATTCCCTGACAACCATCATTTTACTTTCTGTTTCTGTTCGGGCGAGCTTTCACTGCACCTGTACGCATCCATCACCCAACTTTCCCCCATCAGGAGGCCTGACATGCAAGGGTACCGCAGCCCTGTTTGCCCCTACACAGCGCCTCTTCCTGGGGCTGCAAGAGAGGACAGCTGCTGTACGAGGTCATCCATGGAGTTACATGTTTTATATATATGTGTATGTACATATATATACACACACACACACACACACACGTCCTATTCGTTATATATATAAATATATACACATCTTCCCATTGGTTATATGTATACATACCCCCTCCTATTGGATATATATATATATATATAATCCTTTGGGATATATATATACACGCACAAATATATATAGTAAGTTATCGTATATTATATTGGTTATATAGTTATACATATATATGCACCCTATTGGTTATATATTATATATATAGAGAGAGAGAGATGCACATCCTTCTATTGGTTTTATATATATATATATACACACACACACACAAATATATACCTCCTCCTATTGAATATATATATATACATCTCATATATATGATACATATGTCACCCATCCTATTGAGTAGGTATTTATAAATATATATGCATCCTATTGGTTTTGGGTAGATAGATAGATAGATTCAAATCTTCCTACTGGTTCTATATATCTATATCGATATTGATATCTATTTCTATAGATAGATGGATACACCCTCCTATTGGTTTTATATATATATCTTGGTTTTATTTATATATCACATCCTATTGATTATACATTTATACCTATATATATACACATTCTATAGTTCATATATATATATATACATACACACATTCTACTGGTCATATATACGTGAGTGTGTATATATATATATATAGAGAGAGAGAGAGAGAGAGAGAGAGAGAGGGAGATTGATTTATTACAAGGAATCAGGCCACACAATTATGGAGCCTGACAGGTCCCCAGATGTGCAGGAAGGGTGAGTTGTCAAGCTGGAGACCCAGGAAGAGCTGATATTTCAGCTGACCCCAAAGGCAAGACAAAGCTGATGTCCCCATTCAAAGGCAGTCAGGCAGGAGGAATTCTCTCTTACTTGGGGGAGAGGCAGCTCTTTGTTCAATTCGGACCTTCAACTGATTAGACGAGGCCCACCCACCCTGGGGATGGCCTCGTGCTTAACTCAATCTACCAATCCAAATGCTAATCTCATCCTGAAACCCCATCAGAGGCACACCCAGAATAATACTGACCAGACCTCCGGACACCTGGTGGCCCTACCATGGTCACACGTACAAGAAAACCATCGTACGCCCTCGATGCACTCTTGTTAGCCAAGTGGTAATTGCGTGCCATGACCGACCTTCCATGTCCTCTTCTCCTCCGGTCTACAGTCTCAATGCAGGCTGTGCTGGTTAATTTTATCTGACAACATGGCCAGAGTATAATGCCCAGTTGTCCAGTCAATACCTAGTCCAGGTGTTTGGTAAACACCAAATACCAGGTGAAAGTATCTAGTCAGTGGGACTAACATCTACAACCAGTAGACTTTTAATGAAGCGGATGATTCTGGGTAATGTGGGTGAGCCTCGTCTAATCAGGTGAAGACCTTCAACTACTGGTCTTTCCCAAAGAAAAGACTATTTTTTAAATAAATTTATTTATTTATTTTTGGCTGTGTTGGGTCTTCGTTGCTGCGTGCGGGTTTTCTCTAGTTGTGGAGAGCATGGGCTACTCTTGGTTGTGGTGCGCGGGCTTCTCATTGCAGTGGCTTCTCTTTGTTGCAGAGCACAGGCTCTAAGCTTCAGTAGTTGCGGCACATAGACTCAGTAGTTGTGGCTCACGGGCTTAGCTGCTCTGCAGCATGTGGGATCTTCCCGGACCAGGGCTTGAACCAGCATCCCCTGCATTGGCAGGCGGATTCTTAACCACTGTGCCACCAGGGAAGTCCTGAAAAGGCGATTTCTACCTGAGTTTCCAGCTTGCTGCCCTGCAGAATTCTGACTCAAGGCTGCAACCTCAACGTGTACCTGGGTCTCCAGCCTGCTGGCCTGTCCTACAGATTTCACATCACCGCATGAGCCAATCCCTTAAAACACATCTGCGTGTGCAGGTGTATCTGTTGGTTCTGTTTCTGTGGAGAGCCCTGGTGAGCGCAAAGGTACACAGAAGAAACCCAGCCATCACTCCACCACCAGAGCATGTGTTCCCTCCAAGGAAGACGTCCGCTCTGCAGAAAAGCAACTCAAGGTGACTTCCAAGGACGTGCCCGAAAAAGAGTCCACATCATAACTCGGAATCCCAAACTGGGTGCTGGCAGTTTCCTACGAGTTTTTTTCACTATTTGACAGTGTCGCACCAGGTAAGTGGGGTTGAGCCTGTGACTGCGTCTGCTGGATTGGGGGGCTGTGTAGGGATTTTGTTGACCAAATCCACATGCACCCATATCTGGAATGGAAAGGTCCTTGGATGACTTTAATGGTGTCATTATGGTCCGGGCTCTACTACTACGATATATATGGTAGGTTATGTTCAGGGTCCGGTCTTCCAGGTGAAGCGGAGTCTACCGTATATATGATAGTATGTGCCCAGACTCCTGCCCTCCAGGTGAAGTGGAGTCTACCGTATATACAATAGTATATGCCCAACTCCTGTCCTCCAGGTGGGGTAGAATCTACCATATATGTGATAGTATATGCCCTGGCTCTTGTCCTCCAGGTGAACAGGAGTCTACCATATATATAATAGTATATGCCCGAGATCCTGTCCTCCAGGTGGAGTGAACTCTACCGTATACATAATAGTATATGCCCAGCTCCTGTCCTCCAAGTGACATGGAGTCTACCGTATACATAATTGTATATCCCTTCATTGTTTTCTCTATGTTTCAGCAATCTTATTAAAAGGGGCATAGTCTTCATCTCTACATGCAAAATAAGGTGGCCTTTGGTAATTATCTAGTCAGGTTGATGGGTTAACATCACCAAAGTGAAGATTCAGCCCACGGAGTGTTCCTTCTTACTGTTTCTGTATTTGATATCACCCTTGAGATTTTTTTTTTTTTTTTAGCAGAGATCTAATTCTGGCTAGGCCACTTGCTTTCTACCTGGTCTTTTTTTTTTTTGGCTGTGTTGGGTCTTCGCTTCTGTGCGAGGGCTTTCTCTAGTTGCGGCAAGCGGGGGCCACTCTTCATCGCGGTGCGCGGGCCTCTCACTGTCGCGGCCTCTCTTGTTGCGGAGCACAGGCTCCAGATGCGCAGGCTCAGTAGTTGTGGCTCACGGGCCCAGTTGCTCCGCGGCACGTGGGATCTTCCCAGACCAGGGCTCGAACCCGTGTCCCCTGCATTGGCAGGCAGACTCTCAACCACTGCGCCACCAGGGAAGCACCCCCTTGAGATTTTTAACAGTCAAATTATGAGAGCATTTCTTTCTAATAGAATAAGAACATTTTGCAATCTTTGTTGAATATGACATTTTCCCCAAATCTTAATTGTATTTTCTTAAGTCATTTATCTTCTTAATTCATATTTGAAGAACGAGTGTTTCCCTCCCCACCTACCACGATACAACATAAGTAAATGTTTAGAGCGCCAAGTGTTTTCAACTTTGAAGTTGGCACTGAAGTGTCTTTAATAAATTCCTTTGTCCATATTTTTCCCCATTTATCCAAAACACACTTCTGAGAAAACCAAACATTACATCATTATGTGTTGGAGTTCCTTATTCAAAAATGTTGAATAGTCACGGTTTGCCTGGCCTCACGATGTCTGGGCTTTATCGGGTGCTGACAAAAAGTAGATGGATTTCAAATTAATCAGAACTGATTACATTAGTTGCAGCCCTTAAGCCTTCATTATGGTACAGAAAACATGAAATCATAATTTATGCCATCTAATCAAGACCACTTCTCCCTACTTATTCCTTTTCAAGGGCCTTGATGTTTCTTGCTCACAAATCCTATATATGGTGTTAAGAAAATCTGCCAAAGGTGCAGAAAGAAAATATTAAAATATTTAAAATGACTTGTATAGGTACAGTAGTCCATGGCTTTCTTCTCATTTAATTCCTTATGAGGAAGGTATAGTTACTAGGGAAACGTGATTGACACTCAGGATCCCCGGAGGGCATGGCCCACCCCTGGGGCTCTATTTTTATTCTTCCTCCTTTTTCTAAAATATCTCTACTATTTTTCGGTCTCAGAAAAGCATTTGACTGACAAGCCTAACGATAAGTCAGTAAGTTGTAAATCTCTTTATTCAAACCTAATTGTATTTTGAACTGACATTCTTTTTAATGACCAGTAAAGTTTTGATCATCAATTACACACACACACACACACACACACACACACACACACACACCCCTGCTAAATTCCACTGCAGCCCCTAATTCATCACTGTCAGTTTTTCATTTTATTCTCCCATGGGCTTATTCACGTTTTCTTTTCCCCCATTTTCTGGGTCCGATCTCCGGCTGAATCGGCCGTATAATTTGCATAGGTTGGCCAGCTGTAAACACATTTACAAATTGGGTGCATTTCTCTTTAATTCTCCCACCTCTGCTGCCCTTTCTCCTCACTGTATTCCTTAAAATCCACCCCAGCCTCTCCCAAGTTCACACTGCAGGTCTTTGTTCTGAGAGTAACCTGACACTGCTGTTCACAAAAACACCCATCGTCCGGAGCCTATAGAAGAATAAACACACGCACCATCCTGACACACGGTTTTCATTAAAAGCACTGAAATGATTCAAACGAGGTCAGCATTTAAAAAATTAATTAGTGCACTGCCTCTTGGTGAAAAACCAAAGAATCATCTATTTTGAAGCAAACTGAGGTCATGCTTTCTTTTTGTCTGTTTTCTTTTCTAGTTGAACAGATGGTTTGCATTAAAATTGATACTTGCTAAGAAAATTCCAGTCTTTGGGGAGGTTCCCCAAAATGACAGTGCAATCTTCGGGCATGAGTGAAGAGTAACTCCACACAGCAAGGCACCAGGATCCTTTTTTTTCTCTCCCACATCTCAGTGACAACATGTCTGCAGGTCCCCAAGAGACAACCACCGTCCTCCAGAGAGACTCGGACAACTCCCCAGGGGCCCGCTCGCTAGTGAACTTGAAGACGGAGCCAGGACAATCATCACGGTCCCAGCTGATTTTTCTCTATCACAGAAGATGGAAGGGATGTCAGACAACGAGTCAACACATAACAGGAGGCTTTTCCTCAAAATCCCCTAAGCTCAGACACTTGGGTGCCCGTCATTCGCAACAAATGATTCCCAGATCGTTAGCACTGAGGCACTGAATAGACAAATGGACCAGGGCCAGACCATCTATAGAAACAGAGCTCTGACGCCCAACCAGCAGACACCTGCCCAGAAAACCCAGCAACCTGCGTAGCAATCAGCCCCAAAGGGCCGGGGCTTGGTCAGTAACCGCCACTGCCCCTAATTTTTGCCCTGATTGCCAGCTTAGGACCAACCCAAGCAAGCACATATGCACACCCCTTGCCAGTCACATAGGACGAGGCCCCACTTCTAGTAGGCTGCTTGCCAACAGTTCCACCCCCCATCAGGGCACACCTGATTCTTCACCCACTAACCTTTCTCTCTCCTCTGCCTGCCTTTGAGTCTCTGCTGAACGCAGGTGATGGTGGCCAGCTCCCTTGCTACAGCAAACTCTCAGTAAACAAATGTTGCTTGCTCTCATGTGGGGGGGTCTTCATTTCTTCCATCACCATCATCTCTACGTCCCTCATTACCTGCCCTCTGAGCCCTACTTTTATCTCCCCACGATGTCCGTTCTCTCCTGGCTCTGAGCCGTGGCACCTGACACTCACCCCTTCTACCCTCCAGGTACCCCTCATCCCCAGGGATCCCCCCAGGTGCTGAGGCATCAGGAAGCCCGCTCTGATCTCTGCATTCCTACACCTGGCCCGTGTCCGGGTCACCTGTGCTAAGGTAATCTGTACCAGCTGCCCTCATCCCTGTGCATATGTCTGCCGGCCCCTCCCAGAAAGAAGCCCAGGAAGGAATCCATCCTGGTCCCCTTTGTACCAAGCACACCATCTGGTGTATCTCGGCCACCCAAAAAAGTGTTTGTTGATTAATTAAGGTGCCCATCCTGAAGTCTCCTCTCCGCCCACCCAAATGATCGTGATGCCATGAATCTGTCCACCTTGGAGTCTGCACAAACTTGGAGAAGCTACTTCTTCTCCACAGCCCTTCTGTTCACCTGGCCAGGTAAAGAGGGGTGCTGTGCAGGTGAGAGTTGAACCTTGTTTCCCCGCTGAAAAGCTCGCAGCCTGATGTATGGGATGGGAGGATGGGGGTCAGCTCGCCCATGTGCCTCTAAGTCAGAACAGCATGTTCACTTAGCTGGGAGTGGAGCCGAGTGATTTGTTTCCCTGGAGAGGATTTGTTTTCTTTCATCCAAAAGAGGAATTTAATAGCTGTATACCATGTAGGGGAGTAAGATTTGCGGCCCCAAAACGCATCTCTTTGGCTTGGTAATGAGGATGAATGGTGGTCAACGACTCTTTAGAAGCAGAAGACTCACGAAGTCTTTCTTTTACCTCCACCCCCCAACTTAACTCCCTAGAAAATTTAGATAAACGTCTGTTTCCAGAACAGAGCATCACCAGACGTGTCTGCAAAGAATACGGACCAGGCATGTAGAGGGATGGAAACTCAGCAGGGCCCAGAGGTCAGTCCTCTCTGTGTCCCCCTGTCTCTGCAGGCCCAGCAAACACTTGTTTACAAACACTTGCTTCTCCTTCTCCACGGGAACTGCCTTTCTCCCCTTTGAGGTCCCAAATCACTACCCCAACAGGCTCTTTTGTCTTTAGCTCAGGATGGTATTTAAGGGGAGGGGTTCAGTCATTTTGGTGAGTGACTCAGTTTTCCCCGGCCTCTCCCATGTGTACGTGTCATTAAACGTTGTGTGATCTCCTGTTCATCTGTCTCATGTTAATTTAATTTAAACCAGCCAGAAGAGCCTGGAAGGGTACAGGAAAGTTTCTTCCTCCCTGGCAGTTGCAAGCTGATGTATCAAACATACAAAAGCACACCCAATCATTTCGTCATTTTTAGAAAGGTCTCACAATAGATTCCTGTCTGTTTTTGCGAGAATTATTCGAACACCAATGTGCTCTTAGGGCATTCATAAAATAGCAACACACAGCACAGAAGAGAGAGAGGCTTTTCCCAAATATTACATCTCCATTTTCTCTCTTCTCCCTCCATTTTAGATAAACAGGTTAAAAATGCTTATGGCAAAGAGCAAAAAATAGTTAAATACACATGTATGTAGAAAGATTAAAAACAAGGGAAGACCTCCTCTCCTCTTTCCCATCCCTATAACCTCAGTTATCATTTAACATATAATTTTACACTTGTAAGGATTTAATAAATTTATTAAAATCTTTTTTTAGCATAAAGTGCATTCCATGACAGGTACTCTTTGTAACTTGCTTTTCATAGTCTTTTCAATTTATCATATAAATACATGCCCAATCCTTTTCACTGGCTATATAATATTCTATTGAATATATTTATTGTCATTGATTTGTCACATCTCCCACTGATAAATATTTACATTGCTTCCCTTTATTACAGTGCTATACACAACATCACAGTAAACACGATTGCACCTACAATTTAAAATATCTCCTTAGATTGCATTCCTAGAGTGTGATTTGCTTTGTCCAAGAGTCTGTACAATTCAGGAAGTTGCTTTTACTTTGTCTACCAGGTGATACCAATTTATACCACGGTGAGAGCCTGAAACGGCCTTATTTTTCATGGGCATGGGTAAAACAAGGATGAGAAGAAGATCTGCAGAATTCTCGGAAGAGGTGGTTCTCAGCCTTGTATAAGTCAGTAAAGTTGCTGTGAAACTCTGCTTTTCCAGTTTCCCCAAGTGTGTTGTAAACATACGGATAAACCTCTACAAATTAAATGAACCATACATTTTACAACCTGGAGTCTTTGAGTCACATCAAAGGTTGACCTTCCTAGGACTTTGGGTTTGATGTGGAGCTTGGTAACTCAAGGTTGCCCTTGAAGTTCTCTCAAAGCTGTAAAAATCTCTTCTAGGAACCAGAAATCCAGTATTTTATGAGCAGGTATCAGTTACTTCCTTAAACATGAAAAAGAAAAGATCGTTGGCTGTGACTGTGCATTTCCACAGGAGATGCACATTGATGGCCTTCCACTGATTTCTGGTCTCCTCTTAATTGCCCATATGAGGGCCAAAACAGTTGATTTGGGAGAGACTGTTGAATAATGATGTCTAACACTCTACAAATGGATCCTTAGGTAAAATCATATTTTTAAAAATCCTAAGTAAAACACAATTATTATACAGACAAAACATATGCTTGAATATTCTGAGCGAGAAGCTTATTTTTCCAAATGTCTCACCCGTAGTGAGCTCCGCCTTCTGGGTGGCTAGAATAGCAAGTCACACAGTGGGCAGTTCCTATAAACCGTGTAAACTGAGAGCTTTCTCAAGTTTTCCCACACAGCTAACCGGCGTTCAATGCTAAGATGTAAAACAAGGTCCAGAAAATTAGAAAATTAGAAAAGGGAAAATTAGAAAATTTTAAAAGGGAACTATCTCTGATTCACCCTGGAGGCAGCAGCTGGTTGAGTTTTCTCAGCCTCCCTCCTTGATAAGACCTCCGCGGATGAAAAGAAGACATACAGACGGCCAACAGGTACCTGAAAAGATGCTCAACGTCACTCATCATCAGGGAAACGCAAATCATCTCCTGAGAGAAGAGAGAAAAATACATCCATATTTGAAAAATTCACCCACATGGGGCCATCTTTATTAGGGCTCCGTCCTCCATTGCAAGTTAAGATGAGGTCATACTGATGTTAGGTGGGCCCTAGACCCACCTAACGTGGGCTGGTGTCTTTATCAAAAGAGGAGAGGACACAGAGGGAAGTAGAGGAGAAGGCCATACAAAGACAGAGGCAGAGATTGGAGTGATGCTTCTACAAGCCAAGTACAGGGAAGGGAAAAAAAAAAATCTCTTTCCTCTAGTCTCTTCGGTTCTATACCAGGGGCCTGCAAATTAAACTCAGAAACGTTAATGTGCGAATAGCTAGCTTTAATCATGTACTCACATATGCACAGGAGTTCACAAAGAAAAATATGGGTCAAGGAGGTGACCCGATAATTAGGGTTTATATAGCATCTTAGACTAAAACAAGGAAAAGGGGTTTGGGCTTCTGTGTGTGGGAGGCCAGTTGTGGGAAGGGAGGGGAGGAAATGTATGGTAAATAATGGTTGTTCTACAGATGAGAGAATCTCTCAGATGATAAGAATTGTGTCTGGGAGTAGCTCTCTTTCCGGTACAAAGACATTTTTACAAATGGAAATTATCTTTATAAATGTCAAATTCCTTTACAAGAGGGGAAATTTGTACTCCACTTTTAGGCAGTGAGGGGGAGGTAAAGCGCTTTTCCTACATCTGCAGGTTCTCAATCACCGTTAGTTCAAAATAATCCATATACCCCAAAAAAGGTATATTTTAGGCTGGCAGGCTCTGGTCCCCTTCCTGGGGAAAACCAAAGATTGTCAGAAGCATGGAACTTACACTACCTCAGAGCGTCCAGAATGAACCACCCCTGCCCACACCTTGATTTCAGAACTCTGCCTCCAAAACTGTGAAGGAATCAATTTCTGTTCGCTTAAGCCCCACCCCAAGCTTGCGGTCATCTGTTACGGCCGCCCCAAGAAACTCATACACATGCCAACCCGGGGTTATTCCCACTGTGGTCTCCCCATAAGCAGTGTGATGGGCAGAGGTCTGGCTTTACCTAGAAACAACAAAACAAAACAAATTTTCTTGCCCTTTCCCCCCACCCTGCCCCGAGAGAAAAAGTGAGAATAGTATCTCTACTAATATGGAACAAATTAAAATAAGCCAGTAAACAGTAGAATCAGAATTTTATATACGGGTTGGTTTACAGTTTCAAGGGTGGTGGACGCATGAAATACAGCAATAAAAAGCAATAAAAAGCACCGGCATTCACAAAGTCAAAGGCACGTGAAAAGCACGTCCTCCACAGGACAAATGTAAGATATTGGACATCACATTTTTGGTTCTGGATGATTTTTTCTGAAACTCTCCACAAGACGTGTGAAAGCAGCTCTTTTGCCCCTTTCCTCTTCCTTCTCCTCCCATTTCTATCCCCCTCTCACCCTAAAAGAACCTAATTATAGGAATGAGATCACTAAGCAATTGAAGCTGAGTCCTGACTTGTGCTCTCCTGAAGGCACACCATGCCTTGCCTAACCCGTTGATTCTTTTCCTAGATAAAGAGAAGTAAGAATGAAGAATGAAGCAATTTATAAACACGACTAGCTCTCAACCCCCAAGAGACCCTTAGCAATCCTGCAGGCAGATCACGTGGGCAGGAGGATGTCTGAAGGAAAAGTCAGCCAGTCTGCACGCAATGGAGGATATGATACAGAACCCAACCTCTTGTCTTGATGATTCGCTGAGATTCTTCCCCCTTTTTTCCCTTTAAAAACGATCCTGGCTGAGCAGAAGCTTCAGAGTTGGTCTTGGGACATGAGTCCAGCTTCTCCACAGACTGCTGGCTTTTCTAAATAAAGCAACTTTCCTTTCTACCAATGCTTGCCGCCCTCCACCCGCTGATTATTGCCTTTTGAGCAGCGACCAGCCGAACCTGAGTTTGGTAACATGTGCGCACTTCTGTTTCCTAATCAGCTTTCAGGAGGACCGTTGGATTCCCCTGGTCCGAAATAGGAAGAAGAACTGACTTCACATTATTCTCCCCCTTCATCCTCCTCTTGTTCCAAATTGTCGGTGATTATCTGTTTTACGTTTAATTCTCTTAGTCATACCCACTGAACTTGAAAACATTGCTGAAAATTATTTTTCTTCCTCTGCAAGGTTTAGACTGTTCTCAGCAGGACGGCACTGGGAGAAATGTTAAATTTAAAAAAACTCAAATCAAGGTGGAAGCCACCTGATGCCACCAATGACCCTGTTTGCATGTTCTCACCTGGCCTGTTCCGTGTTTTCTATTGTATACATTCCCTTTATTTGTTTTCCAGCGGCACTAACACAACCCAAGCGTTTTCACGCCCAGTGGTTTCAAGGAGGCTTGAAAACTGGTTCAGTTGAATCACACAGGCTGATCACAGCCAACATCAAGTCCCTTCCTTATGTCTCAGATCTCTACACTTGCAAAACACTCAAAGAAATGTCGACCCTCCCCCCTAAAAAACACCCATTCTGTTTAACCTTGCACAGAAAAAAAAAAAAAAGAAATAAAATAAAAAGCTACACCCAAAAATCACAGGGTCGGACTAAGACTCAATGTTCTTCAAGTTCTGTCTTATGTCCTTCTCCAGCCCCTTTGGAAGATTTAAGGAAAATAAATCAGAAATCTGCACCACGCCCTCTGGTTTTTAGAGAAACAGCCTCTACTTTATAGCTTTGAGGCCACTGTTGCTACTGGGAAGATGCAAGTGAAACAAAGAGGGGGAAAAGGAGAAAAAAAGTCTCTTCCAGAATAAATATTGAATGTCTGTGTGTGTGGTGTGTCTGTGTGTGTGTGTGCGTGAGAGTGTGTCTGTGTCTGTGCGTGTTTTCACCAGGGTCTCCAGCCGCTTGGCCCTGGTGGGAGGTGTGAACAGAATCTCTCCCCGCACCCTTCTCTGTATGACAACGGCCTCAGAACTTGGATTGAGAAGACTAAGCGCCCAAGCATCTCTGCAAACAGACTCGTCTGTTATTTTTACCATAATGACAGGAATATTGCATCACACTCTGGTGTTGCAAAGCCTCCCCAGAGGTCAGAAGCAATGAATTACAGGGGTGAACCCTCAGGGAAGAGTGAATGGCCAGACGGGGCAGGAAGGGATGGAAAAGACAAGGGTCCCTAATCCCCATAAAACTACTCACATAACCCCCGGTAACTATAAAGACTTGTGATACGCCTTGATCTCGTGTCCTAGAAGCTTCTACAACTTGGGAGCACCACCCTTCCGAAAGGAAACAACCATTCCAAACATCACGGGGTGAAAGAGAAGTCCCCCTCCAGCTTCAAGAGGCTGATTCTCAACAAAACTAAAATCCTTAGATCAATAAATTCTCTATCCTCGGAAAATCCCAGGAGCGCTCACACAGCTGCCACAGCTACCATGTGTGTCCGAAGATGCCGACTTGCCCCGCTTGCACAAGAAGGCATCCAGTGACCCTGAGGACAAGACCACAATTGTGAGAAAGGGACCTATGGTCATTTCTTTGGGAAGAGGAAAGAGGACGCCCCCTCTGAGCCTGGTGACACGCTCCTAGAAGTCTGGGCACCCCCATCCCTGGGGACCAGGGTCCCCTCTGTTGTTTTCCTGTACAAGGAAAGGAGGCATGAGGCACTGTATACAGAGGGCAGAGGGACATGGGCAGTATTTGCTTCCTGCTGGGCCCTGTTCCCCATCTTTACATCTTTCCCTATTTATTTTCTATCTATCTATCATCTATCTATCTATCAATCTATCTATCTATCTACAATGTCCAATGAGATCCTTCCTAGGCTGTGAAGACAAGAAATCAGCATTTCAGCCCCCTTCTTCCTCTTGAGGCAGGAGATAGATGGGCTCCAGGCGAGACATTTACAACTGGCCTCCTGTTCACACTTCCCGGGGTGAGAAGAAGATGGGCTCCAGGCCGGACATTCATTACCAGCCTCCTGTTTACATTTCCTGAAGCAAGAGACAAACGGGCCCCAGGACTACATATTTATGACCGGACTCCTGTCTATATTTCGAGATCTGCACCTCGATATAAAAACCAGCAACAGAAATAAGGTAAATAACCGGACATCGGACATTTTTATGGCAAGGACAGAGTGGGACTAAACCCTGTTAAAAGATCAAGAGGTCATACATTTCCCATCCTGGGGGCAAGGGAGACATTGCACATGTGCAGAAAGGCTCCTTGGGGGTCAAAAAGGAGGGGGCACCACCCCATAACAGGTGATGCTAAGGCCGTCCCATAGGCCTCTGGGCTGAAATCCATCTTAGAAAATAGTTGCACACGCGTGTTGAGGAGGGTCCTAGGCAGGGCACGTGTGGAAAAAGAAACCAGGTAATTGGCCAAAGGTAAGCAAAGACCGGGAAGAACTGCCCTATATGAATGAACTAACCGCCTCTTTCCTGGGCTTCTCCTCGTTAGGGGGGACGCCCACACCCTTGCTCTCCGGGTGGGCATCTCTGCCTTGCTTCTGTCTTAACTAAACAAACCGTTTCTCTGTGTGCTCTCCCACTTGTTGCTGTGCTATGTCTCTAGTCATAAATTTTCCGCCTGTTTTTACAGTTTTGTCTCCATGAGAAATGCATTTCTCACTGGGGGCAAGAGCCAGGGGGTGTGGTGGCTGGGATTCCTGGTTTTCATCCAGGCTCCCCGGGTTCAACTCCGGGGCAGGGACTTAAGATCTCGCTTCTCGCCACCGCTCCCTGCTGCCTCTCCGGGATCACTGCAGTGGTCTTTCCCCCAGGGGTTGCGCATGACACTTGGGGTTTGGGTCAGGGGCCTTTGTCTTCCATCCCTGACAGCTGGCCTCGGTCTAACAGAGGTGCTTGGGAGGCCTTGAACTCCTGGATGCCATCGCTCTTGGGAAACCCTGGGCTCCTTGTATAAATGCATCCACACCTTCCACTGGGCTTCCATGGGGTGGAGGGAGATTTGGCTCAGCTCCACCATGTGCACGGCCCCAAATGGGAAGTACAGTTGATTTACAATGTTGTGTTACTTTCAGGTGTACAGCAAAATGATTCAGTTATATGTATACGTATATACATATTCTGTTTCAAATTCTTTTCCCTTGTAGGTTATCATAAAATACTAAGTAGACTTCCCTGTGCTGTATATACAGTAGGTATAGCACAGGGAACTCTACTCAGTATTTTATAATGGAAAAGAATCTGAAGAAGAATATATATGTTTATCTATTTTATTTATAGTAATGTGTATCTGCTAATCCCAGACTCCCAAATTTATCCCTCCCACCTTCTTTTCCCTTTGGTAACCATAAGTTTGTTCTCATGTCTGGGAGTCTGCTTCTGTTTTGTAAATAAGTTCATTTGTATCATTTGTTTAGGTTCCACATATTAGTGAAATCATATGATATTTATCTTTCTCTGTCTGACTTACTTCACTTAGTATGATCATCTCTAGGTCCATCATCTTTTTTATGGCTGAGTAATATTCCACTGTATACATGTACCACACCTTCTTTATCCATTCATCTGTCGATGGACACTTAGGTTGCTTCCATGTCTTGGTTATTGTAAATAGTGCTGCTATGAACAGTGGGGTGCATGTATTTTTTCGAATTAGACTTTTTGTCTTTTCCAGATATATGCCCACGAGCAGGATTGCTGGATCATATGGTAGCTCTATTTTTAGTTTTTGGAGAAAGCTCTATACTGTTTTCCACAGTGGCTGCGGAAATTTACATTCCATACACTCTTTTATTTTAATTTTGATACTTGTACACATTCTGAGTCTACAAGGAGTCCTTTCTGAATGCCTTCCACCCTCTTCCCTCTCCTCAACAGTCTTCAGAGCGCTGGTTCTCAAGAGGGGTGGCATGAGGTCCCCCTGAGGATGATCTGGAAATCTGGGGCGGGGCCTCTTGCTGTTCTCAGAATGACTTAGCACCTGACTGTCATCTGTGGGGAGTGTCCTTTAGACGAGGTACAGAGGGCTAATCACATGCTGAGGAATCTCTCACCGCTTACCGCACGACGGCTAGGTGGCGCATCAGATGCTTGTGTAGAAAAACCTTTCAGAATGATCGGAGGCTAGGACCCCGCTCGGGTTTTACACGTGAAGCAAATTCTCGTACAAATAGAGGAGGATTTACTGAGAACATATGTGAGGTTCATGAGTAATAAAAGAGTCAAAGAGGAAAGGTCACATTAAAAATTGTTGACAAGAGAGACAAAGGGTTGCCAATATTTAAAACTCTTGAAGTTACTTAAAGGCAATAAAATATTTTTCCCCCACGTAATCATCCGAGAAACAGATGGACCGTCAGCCAGCTTTCAAAAAGTTCTGCTGGGCATGTGAGCAACCGATGGCCTGACTCAAATGGATGGGACATGATGGCCAAGAAATCTTAGGAAAAGACTACAAATCAAAGAGTGTTCTTGTCACAGTTAGTGATGAAGTTAAGAGAGTTCTGATGAAGGAGAGATTCTCATACACCACGGAACAAGACAGCTCTCTAATTGAAATAGTTTTCAGACATTTTGTTCACTATTTGGCATGTTTGTATAAATCTTGATTCAATTAAATAGTAAAATTGAATTATTAAGAAATAAAGTAACTTCGTATGCATCTAACTGTCTAGCATCTGTTTATCTATCATCTATATATCTATTTATCTATCTATGCATCAATCATCTATTTATTTTCTATCTATCATCTATCTATCTATCTATCTATCTATCTATCTATCTATCTATCTATCTATCTACAATGTCCAATGAGATCCTTCCTAAGCTGTGAAGCCAAGAAATCACTTTTGTTAAAGTTAAGGGGATTATCATAGGATTTATCGTCACACTTACATTATGTATAAATAACCTTGCTGGTTACTTCTGTCTTTACAAGAGTTAGATGCAGATAGGCTCAAAAAAGAAAAAAAGAAAAAACCTGACAGAAGTAAATTTCTCTCTTTTGGATGTTTAAAAACATTTTGGATGTCAATCTTTATGGATGATTTAACAACATCACGTTGATTGGTTTCAAAGATCAATTAGATCCTACCACCGTACTGGGTAATGAATCCATTTGCAGTGAATACAGAACATTAGCTGTATTTACTTTAGGATGAGCTTTAAAAATAACTTTGAAGCCAAAGCACAAATCGAATCAATCTAATCAGAAAGGTTCTGAGACAAGCTGAGACTTCTTTCCCCTTGTTGGAGAGGAGCTGCCTTGTTTGTATCACTCAGCTTTTGGCAGTGCGCCAGTGATGGAATCTGAGCGCTGGAAAAAACAGGGCGGACATCACAGATGCACGTTGACACCTTTATTTCCCGCAAACACCTGAGCCCAAGAGTGTGGGACTGCAAGGCAGGGGAGGCGGTTGGTTCCTGCTGATCTTGGCATCCCTGCTTCCACGATCAAGACACGGGAACCTACCTGGATTCTACACGTAGAACCATGACCACTTCCAGGGTGAAAACAGTCTCTGCTTTATTTTACATCTCTTCACCATCTGTGCTTTTTCTTGGCCGCCTATGGCTATTTCCATCTGATGTTTCTTTTGACTATCCTACACAAATATTTGTCATCTGTATTTATTTCTCCTACCCCTTGATTATATTCGTGTGTCCATCCCTCCAGCTGTTTGTTTCATGTGTGCACCATCTTATATAAATGGCTTTTTCCCTTCCTATGTCTCTTAAACTCAGATATATTCAGTAGGAGCTAACCCAAGCGCGTGGTTACTTTAACATAAGCTTGGTGAAATCACACGCCCAAGCACTTACACGGACATACAAATGACAACAGAGCTCATTCACCTTTAATTCTCCTTTATTATAGGTAGACATTTCATTTCCTTCTTTATTTGCATGCAATGAGGTTATAGGGACTTCAGTTGAGGGCAGGAAGGGACTTGCAAGCTACTAATTATGAGAAGGGGCCCCAGAGAACTGAAGGGAAAGGGCATCTGAAGAAAGAGGAAGCTCTGGGATTCCCATACAAATTCACACACTCAGGACAGACCCAATGAGTCCCCCAGAGCCCCTCAGAAATTTCTGAATCGCTCTCCTGTTTAATTTAGGCAGGATATGACAAGACTCATAACCTTTTTGTGTTTTATTTGATTGCCCAAAACTGTAAGGTAGGGTAAAATCCACATACAATGTCCAAGAGAGAGGAAAGAATTCTTTCCAATTATGCTACCAAATGAAAATTCAAGACTTCTCCAGTGTGTGCATAGAACCAGGCGGAACATTTTGCTTATTAAATTAGGCCCTGCCTCCTTTGATTTTTCTAATAGCTCTGTCTGCACTAGGCATTTGTCCAAAATTCTTTTGGTCTTCCCCACTTGTATGCAGGAAATGCAATCAAGCAGAAGAGCAGAGATAATAAAACGTGAATTGTATACTCAAGTAGCCTTGTTCTTATTTCCTAAATAAGACCACTCACCTTAGGACATTTAACTTCTCTGAAATCTCAGCTCCGAGGAGATTTTAATGTATCTCAGAACACATGATTGGCTAGGGATAGAGTGAGTGTAAGGTCACTGACCCTAAAAGTCAACAGCAGACTCTGGGGTCTCCTTGAGCAACGATGGAGTGAATGACAAAGGGGTTGCAATTCAGGACTCTCCTTCCCTCATATCCTGCCTGAACTTGGAATCTCTGAGCTACGCTGATGTTAAGACCTAATTCACGAGGATGTTGGAATAATTAAATGAGGTAATGTCAATAAAACGTCGGACACATGGCAGCGGTTCAAGCATTGCTTTGATCAAAGAAAGAAACGTTTCCTTTCCAAGAAAAGAATTCGGTATATTACTTCAAAAATTGATTATCAGCCATGTACTGTAGGATTCCAACTCTATGACATTCTGCGAAAGGCAAAACTATGGAGACAGTAAAATTATCAGTGGTTGCCAGGGGTTAAGAAGTGAAGACGGATGAATAGGTGGACCACAGGGGAATTTTAGGGCAGTGAAAATACTCTGATACTGTAATGTCATTACACGTCTGTCCAAACCCATAGAATGTACAACACCAAGAGTGAACCTTAAGGTAAACTATGGCCTCTGGGTGATCATGACATATCCGTGTAGGTTCATCACTCATAAAGAATGTACCATCTGGTGGGGATGTTGATAGTGGGGGAGATTGTGCATGCGTGCTGGGGTGTAAGGGATGTAGGGAAAATCTCTGTATCTTCTGCTCAATTTTTAAAAAATTTTTGGTCACGCTGCACGTGGCATGTGGGATCCTAGCTCCCCGACCAGGGCTCGAACCTGCACCACCCCTGCATTGGAAGGCGGAGTCTTAACCACTGGACTGCCAGGGAAGTCCCTTTTCTGCTCAATTTTTCTGTGAACTTAAAACTGCTCGAAAAAGTAAAGTCTACTAACAATAATAGTAATACAGCTTATTATCTGTGGAAACTTTGACGTATATTGGAAAACGTTGTGTTGTACCCGATGCCAACCAAGATCCGGGACCAGACATTTTGCATATTTGTTGATTCATTTGACGAACTCGACCAAGGTGCTTATTATGGGATACGAACTCTGCATGCAAGGCATACAAGACAGAAAGCCCTAAGGACCTACCCTATAACACAGGGAACTCTGCTCAGTGCTATGTAACAACCTAAATGGGAAAGGAATTTGAAACAGCATAGATGCATGTATATGTATAACTGAATCACTTTGCTGTACCCCTGAAACTAACACAGCTTTGTAAATCAACTCTACTCCAATATAAAATAAAAAGTTAAGAAAAAGGAAGTCCTCCATGTTTTCCTACATCTATGTGTAAAACAAACTCTAAATAAAATCACATATATTTTTTAAAACGGCTTAACTTTTTGACTGTATGACTCTTTTTTTTCCCCTCACCGTAACTGGTTCGATGACGCAATTCTGCTTCACCAGAAGGGATTTCTGTGTTCGACAGGCTTAGTATATTCAAATGTGTTCACTTCAATCTGACTGACTTGTGAATGAATGATGTTACTGAATACCATGTCGGTTACTTATGGGATATTCTCTGAATTTCCCTGTGGGTCCCTGTGAGGCATAAAGAACAGGGGCCCATGTAGAGCTGAGTCAGGGGGCCTGCCTGGCCGAGGGCTGAGGTCACGCAGGGCAGAGACGCAGCCAGGACAGTTGCTACGGTAGCTGAAACCCAATCCCATTGCCCTCCGTCCGCCGTAAGGCAGCTTCTGCATTTACTTTTATGGTCCCATCGTAACTGCTGGTATTCCTGGTGTAAATATGCACCTCACTGCAGAGAACGGCCAGGTGAGAGGGCTCTGGGTGTGAAAAGTCTGAGACTACCCCTTGCACCTGAGAAAGAGGAAGGCCAGCAGATGCATAGGTATGTGGAAAGTTTAGGTTCAGTATACTTATTCTGTCCTTTATCTTGTTGGCCAGATGTTTTGTGTTATCTATTTATATCTATCTATCTATCCATCATCTAATATCATTAAGTTATTTGTCATTTGTCATCTACCTATTATCCGTCTTCTAGCTACCTATCATCCATCTATCTATCTACCTATCTGTCATCTCTCTATCTCCCATCTATCTATCTACCTATCTGTCATCTCTCTATCTCCCATCTATCTATCTACCTGTCATCTCTCTATCTCCCATCTATCTATCTACCTATCTGTCATCTCTCTATCTCCCATCTGTCTATCTACCTATCTGTCATCTCTCTATCTCCCATCTATTTATCTATTCAACCATCCATTCTTCCATCCCACTTGTCCAGCCATTTATCTATCCTGTCTATCTGTCTGTCTATCTATCTATCATCTATCTCTATCTATCTATGTCTATCCCTATCTCTAACTATCTCTCTCTCTATAGCCCTCTATCTATCGCTCATCTAACTATTTATCTGTAGAAATTCATCACATTTCCAAGTGACCACATGGACACAAACATGAAAAATCGAATAGCCACTGCATTTCCAAGAGAATGTGCTGTGTAGGATGCTTTTGCAAAGAGTTCACATTCTTTTCCCTTCAGGAAGTGATCAGAGCCCTTCAGCACGGAAGCCAGCTAAGCTGTAATTCCATTTGGACTCCATAAACAATTCCATGTAACTCTGCAAAAACAGCAAGTGAGTCTAGATTTCATGTACAACGTCACAAGTTCTGGGATATGCATTAACTAGGGGCAATGATTAACTTAACATTTGTCTGATATAAATAAAATTTGCCATAGATCTTTTAAAAAAATCTAGGTGTAGTTTCATCATCAAATTTTAAAGTGACTCTCACCTGCTTTTGGTAAAGGTCATGGACGTCTTATGGTTTATGGTATATCCATCTGTTCAGAGTTTTTCCAACATTTTAGCAATTTCCGTTAATATTTCAACTCTACAGCTGATGATTAGAGAACTAAAGAGTTTAGACTCTGAGTTGATCCCGCTGTTTCAAAAGCACCAGTTGGGCTTATTCTATTTGAAATGGAAGAATTTTTTTTCATGGGAGTGGAATTTCCGCTTGGTTTTTGAAAATCTGCTCTGATCCATGATGTGAGAGATAATATACATCCTCTAGAATTGGAGTTGGGTGTATACCAAGCATTGGCAAACCCAGAAAGACATGAAGACCAAGAATGTTTATTTAATTTTACCAATAACCTGTATTGATAGACACATTTCTTTATACACAGAATCCCACATGGATGTGTAAAGCATGGGTCTCTATGGGTTTCCTGTGCTCTGATATTGCATACATCAATCAGATTAGCATAGGATATAAGAGGAGTTTCACAGAACCATTGCAGAGTCACCTTGAACTAAAATGGCACTTTTATATTTCCAGCCACACTTTTCCTGCCAATATCAAGCAGTTTACTCCAAACCTTAGAATTCTTTCCTTTACCAAAAAAAAAAAAAAAAAAATGCACTTTACTTTCCTTTATCTCTGAACCAGCAAGCTTTGTTTTTACTGAAAGGAAATCTTGAAAATTACTCTCTGTTCGTTTTCCTAGCCGTGTCTACCCAGCTACGTTTTCCATTGACGTAGATGTCTACGTGGAATTCTGCTCACTCTTCCTCTTGGAAATTATATTTCTTTTGCTGTTTCTGAAGCATGAAAGGTGTCTGGTGAGCCATCAGGAGGTAGTGAGATTTTTAATGACTTTTAAGATTTCCCTTTACTGCATCCAAGACTCAAATCAAACGTGGAACAGTCTATTCTTTGCTGTTTATTGTAAAGATTCATAAGCAAATCTAGGGAAATTTTATTTTGCTAAAATACCAAGCGGTATGTCAGGAATAACATTATTATTATTGCTGCCTTTTCAACCTTTAAAAACACACAGAAACCCACCTTAATACACTGGCTGCCAGGCAAATACCTAATATGGAAACTGTAGTGGTTTGAATGGTGACTCCTAAAAAAATATGCCCAGGTTCTAAGCCCAGAACTTTTGAAAGTGACTTTATTTGGAAAAAAGATTTTTGCAGATGGAATAAAGTGAAGGATTTTGAAATGAGGTCATCTGGATGAGGGAGGCCCTACATCCAATGACAGGGTCCTTCTAAGAGACAGAAGAGGAGAGACACAGACACAGAGGAGAAGCCCTGTGAAGACAGAGGCAGAGACGGGAGGGATGCGGCCACAAGCCCAGGGACGCCTGGAGCCCCCAGAAGCTGGAAGAGGCAGGAAGGACCCTCCCCTGGAGCCTCCAGAGGGAGCGCGGGCCTAGAACACCTTGACCTCAGACGTCTGGTCCCCAGGACTGGGGAGGATGGATGCCTGTGGTTTTAAGCCCCCAGTTTGTGGTCACTTTTGTTACAGCCACCGCAGGAAACTCATACAAACACTGTCTTGGAACTCCTGCCTTTTAAGTTTTTAGCTACACCCGTCTCCTTGGTCCCTTGGTGCAGAAACCTCTCCTGGAAAAGAGGAAGGCTGTGTGGCTGTTTTGAAGTGATACTGTGTATGTCTGGGCTTTCTCGGCACTTTCAGACACTACTGCCTCCCAAAGAAGGTGTGTGGGGACTGCCAGCTGAGTCTGGCTTTCCTGACGTAATAAAAATTGTCCTCCCTATGCTCTCCTCTCTGCTACATCTACCACTCATAGAATTGCACACAGAAAAGAATGGAGACAATACATCTGTCTACCAACTTCCAATAGTCAGAGATGCTTCCTGTAGGAAATTAACCAGACAGGGTAGAATGCATTCCCTTTAACAGAAAGTAGGAAAAGCAGATGCGCATGGGAAAACACATCATGTTTAGAATGAATAAGTATGATGTGTTTCGTGTATGAGTTTTTCCCAACGGATTGTGGTTTTTGGAAACTTATAGATCCAAAGCGCTGTCATCCTAATAATGAGAAGGTGTGCCTTCGATCCAGGAGCAAAAGTCTGATTTTGAAATCATTGCAGTGACACTGGCGCTCTCAATATTTTTTGGATCCATCTCCTAAAGTAAAGGAAATAAAAGCAAAAGAAAACAAATGGGACCTAATCAAATGTAAAAGCTTTTGCACAGCAAAGGAAACCATGGACAAAATGAAAAGACAGCCTACGGAATGGGAGAAAATATTTGCAAATGAGGTGACCAATAAGGATTTAACATCCAACATATATAAACAGTTCATACAATGCAACATCAAAAAGACAAACAACCTGATTGAAAAATGGGCAAAAGAACTGAATAGACATTCTTTCAAAGAGGGCATGCAGATGGCCAACAGGCACACGAAAAGATGTGCAACAATGCTAATCATCAGGAAAATGCAAGTGAAAACCACAATCAGGTATCATCTCACCCCTGTCAGAATGGCCGTCATCAAAAAGAACACAAATAACAAATGCTGGAGAGGGTGTGGAGAAAAGGCAACCCTCTTGCACTGTTGGTGGGAATGTAGACTGGTGCAGCCACTATGGAGAACAGTATAGAGGTTCCTTAAAAAACTAAAAATAGAGCTACCATATGACCCAGCAATTCCACTCCTGGGTGTATATCTGAAAAAACACTGGCACTCCCTCTTCTATTCTTGTGTCCCCTGGCTCTTGTGGGATAACACAAGCATTCTGCAAATTCTTCTTCAGCTTTGAGAAGGGCCCCCAAGTGGTGTCTCCTGGGCTCACGTACAAAGCAGACAAATGGATTTAAGGTACAACATGATAAATATAATGAACACTGCTGTGTGTTATATATGAACGTTTGTTAAGACAGTAAATTCTAAGAGTTCCCACCACAAGGAAAATATCTATTTTTTCCACTTAATTTTATATCTATGAGATGTCTGATGTTCACTAAACGTATTGTGATAATCATTTCATAACGTAGGTAAATCATTACACTAAACGTATACAGTGCTGTATATCAATTATATCTCAATAGAGCTGGAAGGAAAAAAAGAAAGCGATAAGCAGTGAGATCTGTAGAAATGTTCCCACCGACCACTTTCATGAACTTGCCTCAAGCCATAAAATCAGTGAGAGACAGAGCCAGGAGTGGAGTTCACAATCCCCCAGAGTCCAGTGAGCCATGCATTACAGGAAACCATGACACTTCTTGACTTAATTTTTGGAAAAGAAATATGGTCCGGATTATACTTACTACCTGTCCAAGCCAGAAATTTTGTCCATATCACCCTAAGGAAATGCCCTGTGAAAGGACAACCCCCAGATCTGGAAGTTATTTCTCTGCAATTTGGTGGGTCACCACAGGCTTCATCTGATCAGACAACTTCCCTGCAGCAGCCCCATAAAATTCCCCCAGATTCCGAGGTGGGGATTAGCTCCTTACTCAGGCTTGATGTGGTTCCATTATGGCCCTTTATTAATGGACCAAAAGCTCAAAGAAGACCCTTCATGAGAGTACAGCTTCTTTCTCAAAGATGGTGCAGAACAAGGAAGAAAGGAAAATATTGAGGTAGATTCATCCGAGGGTGTGGTTCTAATCTACTCTTTCTGTCTTGTTGCTTTAACCTAAATATCTCCCCAGACCAGCCTAAACCCTTCCAGCTCTGATGCCAGGGGCCAGATTGAAGGTTTTATCATCTCTTACTTTCCTGATTGCAATGCCTTTCTCATTGACATCTCCTCAAGAGCCACTCTTGTTTAGTCCAAAACCCACTTGACAGCCAGCAGGGTGTAACTATATATCTGTCCATCTTGCATCCTATGGAAACTCACTTCTCCCAGCATTCATTAGGTAGGAACTGTTCAAGTCCTTAGCACACTCTCCTAAGTGTTTGTTGAATGAATATATAAAACAGGTGAAAAATCGGCTTCAAAGCTGCCTTGAATTCATGAGCTAAAATAATGACATCAAAACAGATGTGGTCATAAGTCGTGTAAATAAGAATTCTTTCATCATCTTGAGCGCTGGAATCACGCATAAGAAATGGTTCTCTGCATCTGGTTACTTTCTACTTCTCTGGAATCTCAATTCCATGCAATGAAGTTGGGTTTGGAGGTTGTTGTCTGTTTTGAATTGTATTTACTTGCCTCTTTCACGAGGGTTTTTTTCTGGTAGCACCAACAGGACCTCTTTATCATGAATATCATGGAGAGTTCTTTGAAGTACCTGAAAAAGAAAACAAGAAAAAAAATGTCATATTGCCAATCGGAAAAAAAAAAAGAGGTGTGGTCATATTCTAAGAGTTGAAATGTAGAAGAGCTTCTGATTTTTTCTCCTAAAATGCCACCAGGATCCACCACTTTACTACCCTCCTAGAAAACTATTTTATCTAAGATCACCATAAAGCTCAGTTCCATGTCACAATGCCATTTCATGATCTAGCTACAGACAGCTCTGCTAATGTAACAAAAATTGCTCTACAGAAACACTTTTATGAGATTTTGTCCATAGCGCAGTAACACTAAGGAAGGAGTCCTTTGGACAACATATTTGGGTACCATGACTATATTTGTTTACCCCAAATATTAAATATTCTTAATTAAATTGGCAATGATTTTCTGGGGGGAAAAAAGAGAGATGGTCAGTTCCCGATTTTACCTGGTCACGCATCATTCCCTTGTAGGTAATAACTTTATCGGCACAGACGGCAAATGATGTTGAACTTACTCTGTTCTTAAAAGGAGCATCGGTTGGCATTCTTGGAGCCTCAGAGGAGAAATAGTGAACTTGTTGAATTCATGTCCTCAGAAGGCAAGAGCCAATTTGAACTAGCACAGGACATGATCAAGGACACCAACAGGTGCGGCTGGAACCAGTCTCCCCAACTGCTTCTTCGTCATCTCCAGACCAATGGGGTCCTCACATCCAGCCTTCCCTTGGTATTTCCACTTGGGTCTCTCGGTGATAGAATCTCGAACTCAGAGCTTGCCGTGTGTAGGTTTTTCCCTTGAGCACCATCTTTGCAAATGGCACCAGCCTACCTCCAGTGGCTCAAACAAGAAAACAAGAAGTCATCAGTGATTAAGTATCCTGTCCATTCTTCTGCACCCCAGCCCACAGTCCATGACCAGCAAGTCTGGTTACTCCTATTGCCAATATGGGTCTCAAATATATGAGAGACTGGCCCACCCACACCAGCTGGTTTCCTTGGTCATGGCGTTCTTTGCCATTTCTAGTGCTGTTACTCCGGGCAGGTCTACCATCCTCGCCCACCTAGCCTACTGCTGCCAGCATGTCCCCTACAGTCCCCGATTTACTGGGTATTACTTCCCACCACCCATTCTCTGCATCTCCCCACATGGCAGCTAGAGTGAGTGTCAGGAAAGCCATGCTTTCCTTATAACCCACCAAGGTCTTCCCTTCCCATTTTTTTTTTTAGGAAGAGCCATTATTATTTTTTTTCTTTTTTTAAAAAATTTATTTTATTTATTTATTTATTTTTGGCTGTGTTGGGTCTTTGTTGCTGCCCGCGGGCTTTCTCTAGTTGCGGCGAGCGGGGGCTACTCTTCGTTGCGGTGCACGGGCTTCTCATTGCAGTGGCTTCTCTCATTGTGGAGCATGGGCTCTAGGCGCGAGGGCTTCAGTAGTTGTGGCTCACGGGCTCTAGAGCACAGGCTCAGTAGTTGCGGCACATGAGCTTAGTTGCTCCGCGGCATGTGGGATCTTCCCGGACCAGGGATCGAACCCGTGTCCCCTGCATTGGGAGGCGGATTCTCAACCACTGTGCCACCGGGAAAGCCCTTCCCTTCCCATTTAGAATATCCTATAAGCTGCTCATCATAATCTTCGGGACCTCAACCATCATTCTCCCATTTTACAAAGACCAGCACAGAGTTCCTGGAAGCCACACCGCTTTGGCCATAAACCCTAGTTCCACGTCTTTTCCTCCCCATCCGGCTCTTTGCAAGGCTGGCTCTGTCCCGTCTTTCAGTGCTCAGCCAAAATAAAGCTCTTACCTTAAACATGAAAAGTCTAGGAACATGTCTGTGCTTGTCCAGCCCCACCTAAAATTTCAGAGATGCTTTTAATAAGAACCGAAGCTTGTCCAAGAAGGCCACTTCAGATTCTAGGTGAGATTCAGAGGGCTGACACCCACCAGCAGGGCAGGCTTTGTGGTGTGTGCCGTAAAATGTCCTACACGTTCCCCTCTTAGAAGGGCCTCCTTGCAGTTGGCTTAATACTCTGCTATCACCATCTCAAAATTATTAAGCCTTTTTAAAGAAGGAGCCTGGCGTTTCCATTCTACACCGGACCCTGAAAATTATACAGCCAGTCCTAACCACAAATCAGGGCACACAAGGATTGAACTTGTCTGGGGCATAATCATTCAGACTGAGAACCAGCGTGGGTTTAAAGATATGAAACAATGCCCTCAAATGTGTGTGTTGCTTGTGTCTAGATTTTTGGAACATTCCTTCAACAGGGACCTAAATTTTGCTCTCCGGGTGAAAGTTAGGAAGTTTGAATCACTGATTAAAATTCTGCCAAAAAGCAGGGATTTCTTTGCAGTTTAAAGAAAGGATACAGGCGACGGAGATGTAGGGGCAGGGGGGTGTTTTGCATTTTCTGAGTGGAAGTTTGCTTGCCTGTTGTCTAAAGGCAATGGAAAATTGAGTAGGACATTTTTGGGGCAGCAGCAAGAAGCCTTCTGAATCCGAAATCTGTATCTTCCATTCTGCCACAACCTGCTGGCCATCCTGGAAAATGCGGCTGGAAAATGTCCATTGTTCCATCCAGAGATGGCTGGACTACCGCCCCTCAGCCAAGAACCTTCACCTCAAGGATTCCAGGCAACCCACGCAGACTGTATTTTTCGGAGATGCGGGCTCTTCTGTATCTCCCCCTGTTTTCTGGAACAGTGTTAAGGAAGCTCCTCCTGGCCAGAGGCTGGACTTTCCAAAGCCATTTGCTCCGAGTTAACAGGGATCACATAATCCCAGCCCTGGGAGTCTTTACCGTCTGGAAGTCCATCCTGGAGTTAGAATTTTCTCCTGAAACCCAGAAGCATCCAAAGTCACGTTTCATCAAGGGGGTCTAATGGTTGCATTCACATCAGTAACACACCTACAAATGCCTTGAGTGAGAACGTAAGCTCCACTCGTGTAGAGACCTCCTTAACCACAATAGACACAAATACTGTGTCTGTGACAGTTTGAATGGATAAAGAAATGGTTCGGGAGAATAAGGAATAAGGACCAAGTTTGGACCAGGGAAGGCAAAGCACAAGAGTTAAAAAGAAGCAAGAACTCAGAATCAGAAATGAGCATGGGAACGTAAATTGTCAGGAACTCACAGAAATATTGGGGGAGATACTGGACTTCCCACTGGACATGGGATGGGAGAGAAAGTTTTTTCTTCAGGTTTCAAATGTTAGAATGACTTCATCTAACATTGAGATTTTTCTTTCTCTGCTTATATATAATTTTACAAAAACTGTGTAATGGTCATCATGCTATGCCATAACTATTGGAACATGGTCTTTTCACTTAGAAGTAAATACGGATTTACATTTTAAAAAGTCAAGTTTCATAAAAAAAAAAAAAAAATTTGGATTTTCAAATGCCATTCCAGGGAGAGGCACTGTTTCTTAGATAATTTGTATCCAAGATCAGAAGAAGGGGTACTTATGGCAGCAAAGCATATTGGAATTACTTGTGTGCAAATCTCAACTCCAATTCTTGTTTTTTGTTTTTTTCATTCCCGGAACAAGAGGGTCTCAAGACAGAAGAAAGGATGCATCTTTGTTCTACACCTAGCTCAGTGCCCGGATTCATCTAAGTGCTCAATTAACGCTCTCCAGCGACGGGATGAATGAGTAAAATACATTGTAATCAATATATTATTACTCAGAAAAATCCAGATATTAAATCATGCACTTCGATTATTCCCTCTCTGTTTTTCTATAACTTTTGCTTTCTGCTATTCTTATCAGAACATTTTCATCATACATCCTATCCCACCAAAGTTATTACCGGTTTGAGGGGCGTCTATAAATTATATTCTTTAAGATGCACAAGGCAAGTGGGGGTGAACTTCTTGATCCAATTGAAGGTGAAAAGTTGAAAAGTGTGTCTGTCCCTTGCAAATTCCTTTTTTAGGAATGAAGTTTAAACTGACTTGTTCATGGTCAGCTGTGTGACCCCAGCAAGCCCCTGGTAGTCCCAGAATCCATGTCAAGATCCATAAAAAGAAAAAAAAAACTTATGCTACCTTTATAGAAGTGAAAGAAATGTATACATTTAAAAAGTTGTTTCAGGATTTTGAGTCAGGCAAGTTCGCAGCTATATGAGTGTGCCCCCTAGTGGTTAAATAAGCTAATGATTAAAAACACCTATTGCCCAGTAAGTCTTTGATTATTGGCTATTGGGGATGGGAGAAAATAATTTTTTTATATGTATATAAATACTTTTTCAAGAGAAGTTTTAGGCTCACAGCAATATTGAGAGGAAGATACAGAAAACAAGGAGGAAGATACAGAAAAAATTTTAAAGGAACTATATTTGCAGCTAGAATTTTATAATTTATACCTTCATTTTGGGACAATGGTTAATTAGTGATCCAGTTTAGAGTGTTTTGACAAACGGCAAAGGTTTGTATCATTTTGATATGTGATATACCTTCCATTTAAATTTTTAAAAATTTTTATTGGAGTATAGTTGATTTACAATGTTGTGTTAGTTTCAGGTGTACAGAAAAGTACAGTTATACATATACATATATCCACTCTTTTTTTAGATTCTTTTCCCATAGAGGTCATTACAGAGTATTGAGTAGAGTTCCCTGTGCTATATGGTAGGTCCTTATTAGTTATTTATTTTATATGCAGTACGGTGTATATGTCAATCCCAATCTCCCAATTTATCCCTCCCCGCCCTTTCCCCCTTGGTAACCATAAGTTTGCTTTCTACATCTGTGAGTCTATTTCTGTTTTAAAGTATCTTCAAAGCAGCTATTTATCTAGTGCTCTGTAGTGCTAAGTCTTTTCTAGGAGTCATCTCTGTGAATCTTCCCAACAATCCCATGATGTGGGCACTGTTTTTACTGGCATTTTACGAATGCAATTGAAGCAGAAATTTGCCCCAAGTCACTTGGCTGACAAGAAGCACAGCTGCTATTGAATCCAGCCTGTCAAATGTTTTAGACCTTTTTTTTTTCCCATCTCTATAGATACCACTATGCAGAAAAGAGAAAGTTTCCTCATCTCTAGAAGGCTTGTGTTTCTTTTGTTGTATGATTTCATCTATTAAAGAATAAAACTAGAATTTCCTTCCAGAATATTCTGTCCAACTATGAAATTCATTTAGATTCTTTTAGAAAGAGCAATTCCAACTTAAAAAAACAAAAAACAAAAAACTGCTGGGCAGCTAACATACTTTGGTTCTCAGATTTTTTAAAAATAACAAGGCAAGATTATATAGTGAGAGTAGGGAAAGCAAGAGGAAGTGAAATCACTCATGACAATCTGTCATATTAGCCATTATGCATTTCAACATCTGCAACCGAAAAGTCAAGTCAAAAAATAAAAACAAAAAAGACTCCCAAGGACTGCCTGAGAACGTTGCTAGAATATTTAGCCCTCTGTTCATTTCACGGAAAAAATAAAGTATAAATAAGGAGGTGAAGGGGCTGGTGTGTAGTCAGGTGCGTTCACAGGTATGTACTCAGACCCAAATCATCAATGGCATCAAGAATCTTGCCTGAAATTATAAAAAAGGGGACACATAAAACTAAGGACATTATGAGACTTGGGCATTAATGAGTCCCAGTTGGGACTCATTGCAAAAATCTCATCTAAGACGTACCATTTTCTTTTCTTTTTTCTTTTTTACTAATAATATATGTATATGTTACATTACATAACATGATGTATTTCATAGCAAATATATGTGTATATGTTTAGGTTGATGGTGCTAGAAACCATGTAAGCATTTTCATGTTTACTATCTAATCAATAATTTTTTTTTTTTTTTTAATAATTTTTTTTAATGCTTCAAACATTAAGAACAGAATCAGTTCAAAGCATTGGCTGTCATCATGCTTAAAGGTAAAATATTGAAACTATTTCATTAACATCGACTATAAAATAAGACTTTTTCTATCATTATTATTATCATAACCTATTTTTTCTGGATCACCTGACTAATGCAATTAACATAAAACTTAAATACATGTGTACTCAGAATAAGAGACAAACTTGACATTAGCTAGAATGGACATAATTGTCTACGTTGAGACCCTAGAAAATCTAAAAGAAACTATTATTATGTATGCATAGAATGTATATATAAAATTTGCAGAATATAATATTGTATAAAATCTATAATTATATAAAATAATATATTAAAATATGCTAATCATTATATACTCATGATAAATTAATCTTATATACTAATATTATAATATAATATATATTATACATGACACAACATAATTATAATTATATTATAATATTATGTGTAATATACATACTAATACTTATTTTATTAGACTCTAGAGTTTTCAACATAGACAACTATATTTTTTACAGATATCAAGTTACTTTGAGATATTTCTATTCTTAGTATCTACAGACATTAAATTTGTATTACAAATATATATATATATTTCTAGAATCAAGTGAAATAAAGATATGTGTAAATTTATATATATTAAATATATAAATATTAAATTTATATTATACCTATGTTGTATATTACACATATATCAGTTTATCAGGGTTTAGGATCCTGGCTCACAGCTGGACACCAACCCCACACTCAGATCTTGGTACCCTGCCGACCTGAAGTCAAGGTTTGCTGTTTAACCAAAGGGTATTGACATCTGAGTTGAGGTCAGGGCTCCATGGGAGACACAAGAATGTAGACAAAGATCCCAGTTGGGAAACAGGTAGGTGAAAAGAATGGATAAGAAATCAATGAGATTTTTGTGTCTTCTTTGTCCAGTACTTTTAGATATTATTACATCATTTGGTCTAAGACCAACCCTCCCTAGTAGAAATGATTCTTCTCACTCTTCAGACGATCACCCAAAACGTCTCCTTCACAGGCTGTGGGTGACCTGAACTATCAAAGGTTTCACCGACTTTGGTCCTGACACTTACCCAGCATGGCGTCCATCTCCTGCACGGTATCTCCGTACAAGCCGTGCTTGCTGATGCCGATGAACTCGTCCTATGTGGGGAGAGGGGTGTGAACATGAAGAATGGACAAGAAGAGGAGGAAAGGTCCTTCACGGTGCCTGAGAAGACGTCAACCACATCGCGTTTGAGTTTTCAATACCTCAGAAACTGAGCAACATTGTTCTTGGGCAAAGAACCCACAGTTCCCTTCTTACCTCTCCATGCCCTGTGAGAGCGGACGCACATGAAAGGCAGCCCCTTTGAGAGACTGTCGTGGCTGGAGTGGATTTTAGGATCCTCCAGTGTCTGGACACACGTAGTTGTACTGCATTTAGAAGAAGCCCTGCCTGACTATTCACAGTAGCCAAGACATGGACGCAACCTGTGTCCATCGACAGATGAATGGATAAAGAAGATGTGGTACAAATATACAATGGAATATTACTCAGTCATAAAAAAGAATGAAATAATGCCATTTGCAGCAACATGGATGGACCTAGAGATGATCATACTAAGTGAAGTAAATCTGACAGAGAAAGACAAATATCATATGATATCGCATATATGTGGAATCTAAAAAATAGTACAAATGAACTTATTTACAAAATAGAAACAGACTCACAGACATAGAAAACAAATTTATGGTTACCAAAGGGGAAACCGGTGGGGGAGGGATAAATTAGGAGTTTGGGATTAGCAGATACACACTACTATATATAAAATAGATAAACAACAGGGACCTACTGTAGAGCACAGGGAGCTCTGCTCAAACCCTTTATGTAAAGGGTTTCTTTACATCCCTGAGTTATTACTGTAGCAGCATAAGTCTCCCACCCAGAGGTCGTCCGCCATCAAGAGGACAATGTTGAGTCTGGAGTTCCTCATCATGAACATTCCGTGAAGCCTCCCAAACAAACGGTTCACAGGGCTTTCTCATCCCCAAGGCATTTCTACAGCACAGGATCCCAGTGGGTCCTCAAAATACTTTACCTGGCTTGCCTCCGAGGGTTAAGGATAGTGGTCCTGTTTTACGGGAGAGGGACTTGGGGATCACACAGTTTAAAAGACTTTCACAAGGCTGGTAAATTGAAGATCAGGGATGCCGTCTGAGGTCTCTGACTCAATCGTGTGTGTGTGTGTGTTTGTGTGTGTGTGTAATGCCCACCTTCTAGTCTTTGACCTCCAGTGAGGCACTCCAATGTAACATCTCTAGAGGCTGACAGCCCGGGAGTGATTGGTGAAGCCCACATCCCAGCCTTTGACCGGTGGTCCATTCTCTCTGCCCCACGACCCCCAGTCAAGATTTCTGCTTTAGATTTGGTCCCCATTCTATATATACTAGTTTGCATCTGCTAACCCCAAACTCCCAATCCTTCGCTACCCCCCCCTCCTCCCCCTAGGCAACCACCAGTCTGTTCTCTATGTCTGTGAGTCCGTTTCTGTTTTGTAGATAAGTTTATTTGTGTCATATTTTAGATTCGATATATAAGTGATATCATATGGTATTTGTCTTTCTCTGTCTGACTTACTTCGCTTAGTATGATCATCTCTAGGTCCATCCATGTTGCTGCAAATTGAAAAGCCAGACTTTTTCATCTTCCCAACCCCACCGCTTAATATATTACATGGCATTTCAGTAAATGCACACCCAAGGAATCAAGAGTTTCCCAAGAGCTCGGTGAGGGAGGCAAGAACCGCTTTTTTAAAATTCACCAATCATTGCTGTTTCCACCCAAATTTCATAAGTGCCTCTGCAGTCCATATGGGTAAGAGTTGCAACTGGTGGTCTTAGCCGCCAGTGGAAAGTTCTTTCTAACTGGCAAGGAATAAAAGTTATTTGTTAAATAGAAAGAAATAAAAGTTATCTTCATGATATAAGGGAGCTCCCATTGCATCAAAATTTTGTACTTAACAATTCCAGATTTTAAGAAATATCAAGAAGACCCTTTCTACCAAGAAGCTGCTTCACCTCTGCCTGTACTCCCACCCCATCCCCCGTAGCCTCCTATTTTTTCTTCAAATTTTAACATAGAATTTTATTAAAGATAGGTAAGTGGGCAAGGCACACTTGGACTTCAGATCTATAAATGTATGAGGCTGACACATCATACACAAATACGATTTTACAAACTAGCGTTATTTTTTAGCTATCTTTAAAGAGGCAGCCAAAGTCACCTACTTCATTAAAAGCACCCCTCAAAAAACTATTAGATAAGACCGTGTTATTAATGGTTTGCATCTAAGAAAGATGAGGAAACACATTAGCCAACACAAGAGTTACATCCTCAGATGGGTGAAATGCTGGTGTACAAAATACTTGTGCAAATGTGCTTGTCCTATATTCCATCAGAGAGAGAGTGAGAGTCAAAAAGAACCCAGTATTTTGGATGGTGGAGTGGACCTTCCAAACAATGGGAAAGAGATTGTAACTATGGGAGGTGGTAGATGAGTTAACAAACCTTGATATGGTCATCACGTTGCCATGGTTACAGAGAGCAAGTTATCACCCTGTACAGCTTCAACTTATACAATGTTATATGTCCATTCCGTCTCAATGAAGCTGGAAAAAAACGTTTTTAAAATATTCCAGATTTTAATGTTTTCGTCTTTAGTGGTTAACTCCCAATGACTCAGAAATTGCAAAATGTATCAGTCATGGATATCTCAGTGAGGTAGAGACTCTTGGGTACTTATATGGCGGTTCCTTTGAATGGGACCTTATTTGGAAATAGGGTCTCTGCAGATGCGATGAAGTGATGGATGTGAGATGAGGTCCTCCAGGATGAGGGTGGCCCTAAATCCAATGGCAGGGTCCTTCTAAGCCACAGAAGAGGAGAGACCCAGACACAGAGGAGAAACCACGTGAAGATGAAGGCAGAGACGGGATGGAGGCGGCCACAAACCCAGGGACGCCTGGAGCCCCCAGAAGCTGGAAGAGGCAGGAAGGACCCTCCCCTGGAACCTTTGGAGGGATCACGGCCCTGGGACACCTTGACCTCAGACGTCTGGTCTCCAGGATGGGGGAGGATGGATTCCTATTGTTGCCAGCCCCTAAGTTTGGGGTTATTTGTTACAGCTGCCCCAGGAAACAAATATATGTAATTAAGAAAAAAGTCTATGTGACAAGAGATAACCATCAGCAAAGCAAAAATGGCATGTTCAAAGAAGGAGACAATATCTACAATAATTTCTATTAAAAAATTAGAAAAGGAACAAAGTACAACAGAAAAGTAAGACATAGGTTGTCAACAGGCAATTCGTAGAAGACACACAAGAGATCAATAAGCACATAAATATATGCTTAGCTTCCTCAGCAACGAGAAAACAAGTCAATTTTAAGAATCATAAGGTAGTATGCCTATCAAATCACCAATAGTTTTTCAAGTTTGATAAGTATGTGGTTTTCACAAGGATTCAAAGAACGTTACCTTCCCCCCCCCACCCCCTGGCGCTGATGAAAGTTTTTATGAGTGTAAGTTGCCACTAAATACTTTAAAAATTTTTTTTAATGATCGTGAGCTGAAACTGAGCATTTGTACCTTTCACCTTGGAGAAACAGTAAAAAGGCAGGAATAAGGATGTTAATTGCAACACTATTTTTGTATCGAGTCAAACTGAAACCACCTGAAATGTGCATTCTTAAGACGAATGGCTACATAAATTGGAATGTATTCATTCTTAGAGAATTCCAAGTAATTTCCTTCAAAACAAGAAGGGTGTACTCCTGATCTCCTGGGTCTCTTTGATGGTAAAGCTGTGTAATTCTACAAGCATTTCCCAACCGCAGCTGAATTCAAAAGAGTAATTACTTTTACAGGACGTTTCATCCAAGGATATAGCAATGCCACCGGCATGGTCTCTCCCTAAGCTCTTCCACTTCTCCATGAGGCGGGACAGTAATCACATCCTTGGTCCCATTTTCCACTGATGAAATGGGCCACAGGAGCAGGGTGCGACTCAGGGTCAAACTAATAAATTTAAACACAGCCCCTCCACGAATTAAAATGTTGCCTCCTAATTTATCCCTAAATTAGGAGTTTGGGATTAACATATACACATTACTATGTATCAAATAGATAACCAACAAGGTCCTACTGTATAGCACAGGGAACTCTACTCAATAATTTGTAATAACCTATAAAGGAAAAGAATCTGGAAAAGAATAGATATATAAAGAATATGTATATATCTGAATCGCTGTGCTGTACACCTGAAACTAACACGATATTGTAAATCAAATATACTTTAATTTTTAAAAACTCCCTCTATTAATACTCACGAAGTAAAATATTCCAGCTGACACCCATCTCGGAAGTGCCTGTATTCTTCCAATGAAAGAGAAGCACCTTCCCTCCTTCCCTAACACAGCTGGAAAATGTGTAATTATCTACCAGACCCACAGTCGACTTGCAAAGTGGACCCCTAAAAATGGCTTGATGCCTGGGATCCCCACGGTATCCTGATGGGAACAGCTGGTGAGGCTAAGACAGAATTACATGATTACGGGCACGATTCAGCCAAACTCGGCAGTTTCTACCGAAGCGGAGAAGAACAATTGACCCTACTCTCCGTTTTGGCCTCCCCATCTTCTTTTTCTGCTGTGTGCTCAGAACCAAAGCTTGGAGGTCGGGGAGAGTCAATTCGGATAAAGCAAACTCCCCGGTGATGCATAAAGAACTAAGAGTTCACGTGTGGATGTGACACGAAGGGAAGAGGCACACCTGGAGAGGCAGGTAATGCCCTAGACCATTGTTTCTCTGTCTCAGCACTACTGACATGTGGGGCTGGAGGACTCTCGGATGCGGGGCGTCCTGTGCCCTGCGGGGTGTGGAGCAGCTTCCCTGGTCTCCACCCGCCAGGTGCCAGGCGCAGCTCCAACATTGTGACACTAAAAATGTCCCTAGGCATCGCCAAGTGTCTCTAGGGAAGTAGAATTGTCTCTGGTTGCAAGTCACTGCCATAGATAGAGAGACATAAATAGTTAGATGATAGATAGATAGATAGATAGATAGATGACTAGATAGAGGGGATGGATGGATAGATAGATAGATAGATAGATACATGACTAGATAGAGGGGATGGATGGATAGATAGATAGATAGATAGATACATGACTAGATAGAGGGGATGGATGGATAGATAGATAGATAGATACATGACTAGATAGAGGGGATGGATGGATAGATAGATAGATAGATACATGACTAGATAGAGGGGATGGATGGATAGATAGATAGATAGATACATGACTAGATAGAGGGGATGGATGGATAGATAGATAGATAGATACATGACTAGATAGAGGGGATGGATGGATAGATAGATGACTAGATAGAGGGGATGGATGGATAGATAGAGAGACAGAGAGATAGAGGTGATGGATGGATGGATAGATAGTTGATAGATAGGTAATAGCTGATAAATAAATAGATGATTATAGATTATAGATTATAGATACATACTCAGTAGATGATAGATAATAGAAAGAAAGTGAGGAAGGGAGGAAGGAAGGAAAGAAGAAAAAAAGAAATAAAATAAAAATAGATATTAGATGGTTGATAGATAATAAATAGATGATTGATACATAGATAGAAAGACATATAGACAGACGGGGTCTCCATGCTAGGTCAGGGTTTCTCAGCCTCAGCACTACTGACATCTGGGCCCGGAGGACTCTGGGATGTGGGGCGTCCCCAGCACGACTGACATGTGGGCCTGGAGGACCCTCTGATGTGGGGCGTGCTGGGCACTGTGGCCTGTGGGGCAGCTTCGCTGGTCTCCACCCACCACATGCCAGCAGCCCCCTTCCACCCCCAATGGTGACAGCCATAAATGTCCCCATTTACTAGTATCTTCCTGGGTAATATGAAGGATGCAAGATTCTGACTTTCTCATTCAAAGGGTTATTGACTCAGAATAGAAGCTCTGTGATTCTATTCTTTTTTTCTAATTTAAATACATTAATAATGAAAAGTGAGGGGGCAGTTTCCTTGTTGCTTTTTTTACTAATTCCCCATCGGAAGGAATTTAACAAATTGGATGATGACTTTATCATACGGTTCCCCAATTATACAAGAGATTTCTAAAGAGATTCACGTAAATTCCAAAGGTCCTCCAAACTGCCTGATATTTGATGACCCTTGAATCATTATTATTATAAAGTATTAAAGAGGATACTCAACAAAATGGAAAATTTTAAATACATCTGTTACTAAAAACATTCTTTTTTCCCCTAACAATTAAGGTAAATCCAGTTTTTGCATCGGCTGAGATAGACCCCATCCCTCTATATTTGTTCTTCACTAAGAAAAATTCTACTAATAAAAAATTAAATTAGAGCCATTATGAGGTAAATGTAAGCTAAGAAAATTCTTGTCTCTGGCAAATTGTTAGGTTCTATGTCAACCAAAGATTTTTAATATTTAGAGTTCATTTATTCATTGCAATGATATGAGCTGCATATCTCCCTTCAAGAATTACAATAGATACCCTCTCAAAAAAAATAATAAAAGACCAATTTTGAAGTTCACAAATGTACTTGTACAAAGGCCCTCATTTTACTACCAAGCAAATGTCACCCACATCCATAATCTTGAATTTACCTACTTGCTTGTCCTGTGTATACTCTTAAACACATAAAATCCACTACAGAAAATAGGATTTGACACCCCAAGAGCCCACCCACAGGTGAATGGATAAATCAACTCTGAGGCAGCCAGAGTTCCTTAGAAGACCGTACTACTCAGAGATAAAAACAAAAAAGGAGCAAACCATTGATAAAGGCAACCATATTCATGGACTGAAAACTAAATAACGCTGAGCAAAAGATGCCAGAGAAAAGAGAATATATTTCATGTTCTGTATATATATAAAATTCCAGAAAATGTAAAGGAGAGAGAAGAAAAGAGAGAGAGAGAGAGAGAATTTGATAAAACTAATACTCAGTTCTCTCCAACCCCTTGACCATTTAAAAATATAAGCGTACCCAACTGGGATTTTAGTAAATTAACCTATTTTACTCACTTGACATAAGTTGTTTCCCAAGCTCCTACGTTTCTGAGTACTGATCCTGCAAGTCTAAATTCCTGCCGTGGCCCCGAGTTCCTGTACCCATTATTGTAATTAAACACGTATTAGGTACCCAGGCTGGGCACTGCTCAAATCTGCCAATTATTTTTATATTTAAATATAACCTAATGTGACCACTGTTAACATAGCTACTGAGGGAAGGAATCAAGCATCATAGACTTTCAAGTGGTACTAAACATACACAAAGGGGATTTCAGGACATGGAATTTGTTTTCTGCCAAGATAATTTTTTAAAAACCTAAGAAAGGACTTCAGCCAGAAGTCCAAAGGAGGGAAGAGAGGACAGATGTATAACAAGGTGAATTTCAGCATCTTCCGGTGGGCACGCGTCTTATGGACATAAACACATCCCTGTAAGGCTCTGCGGAGGGTGAGTGCCATGGGCTGCATTTATAGGTGGAGGTTTCATGGTATCCAGACATCCTTCCTGCAAGACGCAGTCATGCATTCCTCTTAAAACACTTCTATCCCCGCACTTGTCCTCAGGGAATTCCAGCCTTTCTTAAAGACTTAGCATGTGTGTGATAACCAGGGGGTTACGGAAAGAAGAGATGCTCGTAATGAGAATGGTTGAGAAAAAGATAGCCAGGCAATCAACCAGCAAATAGACAACGTAAGCCCAAAACTCTGTGATTTCTGGAGATCCAAGGAAGGTGACTTCATGAAAGAAGGTCGTAGTGCAAGGGTGTCCCAACCCTCGGATGCACCAAGCCCTTTCCCTGAAGTGCATCCCCAGCAGACAGACTTTTGCACCTGGGGAGCACGTTTTGCTCTTGAAGCAATGCTGCTGTCTTCGTGCGATGCCTGTGCTGTCGTTGAAAGTTGTAAAATCCAACTTCACGCCACCGTGACGTACAAAAGCAAATGCTGTGGAAGCCGGGGGGCGGGTTGGGTAGACAAACAGAGTTCAAATCAGTGCTTCTCCTGGACAAAAAAAATTTATGCAAGTGATGGAGACACACACCTACTCGTCATCTTAGAACCCCCAAATGACTCAAAACCAAAACACACAACGATCTGTTTTCGGTGCAAAAGAAAAATACATCTCTTGGGAGGCGCTAAATCCAGAGCATATACCTTGAAAGACAGAGAGAAGTTTGTTCCCGTGATTTCTCAGCTGCAAAGAGTAACCACCAGCCCTTGGGTGTTCCCGTGTGTGTCAACCCCACCCTGTTCTAAGCACTTTATGTGTAATCCCCTCATGACCCCCCAGTGGGCATACACGCACCATCCCACCAATGAGAAATCCAGGGAACAGAGAGGTTGAGCAACCTCCTTAAAGTCACACAGCTGGAAAGTGCCTTTGCCTGGCACCCGTTCCCAGTTCTGCTGTGATCACCCCGCCACACAGCCTGTGTGATCCAGGTCTCCCCTGCTTGCAGGAGTGAGACAAAGAACGATATCACCAGGAACATTCCAGCAATGATCCTGTTGCCCTGAGGCCATAATTCACAGATTCAAAACGCATGAGTGATATGGAAAGATCCAGGCGTTTTTATCTTTTTCTGGGATTCTCACCCTGCACCCGAACAAAACTCTGATGGCCAACGTGTAGCGTGTGTCCAGATGGACAGCTGTCTAACATGTCTCTTTTGACCTCTTCAGCGAAAACAGTGGAATTTGAGAAAAGGGTTCCAGCACAAGCCAAGAAGTTTGCTCCCTCATAAGCAGTGACCTTGTGGCATCGTCAAAAGGAAGGGATTGGTTTGGCAAGAACTTGTTTACAACATTTTTGTAAATCTAATGTTGTTCTCTACCATCCCTGGTCACCTGGAGAGGGCTTTCCATTTCTGCCCCTGGTACAGTCTCGATGAGCAGAATCACCCAGTTTTTCATACAGGGTCTCTTCCTTCAGTCTTTTGTATTTTTGATTGTTAGGAAAAACTTGCTTTTATTTCAGTATTGATGTCCCTAGTTCAACTGCTGGGGAGAAAAGATGGTGTCCAGTTGGGAAGATTGGACCCATGGCATTCTGAGTCCTTTTGTTACCGACCAAGGTTCTTGGCCTCCTTAAGCAATAGAAATTGATCAGAGGCCAGACAAGAAATTCAGGCAAAGCTTTACTGGGGCCCCTGCTGCAGCGGGCGGGAGCGAGAATAAGTAACAGGTGCCCTGGCCCCGCTCCCCGAGGAGGGGGAAGCTGGTTCCTTCTATGGGGTGAGGGTAGAGGTGTGTCCAGGGGTCGGGCTGGAGGGGAGGCGGCTTAGGTGGGCTGCCCACCCCTTAGGTGGTGGTGTGTGCAGGGGGCATGCGCAGTGCCCTGCTTTTGCTCGGGGCTCTTCAGAGATCACAGTTGGGTTTTTGGTCTCTTTGTATCTTTTGTCCAGAATTTGCCCCAACTGCGCATGCACGCAGTTATTTTTAGTCCCGTAGAGTTTCTTTGTATTTCGTTGCTCAAGGAGAGGTCTGTCCAGGGGCAAGCCCTGCAACACTGCAGCAAAGGGTCCCAGGACCCAGCGCGTCTCACTTTCATAGGAAAGATACCCTGACATGTTTATTAAAGGAAGGGGTCAAATTCAACATCTTTTCTCTCAGGGGAAGTGGCAGGATAGTTCAGTGGACAAGTTCAGGTCAGCCACTGCCGTGGATCAAACAACTTACTAGAAATGGAATTTGGGGCAACTTACAAACTCTATTTTTATCTGTTCTACAACAGACATTTTTATCCCCAGGTTCTTTTTTCATTTCTTTTATTGTACTAAAATGCACATAACACAAAACTTACCATTGTAACCATTGTGAACTCTACCATTCAGAGGGTTTAGCACACTCACAATGTTGTATAAGCACCACCTCTATCCAGTTCCAAAGCATTTTTATCATCCCAAAAGGAGACCCCTTACCCAGTAAGAGTCCCTCCTCCCCCTCCCCCTCTCCACTCCCTGGTGACCACTCAACTTGCCCAGCCCCAAATCTCTATGGATTTACCGATTCTGGACAATTTATATAAAATGAAATCATACACTATGTGTCCTTCTGTGTCTGGCTTCTTTCACTGAGCATGTTTTTGAGGTTCATCCACCTTGAAGCCTGTGTCAGTGCTTCACTCCTTTTGATGACTGTAATATTCTACTGTGTGGATAGACCCCTAAATTAACTCCAAATGGATCAAAGATCTAAAAAAAAGGGGCTTAAAAATACAAAGCTCTTACAAGAAAATATAGGGTTAAACCTTCACGACTTCGCATTTGGCAATGATTTCTTAGCTATGACACCAAAAGTACAAGCAATCAAAGAAAGGAAAAATAGATAAATTTTACTGCATCAGAATTAAAAACTGGTGTGCGTCAAAGCACACGGCCAAGAGAGTGAAAAGACAACCCACAACATAGGAGATTTTATTGACGACACCCTCATGATAGTATTTCTGAATTCGAGATGCATTTTACCGTGCAGCCAGGTGGCAGTCATAACCTACTTATGCAGAAACTTTCTGCCCGCACCTTCTGGAAAGATCAGGAAAGTGCTGGTGACCTAGCATTGGGTGTGCATGAGTGACTCACAGTATGTTCACTGTTATCATGATTGCAGTTTTTCCAAGTTGTCTTTTTTTGTCCCAGAAAGCTGCATCCAAAGTCAACCAACCAGGTATAAGTAATATCAATCCCTGTTCTTCCCAGTTTTCACCAGCTTTGGGGTGCGATATGGTCACATTGACAAGGCGAGCTAGAATCAGGTCTTCTCCTGCCCCCAAATATCCCCTTATTCCCTGGAGGGGTCTTTTGGGGGGTAACTGATTTGCTTGCAGATACATCGGGTACATCTATAAATGGAACATTACTCAGCCATAAAAAGGAACAAAACTGTGCCATTTGCAGAGACGTGGATGGACCTAGAGACTGTCATACAGAGTGAAAGAAGTCAGAAAGAGAGAAACAAATATTGTATATTAACACATATATGTGGAATCTAGGAAAATGATACAGATGAACTTATTTGCAAAGCAGAATAGAAACACAGATGTACAGAACAAACTTATGGCTACCAAGGGGGGAAGAGGAGGTGGGATGGACTCGGAGATTGGGATTGACATATATACACTACTATGTATAAAATAGATAACTAATGAGAACCTACTGTATAGCACAGGAAGTCTACTCAGTGCTCTGGGGTGACCTAAATGGGAAGGAAATCCAAAAAAGAGGGGATAGATGGATACGTAGAGCTGATTCACTTTGCTGTACAGCAGGAAACTAACACAAACTTGTAAAGCAACTCTACTTCAACAAAATTTTTTTAAAAAAAAGAACCACAAGACCCCTTCGTCTGCCGGGTTTCTCTGTGACCACCACGCCTACATCTGCCATTCGATCGGGGCATTGCTGTCTTTGTAGGGACCCACCTCTTATGACAGGGATGCCATGAGTGGTGGAGGTGACCACATGACGTCTCTTGTTCTCCACGTGCTCTGGATTGAACTGTGTCCCGCCAAAAGGCATGTAGAAGTCCTCCCCTCCAGCACCGGTGAATGCGACCTTATTTCAACCTTATGGGATCTTGAGATCCTGGAATAGGGTGGGCCCTAAATCCCACAACTGGTGTCCTTACAAGAAGACGAGACACAGACCACACACAAGGGAAGACATTTATCTGAAGGTGGAAGCAAAATGGGGGTCATGCATCTACAAGCCAAAAAAAGGCAAGAATTGCCAGGAGCCACCAGAAGCTGGAATATGCAAGGAAGGATTCTCCTCTGAGCCTCCAGAAGATTCCAACCCCACTGACCCCTTGATTTCAGACGTCTGGCCTCCAGAATCGAAAGACAATAATTTTGTTGTTGCTGTTTTTGGTCACCGACTTTGTGGTATTTTCTTACAGCAGCTCTAGGAAACCAACACACTAGCTCATAAATGAATGTCTTTGTTTGACCAAAATGGTACAGTTATGGCTTGAATTGTGTCCTCTTCCAAAAGACGCTGAAGTCCTAACTAACACAACATTGTAAAGCAACTATACTCCAATAAAAATTAATAAAAATAAATAAATAGCCAAGAAATTTTTTTTAAAAATCTATGGCCCAAATATCCTGTCTTTGAGAATCTTGAAAATGACCCTCCATGGTCTTCTAACAAAGTTTTACTTTAGGAAAATCTGAAACAATTTTGACTTTCTTTCCTTCATGACTGCCCAAGTACCCAAAGGATTTTCTTTCCATTTTTTCTTTAAAGTCCAGTAGATCTACAAGAATATATCTTCCAGTTAGTCACTTTGTGTGGATTTTCCCAGGTACATGGTGTTTCTTTTCAATATGTAGTTTCATGTTTTGCTTTTATTTCAATGAAATTATCTTGAAAGATTAAAAAAAAAAAAAAAAAAAGACTTTGAAGTCCTAATCCCCAGTACCTGTGAATGTGACTTTATTTGCAAATAGGGTCTTTGCAGACGATCAAGTTAAGATGAGGTCATTAGAATGGACCCTAATCCAACATAATGGGGGTCCTCATGAAAAGGGGAAATTTGGAAACAGATGCACGCACACAGGAAGAGCACCATGTGAAGATGAAGGCAGGGATGGGTCTGATGTGTCTTCACGCCGAGGAACACCTAGGATTACCAGCAGCCCCCCGAGGCTGGGGGAGATGCATGGAGTAGATTGCTCCTCAGAGCCTTTAGAAGGAAGCAGCTCTGCTGAAACCTTGATTTGCGATATCTACCTCCAGAACAGCGAGAGGATGCCTTCTCTTGTTTTAAGCCCCCGTCTTGTGGCACTTAGCTACAGCAGCCCCGGGGACCAAAAGCCCTTTTATCCAGGCGATGCTTTTGCACACCCTGCAAGCATCCACTGGGTACCACGGCAGCCTCCGCAGCAGAATCAGGATGCAGGAGATCAGCTGCTCCATCCTCTCGTACCGGCACCTCCACCGCTTCTCCCTCTGTCACCCGCCGTGTGATGTAGAGCTGAGCAGGACCAGGGCACGGTCGGGTGCACACCAAGCTCTCGTTCACAGTCGAAGTCTGATGGAGGGACACCAAAGCCACGGCGGCCGAGTTACAAGGCCTCGTAGAGCTCTGTGAAGACCATGTGTGGTTTGTTTTGACTTCTGGGCAGTGGTCCCCAGTTATAGCACTGGGCAGGGAACCGACTGCCAGGACAGAGTTCAACCTTGACTCAAAATCAGTCTTCCCGCCGATCCCAAAGTTCTATTGCCTGGTCCAGCTCGTCCTTCTGGCTCTGCCCTTTGCCAGATGTATTTCTCCAGGGAGTACTATGCCCCCAGGCAACATTCAGCAATGCCTATGGTTGTCACAGTGTGGGATTGGGTGAGTCCTACCAGTAATATCTGGTGGGTGGAGACTAGGAATGCTACTCAACCCCTCACAGTGCACAGGACACCCCCTCTATACACAGTGAAGAATTACCTGGCCCCAAACATCGGTAGGGCTGTCCTAGAGAATTCCATCTCATCACTGAGCAGAGAAGAGTGGGTTGAATTTCAGGCGACCTGGGAGTTTTGACTTGGATCCCAGAAATGTGTCTCCTTTTGGTTGAAGATGCACAAAAATAACTGCAAACATTTTGACAAAATGTTCCTGAGCAGACCTGACCCAGAGCGGTAGGTATTCCTAAGTAAAAGGCAAGTACGCTCTATTCTTTTGATCTGATAAATTCATAAAGAAGTTTTGCAGCTGTGTAGCTCCAAGACAGATACTTGGCAAGCATGAATCTCACATCAAAATGCGTCAAAGTTCAGGCCACAGAGAGTGGAAATGCAAAATGGCTTTACGGATGGGTGTCTTTACACAATTCAGCACCTAGAAGTGGGCAGAAAGTTCCTCTTATTTGAAAAAGTCTTTGAGAAGAATCATTCTTACATAAGATGTCGACTGAAACATATCTTCTGAGAACATATAGAAAAATGTTTACATTAGCGACTAGAAAAGAAAAAAGATTGGCATGCAGCCAAAAAGGAGTTTACACACAGAGTCATGTTATCAGGTAATTACACATCATTTGCATCTAGAGGTAGTTACAGCTTAGTCAGAGCTATTTTCTGTCTTCTTTTTATTTTGGAGGCGGATGCCAGAGGGGGCAGAAGCACGACATTTCAGGACTGTTCCAGAGGGATTTTCAAGGCAACTGCTTTCCTGCTTTGAGACACAGCCAGCAAATGCCCCGTCTGAGCAGGCAGGTTTCAACCTACTTGTGAATGAAAGACTCCCTGTTTCCAGCAAGAGTTGTCAGAGATCCCTCTGCAAGCGTTACAGTTTGTAAATGAGAACAGAAGGTCTTCTGTAGAAACCCGAAAGGCACGGACAGCAGATGCCAGGGACTTCCTGGCCCCTTTTCTGGACAACCTAACTTGGTTTCGGTACGATCCTTGTTGCTTTGAAGAGTGAATCAGCCGGCACATGCGTGGACCGGAGAGAAGTCCTTGACTCAGAGCTGAGATCGTGTCTCCTGGCAAGAGGACCCAGAAGACTGGTCCCCCGGAGAAGCCGCCGTTCGCTGACCTGCAGCTGGCCTGGCCCAGAGACAGCCCTTCAGGTAACCGGCTTTTCTTGAGATGCCAGCGCGGCCGCTCCAGCCCGGCCAGCGACCCTTGGCAGCCCCCTAAGCACACGCGGCTGCAGGGCACACTGCAGCATCTGGCCGTATTTTAGAAGCAACTTTCTTAAAAATGGAAAGCAAAGATATCCATGTCAGATTTTTGCCTTGGGTGATCTCTACAAGGAATGCAGAATTAAGTTCAGAAAGAGAGTGCATGTAACTACACGAGATGCTAGGAGATTCTGGAGCGTGTGTACTGGACGTTGAAGCGACGCTAAGGTTAAAAACTGAGCCGGGTTTGGGAACAGGGCCCAAGTGTAGTGGAGAAATGAGACATGCTGCCTGGGGTCTGGAGGACAGCGGGGAACCAGGGGTCGTAATTCTTTCTCCCCTGGAAGAGCATCAAAGGCTACAGTATGCGTAATACTTCACTGAAGGGCTTTCTTTCTCTTTTTCTGTATCATTTTTTTTAAAATGGTCAAAGTGTTTGACTTTTTTTTTTTGGTAAGTATTCTTTTTTTTTTTTTTCAAATCTTTATCGGAGTATAATTGCTTTACATTGTTGTGTTAGTTGCAGAAGAAGCCAATAATACAAAGTGAATCAGCTATACGTATGCATATATCCCCATATCTCCTCCCTCTTGCATCTCCCTCCCACCTTCCCTACCCCACCCCTCTAGGTCGTCACAAAGCATGCAGTTGATCTCCTTGTGCTTACTGAGATATAATTAGCAGATAACATTGTGAGAGTTTGCGGCGTACAAAGGGTCAGTTTGATACATTTCTATGTTGCAATATGATTGCGACAATAGCGTTAGCTAACACTGCTATCACCTCCCATAGTTGCCATTGCTTTTTTGTGTTGAGAACAATTGAGATCTAGTCTCTTAGCAACTTTGACTCTTAACATTACAGCAGTGTTGAGTGTAATCGCTGTGGGGCGGGTTAGCTCTCCAGAATGTATTCACCTACATGTTGCAAGTTTCCATCCTTAAACATCCTCCCATTTCTCCCACCCTCCCACCCCCTGCGGACCACCACCCTACCCTCTGCTCTTTCTTTGTCTCTTTCTTATGGAAAGTTTTCTCTGGTAGCAAGGAGCCAACATGAAGAAAAGCTTGCAGTGTTCTAAGGGATAAGATGCTGTGTTCATTGGAACAGTAGACTGTGTTCCTTCTGTGTAGCTAAATATAGAAAGCCTATCACTTAAGAGGTAAACCAAAGGTTTGATAAAAGTAAACCTCGTATGACATTTCCACCATGCTCAAGCGGCGTATATACGCTCAACTCTAACCCACCAGTAGAACAAATATAACCAGTCACATTCTCCAGAAAAAGTCAGAAGAAGCCAATAATACGTTTTCTCTGGGGGAAAAAAAAAAGATTAAAATAGATGTAAAGAAAACAATCATATCTACTTTATACTATATTATATATTTTCATATTTTTATATATGATTATTGTGTATTATATATTTTATGTATACATGTATCTATACATACATATACATAAATGTATATTATTTCATATATAGATACATATAAATAAAAATGTTCATCTAGACCTCCTGAGAGGTAAAGATTTGTAGCCAAAAATTGCAAAATGGAACGAACGAAAGGGTAGGGCGAATGCCGATGGTATGAAAAGAAAGCATTTCCAGGTTTCCTCCTCTGCTCAACTTGAGATATGCCATCCGAAGTGTCCACGTGTTAAAAGAGGTCTAGTAGGCAAAGTCCCCAGTGCTCTCTCCTTCCATCAGAGAGTGGAGTAGTTTCATCCACGACATACATATTGGATGAGTCCAACTCCATGACGTTCTGGAAAAGGTAAAATTATGGAGGCGGTAAAAGGATCAGTGGTTGCCAGGGGTTCAGATGGGAAGAGGGGTGAATAGGCAAAGCACAGAAGACTTTTAGGGCAGTGAAACTACTCTATATGATACTCTAATGGGCGGGGGGTGGGGGGTACATGGCATTGTACCTTGTCCACGCATGGGATGTACAACACCAAGAACGAACCCTAAAGCTAACTCTGGGCTTTGGATGATACAGAAAGCAAACAGACACAATCACCGTGCAACAGGTCACCCACCTGTACACCAGCTACCAGAAGCAAAAAAGAGGCACCGTGTCAGGTAGCTCACACCTCACTAAAATCCTTCCTCGAAATGTATAAGGCAAATAAACAGCCTGTGCCTTGGTTCTAGACCTTGCACAGCCATGGTAGGTCTCACCAGGCGTGATGGGAACCCTCAGGCTTTATCCCAACTGAAAACTTCCCCGCTACAGAGGCAGTGACCACAGAGAGCCATCCAAAGAGACCTGTCTGTGGGGTTTCTTGCTGCCCAAGCCCTGTCCCAGTTGCATGCAATGGTCATCTGGCTGACCACAGGTGCACTGCCCTGTCCTTGCGCTGAGGAGGACGCAGCTTGGGGAGGTGTGAGAAAGCACCTGAGTTGCAAGGGAGCTTGGAAGGAACCACTGCTGTCTTGTGGGCAAGGACTAATATCCAGAGAACATGAAGAACTGGGAAACATCAGGCTAGCTCAGAAGGAGAAGGGTGGAAGCACACTGGGGCATTTCTCCTTGGAGAAGGCCCTCCATGCAGTGGTCCACGCCACTGCACACACAGCCAGCCAGCAGCTAGTCTGCACCTTCCCAGGGGACAGCTTAGATGGGGAGGGTGAAACTCCGAAAGGCTGGATGTCCCCAGCTCGGAAGCTCACCCACCACGCAAGCCAACTTCTCTTCAAACAACTCATGAGCAGAGCTTCTGGGTCACTGCAAAAGCCATGCCAGGTCAAGGGCCACTGACCCCCAGGAGCCCCAAGCTGGCTTCCCTCACGTCTTCACGGTTCCTCATGGCCACAAACAGGCTGCCAGGGACCAGCATTTTTACGACACATAATGTTGCCCAGTCACCCATCGACATTCTACCTTTATTGGGTTTCCAGGGAAACAGAGCTAGAAAGTTAGCGCAAGGTCTGATTCTCATGCATCAAGGGACAGGATTGCCAGTTATCTGCAGAAAGCAGCTGTTGTCACCAGATGGCTTTGTAGACAAGCAAATATACGTGTTCTTCCCCTTTCCTATTATTGTTTTGTACAGACAGCAGCATACCACACACTCTCTCTTGACTCTTTTTCATTTTTAATTTTTTCATTTAAAATATATTGGATAAACAGAGAATGTGGTCCATCCACACAGTGGAATATTATTTAGCCATGTCAGGGAATCCTGACACCGGCTACAACATGGGTGATCCTTGAGGACATTCACTAAGTGAAATAAGCCAGACACAAAAGGACAAATACTCTGTGATTCCACTTACATGAGCTCTCTAGATTCATCAGATTCATAGAGACAGAAAGTAGGATGATGGTCTCCAGGGGCTGGGGAGTGGGATGGGGAGAGAGTGTTTAATGTGGACAGAGTTTCCGTTTGGGAAGATGAACAAGTTCTAAAGATAGATGGTGGGGATGGCTGTATAATGATGTGAATGTGCTTCATGCCAATGACCTGTACACTTAAAAATGCTTAAGATGGGAAATTTTGTTAGGTGTGTTTACCACAATCAAAAAAATTTTTAAATATGAATTGGAAGTCATTTCATACCAATATTTTATCACTTAATTTTGCATTTTCCTTTATACTCCTGCCTCCTATATCAGGCATCAGGAATCTCTGGTCTGTTTGGCAAACTCTGCCTGTTTTTGGAAATCAAGTTTAATTGGAGGACGACAAGGGCCAGTCATCTGTATTGTCCGTGGCCATTTCCATGCTATGACGGCAGAGTGAAGTAGTAGCGACAAGACCATCTGGGCAGAAAAGCCCAAAATATTTACCATCAGCTCTTGATAAACACATGTTCTACATTCTTTTTTTTTTTTGGCCGCGCCTTGAGGCTTGCAGGATCTTAGTTCCCCGACCAGGGATTGAACCCCGGCCCCGGCAGTGAAAGTGTGGAGTCCAAACCACTGGACCACCAGGGAATTCCCTACCTTCTTTTTTTTTTTTTTTAAAGTCACATCAGGACTCAAACACAAAGGCAGACACCCCAAACCAGCTGGTTTTTCCTCGTCAGGCTGGAGCAGAATTCCAACCAGGACAGAGCCACTCCAGCTCTGCCCACAGCCTACCTCCTGTATTCTGCTGCCAGATACGTCGTTTGCACACTGGCTCCATTTCACCCAAGGGCCTCTCTCGAGGGCGTTCATGGCTTCCTCAAGCTGAAACACGTTCCACTGGAGTAGACCATCCACTTTGTCCAGAGCTTGTGCAAGGAAGAGCCGTGAGCCACGACCTTGGTGAGGCCCCAGAATTCCAGAACCTTCAGCGGAAACGTGGCTTTGCTTACTTGCTCCATGTATGGGATTCAAGATCCATCTGGACCAAACATGGTTTCTGGCAGCCACGCCTGGATCTGGAACACCTCGGGAACTTTCACCTACAGGGAGATACCTTTCTGTTCTGACCGAATGCCTCCAAACCAATCACACTCTGACCTAACCTAGAGCTAACAAAGTCCGTGTTCTACATTCTAAAGACAGCGTTCAGCATTTGTAAAGCTTTTTTAGTAGGGAAAAACATTCATTCCTTTATGAGTTTTTAGTAGTTAAGATGTTATTGATAGCCTCAGAGAGAATCAAAGTTTCCCTTCTCGTTACAGACTATTTTACTTACTGCATTAGTTCATTTTCTGCTGCCTGTGTTAATATAAACCTCTTTATTTCTTACAGGAAATACAAGGAAAGAGAGGACATGTTACACCTGGAACACTCTTGGTAAGATAGGATTATGGGCAAGCGTTCATCTTCTATGTCTGCCCCTGTGTTACTTCATGTCACTTTCTCAGAATGCATTGATAGCAAACGGATCTTTCTCGATTAGTAATTGATCACTGCCCTCCTGAGGGTTCACGATTAATATACATGTGCCGTGCACCCTTTCCTGGGAGGTACTCCCCGGCAGCTACGGAAGGAATTCCATCTCGCTCTTCCCAATCCAGCCGTGCATCAAGCCTTGCCATGGGGCAGGTGTCTGGTTTTCCGGGAAGCCCAGGACACAAATTCCACCAGATTCAGATTTCCATCTTTATTTCATGCTGCTGCTGGGGATTGGAACCCCATTGTCCTGCTATTTATCTGCGTGCCCAGGGTGGCATCCAAAGAATGAGTTGTTTTTAACTTTAAAAAAAAAAAAGAAAGAGAAAAAAATCAAATGCCTAAGAGGTGTATTCAAACTCTTCTGAAATGGGATGATAATATCAAAGTCCCCTAAAATAGCGACCCCAACTTCCCACTTACAGAAGTAGTGTAAATAAGATGGAAGCCTTGTTGGGCAGCTTGTTTTTCAGGGGCTGGCTGGCTCTGACAGTCGGTGTGCTTCTGGATTTGAAGCTCTCAGCTTGCAGCAGTCTATCTGGTTCCCGTCCAAATATCCTTCTTCTGATGGCAGACGATCTCGGCATCGGAGATGTCGGCTGCTATGGCAACAACACCATAAGGCAAGGACCAGAGAATTGCTCATCTGACACCACGGTGCAGAGGCCACTGATATCGCATCTGACCCTTGGTGTGTGCAATTCCAACTATAACAGAATTGTACACACATCCTTTCTTTGAACGCCCTTGATCCTGCCTTCTTCCCACACCTGCACTAACCCCAGCTCAAATGCATCCTGTGTATGAATAATCGTTTCACTGTTAAGTATGATCTCCATCAGCACAGCCTCTGGTGGACAATGGTTTTTAAATCCTTGCTCTTGCCTGTAAGCCAAAGACCAATATCAGGTTTACCTCACTCTCCAACCTCCATCCATCAAACCAAATCCACCCACTCACACATGATTTCAATGCTCCCGGATCAAAATCTCTGCTTCAGATAAGTCCCTGCCCTCCTCACCCCGAGATATGACATGCACATCTCCCATTGCTAGTTCACCTATCGTAAGATAAACCCACCCCATCAGCGTGGTCCCTTTCTCCTTGTCCTTGAGTACCAGCACAGGCCCTACCCTGAAGCTGCATCTGAATCCCACCCTCACGTACCACCGACAGTGTGTTGTCGTGGAGTCAAATCTTCCAGTTAGGATTAGCGTGTCCACACAGCTGTGCTTAAAATGCGTAACCAACAAGGACCTACCGTAGAGCACAGGGGGCTCCGCTCAATACTCTGTAACGACGTAAATGGGAAAAGAATGTGAAACAGCATAGATGCATGTCTGTGGATAGCTGAGTCACTGTGCTGTAGCCCTGAAACTAACGCAACATGGCTCATTCACTCCACGCTAACATAAAATAAAAAGTGAAAAAAAAAAAAGACTGTGAGTCCTAAGTGAGAAGTCACTCTGGAGTCTCAATTCTGGATCTTCTATCGTATCTGCCTCAGCACCAGTAGTATAATTGTGGAAACCTGGTAAATAATAATGCAGTGGATATTTCTTTGATGTTTCAGAAGACATTTGAAGTTTTTCCACTGCCTTTTTAAAAATTATTAATTGTTATTGGACTATAGTTGCTTTACAATGTTGTGTTAGTTTCTGCAGTATAACAAAGTGAATCAGTTATAGGTATACCTACAGCCACTCTTTTTCAGGTTTCCTTCCCATTTAGGTCACCACAGAGCATTGAGTAGAGTTCCCTGTGCGATACAGTAGTTCTCATTAGTTACCTATTTTATATATAATAGTGTGTCTATGTCCATCCCATTATCCCAATTCATCCCACCCCCCTTCCCCCCGCCCAGTATCCATACGTTCGTTCTCAACATCTGTGTCTCTATTTCTGCTTTGCAAAGAAGTTCATCTGTACCATTTTTCTAGATTACACATAGAAAAGATATTATACGGTATTTGTTTTTCTCTGTCTGACTTACTTCACTCTGTATTACAGTCTCTAGGTCCATCCACGGCTCTGCAAAGCCGTTGTCTTTTGGTCATTCCTAAGAACGCGTGCATGTGTTCATTGGTGACCGGCAGGTTTTCTGTTAAGTAGGATGTCACTATGCTTATGGAGAAAGCCTGTGTGTTTGTTTGCTGAGGAATAAAGCAGTTAATGTTTCCGTCTGTAGGACGCCGAACATTGACGGCCTTGCCGCGGATGGCTTGATGCTCACGCAGCACATTGCTGCTGCTTCCGTGTGCACACCAAGCAGAGCTGCTTTCCTAACAGGCAGATACCCTCTCCGATCAGGTTTGTCCTTCCTCCTGTCTAACCACACAGTGGACAGGCACATGTTCTTTTTCACTAATCATGTGTGGATTCTCCAGCACAGTGGGAAGAGAGTGCTCTAAGTCCCCCATATTTTTGACCATCAGATTGGAGTCAGTAAGAGCTATAGATAATGAGGTGACACCGGTAGAACCTGGTGCATTTGATTGTCTCCTGTGATATGGATGACTGTATAAGGCAGATGTTGGCGAACTTTTTCTCTAAAGGGCAAGATATTAAATACTTTCATCTTTGTGGGCCATATAGCCTGTGATACAACTACACAACTCTACTGTTGTAGCTTGAAAGCATCTACAGACCTTACATACATAAATGAGCATGGCTGTGTTCTGATAAAACTTTATTTATGAGCACTGAAATTTAAATCTCATATAGTTTCATATGCTATGAAACATACTACTTCTTATTTTTTCCCCAACCATTAAATAAAACGTACAAAACCATTCTCCACCTACAGGGGTTAGGCAAACAGGTGGTAGGCAGCATTTGCCCCAGGGGGGCATAGCTTTTCAGCCCCTAGTATAACATACATAATAATCTACCCCGAGGGGTATTAAGGGACCTAACAGGCAATATCATGACTCTGGTTGTGCAAAAGTTTAAGTAACCAAATATGTTTAATCTGAAGAAGAAGGGATAGGGGTCTTCGAAGATTGTTTTCAAATCTCTGCTCGCCCCGTGGAAAAGGAATTTCTTTTGCTCTCTGTGGCCCCAAGAAAAAGATCTGAGACCTCGGAATGATTTTAAAGAGGGAAATACATCGACAGAATATTTCTCCCATTCCACCACAGGGGCTCCAAAATCATCCTCTTTTGTATTAAAAGTCATGCAGACCTTTTGTTATAAAGTTCTGGGGTTTTTGGTTGGTTGGTTTTTGGTTTGGGTTTTGGTTTTAGTTTTGTTTTTTGGGGGGTTTTTGGTTTGTTTTCTTTTGTTTCTTTGTTTTTGTTTTTTTGGCTTTTTTGTTTTCTTTTGTTTGTTTTTGGGGGGTTTGGGGTTTTTTGGTTTTTTGGTTTTGGGGTTTTTTAATTTGTTTTTCAGAGGGGTTTTGAGGGTTTTTTTGGTTTTTTGTTTGTCTGTTTTGGCTTTGTTCTGTTTTTTTCTCCCAGGCTTCTATCTCCCTGGGGATTTGGGTAGAAAGCAGACTAAAAGTTTGAAAGTCTGTATGATGTCCTTCTGCCCTTTGACCCTGAGGCTGACTCCTGGGAGTAGGGACAGACTTCAGACCCTGTATCAGTCAGAGTTCTCCAGAGAAATAGAACCAACAGGACCTGTCTATCTATCTATCTATCTACCTATCTATGTATCTATCTATCATCTATCTATCATCTATCTGTCGATCATCTATCTATCATCTATCTATCTATCCATCTATCATCTATCCATCCATCTATCATCTATCATCTGTCTATCTATGTATCCATCTATCATCTATCTATCATCTATCTACCTATCTATCTATCCATCTATCATCTATCTATCATTGATCTATCAATCTATCAGCTATTTATTTAGGATCTACCATCTCTGTCTCTTACTCTGTAAAGAGATTTATTTTAAGGAACTGGCTAGTGTGACTGTGTGGTTGGCAAGTCCAGAATCCTCAGGGCAGGACATTAGGCTGGAGACGCAGGTGGCGTCTGGTATTGCAGTCTTGAAGCAGAATCCCTTCTGTGTCTGGAAACCTCAGCTTTTGTCCTGGAGACCTCCAACGGATTGGGTGAGGCCACCCACCTGCACGGGGGTCACTTCCTTTAGTTGAAGCCGACTGATTGCAGATGTTAACCAAATCTACAAAAAACTTTCACAGCAACACCTAGACCCATGGCTTAGTGTTTGCATGACTGGGGACCGTACCTTGGTCAAGTTGACCCATCAAAGTGACCCACAGAGACCCTCCTATATATAGTTCTCTGGAACCTACTCAGGGAAGAATAAATCCTGGACAACATAAGCTGAAACACCCCAACTTTCTTTGTCCTGACCAAGAACTATTTGGTTTTCACTAGCCTTCATTGAACCGACGCATTCTTGAGGTTTTGGAAAATCTCAGAATTCTCCACATTCCCAAAGCATGATCACTGAGAACTTCATTCGCTCTTTGAACCAAGTGGATCCTCTCTGATCAGACTGAGCTGCAGTCATCAAAAAGGTCTAGGAGGCAAACAGCATCTTCTGAATCTTTGGTTCTCAACTGTACACTGCAGAGCTTTATAAAAATATTGAACCTACATTTTTAAATGATTGGGTAGAGGTCCTGAATCTATCAGGGTCAGGATGAATTATATCCGTGGTTCCCTGCCTTTTCAGCACATTAGAATCATTTGTGGGGGGACCTTTTAACCATTCCAAATTCCACCCCAGACCAACTAATATCACAATCTCTGCGGTGATATGATAACCAGGTGTCAGGATATTTTAGAAACCCCTCCCATGATTCCAATGTGCAGACCAGTTTGAGAAGCACCGGATTCCATCAAGAGTTTAGTGAAATCATAAAATCATTTTTAATTCTGTTTTCCTTTTCATTTAATTCTCTTTCGGTTTATAACCTTCACATAGCAGGACCGTAAGTCTTCTCACTAACATTTTCAATTAATGAATCATTTCCTTTGCTGACAAAAATAAAACCCATGAGGCCAACCCAAGTTGGAAGAAAATTTTCAACTGAATTTTGAATAATGGAGATTTCCACCAAATGTTCTAAGTTAAAGTGATAATAATGAGGATACAAATCGATGTCTGATTGTAACATTTCTTTAAAAACGATTGATCAAAGGTATGGTGTCCAGTAATGGTTATCGTGTTCTTCAGTGGACGGGCGTATCTGGAGGACTTCCGCCAAATGAAACAACTTTTGCAAAAATATTGAAAGATAAAGGCTATGCCACTGGACTTATAGGTATGGACATTTTCTAAGTATTAAGCACATTACTTTTTTTTAACATCTTTATTAGAGTATAATTGCTTTACAATGGTGTGTTAGTTTCTGCTGTATAACAAAGTGAATCAGCTATGCATATACATGTATCCCCATATGTCCTCCCTCTTGTGTCTCCCTCTCACCCTCCCTATCCCACCCCTCTAGGTGGTCACAAAGCACTGAGCTGATCTCCCTGGAGCACATTACTTTTATAGGGAGTTTATAGTCAAGTAAGAAGTTTGGAAATGAAATAGTTGGGACACAGTGGGATTTCTCACTGGACAGAAAGCCCACGCATGCTGGAATCATGTTACTACCCACATTGCTTCGTGCAAAGCAGATGCTCAAGAAATATCAGCTTAATGACATATTTGGCATTTCATACAATTTTCTGAGGCACCATGATTTAAAAAATTAGAAGTTTTGGGGTGGAGGGATAGATTGGGAGGTTGGGATTGACATATACACACTGCTGTATTTAAAATAGACAACCAACAAGGACCTACTGTAGAGCACAGGGAACTCTGCTCAGTGTTATGTAACAACCTAAATGGGAGAAGAATTTGAAAAAGAAGAGATACATGTATATGTATAACGGAGTCACTTTGCTGTACACCTGAAACTAATACCACATAGTTAATCCACTGTACTCCAATATAAAGTAAAAATTAAAAACAAAAATAAAAATACAACTGCAAATCATCTACAAGACAGCTTTGGTGGCATCACAGGTGTGACAGTAACAAGTTTTCCACAGAATGCAAAATCCAGTTCCAAGCTCCCCACTGCAACCCACATGGAATTCTAAACTAGGTGACAAACAATAAGAATCAGGCAACTCACAGATATTTTAAACGATAATCAGGTGTAGAAAGATTTCAACTATATGCCAGTTCTGACTTTTTACTCAATACAATGAAGAGTTTTATGAGCAATCCTTTCCTGAGGTATCTGATCATACGAAGTCATGATAAAAGCAAAAATAAATCCATTAATGATCTTTCAAAACATTAGCATTTTTTTCTAATTTTACCAAATTACCAAAAATTTTCATAATGCTGTTTTTCCCCATTTCCTGCCTAGAAATGTGACTACACAGCTTAGAACCTTCCTCTCTGCTTCCATAAGGAGCAGGCTTATCTTTCTATACATCAACAAACCACTTCCGTCATGTGTAGTATGAATTAAAATTAGGGACGGCAGTTACTTGAAAGGGGCCCAAGGAGTCATGATCATTATCGTGTTACAGTAATAAATTTTGCTAACAGTCTCCTTTGTTGATCAGAAAGAGCAAAGCTAACTCTTTAGCTCTTTGAATATAGAATCCAATAGATTCGTGGATATTGCTCGGGAAATCACATGAGGTTTTCTGGGTGATGGACCCCATTGGGCTGCTGAGAAGGTACACAGAGCGTATCAACACTGCGGCAGTGACAGCACGGAAGCTAATCACCTTCCACTGATTGAACACGACAGGTGGGGTCTGCAAAACCTGTCACCCACCACCACCCCGACTATGATTATAACGAATTAGCAAAGGGACGGAGAATTCTGAAGTCAGGAAATCTTTCGCTCACGCTGGTCACATCAGATGGAGTTTTCTAGAGCAGTGTGACCACTGTGTGCCTTGATTATTGCTCTCCTGTAGACAGTCTCAAAGTCAGGTGGAGTCGACTGAATAAGGGTCACCAAAGATAGCAGGTCCTAAATGCTGGAACCTGCAAATATAACCTTACATAGGAAAAAAGGGTCTTTGCAGATGTGATTAAGTGAAGGATCTTGAGATGAGGAGATGATCCTGGATTATCCAGGTTTCCTTATATACAAGGACAAGGGTCCTTTCAAGGGGGAGACAGACACATATCTGACTACAAAGAGGAGATAGTGAGACCATTGAGGCAGAGACGGGAGGGATGCGGCCACAAGGTCCTCATCCCCTTGAAGTGACCTGGCCGGGCTGTGGTACAAACAACAGCAAACACTACCCCCACGTCCTCTACATCCCCGCCTCATCCCACCACCCAGCAGAGAGCCTAGAACTTGGCAAGCACACCATACCTACTCCCCCAGGGATGATCGGACCGTTGTCACGTGTGCATACTTCTTGCCTTTCAGGAAAATGGCATCTGGGTCTCAACTGTGAATCCTCCGATGATTACTGCCACCACCCGCTCAGCCATGGCTTTGACCATTTCTACGGAATGCCGTTTTCCATGATGGGAGACTGTGAGCCCTGGGAAATGTCTGAAAAGCGCGCAGGCTTGGAGCGTAAACTCAACGTCTGCTCGCATGTCATGGCGTTGGCCGCCTTTACGCTCGCCGTTGGGAAACTCACCCGCCTGGTAGCGGGCTCCTGGACGCTGGTCATCTGCTCAGCCATCGTGGCCCTCCTGTTCTTCACGACCTCCTATTTCGTGGGTGCCCTGATCATTCACGCGGACTGCTTTCTGATGCGAAACCACTGCATCACCGAGCAACCCATGTGCCTTCAAAGGACGACAGCTCTTATGCTCAAGGAGGTCTCATCCTTTGTCCAAAGGTGAGTGTCAAAGGTGGCTTCAGGAGGAAAATGAATTCGGAATCTGCTTCTTCTCTAATGGGTACTGGCGTGGTGAAATGGTCCCAGCTCAGAAAGACATTTTTTGGTAAAATGGGGCATAAATGATGTTCCCTGGAACTCAACTGGATCCATTGAAACAACTGACCAGTCAGCTGAAATTTGTTGCTGTTCCCTCTTATTTTAGAGGCAGACCAGGGAATTCCCTGGGGGTCCAGTGGTTAGGACTCTGAGCTCCCACTGCAGGGGGCACGGGTTCAATCCCTGGTCCGCAAGCCACGTGGCATGGCTAAAAAAAAAAAAAAAAAAAGAGCCAGTCCAATTCTTTGAGTACCCCTGGTTACCACAGGGGTGGTATCTAATGAACATATGAAACTGAATCATCTGTAGGTTTTGCAATAAATTCTAAGTATTTTTAAAGCTCTGTCATCAGGACCAAGTGGTCCTGTGGCTAACTTCAGCCTGGATGTAAATGTGAGTGACAGTGACAAAGAGACTTACCAGGCCAGACCAGGAGGGACTCAATGAAAAGCTACACCAAACAGAGGCCACTTCGTGCTCCCCAAAGGAGTTCCAGTAAAGCGGGTGACTCCATGGAACCCCAGCTTACTTGGGTGGTGATCATGTTCTGGAACATTCTTAGAGAGTTCTTGATGGAATTGCCAAATATGGGTCAGGTCTGAAGGGAATACTTTGCTTTCAAATTAAAACAAGCTAACCTGATGTGTCCTAATTAAGTTTAAGAGCTTCACCTTTGCTTCTGTCCTTTAAGGGTATAGATTAGACCATAAAGATCAGGTGAAGACAGGGGAAGATAAGGAATTGTCTAGATTGGGGAGAATCAACTTGAGATTAATAACCCCATATACATCATTTTGAAAGTGTGTTTTTTCATGACTATTCCACATCCTAAACTTCATTGCATAAGAGCAGTTGTAAAGAAAACTGAATGTGCAAATCACTTATTCTTTCAGCTAAGTTTGAAATAGAAAAATATACTGAAATAACAATAAAATAAAAGTCAGACCAGATGGCATCCCGGTATTCTATTTTACTTTCAGTCATCCGAAGTCCATAGAGTTGGAAAACGATAATCAGGAAGAAAAAGACGTATAAAATCGGTGTGGAGGGAATTCCCTGGGGGTCCAGTGGTTAGGACTCTGAGCTCCCACTGCAGGGGGCACGGGTTCGATCCCTGGTCGGGAAGCTGAGATCCCACATGCCGCGGCATGGCCAAAAAATAAAACATTAGTGTGGACTTTTCAATAGACTTTAGAAGGAAGAAAGTCATCACACTGAAGATTCTCAGACACAGGAACGTGGTGCCGTGGAACAGATCTACGCATTTGCTTCTGGTGGGTAGAGCAGCAAAGTCACGTATCTGAGTAAGGACGTGACAATGGAGATTTGTATTTAGCAGCTGTAGGAGCTCAATCTCAGGTTGACCGAAAAATAACTCCCATCACATTGTATGTACTTTCAGAAACAAGCAAGGACCTTTCCTCCTCTTCGTGTCCTTTCTACACGTGCACACCCCCCTTATCACTACCGAGAACTTCCGAGGGAGAAGTCCCCATGGGCTGTACGGGGACAACATAGAAGAGATGGATTGGATGGTGGGTAGGTACCTGTTCCAGGTGAGGAAGTGACGGTTCCTCGTCCAGAAACTGCAGGAGGGAAGGATGTAAAGCATGAGAAGACCAGACTGCTTACGGTTACCGATAGGAGAGGCATCCTTTGAACGTCGAGGGTCCTCCTCACTCTTGTGTTTTATTTCTCTTTCTTGGATGGGTTGATTTTCTCTTCTCCCCCCAGGAGAATGTACAACGCCTGTGGGTTGGGACTGCCTTGCCTTCTTCTCCCACTGCATCCCCTGGGTTTAGAACAGTGCCAGGTGCGAAAAAGTGCACATTTCCTGACTGAGTCAGCGCTTGAATGCCTGTGTGGGCGTGGATGCAGCCACTTGGCTGATTCTCCGACAAGGGCTCGGTACCCCTGGGTTTCCATGGTGATGCGCTGCAGAGTAATCACCCTCAGAGATTTTAGAGAAAATGTACCTTAAAGAATCTTTTCACAACATCATCTTGGATGATGTATGATTCATCATACTGTAAAAAGAATCTTTTCACAACATCATCTTGGAGTAAAAAGTATGATTTCGGTCAACTGTTGGGGAAAATGAGAAAAATTGGAAGACAGTTGTGCAATTACTCATGTCAAATCTCTTCCCCGGAGGGCCCGGCCCCATTCCCTTCGAGACAAATTCACTCATCTTTGGGTAGAAAAGATTAAGAATGACTGGAAAATATAGGCTGTTTTAGGTGATGTCAAACATTGAGTGTTTAAAATGGAATTTCCAACACCACAATTTGGGAAAAAATATTTTAAACGAATAAATGTACAGATGTATGTAATCGAATAAGTATTGAATGATAAAGACTGAAAATTTACAGTACAGGGTTAAGACCCCGTAAGTTCATCACGATAAGGAACTCTTCACGAGATACATTTAGAGAATCTTTTCTTTTTTTAAAAATTTTTATTGGAATGTAGTTGATTCACAATGTTGTGTTAGCTTCTGCTATACAGCACAGTGAATCAGTTATACATCTACATATATCCCCTCTTTTTTAGATTCTTTTCCCATGTAGGCCATTACAGAGTATTGAGTAGAGTTCCCTGTGCTACACAGTAGGTCCTTATTAGTTATCTATTTTATATATAGTAGTGTGTATATGTCAATCCCAATCTCCCAGTTTATCCCTCCCCCTGCCTTCCCTCCCCCCGCCTTGGTAACCATAAGTCTGTTTTCTACATCTGTGACTCTATTTCTGGTTTGTAAATAGGTTCATTTGTATCATTTTCTTTTTAGATTCCACATATATAATATTTGTCTTTCTTCTTACTCACTTCACTTACTATGATAATCTCTAGGTCCATCCATGTTGCTGCAAATGGCATTATTTCATTCTTTTTTATGGCTGAGTAATATTCCATTGTATATATGTACCACATCTTCTTTATCCATTCCTCTCTCGATGGACACTTAGGTTGCTTCCATGTCCTGGCTATTGTGAATAGTGCTGCTGTGAACATTGGGGTGCATGTATCTTTTTTGAATTATAGTTCCGTCTGGGTATATGCCCAGGAGTGGGATTGCTGGGTCATATGGTAACTCTATTTTTAGTTTTTTGAGGAACCTCCATACTGTTCTCCATAGTGGCTGAACCAGTTTACACTCCCACCAACAGTGCAGGAGGGTTCCCTTTTCTCCACACCCTCTCCAGCATTTATTGTTTGTAGATTTTTTTGATGATGGCCATTCTGACTGGTGTGAGATGATACTCATTTTAGTTTTGATTTGCATTTCTCTAGTAATTAGCGATGTTGAGCATCTTTTCATGTGCCTATTGTCCACGAAGAATCTTTTCAGTGTCTCCCCTTTCTCTCTGTCCCAATTTAAAACTCAGTCAAGCAACTGAATGATACATTTTTTTTAACAAAAATCATTTAGAATGTAGGTTGGTGGAGCTCAGATTATTAGGGCAGGGAAACTCTTCTGTCTGACACTATAATGCTGGACACAAGACATTGCACATTTATCAAAACCCACAGAATGCACAACACAAAGAGTGAACCCTAATGTAAACTATAGACTTTAGTTAATAACAGTGTATCAATATTGACTTATCAATTATAACATTGTTCAGCTAATCTATAAACCTAAAACTGTTGTAAAAGCCAAAATCTATTAATGAAGGGGGAGGAAAATCAATAGGGATACAAATTTTAAAATCCTTGTCCAAAAGAAAGCAACTAAAGAGGAAGAAATGGTCAAAGTACAGACGGAACAAAGAGAAAAAAAATTAAAAGCAAAACACAAACAAACAAAAAGAAGCAATATGGTTGATTTAAAACTAATCGTATAGAGACTTCCCTGGTGGTCCCCTGGTTAGGACTCCATGCTTCCACTTCAGGAGGCCCAGGTTCAATCCCTGGTCGGGGAACTAAGATCCCACAAGCCGCAGCATGGCCAAAAAAAAAAAAAAATGCAGACCTGGTCAGACTGTATAAAAAAGCAACACCCAAACACCAAAGAAATACACTCATTTTAAAAAATCTGTAACTTTTAACCAACCACCTTCACCCATTTTTTCCCACCCCTCACCCTCACCTGCAGTAGCCACCAATCTGTTTTCTCTTTCTGTAGGTGTGGCTTTTTGGATCCCACATATAAGTGAGATCACACAGCATTTGTCTTTCTCTGTCTGACATATTGCACTGAGCACAATGCCCTCAGGGTCCACGCATGTTGCTGCAAATGGCAGGATTTCCTTCTTTCTCAAGGCTGGATAATAGTCCGTTGAATGTCTACACCACATTTTCTTTATTCATTCATCCATCGATAGACACTTGGGTTGCTTCCATGTCTTGGCTATTGTGAATACTGCTGCTATGAACATGGGGGTGCAGATATTTTGTATGTGACTCTAAGAAACTTAGAACTGCCACTGAAAACTCTTCTTCATCCATGTACAAATGCCTTTATCAGTGGCCTTCCTAGCCTATCCTGCTCCCTATCCTTTTTTCTCTGTAATCTTCTTTTGCCTCACTTTTAAGGGCTCACGACGTTGTCCTATGCAGCATGTACACTTGTAGCTTTCCTGAAACTTTTTGGAAACAGGATTGGGCACGCACAAAGACATTTATCAATCTTAGATCAAGGATGCTTAGAATAACACAGTTATATTACTGCTTACTCCCATTATGCTTTAATACTAAAGACTCATTTTAATGAAGCGTTCCAAAATCTGGTTTAAGAGTTTCTTCTATTCTGACTGGCACAAACGCATCTATTCTTTGCAGGGCAGATCCTTGATACTTTGGACACGGAAGGTTTGACCAATAGTACCCTCGTTTATTTTACGTCGGATCACGGGGGTTCCTTAGAGGCTCAGTTTGGAAACAATCAATATGGTGGCTGGAATGGGATATATAAAGGTAAGGGTGAGACGTTCCCAGATCCATGAGGACTGTCTTTATCTCTTCCCAGTAATTCCCAACCCTTGCTCTGGAATGGGAGTTTACAAAGCAAAGTCACAAAAACCAAAGGAACCCAAATGATTGTTGTGGTCAACAGAATAATGTCCCCAAAGATATCCATGTCCTGACCCCCGTGTGGTGGAAAACCAACACCAAGATTAATAAATAAAACAAAATCTATGCTCTGCCAGGGAGGAATGAAATGTCATCATGTAATTAAAGAGGGAGGGAGAGAAAGAGAGATTTAAAACAAATGGAAAGGTTAAACCACCCGGGTAAGCAACCACTTTGGATTTTCAATCACATTCTTTCCTGTTCATGTTTGAACACAGGTGGCAAAGGCATGGGCGGCTGGGAAGGTGGGATCCGGGTCCCGGGGATACTCCGGTGGCCCGGGGTGCTGCCCGCTGGCCGCGTGATCCACGAGCCCACCAGCCTGATGGATGTCTTCCCCACTGTGGTCCAGCTGGGGGGTGGCCAGGTGCCCCATGACAGGTACAGAGCAGCCCAAAGAAGGCAGTTGCGTTTTGTGTAGAGCCAACATGTATGTCAAACATCACTGTCACTTTCGTTTGGCATAAAACATCCGTGAGATCAGTATCTGGAAAAACGCTCATCATTCTCTGCTGGGATCCAATGTCTGCTTCATTTTATGCACAAAATGTCCTTCTCTTCTCCTCAGTCTTAAGTGGAGCCATTTGATTTTAAGGATGCTTGTCACTGAAATGCATCAATGAATTTACTAACGATTCATCACAAGTGATTCCTTTTGATGTAGCGTGGTAGGAACTTTTCATGATCCCAGTTTTTCTTATTTATTTATTTATTTATTATTTTATTTATTTATTTTTGGCTGTGTTGGGTCTTCGTTGCTGCACGCGGGCTTTCTCTAGTTGTGGCGAGCGGGGGCTACTCTCCTTTATGGTGCGTGGGCTTCTCATTGCGGTGGCTTCTCTTGTTGCAGAGCATGGGCCCTGGGCACGCGGGCTCAGCAGTTGTGGCTCGCGGGCTCAGTAGTCGTGGCTTGTGGGCTTAGTTGCTCCGCGGCACGTGGGATCTTCCCGGACCAGGGCTCGAACCCGTGTCCCCTGCATTGGCAGGCAGATTCTTAACCACTGCACCACCAGGGAAGCCCGATTCCAGTTTTTCTTCCTTTAAAAATTATAGAAAATTTGGGAGGAATAGAAAGAAAATAAAATTATTTCATAAACTTGACAACGTATAGATGAATACATAATTAAGTTATATGATACCTATATACTATATATATTTAGATATATTTTATATATATTTTTTATATATTTGTATAAAATATGTCAGTATATATCTATAGATATATATGTACATATCTATATATGTTTAGACACTTTATGCATGGACAAAAATTTTAATGGCTTTACAGTATTCTTTCAACTAACCTCTTACAGGTGGACATTAGCCCTGTTCTTTTTTGAAAAAAAACTGGCTTTGTCATTTTACTGCCTGTCATAATTATCTTCTTAGTAAAAATCCCTGGAAGTTGAATTCCTGGGTCAAAGTGTATGGGCATTTACTAAATCTCTTGATACATTTTGTCAAATTGTTCCCTAGGAATTGCTACTGGCCATATGTGAGAGTATCTATTTTTAAAATAATAGAACTAAAATCAATTTAATTTATACATGTAATTTATTTATTATATATATAAACGACACATACAGTATGTGTGTATGCACATATACATATATATGTGTGTTTTCATTTCCATTGCTTTATCAGCAGAGATGTTGAATATTACAGACCTATAGTTTACATTCTCCTGTTTTCTCTTTTCTTACATTGAATATCATGTCTCTGGTTGATTTTCTTTTCTCCTAATTGGCTGCTGATTTTTAATATTAATTTATAATATCTCATTTGTTTTAAAAATAAAAATTTGTCCATCATGTATATCACAAATGTGTTTTGCTAGAAGATAAAATTCAGCTATATATTGTTGCTTGGTTTTATTTATATATACATTTATATATATTTATACACACACATATGTAAACATATGTGTGTATGTGTATATGAATACACGTTTGGAAATGATATATATTGTGTATATACATAGTGTCTATATATATGTGCTATATATATGGTGTGTCTATGCGGTATGCATATATTTTATGTATATATGGTGGGTATATATATCACATATCTATGGTATATGTATATGGTATGTGTATATGTATATATATTGTATATACAGTATATATAATATATAGTGTATATATTGAATATATAATACATATATTGTGTATATATTATATATTGCATATATATTGTATATATGTATATTTGTGTATAATGATATATATTGTGTATATAATGTATATATATTTTTATATAATAATGTATATATGTACACTATATATGCATATATATTTCTTTTATTATATATATTTATGAAATGATTCCAGGTCTTGTTGAAGAATACCGCATATTCTATAACGACTTAAAGCTCAAATCAATATAAAACCAAGCAGGTGTTTCCATTTTGTTCACCTATTTGTGCCTTCAGAATAAGGCTGGGTGGACCATTACTTCAGCCGAGCAAGCTGGACCCTCCAAGATCTTTTAGCCAAAGGCGCTGTGTGCAGGCGGATGGTATGCTGACTGCCCCAGGGCTGCCCTGGGCTTGTTAAGGCTCACGCCCCCCTTCCAGCAGCCCCGCCCTGAGTCCCTGTGTTCCTGCCTGTAGGGTGATTGACGGCCGGGACCTGCTGCCCTTGCTGCTGGGGACAGCCCAGCACTCGGGCCACGAGTTCCTGATGCACTACTGCGAGAGCTTCCTGCACGCAGCCCGGTGGCACCAACGGGACGGTGAGTAGCCTGCATGAAGGACTCACGTCTTGGCCTCCGTTCTCATTTTCTGCTTCTTTATGGCTTGCATTTCCACACGAGCTCCTTTATTTCCTTCTTGGCGGTATTTTTCTTCTGACGCCGGCAACGTCCTTTAGCAGTCGATCATCCTGTGGTGATCGGAAGGGAATTCTATGGTTTAGCCTATGGCTATGGCTTTCCTGTCCCCCAGCCCCATGAGGTGAGGTGCAACTTTTATCATCACACACACACACTTGTACACACACAGGTGTTCCAACCTGATTCTAACCTTTCTAGTCTGTCCTCTTGATGTGCATTTGCTTTCCATGTGTCCTAACTTCATGACACCATCTCATATCTGTTATATTAATGATAACTTTGTAAAACAAGCAGTGACATGTTTAGTGAATAATTTTTGCATCTCAAACTTTTCTGGGCTGTTTTGGCCCAACGGTCCTTTCAAAAGAATTGTAAAATCATTTGCAAGTATTTTGTTTTAATCCCACAGGAATATCAGTGGCCATTGTCTTCAACGTATAAATGATTTTGGGGGGAAAGTAGTATCTTTACAATATCAAGTTTTCCCAAACTGAGGCATGTTATGTCTCTGCACTTCTTATTTAACAACTATTCGTTTTACCAAGTACTTTATTCCCTTACCAAGTCATTTCATTGTATTTTAATTGCTTCCATATTTATAGCTAGATTCTCCATCATGGTCTGACTGGAGTTGCTTGAGGTTTTCTGTTTCTATGAATCTGATTCTATGAATTTTTTTAAATCCAGCTCTTGGATTTACTAAACAACTGTATTTTTAAATTTTCTAACTGCTTGAGTTCTGCCTCCACCTTGGTCTGTGATAACAGACTTTCAGCTCTTTGAGTTTCTTCTCTTTTCTTCATTTCTGTTTCCCTTTCTATTATTCTGCCTTGCCCTGACATTTTCTCTCTTTTTTGTGGATTTGCCTTAAGGACTTGGTTTTCTTCCAGGGTTTGGGAAGGCTGATAGACCTCTTGCAATTCAACTCACACTTTTTTCTTTATGCCTCTAAACCATTCTCTGGACATGTCCAGTTGTCTGAAACAAGAATAAAAGGATACCTTTTGGAATCTCCCTTATTTGAGGAAGTTACCAATAGATTTTTAAAAAATCTACCTCCTTTTCCTGTCCATCCTTTTCAGTAGTATCATCATCTGGGATGATTTTTATTGCTACATTTTTGGGTTTTTAAGAATTACATATCATAGATTTCCTCTTTTAAGATTTTTTTAAAAAACTTTCATTCAGGGAGTTCCCTGGAAGTCCAGGGGTTAAGACTCCGTGCTTCCACTGCAGAGGGGGACGGGTTCAATCCCTGATTGGGGAACTCAGATCCTGCATACCATGGGGCGTGGCAAAAAAAAACACAAACTTTCATTCAATTACCTAGCACAATCTACAACTATTTATGCTTACAGATAATTTTTATTGCTACATTTTTGCTTTTTTAAACTTACATACTATAGATTTCCCCTTTTACAATTTTTTAAAAAACTTTCATTCAATTGCACAGTTCAGTCTACCAGCATTTATGCTTAGGGATGATTTCTATTGCTACGCTTTTGATTTTTTTAAGTCGCATACTATAGATTTCCCTTTTTAAGGGTTTTTGTAAACTTTCCTTCAGTTCCACAGCCCAACCTTCAAGCGCTGCGGTGAGTGGCACCGATACCTGGGATCAACGTCCGTCCTCTTTTCCTTTACCCAGTGGCTGCCCCATTACTGAACCTCTCTTCTCTCAGTTATTGGGCAAATATCTCAATTTTTTTTCAAGGTAGATAGAGAATGTGTTCCTACTTTCTTTTTTTTTTTTTAACTTTTTGTTTTTCGGCCATGCCACGTGCCATGTGGGATCTTAGTTCCCCAACCAGGGATCGAACCCGTGCCCCCTGAATTGGGAGCGTGGAGCCCTAACCACTGGACCGCCAGGGAAGCCCCCTGTTCCTACTTGCCATGTCTCTTCGAAGGCCCCCTCATCGGCCTCGCCAGGTCCACTCTTCATCCCACTCCCATTGTCCACTTGGCCCTCCATGAAAACCTTTCCAGGACCACCCACCATACCGATTCCTCCCTGTGACGTGAGCCAGCCCCTCCCCTTCTCTGGAACAAGAGCTCTGACCCTAGGAGCCCCCAGTCACCAAGCTCCAGCAGAACCATGCCCTGTGATTCTAGAACCTGCAGTTACTGCCTCAGGGCCCTTGCACGACCCGTCCCTGCCATCGAGAACATCCTCAGAAGGCTGACCATCCTCCGTTCTTGACCTTCACGTCCCGCCTCCACTATTACCCCACCCTGCACCTTGCACACACACAAACCTCCGCGTCCAGCTTCCATCACCTGGACCGCTTGTATTTTCTTCCAGGCATTCGGCACTCTTGGCAGTTTTCTCATTTCTGGTGTTTATTTACCACTCTCTGGCCTGAGCCCCTCCCTAGGACTCTGTGTGTCTTCTCTCTGCACTCATTTGCTGAACAATGAAAACAATCACGGACATTGAATGAGTGTCCGCCCGATGCCAATGAACTCATTTTACCCTGAAAACCCCAGCAGATGACAATTCCTGTCCCCAGTTCACAGGTGACAGAACTGACACTTGTTAAGACAACAGGTCGTAGGGCTTCCCTGGGGGTCCTCTGGTTAAGGCTCCACGCTCCCAATGCAGGGGGCCCGGAGTTCCATCCCTGGTCAGGGAACTAGATCCCACATGCCACAGCTAAGACCCAGCGCAGCCAAATAAATAAATGAATTAATTTAAAAAAAAAAAGACAACAGGTCACCATAAATGCTTAGAAGGGAACAGAAGCCAGAGATTTTAATCGTGGTCCCATAAAAACACCAACCCACAGTGGTGCCAGCCTGGGAACCAGGGCTCGGGCAGGGAAATCTGGTGGCTGTTGGGACGAAGGGAACGGGATGCCCGTCTGAGCACAGGTCTTGGTTGCCCACACTTGCTGGCTCCACGGGGATCCCTGGCCTCATCCTCCTCTCCTGCCCAGGTCCCAGGAGCAGCCCCAGCACCGCCCCGCCCCCCTCCCTGGTCCCTGGTCCTGCTCCAGTATCCAAGGGAACCCTCCCGCCTGGTCCTGGAAGAGGCACGACCACCAGAGTCCCTCTCACTGCCCTCTGGTTGCACGTGTGGCTTCCCCAGACTTGCTGCCCTGCGAGGATGCCGGGGGTGCCAGAGGGAGAGCGGGGGGCCTCCTTCCCCAAGCAGCAGGAAGCCGCAGGGCTCAGGCTGTGCGGTTCTGGGTCTGACCCGCGGCCGGGGGGCAATGCTGGTGTGAGGACAGCCTCAGCCTCTCCTTCCATTTGGTCAAAATCGCTTCCTGAGGCTGAGCTAGGTCTGGTGCCAGCTGACCTCTAGTTAATAAGTCTTCTCAGACGCTGGAGGATGTCTGTTACAGATGCGTGCTGCTCTCTCCCCCCCTTCTTTTCTTCCTTCTTTCCTTCTTTCCCTCCTTCCTTCCCTTCCTTCCCACCTTCCTTTCCTTCCTTCCCTCCTTCCTTCCTTCCTCCCCTCCTTCCTTCCTTCCTCCCCTCCTTCCTTCCCTCCTTCCTTCCCTCCTTCCCTCCTTTTCTTGGTGGAACCTTCACAGCTAGAGAGAAGCTCGGGAAAAACATCACTGAGAACAGCTACTGCCCTCTTAAACCTCAGAGAATTCACTTAGGAAACCACTGACCAGACAAGTAATTCATTCTTTTTCGTAAACAGCTCTGTGGCGCTGTCATTCACCATCTTAGCTCGGGCTGCCAGAACAAAATACCACAGACCAGGGAGCTTAAAATAACGCACACTGATTTCTCACAGTTCTAGAGGCTGGAAGTATGAGATCAAGGTGCCAGCACGGTCTGGTTCTAGGGAGGACTCTCTTCTGGGTCAGATTCGGCCACCCTCTCCCTGTGTCCTCATGTTGGGGAGAGAGAGCTCTGGCCTCTTCCTCTGCTTATAAGGACACGAATCCCATCCTGGGGGCCCCACCTTCACAACCTCGTCTAACCCTAATCACCTCCCAAGGCTCTATCTCTTAATCCCATCACGTTGGCGCTCAAGGCCTCCACAATGAATTTGGGGTTGAAGGGGGGGAGGACACACAGACATTCAGTCCATCACATTCACATAACCATAAAATTCACCCTTTTCGAATGTAAAAATTGAGTGACATTTAGCACATTCACAGTGGGTGCAGACCTCACCGTCATCTAGCTCTATAACATTTTCATCACCTCCAAAATGAAACTCCAAACCCATTAAATAATCACTCCCCATCCCCCTCCCCTAGCCCCTGGTAACCATGAACCCACTTTCTGTGTCTGTGGATTTGCCTGTCCTGGACGTTTCCCATAAACGGAATCACACACTGTGTGTCCTTCTGTGTCTGGCTTCTCTCACTGAGCATCGTGTGTTGAAGGTCCATCCACGTGGTAGCCTGTGTCAGAGCTTCACTCCTTTTCATGGCTGCATAATATTCCACTGTGTGGACAGACCCCATGCTGTGTGTCCATCCATCACTTGAGGGACACTTGGGCTGCTTCCAGCCCCTGGCACTTGTGAATCACCCAGCTCTCCAGCAATGTGTCCTGTTTCTCCATGCCAACCCTCCCCAATTCTTGTCCTTCCTCCAGGAGGGGCAGTGTGGAAAGTCCACTACGTGACCCCGATGTTCCACCCAGACGGAGCCAGTGCCTGCTACGGGAGAGGGGTCTGCCCATGCTCTGGGGACAAAGTAGCCCATCATGACCCACCGTTGCTGTTTGACCTCTCGAGAGACCCTTCCGAGGCTCACGCCCTCACGCCAGAGACGGAGTCCTCATTCCATCAGGTGGTGGAGAGGATCACAAAGGCCGTGGAGGACCATCGCCGGACGCTCAGCCCGGTTCCCCTGCAGCTGGACATGCCAAACAACATCTGGAAGCCGTGGCTCCAGCCCTGCTGTGGTCGGTTCCCCCTCTGCTGGTGCGATCGGGAAACTGACCCATAATAGCCGCCCACCCAGGAAAACTAGGTCCCTGCTCCCTGGAGATCGTCGTTGGGGTCAAAATAAAATGGCCTGACTTCAAGCTGTCTGCTTGTGTGGGGCTGAATCGTTTCACCAGCTCTAAGGAGAAAGTGTTACCGAACTCAGGTTCAGCTTCTCGCCGCTCAGGAATACAATACTAAGTTGGTACAAATGAACTTATGTACAAAACAGAAATAGATGAACTTATGTACAAAACAGAAATAGAGTCACAGACACAGAAAACAATCTTATGGTTACCAGGGGGGAAAGGGGGTGGAGGGATAAATTGGGAGATTGGGATCTACATATACACACCACTATATATAAAATAGATAACTAATAAAGACCTGCTGTAGAGCACAGGGAACTCTACTCAATACTCTGTAATAACCTATATGGGAAAAGAATCTTAAAAAGGGTGGATATATGTATATGTATAACTGACTCACTTTGCTGTACACCTGAAACTAACACAACATTGTAAATTAACTATACTCCAATTTAAAAAATTAAATTATTTTAAAAAAAGAATCAATACTGAGAGACAAGTGTTGGGTGAAAAGAAAGATAGCTTTATTGAGGAAGCCATCAATCCTGGGGAGAAGGTGGATTCATGTCCCAAAGAACCAACTCCCAACCCCCCAAGTTTTGCTCGGAGATTATACAGGGGAAAGAAGAAAAGTGTTACGTGCTGAGGAGAGGGATTGTGGGTGTATGATCAGCTCGTGGGCATTCTTCTGATTGGCTGCTTGTGAGGTAATCGGGAGCCCACATCATCAACCATCTGATTCCAGCCGATTTGGGGGTCTACATGCTTGTGGGCAGCATGCAGTTAACTTCTTCCACCTGGTGGGGATTTCAGTGTCTGCAAAACAGCTCAAAGGATATGGCTCAGAATACGATCTACAGCCCTTGAGGAGGAACTAAATGTCGTTGACTCTGTTTAATGGCTCAACTATTATTATTTTCTCTTGTTTAACTATTTTCCTTTGTTTCTGTATTTTCTCATTTCCCTGATTAAATTTTTTCTTTGGCTAAACTTTTTCTCCAGCTAAGAGGAAGGTGGAGGCCATGGGGGGAGGGGCAGTGGTCTGTCCTGGAAAGGCCCCATGGGGTCCTGCTCGGTTACAAAAGGGACGGGAAGAAGTAGTAACATAGAATCGCCAGGAAGTAAAATGCACCATTTAGGGGCTGCCGAGACCACACTACAGGCAGGTCAAGAGTGGAGTTCTTCCTGCCACCTGGGGGAGGCTGCCCTGTCCCCAGAAAGAGCTCAGATCCCAACAGAAGATGTTTCTATGTAACACAGATTTCCAGATAATTGTCAGGTGGGGACCAAAGGTAATAACTGTCCCTGGTTAAGATGTGGCTGGGACCAATGCACAGAATGTAGGTGTATCATTTTCAACATTGACAAGGTCGTACCGTGTTTCAAACTGGGACTATTTTCAAGCAATGATCCTTGGTGAACAAATGCCCCAGTGACCCGGGGGAACCCAGAATTTGGGAGGCGTGCTGGGTATGCAATGTCCTACCCTCTCTATTTTGAGAGATCACTATGAGATTGGGCTCCCTTGCCCGCTGGCTTTGCACTGGACCAGCCCAGGACGAGACAGCAGCAGGAGGGAGGAGAATGAGGGGGGAATTTTATTCCAGGCACCCCCTACCCAATCTCCTCTCTGTCCATGCGTGCACACACACACACACACACACACACACACACACACACACACCCCTAGTACCAGCTAGGGCTGCCATAACGAAGTTCCACAAACGGGGGTCTTAAACATCAGACATTTATCCTCATCCCGGAGGCTGGAAGCGCAAGATCCAGGTGTGGGCAGTGGTTCCTCCTGAGGCCTCTCTCCTTGGCGTGTTTAGCCAACACTGAGCCAGAGCTTTTGGCCAGCTGTGCCTGCATCCCTGGCCCACTGAGCCACCTCTGGGCCACTTAATAGGAGCTGTGCTCTGTCACCTCCCTCCCAGACCCGTCCACACCCTTGGACCCGTCCACACCCTTGTCCCTGATACTTCGAAGCCACTACAGTCTTTGCATTCCTCAAAGTGAATTCAGACCCATAAGATCAAGGCCAGACCCCAGGACTGTTACCCGAAAACTGGGGTCGCCTCTTGGTGGTTGTGCAGCCAAAAGACATAACCAAGCCAAAATCAGGAGAAGGATTTATCATTTGCAGCAAGTAGGGAGAACACAGGGGACCTTTCCCAAAGCAGTGTTTCCCGAACAGCAGAACTGGGGAAGCTTTACTCTCAGGGTACATGCATATTCATGAGGGGGTTTGATTGAAGTCACAGGGTCAGAAAAGGTCTATATCATCCTCCTCCTTTAGGTCCCAGTGGATCTGGTGGTTGAGGCTTCAGAATAATCTTCACCACTGAAACAGAACTGGGAGACTTTACCACTGGTTTGTTATCTTTGCTATTGTTCCTTCTCTTGCCTGATAACAGTTTGCTCCTTGGTTCCCTTAAGATCATTAATGACCATTAGAGAAATGCAAATCAAAACTACAATGAGGTTATAACCTCACGGTCAGAATGGGCATCAGCAAAAAATCTACAAACAATAAATGCTGGAGAAGGTGTGGAGAAAAGGGAACCCTCCTACACTGTTGGTGGGAATGTTAAGCTGGTGCAGTTACTATGGAGAACAGGATGGAGGTTCCTCGAGAAACTAAAAATAGAGCTACCATATGATCCAGCAATCCCACTCCTGGGCATATAGCCAGAGAAAACCATAATTCAAAATGAGACATGTACCCCGCCAATGTTCATAGCAGCACCATTTACAATAGCCAGGACATGGAAGCAACCTAAATGTCTATCAACAGAAGAACGGACAAAGAAGACGTGGTACATATATACAATGGAGTATTACTCAGCCATAAAAAAGAACGAAATTGTGCTATTTGCAGAGACATGGATGGACCTAGAGACTGTAATACAAAGTGAAGCAAGTCGGAAAGAGAAAAACAAATGTGGAATCTAGAAAAAAGATACAGATGAACTTATTTACAAAGCAGAAAGAGAGACACAGATGTAGAGAACAAACATGGATACCAAGGGGGAAAGGGGGGTGTGGGATGAATTGGGAGATTGGGATGGACATATATACACTATTGATACTATGTATAAAATAGATAACTAATGAGAACCTACTGTAGAGCACAGGGAACTCAGTGCTCTCTGGTGACCTAAATGGGAAGGAAATCCAGAAAAGAGTGGATATATGTATACGTAAAACTGATTCACTTTGCTGTACAGCAGAAACTAACACAACACTGTAAAGCAGCTATACTCCAATAAAAATTAATTAAAAAAAAATCATTCATTACCAAGACCTGTTCAAGGGCAAGCATGGTGGCCAGGCTTAGATCCCAAAATGGCTCAGGCCAAAAATGGCTTCTCTTATGTCAACAAAGCCATGCCTGGTTCCTTCTTACCTGCTTATGCAACCTCCCCCAAATACTACTTCTCGGGGCAGCAGCTCCCTGGCCCCCATCCCTCTTTGCCATTCCAAAACCCTCAGGACAGCCTGTATTTTGTTAGGGTACTTGGCCCAAGTGTCCCCAGGGCTCCTGTTCTGCACATTTTTGGGGAATCTTGACTGCCTCCAATGTAGAATTTCTTCAACGGATCAGATCTGGTCTCCACCCTTGCCAAACTCCATGCAAAGCTACTCCTGGGCTCCTGGCTTCCTGCCCCTCCCTCCAAGCCTCAATCTGTGTGGTATTTCCCCAGAAGTCCTCCACTGATAAAAGCGCCTGTAGAATCATCAATAACCTAGGACAAAGAGTGAAGCAATAAACAACGCCCAAGAATGAATCCAGCTAAAGCCATCACCCCGTCAAAAACAAGCCAACTAAATCTACCCATGAAAAGGCAAAAGTCTCTGCTCCAAACAGAATCTCCAGCCCCATTTCTGGAAATTCCAACACCCCGTTACGCCCCAGGCTTTTGGTTAACACGGATTTCCAATCACCATCTGGTAAACATGCAGAAATGAGTTGAAAAGGTAAAAAGAAAAGAACTGGCGGGCAGCTCATGGGGAGGGGGATCTGGAATTGACCACCAGGCAAACTCTCACCGGCCCGCAAACAGACGCACACACAGAAAGTCGGCTGAGGGTCCAGCGAGGCCAACACATTTAAACGCCTCTCCCCTTGGCCATAGAGTAGAAGTCCGGCATCCTGGACCCTCGTGAGTCTGGATTCACATCCTGGTGGCCAGCCTGCAGGAGGAAGAGCGGGGGGGAGGGGGGAGGGGTGTTCACAGGTGGCGCTCACCGTGCCCAGGCCCGGCCAGGATTAATCAGCTCCCTCCTGGCCCCAGTCTCCCGGGAGTGCCCGCCCCGAGAAAGCCACCCAGGAAAACCTGTTTACCAGATCAGTTCCCCGGAGGCGCAAGGACTTTCAGCGGATTAGGGAGGGAGGGGACGCCACACCCCGGATCACGTGGGCGGGCCCGGGACACGGAGCGCTCGCGGCCAAGTCCTGCGCTCCGGGCCGAGCTCGGCCATGGGACCCACGGCGCCGCCAGGTGCGCGGGTCCCTGCGCCCCGGTGCCTACTCGATCCCGGGGCTGGGGGCACGGAACCGGGAAGAAGAGAGTCGGGAAGTGGGGGGCGGGGGCCCAGGAAGGCCCGGCTGAGCATGCGCGCCTCGGAGTCACCAAAAAGCAGCTGGAGGCCGGCTCTCTGGCCTGGACACTCGCGGGACGGAAGCGCTGGGCGGCGGGCGGGCAGTGCTCGCCCCACGAAACGGGGGGCTGGGGGTGGCGAGGACACCGGAAGAGAAAGGAACAAAAGAGGGAGGGTCGCGAAGAGCAAGGGGACCTGGCGAGCCGCACCCCGGCAGAGAGCGGCCCAGCCCCTCCCCCGCCCCCCACCCCGTCCCCCCGCCCCGTCCCCCCCACTCCCCCTCACTCCCCCTCCCCCTCCCCCTCTCCCCTCTCCATACACTTCCGGTCCAACCCCCAGGTCCCCGCCCCCTCCCCTCCCCTCCTCCCTCCCCTCCCCTCCTCCCTCCCCTCCCCTCCCCTCCTCCCCTCCTCCCTCCCCTGCTCTCCATACACTTCCGGTCTAACCCCAGGTCCCCTCCCCTCCCCCGCTCTCCTTACACTTCCGGTCCAACCCCCAGGTCGCCGACCCCCGGGTGCGGCCGCGTCCCCTCCCGCACTCGCTAGGGCGCCACCCCCTAGGCTCCCTCCTCCAGGCAGCCCCCCAGCGCGACCACATCCTCCTTCCTGTATTCTCTCGCCACGCGCCCCCCCGTACCTCCATCCCGAGCGCCGGCGTGTGCCCTCCACCCCATAACGAAGTTGCACCCCGTTCTGCACTGGGACACCCCCCCCGCCTCCCCCGGAAGCGTGGCCGTGTTCCCCAAACCCTCCAGGATACGCGCCGTCCGCCCCTGGGCCTCCCCTTGCCCCCTCCAGCTGTCCGGCCGCGACCCGTCCCCACCCGAGTCCAGATCCCCGTCCCCGGAGCGCCGCGGAGACGCGGGGAGGCGCGCCCGCCCTGCAGGAGAACTTACTTACCCAGCGGCGGGAAGGTGGAGGCCTGCATGCGTTCAGGGAGAGAAGCCGCATCTGGGCCGACCACGACTTTCTAAACCAAAAGCCAGTGCGTTCAACTTTCCTGCGGCGCCCGGGATTAGGCAAGTCTTTGGGACCAAAGGATTCAAAAGCTGGAGGCCGTCCTTTGTTAAATCCTAATACAGTGGGAAAATACACACACCTTCCCAGCAACCTGGTTTGAAAGGCCGACTTTTCATTCCAAGGGAGAGACGTTTATTTCTGCGTTTTTTGTTTTTTGGGTTTTTTTCTGTCCAGGGATTCTTTGGCGGTTCTACTCACTGTGTGTTTGCTTCTGAGGACTTGAGAATTAAAAGCAGCGAATGCGTTTAAACCGAATATTCTACTGACAATGGCAGACGATCTTGGCATTGGGGATCTTGGTTGCTATGGGAACGACACACTGAGGAATCCATTCCTGTGCTGATGGATAATTTGGATTCTTTCCACTTTTTAACTCTGAGCAATAATGCTGCTATGAACCTTCCTATACAGTCAGGTATAAAGGAAGGTATAAACCTTCCTTTGAGTCAATCTTGATGGGAAGTTGTGATTTCCGATGGGTTCTGGGTGACTGGGGGTGCTGAATAGTGGCCCCTGAAGGTCCTAATGCCCCAGAATCCATGAATGTTGTTTTATCTGGCAAAGGGGATCTTGAGGATGTGATGAAGGCAAGGATCTTGAGACGGGGTGACGATGACCCTGGATTATCCAGGTGGGCCCACGGTCATCACAAAGATCCTTGTAAGAAGGAAGGAGGAAGGTCAGAGTCAGAGAAGGAGGTAAGAGGTGGGTGCAGTTTACTTAGAAGACGAAGGAAAAGCCAAGGAAGGCAGGCGTCCTCTAAAGGGAATTCGGCCCTGCCAGCACCTTGAGGTGAGGCTTCTGAAGGTAAGTCCATATTGTTTTATGGCACCAAATTTATATCCCTCACCCTACCTCTAACCCTCTGAAAGGAATACAGTCCTGCAGGAGTCCTCTAAAGGGAATGCAGCCCTGCCGACACCTTTATGTGGGACTTCTGATCTTTAGAAGTACGAGAAACTAAATCTGTTGTTTTATGGCACCGCATTTATGATCACTGGTTACAGCAGCAGTCGGAAAATGAGTACAGGGAACCACTTCAAAACTCGTGGTGTGAGATGTTCCACATGGTCCAAAGCACATACAATGGGAGTGACGGGGAACAGTGAGGAACCATTGAAACTACAATCAAAACCCGCAGAGTTGGGCTTCCCTGGTGGCGCGGTGGTTGAGAGTCTGCCTGCCAATGCAGGGGACACGGGTTCGAGCCCTGGTCTGGGAAGATCCCACATGCCACAGAGCAACTGGGCCCGTGAGCCACGATTACTGAGCCTGTGCGTCTGGAGCCTGTGCTCCGCAACAAGAGAGGCCGCGACAGTGAGAGGCCCGCGCACCGCGATGAAGAGTGGCCCCCGCTCGCCGCAGCTAGAGAAAGCCCTCGCACAGAGATGAAGACCCAACACAGCCATAAATAAATAAATACATAAATAAATAAATAAATAAAAGAACGTGAATTTCTTTAAAAAAAAAAGCTAAACTGGGCTATTCATTAAAAAAAAAAACAAAAAACCACAGAGTTATACCAACACAGACTCAGCAGAGTGGCTGGATTAAAAAAGATGGTCAGTATCAAGTGTTGACAAGGAAGCAGAATGTTAGGAAGCCCTTGAACACTGCAGGTGCAGGTGTTCACTGAGGGTGCAGGTATTCACAGAGGATGCAGGTATGCACCGTGCCTGCAGGTATGCACAGGCACAACCACTGTGGACATTTGTTGCTCAGGTTCTGCTTCAGCTGAATGTGTGCATGTCCCCTGACCCAGCAATCCCTACGTGTATGCCCAACATGTATACACGTATGTTCTACAAACGACATGCGTATGAATGTTCATGACAGCACTGCTTGTGAGACCCCAATTCAGAAACCATTCATCCACAGGGGAGTGGAGGAATAAACTGGTATAATCACACTTTGGAGTAATATTGTGTCAACTTGGGTAAGAGAATACCGCCGACCGGGTAACGTAAACATCAGACATGTATTTCTCCCGGTCCTGGAGGCTGGAATGTGAGATCCAGGTGTCGGCAGAGCTGGTTCCTCCTGAGGCCTCTCTCCTTGCTGTGTAGACGGCCATCTCCTCCCTGTGTCCTCACAGGGTCGCATGCCACAACTAAGGAGCACACATGCCACAACTAAGGAGCACACATGCCACAACTAAGGCCCGGCACAACCAAAAATAAACAAATAAATAATTTAAAAAACAGATTATATATATATTTTAAACATCTTTATTGAAGTATAATTGCTTCACAATGGTGTGTTAGTTTCTGCTTTATAACAAAGTGAATCAGCTACACATATACACATGTTCCCATATCTCCTCCCTCCCGCATCTCCCTCCCTCCCACACTCCCCATCCCACCCCTCTAGGTGGTCACAAAGCACCGAGCTGATCTCCCTGTGCTATGCGGCTGCTTCCCACTAGCTAGCTATTTTACATTTGGTAGTGTATATATGTCCATGACACTCTCTCACCCTGTCACATCTCACCCCTCCCCCTCCCCATATCCTCAAGTCCATTCTTTAGTAGATCTGTGTCTTTATTCCCATCTTGCCACTAGGTTCTTCATGACCTTTTTTTTTTTTCCCTTAGATTCCATATATATGTGTTAGCATACTGTATTTGTTTTTCTCTTTCTGACTTACTTCACTCTGTATGACAGACTCTAACTCCATCCACCTCATTACAAATACCTCCATTTCATTTCTTTTTATGGCTGAGTAATATTCCATTGTATGTATGTGCCACATCTTCTTTATCCATTCATCCGATGATGGACACTTAGGTTGCTTCCATGTCCTGGCTATTGTAAATAGAGCTGCAATGAACATTTTGGTACATGACTCTTTTTGAATTACGGTTTTCTCAGGGTATATGCCCAGTAGTGGGATTGCTGGATCGTATGGTAGTTCTATTCCCAGTTTTTTAAGGAACCTCCATACTGTTCTCCATAGTGGCTGTATCAATTTACATTCCCACCAACAGTGCAAGAGTGTTCCCTTTTCTCCACACCCTCTCCAGCATTTATTGTTTGTAGACTTTTTGGTGATGGCCATTCTGACCGGTGTGAGATGATACCGCATTGTAGTTTTGATTTGCATTTCTCTAATGATTAATGATGTTGAGCATTCTTTCATGTGTCTGTTGGCCATCTGTATATCTTCTTTGGAGAAATGTCTATTTAGGTCTTCTGCCCATTTTTGGATTGGGTTGTTTGTTTTTTTGTTATTGAGCTGCATGAGCTGCTTGTAAATGTTGGAGATTAATCCTTTGTCAGTTGCTTCATTTGCAAATATTTTCTCCCATTCTGAGGGTTGTCTTTTGGTCTTGTTTATGGTTTCCTTTGCTGTGCACAAGCTTTTAAGTTTCATTAGGTCCCATTTGTTTATTTGTGTTTTTATTTCCATTTCTCTAGGAGTTGGGTCAAAAAGGATATTGCTGTGATTTATGTCATAGAGTGTTCTGCCTATGTTTTCCTCTAAGAGTTCGATAGTGTCTGGCTTTACACTTAGGTCTTTAATCCATTTTGAGTTTATTTTTGTGTATGGTGTCAGGGAGTGTTCTAATTTCATACTTTTACATGTACCTGTCCAATTTTCCCAGCACCACTTATTGAAGAGGCTGTCTTTTCTCCACTGTATATGCTTGCCTCCTTTATCAAAGATAAGGTGACCATATGTGCGTGGGTTTATCTCTGGGCTTTCTATCCTGTTCCATTGATCTATATTTCTGTTTTTGTGCCAGTACCAAACTGTCTTGATTACTGTAGCTTTGTAATATAGTCTGAAGTCAGGGAGCCTGATTCCTCCAGCTCCATTTTTCGTTCTCAAGATTGCTTTGGCTATTCGGTGTCTTTTGTATCTCCATACAAATTGTGAAATTTTTTGTTCTAGTTCTGTAAAAAATGCCAGTGGAAGTTTGATAGGGATTGCATTGAATCTGTAGATTGCTTTGGGTAGTAGAGTCATTTTCACAATGTTGATTCTTCCAATCCAAGAACATGGTATATCTCTCCATCTATTTGTATCATCTTTAATTTCTTTCATCAGTGTCCTATAATTTTCTGCATACAGGTCTTTTGTCTCCTTAGGTAGGTTTATTCCTAGATATTTTATTCTTTTTGTTGCAATGGTAAACGGGAGTGTTTTCTTAATTTCACTTTCAGATTTTTCATCATTAGTATATAGGAATGCAAGAGATTTCTGTGCATTAATTTTGTATCCTGCTACTTTACCAAATTCATTGATTAGCTCTAGTAGTTTTCTGGTGGCAGTTTTAGGATTCTCTATGTATAGTATCATGTCATCTGCAAACAGTGATAACTTTACTTCTTCTTTTCCGATTTGGATTCCTTTTATTTCTTTTTCTTCTCTGATTGCTGTGGCTGACACTTCCAAAACTATGTTGAATAATAGTGGTGAGAGTGGGCAACCTTGTCTTGTTCCTGATCTTAGTGGAAATGGTTTCAGTTTTTCACCATTGAGGACAATGTTGGCTGTGGGTTTGTCATATATGGCCTTTATTATGTTGAGGAAAGTTCCCTCTATGCCTACTTTTTGCAGGGCTTTTATCATAAATGGGTGTTGAATTTTGTCAAAAGCTTTCTCTGCATCTATTGAGATGATCATATGGTTTTTCTCCTTCAATTTGTTAATATGTTGTATCACGTTGATTGATTTGCGTATATTGAAGAATCCTTGCATTCCTGGAATAAACCCCACTTGATCATGGTGTATAATCCTTTTAATGTGCTGTTGGATTCTGTTTGCTAGTATTTTGTTGAGGATTTTTGCATCTATGTTCATCAGTGATATTGGCCTGTAGTTTTCTTTCTTTGTGACATCTTTGTCTGGTTTTGGTATCAGGGTGTTGGTGGCCTCGTAGAATGAGTTTGGGAGTGTTCCTCCCTCTGCAATATTTTGGAAGAGTTTGAGAAGGATAGGTGTTAGCTCTTCTCTAAATGTTTGATAGAATTCGCCTGTGAAGCCATCTGGTCCTGGGCTTTTGTTTGTTGGAAGATTTTTAATCACAGTTTCAATTTCAGTGCTTGTGATTGGTCTGTTCATATTTTCTATTTCTTCCTGGTTCAGTCTCGGTAGGTTGTGCATTTCTAAGAATCTGTCCATTTCTTCCAGGTTGTCCATTTTATTGGCATAGAGTTGCTTGTAGTAATCTCTCATGATCGTTTGTATTTCTGCAGTGTCAGTGGTTACTTCTCCTTTTTCATTTCTAATTCTATTGATTTGAGTCTTCTCTCTTTTTCTCTTGATGAGTCTGGCTAATGGTTTATCAATTTTGTTTATCTTCTCGAAGAACCAGCTTTTAGTTTCATTGATTTTTGCTATTGTTTCCTTCATTTCTTTTTCATCTATTTCTGATCTGATCTTTATGATTTCTTTCCTTTTGCTAGCTTTGGGGTTTTTTTGCTCTTCTTTCTCTAATTGCTTTAGGTGCAAGGTTAGGTTGTTTATTCGAGATGTTTCCTGTTTCTTGATGTAGGCTTGTATTGCTATAAACTTCCCTCTTAGCACTGCTTTTGCTGCGTCCCATAGGTTTTGGGTCATTGTGTCTCCATTGTCATTTGTTTCTAGGTATTTTCTGATTTCCCCTTTGATTTCTTCAGTGATCATTTCGTTATTAAGTAGTGTATTGTGTAGCCTCCATGTGTTTGTATTTTTTACAGATCTTTTCCTGTAATTGATATCTAGTCTCATAGCGTTGTGGTCGGAAAAGATACTTGATACGATTTCAATTTTCTTAAATTTACCAAGGCTTGATTTGTGACCCAAGATATGATCTATCCTGGAGAATGTTCCATGAGCACTTGAGAAAAATGTGTATTCTGTTGTTTTTGGGTGGAATGTCCTATAAATATCAATTAAGTCCATCTTGTTTAATGTATCATTTAAAGCTTGTGTTTCCTTATTTATTTTCATTTTGGATGATCTGTGAAAGTGGGGTGTTAAAGTCCCCTACTATGATTGTGTTACTGTCGATTTTCCCTTTTATGGCTGTTAGTATTTGCCTTATGTATTGAGGTGCTCCTATGTTGGGTGCATAAATATTTACAATTGTTATACCTTCCTCTTGGATCGATCCCTTGATCATTATATAGTGTCCTTCTTTGTCTCTTGTAATAGTCTTTATTTTAAAGTCTATTTTGTCTGATATGAGAATTGCTACTCCAGCTTTCTTTTGATTTCCATTTGCATGGAATATCTTTTTCCATCCTCTCACTTTCAGTCTGTATGTGTCTCTAGGTCTGAAGTGGGTCTCTTGTAGACAGCATATATATGGGTCTTGTTTTTGTATCCATTCAGCCAGTCTGTATCTTTTGGTGGGAGCATTTAATCCATTTACATTTAAGGTAATTATCGATATGTATGTTCCTATTCCCATTTTCTTAAATGTTTTGGGTTTGTTATTGTAGGTGTTTTCCTTCTCTTGTGTTTCTTGCCTAGAGAAGTTCCTTTAGCATTTGTTGTAAAGCTGGTTTGGTGGTGCTGAACTCTGTCAGCTTTTGCTTGTCTGTAAAGGTTTTAATTTCTCCATCAAATCTGAATGAGATCCTTGCTGGGTAGATTAATCTTGGTTGTAGGTTTTTCTCCTTCATCACTCTAAGTATATCCTGCCACTCCCTTCTGGCTTGCAGAGTTTCTGCTGAAAGATCAGCTGTTAACCTTATGGGGGTTCCCTTGTGTGTTATTTGTTGTTTTTCCTTTGCTGCTTTTAATATGTTTTCTTTATATTTAATTTTTGACAGTTTGATTAATATGTGTCTTGGCGTGTTTCTCCTTGGATTTATCCTGTATGGGACTCTCTGTGCTTCCTGGACTTGATTAACTATTTCCTTTCCCATATTAGGGAAGTTTTCAACTATAATCTCTTCAAATATTTTCTCAGTCCCTTTCTTTTCTCTTCTTCTTCTGGGACCCCTATAATTCGAATGTTGGTGCATTTAATGTTGTCCCAGAGGTCTCTGAGACTGTCCTCAGTTCTTTTCATTCCTTTTTCTTTATTCTGCTCTGCAGTAGTTATTTCCACTATTTTATCTTCCAGGTCGCTTATCCTTTCTTCTGCCTCAGTTATTCTGCTATTGATCCCGTCTAGAGTATTTTTAATCTCATTTATTGTGTTTTTCATCGTTGCTTGGTTCCTCTTTAGTTCTTCTACATCCTCGTTAAATGTTTCTTGCATTTTGTCTATTCTATTTCCAAGATTTTGGATCATCTTTACTATCATTATTCTGAATTCTTTTTCAGGTAGACTGCCTATTTCCTCTTCAATTGTTAGGTCTGGTGTGTTTTGACCCTGCTCCTTCACCTGCTGTGTGGTTTTCTGTCTTCTCATTTTGCTTATCTTACTGTGTTTGGGGTCTCCTTTTCACAGGCTGCAGGTTCGTAGTTCCCGTTGTTTTTGGTATCTGTCCCCAGTGGCTAAGGTTGGTTCAGTGGGTTGTGTAGGCTTCCTGGTGGAGGGGACTAGTGCCTGTGTTCTGGTGGATGAGGTTGGATCTTGTCTTTCTGGTGGGCACGTCCACGTCTGGTGGTGTGTTTTGGGGTGTCTGTGGCCTTATTATGATTTTAGGCAGCCTCTCTGCTAATGGATGGGGCTGTGTTCCTGTGTTGCTAGTTGTTTGGCATAGGTTGTCCAGCACTGTAGCTTGCTGGTCGTTGAGTGAAGCTGGGTCTTGATGTTGAGATGGAGATCTCTGAGAGATTTTCGCCGTTTGGTATTACGTGGAGCTGGGAGGTCTTTTGTGGACCAGTGTCCTGAAGTTGGCTCTCCCACCTCAGAGGCACAGCCCTGATGCCTGGCTGGAGCACCAAGAGCCTTTCATCCACACGGCTCAGAATAAAAGGGAGAAAAAAATAGAAAGAAAAAAAGAAAGAGGATAAAATAAAATAAAATAAAGCTATTATAATAAAAAATAAGAAAAAAATTATTAAGAATAAATGTATTCAGAAAAAAAAATTTTTTTAATTTTTAAAAATAAATTTATTAATTTTTTATAGTAAAAAAGAAGAAAAAAATTAAGAAAAAAATTTATTAAGAAAAAATTTTTTTTAATTTTTTAAAATAAAACTATGAAAAAACTTATTAAATTTTTTTAATTTTTAAAAATAGAAAATAAGGAAAAAATTATTAAGAAAACATTTATTAGGAAAAAAAAACATTTTTAAGTAAAAAAAAAAAAAAAAAAAAAAACCACGGACGGACCTAACCCTAGGACTAATAGTGAAAGCAAAGCTATAGAGACAAAATCTCACCCAGAAGCATATACATATACACTCACAGAAAAAGGAAAAGGGGAAAAATTAATATATCCTGCTCCCAAAGTCCACCTGTTGAATTTGGGATGATTTGTTGTCTGTTCAGGTATTCCACAGATGCAGGCACATCAAGTTGACTGTGGAGCTTTAATCCGCTGCTGCTCAGGCTGCTGGGAGAGATTTCCCTTTCTCTTCTTTGTTTGTACAGCTCCTGGGGTTCAGCTTTGGATTTGGCCCCCCTCTGCGTGTAGGTCTCCTGAGGGCGTCTGTTCTTCGCTCACACAGGACGGGGTTAAAGGCGCAGCTGCTTCGGGGGCTCTGGCTCACTCAGGCGGGGGGAGGGAGCGGTACGGAGGAGGCGGGGCGAGCCTGCGCAGCGTCAGAGGCGTCGTGACGTTGCACCAGCGTGAGGCGCGCCGTGCGTTCTCCCGGGGAAGTTTTTCCCGGATCATGGGAGCCTGGCGGTGTCGGGCTGCACCGGCTCCCGGGAGGGGCGGTGTGGAGAGTGACCTGGGCTCGCACACAGGCTTCTTGGTGGTGGCAGCAGCAGCCTTAGCGTCTCATGCCCGTCTCTGGGGTCCACGCTGATAGCCACGGCTCACGCCAGTCTCTGGAGCTCGTTTAGGCGGCGCTCTGAATCCCCTCTCCTCGCGCACCAGGAAACAGAGAGGTAAGAAAAAGTCTCTTGCCTCTTCGGCAGCTGCAGACTTTTCCCGGACTCCCTCCCGGCTCGCCGTGGTGCACTAACCCCTCAGGCCGTGTTCACGCCGCCAACCCCAGTCCTCTCCCTGCTACCGCAGCCCGAGCCTCAGCTCCCAGCCCCGCCCGCCCCGGCGGGGGAGCAGACAAGCCTCTCGGGCTGGTGAGCGCTGCTCGGCGCCGAGCCTCTGTGCGGGAATCTCTCCGCTTTGCCCTCCGCACCCCTGTGGCTGCGCTCTCCTCCGTGGCTCCCCCCTCCGCCACCTGCAGTCTCCGCCCGCGAAGGGGCTCCTAGTGTGTGGACACCTTTCCTCCTTCACGGCTCCCTCCCGCTGGCGCAGGTTCCGTCCCTATTCTTTTGTCTCTGTTTTTTCTTTTTTCTTCTGCCCTACCCAGGTACGTGGGGAGTTTCTTGCCTTCTGGGAGGTCTGAGGTCTTCTGCCAGCGTTCAGTGGGTGTTCTGTAGGAGCTGTTCCACGTGTAGATGTATTTCTGATGTATTTGTGGGGAGGAAGGTGATCTCCGCGTCTTACTCTTCCGCCATCTTGCCCCTCCCAGATTATATTTTTTTAAAAAAATATTGTTTACATTCCCTGTGCTGTACGCTATATCCTTGTAGCTTATTCAAAGGGGATTTCTTGAGCACCTACTATTAATCACATTCTAGATGCCAAGATAGATAACCCTAACCCTTCCCTTACAAGGTTTATGTTTCTGTAGGAGAGAGAGATGTACTAATAAATAATGAAGATAAAATTAAAATAAATATTCTCAGTAAAAGGCAGCAGCCCGACTATAACCCCAGTTGTGTCCCTACATTCCAGTGTGTCGTGTCAGATTTAGGGTAGAATCACTTTACAATGGTACTTTTTACAAGTCTGACACGGTCCATCGCCTTATTCACGGATCACATCTTTGGGAATTGTTCTACTTGCTGAAATGTATCGTCTGCCCCAAATCAATCCTCATGGCACTTTGTCAATCATTCCAAGAGCGGCCAAAAAAATTTAGTCTCCGACCCGTGTGCTCCCAGCAAAGGTTGGACAGATCACACGGAATTCTCGTCGCAGCTCTCAGACTGTAAACTGGTGTCCCTTTCCTGCTCTATTTAGTGCCACTTTTTTGCATCTGTGCGCTTTTTGTTGATGATTTTGAAATATCCCCCATGCGTGGTGCTGAATAAGGTGTCTTGAAACAAGGTTACATATTGATGGACTGATGAAAATACAGTGACTAGAGGCGCCCAGGATCCTAACCCTGTATTTCCCCTAAAGAGCAATGGTTCAGTGTTCACTAATTCAGTTCCTGATGACACTGTATATAACAGACTGCTGGGAATAATGAGAATAACACTCTATATGATCCTCTCACATCTTGGGATGTGCCAATACATATATATGTGCAGTTCTGAAAGACAGCCCCACCCAAATGCTCCCCCCGACCCCTGACCTCTGTGATGGTATGTCACTGCTGTGATTGCATTGTGTAGCACAGCACTGCTGACCTCTAGGTAGGTAGGGAGATTGTCTGAGTGGGCCTGGCCTAATCCCATGAACCCATAAAAGCAGAGAGCTTTCTCTGGCTGATGGAAGAGAAGTCACACATATTTGAAACATGAGAAGAACTCAACAAACTGTTGATGCTTTGAAGATGGAGGGGCCGCGTGTGTGAGAAGAACTGCAGGCAGCCCAGAGATGCTGAGGGTGACCCCCTCAATAAGGAAACGGGGACCTCAGTCCTACAACCACAATGAACTGGATTTTTCCAACAACTGAAGGAACTTGGACATGAATCCTTCCTCCCATCCGCCATATACATCCCCAAGATGTCACAGGGACTTCAGTCCTACAACCACAATGAACTGGATTTTTCCAACAACTGAAGGAACTTGGATGTGAATCCTTCCTCCCATCCGCCATACACAGTCCTAAAATGTAAGAGGCTCATATATAGTTGAATCTCATTGTTTCCAGTGGTTGTATCCTACAAAGTTATAGTCTACAAATAACACCTTGATTTTAGATTGTGTGACCCACAAGGGACTACCCAGCCAAGCCTTGCCAGATGTCCCACCTACACAACTGACACTTCATAACTAGGCATTGTTGTAAGCTGCTGAGTTTGTAGTACCTTGTTATGCAGCCCTAGAAGAGGAACGCAAGACTGTTAAAATGTTAACGCCAGGAAAAAGCATTTCTTGAGCGATTTTCTTAGCATGTCTCTCCCTGTTTAAAATTCCCCCCCTGTAATTTATGATCGTTTCATCCCCATATCCGGAGTTCCTAGGGAGTTTGAGCACGTTGCCTTATGCCTGATGATTACTTGTGTTTCTCCGAGAGCCAGTCTGGGTCCCAACCCGTTGGCAGAGGTCCCTGAGAAATGAAGAATGGCTAAGAGAGGCTGTAAGGAAACAGGTGGGAGGTCAGATGAAGAACCAAGACAGAAGGGAGGTTCCCAGGGCCCACTCGCATCCATCCATCCAGAAAGAGGAAGGCAGGGGATGAGGGCAGCCCACCGTCCATTTGTATGAAATCCCAGAGCCAGCTCTGCCTCTGAACTCACACCTCCCACCTCCCGCTGATGGAGACGGCTACAAAGACGCGCCGAATGTCACGGGGAGGAGATGTGGGTCCCACCTGCTGGTGGGGAAGTGACAGTCTCTGGAACTATGGTTGCAACCAATTTGGGGCCCTCCAGGTAGCCACACTGTGCGCTTATATTGGTTTGGCCAAAAGGTTAGTTCCGTTTTTTTTCCGTAAGATGGCTCTAGCAGTGCTCAGTTGTCTTTAACTTCATCTGAAACAATTTTGTTAGATTGTATTGTGACAGCTGTCATATCAGCGTGCATTTTAAAGAAACATCAAAATTGGTGAATTTTTGTGTAGCCATTTTAATACTGAAGATGAAAGAAAAAAGCAACATGTTCAGATAGGTAGGTGACAGACAGATTGATTTTAAGGTACTGGCTCACGCAGCTGTGGGGTGTGTCAAGTCTGTAACCTTCAGGGCAGCCTGGCAGGAGCTGGTGTTGCCTTTTCGACTCCAAAGGATGGAGACGCAGGCAGAATGTCTATGCTGTGGTCTGAAGGCAGAATCCCTTCCACTTTGGGAAACGTCCGTCTTTTTTCTGTTTTAAGTTCTTCAACTGATTGGGTGAGGCCCACCCACACCATGGCGGGCCATCTGCTTACCTCCAAGTCTCCCGATTCCAATGTTCATCTCAAAAAGTACTTTCCAGGTGATATCTAGACTAGCGTTTGACCCCATATCTGACACCTTCGCCTGTCCATGTCGACACCTGAAGTTCATCCTCCCAGAGCCAATTCCTTTCTGACACAACGAGAAGATTCACTTGATATCTCAAGAAAGGGGAAGACCGGCACTGGCCCCGTTGATGGGAGAAGGGATCTGTGGGCTCCCATCCGTGCCGTCCTGTGACTGGCATTAGTATCTGAGGTGTATTCCCGTGAACCCCTTGAGGTCATAACAAGATCTTGCCAGTCATGCTATTGATAAATCCTCTTTGCTTCTGTTTCTAAAAGTAATACGGGGGCACCAAACAATTAAAAATAGGGGGAAAGGGTAAGAAGACTCTAAAGGCATCTGTAATTCTAATCCCCACACAGAGCCCCCTGAGGACACACACCCCCACACACACACACACACCCTGATTTGACAACAGTGACGTCAAGACTTGCACCATCCAGCATACATTTCTGTCTCTCCTCTTCTTACTGGACATGGGCTGTCGATGAGGATTCCTCAGTGCTGGCACCTGGCCAGGTGTCCAGTGGGCAGGTTCCTCCCGCCCTGACCGACTCCCTGTTTGCATCCAGGCGGAAGGCTCTGGAAGGTCCCTTACGTGACCCCACACTTCCACCCCGAGGGCGCGGGAGCCTGCTACGGCCAACGCGTGTGCCCCTGCTCTGGGGACAGCGCGACGCACCGCAACCCCCCTCTGCTCTTCGACCTCTCCAGGGACCCTTCCGAGGCCCGGGCCCTGCCCCCCAGTGCTGAGCCCCTGTATCACACGGTGGTGGCCAGGCCGGATGAAGCGGTGCAGGAGCACAGGCGGAGCCTGAGCCCTGAGCCCTCGCAGCGCTCCCTGAGTCACATCGCGTGGGAGCCGTGGGAGCCGTGGCTGCAGCCGTGGTGCGGACCCTTCCCCTTCCGCTCCTGCAGCCGCGACGGAGACCTCGGGGACACTTGAGCTCGCCCCTGTCGGCACGGCTGTCACCAACGGGACAGGGGGCAGCGGGCGTGAGTGAGGTTGCGGAGAAATCGGAACCCTCGTGCACCATTGGGAATGGAAACCAGTGCAGCCGCTGTGGGAAACAGGATGGAGGGTCCTCAGGCCGTGAAAAAGGCAACTCCCCTAGGATCCAGCCATCCCACTCCTGGGTACTTATCTGAAGGAGATGAAATCAGGACAGTGAAGACATATCTGCACCCCCATGTCCACTGCAGCCTTATTCACAATAGCCCAGATATGGAGACAACCTAAGTGCCTTATCAATGGATGAGTGGATAAATTAATTAATTAATTAATTTATATATATATATCTGTGTAAAACACACACACAATGGAATATTATTCGGCTGTAAAAAAGAAGGAAATCTTGCCATTTGCAGCAACATGGATGGACCTTGAGGGTATTATGCTCAGTGAAATAAGTCAGCCAAAGAAAGAAATATTGCATGATCTCACTTATGTGTGGAATCTTAAAAAAAATAATAAAGTTACAGATACAGAGAGCAGATTGCTGGCTGCCACAAACTGCGGGGTGGGCGAAATGGGGAGACATCGGACATACTTCCAGCTATAAGATGGACAAGTTCTGGGCATCGAATGTACAGCATGGTGACTATAATTAACAATAATGTGGGAACTCCCTGGCATTCCAGTGGTTAGGACTCCGCGCTTCCTGTGCAGGGGGTGTGGGTTCGATCCCTGGTCGGGGAACTAAGATCCCATGTGCTTCAAGGCGTGGCCAAAAAAAAAAAAAAAAAGATTAAAAAAATGATGTATTTTTTAGTTGAAATTTGCTAAAAGAGTAGATTCATCACACACACACAAAGAATGCATACGTGTATCAAATCATCACATTGTACACCTTAAATATATACAATGTTATGTATCAATTGTACTTCAATAAACCTGGAAAATAAACTTTAAAAAGGGAAAAGGTCAGCTCCCTTCAAGGGCCAGAACTATGAGACAGGACCCAGGAGTCAGTGACCAGACTGAAAAAAAAAACATCTATAACCTTGGTCCTCACTTAAATTTCCCTTTCTTGAGGAACAAGGCGTGGTCAGAGAATGGGTTTCAGTTTTCTCATCTATGAAACAAGAAGATCCCAGTGGACACCCAATAATGTCCCTCCTGTTTCTCTTCTAAAGCTTGGGGGTTACCATAGTGCCAATGTCCAATTTTTTACCCATCGATTGAAATCTCATTGCTTCCACAAACAACCCCACACAGTGGCAGGCAAAAGTGTTCATGCCTACTCTTTTCAGGCAACAGAGGAAAGGTAAAACAGATTTGAGTCTGCTGTTGAATAGCGGATCTCAAATCTTCAACCCCACACATGAGGACCACTGCCCCTGTGTCCTCATTTCTTTGGGTGAAGTTTGCTTTGAGCTGCTAGTAACACACACTAGGAATAAGAATGTTGCAAACAAGAGGGAGGAATGTTATCTCCCAGTTAATCTGAGGGAAGCAACCCAGGACTGGCAGCCTCTTTCTAAGTCCCTGCTTTACCATCCTTCGCTTCATGTTTTCAAAACAGCTGCCGCTGCTCCAGGCAGTACACAGACATCCCAGGCAGCAGGAAGGAGGAAAGGAATGGGAGCAGAAGGGCGTCCCTCCCCATGAGTCAGTCTCTGAAGGGGATTATCCAGAAGGCTTTTAATGGCCCAATTAAAAGACTTATTTAGCAACAAATGATCAAATGAGCAGACGTATCTGGAGAGAACATTTTAACCCTGGACACAAAGCCAGGCGTAGGAGCCTTCCAACACTTACAGGGCGGGCAGCTTACATTCCTTGAGTGCCTAAGACATGACCAGCGTCTTCTGTAAATCAATTCCAGTGCATGTCGTGCTCACACCCACCCCTCTGGCTTGTCCCTCTCACTAGGCAATGAAGGAGGCATGGTCACACCTTGATTTTAGCCCTGTGACACCCATGTCAGACGTCTGACATCTGGAACCGTTAAGATAATGATTCTGTGCTGTTTCAGGGCCAGTAAGCCGTGGTGATTTGTTATGTCCGTAAGAGGAAACTAGCACACGCCCCAAATGCATCTGCCCTGGGTGCCCAGCTCCTGCGGGGAGAGTGGTATTAGGACAGTGTACTTTGTATGTCCCTGCTCAGCTTGACTCTGCACCTGCTCTCGGGATGAATATTCTCCAGTTGCCCTGTAGCTCTGCAGCCTTGAGCCCAGGGATGCCTGGTCCCTGAAGAACCCACCCTTCCTGCCTGAATGGGGCGGTCCCTGCTGACCACACCCTGGGGGCATTCCGATGCCCAACACAGGCAGCTTTGTACGACCTCTAGTCATTTCTCGTCTCTTCCTAGACTTTTACGGGACAAAGACCGTCTCCTTTCCCAGCCATCCAGGGAAAGACTCATTCCCCGCACTTCTGGGGACGGAGGGAAACCCACCAGATCAGGTGACAGTAGGAAGGGTGACAGGCTTGAGGTTAAAGTTCATCTCCAGCCAGAATTCCTCAGCCCTGACCTGAGACCTCCCAGCACCTCACACCTCTGTTAGGGGAAAGTCACCTGCTTGATAGCCTTTTAAAGCGATCACACTCCCCTGGCGATTGGGAGCAACTAGGGACAAGAATGAAACACGTTTCTCCTTGTTTTCAAAACTCCCCGCATTCCGCAGCCAGAGGACATGTAGGAAAGAAAAAAAAAAGTACAGAATAAATAGACTTTGACGCCCTTCTTCTCCCTGTTTTCTTGTTTAAAAAGCCCAAACTTTCATCCCACCTCTAAAACCAGTGATGCAAACGGGTGTGCTTCCAATTTAGAGGTTCCAGCTGGCTTTGTTGAACACTGTATTTTTTTAACATTTTAAATGTCTGCAGAAAACCTTCTTTGGGGCTTTATTTTTTTTTCATCCTTTAGAACTTTCTGATACGCTCCTTGTGAGTTATATTCCATTTTGAGTCAAACCTCTTTCCTCTCATGGAACACGGTCAGCATTATGCAGCTTTTTTGGGTGGGGGCGGCGCTCCGAGGCGTGTGGGCTCTTAGTTCCCCGACCAGGGATCGAACCCGCGACCCCTGCAGTGGAAGCGCAGAGTCTTAACCACTGGACCGCCAGGGAAGTCCCTATGCAGCTATCTTTGTGTGTTTCCATGGTAACGTGTTACCAAAGTGATTCTGAGAAAAACACGAGCATTTTCTCAGCAGGTGGGAAGTGGGGAAAGACCCCAGGAGAAGGGTGCTAACCGCAGACCCCAAGTGCAAGGAATCAGCGCTGAGCCCCAGGAATGTAGTAAGCTGGGGGGGGGGGCGCAGGGCTTGCGGGACCGAGGTGACGGACCCCCGAATCGAACAAACTCGGCCTTTGTCTCCAGGGTGCCTGTGAGCCTGATTTTTACGAGCAGGGCGATTTATGATGATCTGGTTAAACGTTCGCAAGTCTCCCGAGCGCCCCCAGGGCCTGTTTCTTTACTTAGACTTTGCACCTTTACAACTGGCCTAACCGGTTAGGCAGGCCGTTGTAAACAGGTGACCGCGGAGGCGTGACCGGTCGGCCCCCTGTCCCCGCGCCCCCAAGGTCGGCCTGAGCCCCTCGGAAACCTCACTTGCTTTCAGAGCCCTTGCTGCCCCGTCCACGGGCAGGGCAGTGGGGCCCTTTGCACGGGCTGCTTCTGACCCCCCGTTACTGGCCTGCTCGCAAGTTTCTCTTCCTGCCCCCTCTCCTCCGCCTCTGGGGGCAAAGAATGTCACCTGCCTTCTCCGGAAACAAAGGATGTTGCAGCCCTCGCCTCTGCAGCGGCCCCCGACGGTGGGGATTCAGGATGGAGAACAACAGGATCTTGGCCTTAGAGAGTTAAGGCGCACATCAGAGGAATGATTTCAGGGAGCCCAGACTCTTGCATCTCCCCATACACAGAAAAGCGCTACATTCACTGGCTTGAGATGTCTGGTTTTCTTTAATTAGCAGTCATCTTTTCATGTTCAGCTACCTGGGATTTTTTGGTTTTGTTTTTTTTAATCTCCTATCTATCCAGGCTCCTCCCGGACCTCTTGGGAACAGTCCCTCAGAGCGATCCGAGAGCCTGTGTCCAGGGCTTCAGCCCTCACGAAGCCCACTGAATAAAGCATAATTCTCACCTTTTAGGTTGTGCTTTTTTTCCCCATCAATACCTCTAAAGGAAAGCTTTGCAGGAGTGTATGCTCTGCGGGGTCTAGGGAACCCACTCAAATATCCAAACTAGGGAAATTTCACAGACAGGATAACAAACCTTTGGCTGGTCCCGAACATCAGCCTATTAAAACACGCAGCGGAGGCTTCAGCAGACGGTGTTGACACGATTGGATTTTCAAAATATGTGAAAGGACAACTTTAGCTCCTTATCACACCGGGCACAGAAATGAGCTCAAAATCCACCAGAGACCCACACAGAAGAGACAAATCGACAAAACTTTCCAAAGAAAACTTAGGAGAAAAATCTTTGTCTTCTTAGGTTAGGAAGGAATTTTCTAGATAAGATAGCAAAAGCCTGATATGTTCGGGGCGGGGTGGGGGGGTGGGGGTGGGAATTAGAGTTTATCAAATTTCAAAGCACTCATTAAGAAAATGAAAAGATACACTGCAGACTGGGAGAAAATATTCGCTAACGAATACAACTCAATAATAAGACAAATGAAAAAAAGGAAAAAGAAGAGTGGATATATGTATATGTATAACTGATTCACTTTGCTGTACACCTGAAACTAACACAACACTGTAAATCAACTATACTCCAATAAAAATTTTTTTTTTAAATAAGACAAATGATCTAATAAACGGGCAAAAGATGTCAACAGATATTTTACTAAAGATGACAGGAATGGCCAACAAGCACATGAAAAGATGCTCAACATCATTACTTATTAGAGAAATACAATTCAGAACACAGTGAGATACCACTTCGTGCCCATTTGGATGGTTAGAATAAAAAAAAAAAATGACAAGTATTGGTGAGAATATGGAGAAATCAGAACCCTCATCCACTGGGTTTTTTTTTTTTTTTTCCAGGGTGGTTAAAAATATGAGTTTGGAAGCAAGCAGTCTTGGGTGCAGATTCCTAGTTCTGTTTCTTCATCATGATGTCTTTGGGTTCATCACTGAAACTCAAGTTCAGTTGATGCCACTATAGCACGAGACGTATACAGCTGTCAATTTTCTTGTTATAAACTTTCTTACATTGAGATAATTATAGATTCACGTGCAGTTGTAGGAAATTACACCAGAGCTTCTATGTGCCCTTGCAGTTGTAGGAAATAACACCAGAGCTTCTATGTGCCCTTTACCTGTTTCCCCTCAACCATACAGCTCTAGTAATACAGTAAGGGAACCAGAATACGGGTGTGGATGCAATCCATCAGTCTTGCTCAGATTTCCTGTTTTGCTTGTGAGGACACAGGGAGACGACGGCCATCTACACGCCCAACAGAGACACCTCAGGAGGAACCAACCCTACCCACACCTGGATCTCGGACTTCCAGCCTCCAGGACTGGGGGAAATAAATGTCTATTGTTTGAGGGACCTGGTCTGGGGTGCTTTGTTATGGCAGCTCGAGAAGACCCACCCAAGCGTTCTAAGAGTTCTCTATCAAGCTGTATCATTTTGCCTGTGGATGTCCAGTGGTCTCAGCATCATTTGTTGAAGAGACCATCCTTTCTCTAAGGCATTACCTTTGCACTTGGTCAAACCCTTGCCTTCATTTACGGGAAATAGTAGGTGCCCACGCCCAGGGTATTGGAAGATTAAATAATCAGGGACATCAAATGCTTGGTACACCTCTGGTCCCCAATACTGGGCGCTTTCTATACTGGTCTTGGCCCACTACTGAAACCTGGAAGGTCTATAAAAGCTTTTCTGGAGGAGGACACAGTCTTGATGAAGAGCTAAGATCTAGACAGGCTGACAGAGAGTGTGTGTATTAGTTTCCTGGGGTGGTTGTAATAAATGACCACAAACCAGAGGCTTAAAACACTAGAAGTCCATCCTCCCCCATCCTGGAGACCAGACGTCTGAGGTCAAGGTGTCCCAGGGCTGCGCTCCCTCCAGAGGCTCCAGGGAGGGTCCTTCCTGCCTCTTCCAGCTTCTGGGGGCTCCAGGCGTCCCTGGGCTTGTGGCCGCACCCCTCCCGTCTCTGCCTCTGTCTTCACGGGGCTTCTCCTCTGTGTCTGGGTCTCTCCTCTGCTGTCTCTTAGAATGACACCTATCAGAGCAGATTGCTTTGAAAAGGAGGCAGTACAGGGGTTTCTTCCCAACTTGTTTTCCTACTGTCTTTTCCCAAACTGCCATGGTTATATTTTTACAAATCTCTTGTAGAGGTTCCTGGTTCCTTGAACAGTAAATAATCGAAAAATAGTTCTTGGATGACTTAGTAAAGGACTCATTCCAAGAACTTACAGGAAAAGGCAGGGGGTAAAAAAAAGTCCTTGAGAAACTGCTCTAAAAGGGCATGTCTTTCAACATTTCCTACAAAGCACTTGGCCAGAGAAATATTTTTGTGCCTTTTGTTGGTACCAAGGAATGGCCTTCCAGAAAAATTATTTCACGTAACAAGCAGCAACAAGCTGGCAGAGGTAACTAACCCCACCAGGAAATCCGTGCATGTATCATGCAGACTGGGGGTGTCAAGCCCAAAGATGGTGGGGGACCCACCAGAGACCAATGCATGTGATTTTTTCCTTTCTTCCCCAGCTTTATTATCACTGACATGCAAACATGGTGTAAGTTGAAGGTTGCAACGTAATGATTTCATATATTTATTTATTTTTGAAATTCTGTGATCCATTTATTTATTTTTAGGCCACACTGCATGGCATGTGGGATCCTAGTTCCCTGACCAGGGATCCAACCTGCGCCCCCTGCATTGGAAGCTCGGGGTCTTCACCACTGGACCACCAGGGAAGTCCTGATTTTATATGTTTATAAATCTTGCCAAACGGTCACCACCAAGCATGAGCTAACACCTCCACCAGGTCACATAGTTGCCCTTTCTTTTTGGTGATGAGAGCTTTTAAGATCTACTCTCTTAGCGACTTTCCGGTACGTGATACAGTATCGTGAGCTTTCATCACCGCACTGTACACTAGCACACCCTGTTCCATTCTCAGTGTCTGTCCCCGTCCCCAAGCTGCGTGTCTACGTGACGTCAAGTCCCATCTTTCTCTCCCCCATTAGCGGTTTGTTCTGGCGACAGACCGGTGCTAGGTTTTTAACTTTAAAAAAAATTTAATTGGCATATAGTTGATTTACAATGTTGTGTCAGTTTCTGCTGTACAGCAAAGTGAAGCAGTTATATGTATACGTATGTCACCTCTTCTTGCGATTTCCTTCCCTTTTCCCCTTTTTTAAATCACACAATTTGAATATTAAACTTGCTGATTCTCTCTGCTCATTATCTTGGTTAACAATCGGTGCTGTCTAGAGACTGTCATACAGAGTGAAGTAAGTCAGAAAGAGAAAAACAAATATCGTATATTAACGCATATATGTGGAACCTGGAAAAATGGTACAGATGAACCAGTTTGCAGGGCAGAAATAGAGACACAGATGAAGAGAACAAACGTACGGACACCAAGGGGGGAAAGTGGCGGGGTGGGGTGGTGGTGGTGTGATGAACTGGGAGATTGGGATTGACATGTACACACTGATGTGTAGAAAACAGATAACTAATAAGAACCTGCTGTATAAAATAAATTTCAAAGAAAAAAAAACCCGAACAAAAAATATTCCAATTTTGTTTCTTAGGATGATGGAAAGAGTTGGTATGTAAGACATTACCTTAAGGCACTAAGGTAAAAATGGTGTGGTACTCCGAAGGGCAGAGATCTATGAAATCGGGAAGGAGAATTGGTCTACTTTTCCTAATTCAGGTGTGGTGGCTAAAAGAAACCCCATTTTAGTTCAAGTTGTTTGCATTTCCACACCAAAACTCATTAGCATTAGGATAACTCATGTGCATTCAAGCACTAGGATTTGACCAAATGACTTTGAATAACAAAAATACTTGCTGTGTTCCTGTAAATCTACACACCTTAATCCAGCTGGCCAGGTCAATACACCTGGAAATGCTTTTTCTTCACCTGCCATTTCATCCTGCCCCAAAATAACTGGATAATATTTCTAGAACAATTAAATATTTTTTTTTTGAAAAACTCCTATGTACCAAAATATTAGTGATAGTATAGGTCAAATCACATCTCTCAAGGATTCAACTTATGTAATTCTGCAGTCCTGACATTACACAGCACGGATTCTGGCATTGGCATTCTTCAGGAAATAACATCGTATTACACCTCTTGGATGGATATTATTTAGACGTCATTAAAATGTTCTTATAGGTTCTTGTATGTTCTCATGTATTGATTTAGCACATGTCAGAGTGCCTGCCATTTGGAGAGAACTCAAAAAACCATGTGATGGGCGGATAGATGGATGATGGATGGATGGATGGATGAAAGGATGGATGGATGGACGAAGGGATGGATAGATGATGGATGGATGATGGATAGGTGGATGGATGGATGGGTGAAAGGATGGATGGGTGAAACTGAGAAGTCAATGCTAGGAAAGTGGGCAGCATGCCTAGAGAGAACTTATGAGATTTCCGAGGCTAAGAAGTAAACAGTTCTAGTCATTTTACTGCTACCGTCAATTCTGAAAAAACCCATCTGGTTATTTAAATTTACGGCAGGACGAAGGCGTCACATTCCTGTGTTATTCCAGTGGCTCAGAACACACCCCAACACACATCAGGAGGAGACCCCACTGCTGTCTTAAAATTTTAATTGCAGGGTGCTAACCTTTGTCCAAACGCGAGGACAGACCCGAGAATGCACAACAGAAGTCCATTTTAAGCGTACACTTTAAGCCAACGAGCAATCGACCATAGGCACTGGAGAATCCTCTTCTCCGGAGAAGCTGGACCGGACTCAGATGTTCATCTTCTGGAATCCTCCTCTCACGGATGCCAGACTCAGGCTTCCGTTTCTTCTAGCCCAACACTATGGCACAGAGCACAGACGTTCTTCCCCCAACACGAAGTTATGGGATAACTCTAATGGTTGGTGACCACCCCATCCAACCCACCCTAGGACTACGTCCCTATGGCTATTTCCAAGCAGCCCCTGAAGCATCGTATGTGTGAAACCAGCCAAGACTACCGATCATTCACCCATAGATAAAAAGAAACCACCCCTCCATAGCTCACACCTCACACAAGTGAATGCCACAACGAACCCCCGAAGTCCATCCAGATCTCAGATGGATTTGAACACAACCCTCTCAAGCTTCTTCCAAACCTGTGTCTAATGAACTCATGATTTCCAATTGCACACGTGTGATAAACCATTCAAACGTTTAAAAACTGCATTTCCTTCTCTTCAGTATAGCAACTGACATCCAGCTTTAATTATCCTATGGTGGCAACCAACAATGACCCTGGGAGAAGCTCCAACGTACGGCATTCATTTCCAGATGCTTCTGGAGGTGAGGCTTTCTCATGGGATAAAGTGTCTAGTGTCATCAAACGGAGAACTGTCCCGAAAGAACTGAGCTGACATGGCTTGGAGAGCACAGTAAGTCCATACTGTGAAGTGAGGTAGCGTGACCCAGCGAAGGGCAGCCCGGAGTCCTGGACCGCACACGGGTTTGCCTCGGAACAAACAGCCTCAACCAGATCCAGTTATGGTGAACGCATGGCCCCCAGACACCCCTCAGTGAAAACCCTTGGTTCTTCTACACCAGCAGGTCAACCAGTTTGGAAGAGGTCACCTCTCCCAAGCCAGCTGGAATCTTCCTTCCAAATCTCTCTGACACGTCTCCATGGGGCATCTGTCAACGCACTTGGAAGTCCTCTTGGGTATTTTTGCCGAAGAGGAACCACAGCTGTGGTGTTTCTCAGCCATGCTCGGAAACGTCCACACTGGAGTCACACTCAAGACATCCGAACCTTTGCTTAGTCTTCACGGAAAGGACTTTTCATTCTGCAAAGTCCCAGGGCACTCAATGAAGGTTCCCAGGGCACTCAATACCGCTCCTCGTGTTATGAGCTCTGCAATGCCAGAAGCTCTGCAATGACATCTAACCCTACGTAGCATGGACATGGCAGCACCTTTCCAGGACAGAATCCTGAGCTCCTTCAAGCAAGACCAGAGACCCAGGGCTGACCAGAAGGTTATTCCTGTTCCCTTTGGCTGACAAGGTGTAAAGGAGATGCAACCTCCTGGGGAACCCCCAGGAGGCCTGGGTAGCTGGGGTCACACAGGCCTTTGAGCTGGGTTTTGGATGGACCACGTGACTGACATGAGGCACTCAAGCTGGTCAACCATAAAGGGAGGCACATTGAAGAGTCTTTCCCTTGGAAAGGACTCGAGATGTTCATGGAACAGGACCACCCAATGCAATGGCACCGTCACTGCAGGAAGCGGTCCAGCTTCTCCTGAATCCGGACAAACGCATCCTTCCCCAGGTAATCGATGCATCCCTCCTCCCACTTCCTCCGTTCCTCCTCAGGACTCAGTGCCTTGACCTTTTCTTCGAGGGAAATCTCGGAGACGGAGATGGCCAGGTCCACCTAGGGAAGACAAGCCCACAGGAGATGGTGTTAGAAAACCTGTTGTCAGAAGAGTGAAAGCCGGCCCGGGCATCCACCTGGCGGAGCAATCGGTTCCACAGACAAACCTCACCACGTCTCAGCGAGATGCTGACAGCTCCCACTTTGCTTTTGAACAAACCACACACTGAATTTAACATAACCTTCTTACAAGAAGATGCTTTGTTGGCCTGACTTTCCTGAAATTTTATACTTTATCATTGTACTTGTGTCCACTTGTTCCTAAGACTTGTTTTAATGTCTAGCCACTAAACCCTTTCACACACACTTATATGATCATCTTAATCTTTCCACCCACCAAAAAAAGGTTCTGTATCTGCTATCATTAAAATGGATAACCAAGAAGGACCTACTGTAGAGCACAGGGAACTCTACTCACTATCTTATAATAACCTATAATGGAAAAGAACCTTAAAAAAAGAGAAAAAAATATATATATATAATCATTTTGCTGTACACCTGAAACTAACACGACATTGTAAATCAACTATACTTCAATTAAAAAATAAATTCAAAAAAAGAGAGACCCCAGAGAGCTCCCTCACCCCTTCCTCCACGTGAGGAACCAGCAACAAGACACCCTCTGTGAGCCAGGAAGTGGGCTCTCACCAGACACCAAGGTCCAGCCTCCAGAACTGCTAGAAATACATTTCTTATTATTCATAAGCCACCCAGACTATGGTGTTTTTGTTACGGCAGCCTCAACAGACAAAAACACAATACAAAAAATCAATACGAATTTTCATCCTACACCCAATACTCAGCTCTAGAGCTGTATTTGCTCTAAAAGACCAAAAGGTGTTATTAGATCATGGTTAGAGAGAAATGAGCCTTCATTAAAAGCATCATCGCAGAGCCTGAAGTTTAAGACCAGAACATCTGTAAGAGGAAGAGTCAGGAAGAAAGCATCTTTCATTTCCTTCTTCAAGAAGAAATCAACGCATGCTCGATTTGGATCGAAAGGATCCCCCCCCCCAACCACCACCAAATTTCCCAGCTTTTATGTTCGTCTTTTTAGACAACGTGCATGAACTTCCAAGCTCACTTTGCAGGAAAACACAGCACAGCCCCATAACTTCAATTAACTTTTGCAGAACAGCTTTTGAAGAGAGAACGGGCGTGATTATCAGAGCAGAGGACAGGAAAGACGGTGGATCGACCCCCGCGGGCAAACGCCAGAGAGAAGACAAACGGGTCTGAGGCAGCAGGAGAAGCAGGCGGGCTCTTCTCTCCACAAGCGAGGCTGGAAATGGGGGTAACGCCAGCGCATGTACACAGCCGGCCCCTGAGTTAGCGCCCAGCATCCATCAGAAGAGCTGAACAAGGCAAACAATGAGGACACCACCTCCAAAGCATCCTGGAGACTGGGGTCCTTGGTGACATCCACAGGGGGCTCCCGGCTTGCCTCCAAGGCTTCCTCAGATGGGCCACCTTCCGCGCTCTCCACGGGCTGCTAGAAACATAACCGTTCCATCGTTAGTCTGCAGGGGGCTTCACAGGACCACAGTCTTAACCAAAATAACAGAGAACTCTTTTTCCTGGGAAAATAAGACCAAACGAATGGGTTGTGCTAAATAAATAAGCCATTTACTGTGCTTTGCCACTCTGAACTTTTCCCCAGCTTTTTCTTGCACAAGATGAGGTGCTGACATTTGTCACGCGATGTAAAGGTTAACTTTTCAAATTAGGAGACTGGGATTGACACATACACACTGCTATATATAAACTAGATAACTAATAAGGACCTACCGTAGAGCACAGGGAACTCTACTCAATACTCTGTAATGACCTATATGGGAAAAGAATCTAAAAAAGAGCGGATCTATGTATATGTACAACTGATTCGCTTTGCTGTACAGCTGAAACTAACACAACATTGTAAATCAACTCTACTCCAGTAAAAGTTTTAAAACAACAGCAAAAAAACTTTTCAGAGAGGGATACAATTAGTTTAGACCAAATGTCTACGGAAGCATTTGACTAAGACAGTCTGTCAGCGAGATTAAGAGTCTGTCTGGGTTTAATCTTCTGAGGGTGCTTGGGAACAAAAGCCCAGATTCATGCGGGTAAATTTAGGGGGGAAAAAAAAAAAGGTAAAGCCATAATCCTTGAATAGTGACGTGAAACACGGGTGCTAAGTTGTCCCGAAAACTTAACAAAAATTAAGGAAGACATATAGGCCATTTTGATGTTGCATCTTTTTCTTTTCTGAGTCTTCCTAAAGCAAGATATAAGAGAATGACCAAAGGACCAACACAAAACTCAGTTATGGAGGAGGGGAAAAAAATCTGAATAGACAACCAGGTCTCCTATCCACCTGGAAAATAAAGAGACTCATCACAACACAATGGAAAAACCATTTAGAAAAGTCACGGGATGGCAAAGAAGCCCATGGGGCATCTCCTTTGGTGGTCGTTGGACAGGCATGCAGAGACACGGCCATGTTTAAGAAGTAGAAGTAGGGAATTCCCTGGTGGTCCAGTGGTTAAGACCCTGAACTTCCAAGGCAGGGGGCGCGGACTCGATCCCTAGTCGGGGAACTAGGTAGGATCCCATATGCTGTGCAGTACAGAAAAAAAAAAAAAAGAAAAAAAAGAAACAGAAGTGAGTTATACCGAGCTGGTTTGGGTCTCTGTGAAGTCTGCGAATTGGGCGGAGGGTGGTGACAACGGGTCACTCATCACTCCAGCGGAAGTGTCCATTTCCGGCCAACCTATCATCTACGAAAAAAGAGCAAACGCCAAGTTAGGACAACCCTTCGTGCAAATAACTACCAACACCCAGCTGATGCTTTTCTGCCTCCAAATATGTCTCAGCGGAGCTCGCCAATGCCTGTGTCTGCTGCTTCGTCTTGGCACCTCGCATTTCTAAGCAGGACCACGTGATGAATTCTCACCCACGGCGTTGAGGAGATGCGACGCGAGTCCCCCCCAGACTGGGTGCTGAGGTGGGGGACACGTTTCCTACCCTCTGTCCCCACAGGTCAGGTGAAGAGCAATGTCCCTCCGCAGACAACCTCTTCCAATTTCAGCCGGAATTCCACAGGAAAACGAAACCCTACGGAAAACCATTTGAGCGACTGTTTTCTCGGCTCTCCCAAGGGTGGTACGTAGCAAAAGATCGTCCCAGATGCACAGGACACAACTTAATGCATTACGGGCGACGGATGGCTTCCTCGTGGGGGCCTAATCCTTTCTTACGGAGCCACCGCGGACAAGGGCTTCCTTAGATGGGGATGGAGGAGGCCGAGGGGAGGAACCCTGGATCCCCGGAAGATGGCACGAAGCACAGCGCATCCTGACCACCTCGGCTGAGCGCGACACACACCAGAAATACACTTGTATGTATTTGGGGGGCTATTTATTACAGTAGCTAGCCCACCCTGATGAATTCAGGGTCGGGGGCCAAGGCCGTGCCCCCAGGCTGGAGCCCATTCAAGTCCAAAGGCTCCAGCAATGTAACTAACGAGTGTCGGCCACAGAGAAGAGAACGTGGACACACCTGCCCAGCCTCACGGCAAACGCACGGCAGGAATCGTGTCGCGGGCTGGGCTGACCCCGACTGCGGCGGTCAGACAGAGCTGAACAAGTCTGCATCCCGGGAAGGCAGATTCTCCAGCCACTGCCCCAGAGATTTTGAGTGAGTTGACCTGCCGTGAAGGCAGGCAACTCATACTCCCGGCTCCCAAATCTCTGGTACCAGCTTTCCCGTTTTGGAGAAAGGGCAGGTCATCCCTGTGTTAACTGAGGCACCTACGTATGCGTCCAAAGGATATTCACAGAGAGCGAAGTAGGAAGAACAAAGAGTGGGCCACCCTCATGCAGCTTACTGTCTAAGGAGAGAGATGAACGTTCCACAAATAACAACTATAAGATGACAATCCTGTAAAATTCTGCAAAGGAAAACGACAGAGGATCAAGGGCAGGTTTATCAAGGTCAGACTGACCTCGTCAGGAGGGGTAAGGACTCCTGAAGGAGTAACATCTGGAACGAAGTTTGAAAGATGAGCAGGAGGTGTGGTGAGAAAGAGACAATGGTGAGAAAAGCAGGACAGCACACACGTGCAAATGTCCTGAGGCAGAGGTAAAGGAGGACATTAGGAAACTGAAGTAAGTTGGCAGTAAAAAGTGCACAAAAGTACATTTTTGGTGAAATTCAGTAAAAACTTTTTTAATGTAGAAGATAACAGTGTATTCATAAAGCTGCTCTTTTTTAGTTTTGCTTTTTCTATCTCATCAACTTGAAAGTGAAAATTAAAATACAGGCTCATAAAAAAGAACAAAATCATGCCATTTGCAGCAACATGGATGGACCTAGAGATGATCATACTAAGTGAAGTAAGTCAGACAGAGAAAGACAAATATCACATGATATCACTTACATGTGGAATCTACAATATGACACTAATGAACTTATCTACAAAACAGAAACAGACTCACAGACATAGAGAACAGACTGGTGGTTGCCAAGGTTGGGGGGGAGGGATTGATCAGGAGTTTGGGATTAGCAGATGCAAACTATCATATACAGGATGGATAAATCACAAGGTCCTACTGTAGAGCACAGGGAACTATATTCAATATCCTGTGATTAAATCATAATGGAAAAGAATATGAAAAAGAATAGATACATGTATAACAATCACTTGGCTGTACAGCAGAAATTAACACAACGCTGGAAATCAACTATGCTTCAATAAAATATTAAAAAAATAAATAAAAGCAAAAAATATGGGCTCATTCTTCCTGATGTTGACTATGTACGTGAAAGCCAAAAATAAAATTAAGTTCTAACAGTTACAGTAGAAAATAAAATGATAACTTTATCCAAAACATGAAAGGCCAGGATAATAACAGCTCCTTTTTATTAGGTGTTCAACACTGCTTCCTAAATTATACTCATAAACTTGTTATGCATTATTCCTTTTAATCTCACAACAACCCTATGATGTAGAGAGCTTGATCCCTTCTCTTACTGAGGAAAAGTTGAACTTTCAGACAGAGGTACTTGTTAAACATGCCAGATGTAGCAAGTGAGAGAGGGGGGATTTGAATTCACACCTCTCTGACCACCAAGCCCTCTACGAGCCCTATTCGATCCACATCATTAATGCATCCTAAGTCTCCCTGGTGTACAAAACACCATAACAACCTTTAGGGAGAAAAAAATGACGAATGAGATAATTGCACTATCTACAAATAATAAATACCATAAAAATAAATAATTTCCTTATCCAATCAGGGTTGGGTAGTGGAATTTTCTAGTTTGAATCCTAACACCCATTAAAAAAAAAAACTGGATAAATTACTTACTGTCTCTGAAACTCAAGTTCTTTAATCATACACAGCACAGACATTTGATGTAACGGACAAACGAAGCAGTTAGCCTGGCAAACGGTTAAGTGCCAAAAGATTTGAGTAATCTCAGAAAAATTAGTTGAACCGGATTAGGGAAAATGTCAATTCTGTCAGCTTAATTTCTCGCAAGAAAGAACACATAAATAAATTCCACGTGGGTCATCATGAAATTTTATCCTTCCTTGGAAGAGATTTAACTCAGGATTATTTATTTGATAAGAAAGGATGAACTAATAATACAACTTTTCTGTTCGTCTTCTGCAGATGTGTTAGACTCTTACAAATTTAAGCAGGAAAAGAAGTTATGTCAACTCATGCTAACATTTCTGAACAAGACCCCTAGACATAGATACAAATTTCTGAACAAGACCCCTAGACATAGATGCAAACTACTATATATAAAATAGGTAAACAAACAACAAGGATTTACTGTATAGCACAGGGAACTATATTCAATATCTTGTAATAAGCTAAAATGGAAAAGAATATGAAGAAGAATATATATATGTACATATATGTTTAATTGCTGTACACTTGAAACTAACACAACATTGTAAATCAACTATACTTCAATGAAACAAAGAGAAAAAAAAACAATGAACGTTAACAACTAAAATATAAACTGAAACAGTAATAATAAATATTCCCCTTACTCTTCCTAGCCACAAATAGGGACGTCTTTCTTCACATGTGCAGAAAGCCAGGAGAGAATTCAAAGACAAGAATTTGATAATATGATGGTGCAATGCCAGCCTTTCAGCCAATGGTTGGCAGGCTTATGAACACACCTACGTAAAACGTGACTTTTGCAAATGGCATTTATTGTTCTCCTTAGATGATCAGTATTTCACTGATGCATACCCCCAACTAGCTGCTGGAAGCTTGGGTCACCTTGAAAAGAGAGACTCTCAGACTGGAAACAATTCAGAGGATTCTTAGGTCAAAGAAGACAGAGCAGCTGAAGGGTGGAAAGTAGCTTGAGAATCAAATGACTCTTAGCCCAGAAAGATGAAAGCAGAAAGAGAACATCGTAAAGCCAGACTGCACAGGGAATCGAACGCCAACAGATAGATACAGAATGCTCACATACACGACCCGAGCAGAAAAATTTAGAACGAATAACGAAGACACACTCCTTTGCATCACGGGCTATCATCTTGTGAAAGTTATGACTGAAAGAGGGGGTGAAAACTAAAAAATGTAAATATACAAATCTATTCAAGAACCGAAGAGGGATTTTTCCACTTTCATCAATGGGTGAAGTTACTTGTTTCCCAGTAAACCCCCTGCCAAAAGCAGCTTAAAATTCTAGACCAACAAGAGGGACACTCTAAACACAAGCTTTCATTTAGGACTCCACTGAAAAGAGATCCAGAAAAAGACCAACCCTCACAAACACCAAAACACAGTTTCACTCCAACTCAACCTCTAATAGCATGTGGGCAAACCATCTCTATGAAAACTTCCTGCTGAAAAAAGAAAAACAACACATAAGAAATGTTCTCTGGATGATACTATAATTCAGAGCCTCAGAGGATCCCTGACATTTTTCCATACACAATGTCTTGCAGTCGATCAAAAATTAACCGGCATGCAGCAAGACAAGACCAAAGGAGTGAAAATCAAGAGAAAACAAAATCAAAGCACAAAATTAGATCCACGTGAAATGCAGATGTATGATGGATGGCACGCAGACTGTAACGGAATGTGGAAAATACTTTACATGATGGGACAAGTTGGAGAGTTTCAAGGGAGTACTGAAAACCCCCTCGTAAACATTTGGCGTCTATGTGGACTAAACACACGATAATTGAAATAAAGTGTGCAGGATGTGGGTTTAACCGCTGATTAGACACAGCCAAAGAGAAGACTGGTTACCTGGAAAACAGGCCAGTAGACGGAAGCATGGGAAGACAGATGGGAGAAGTGTGTCACAGATACATGGGATGTGATGAAATTCCTACTGTAGATGTCACTGGAATCACAGAAGGATAGGGAAGTGGGAGGAGGAGAGAGACAGAGACAGAGAAAGAATGGGCAGGAGGAATACAGTTTCAGGAAGTGCTACAAACCCAAATAGGGTAAATTCAAATGATAATAAATAAGTCATTATGATAAAAACCAGAGCCTAAGAGAAACATGTTAAAAGCAGCCAGACCAAAAAGACATATGACCTTCAAATGTATAAACATAAGACTGGAAGATGAATTCTTGGAGAAATAATGGAAGTCAGAAGATTTTGAAAAGTCTTCCGAGTGTCATTGTAAGGTAATTGCCAAGTAAGAATTCCATACCCTTGGTGGGAATGTAAATTGGTGCAGCCACTACGGAGAAGAGGATGGAGATTCCTTAAAAAACTAAAAACAGAGTTACCATATGATCCAGCAATTCCACTCCTGGGCACGTATCCGGAAAAGATGAAAACTCTAATTTGAAAAGACACATGCACCCCCATGTTCATAGCAGCACTATTCACAAGACATGGAAGCAGCCTTACTGTCCATCGACAGATGAATGGATAAAGAAGACGTGTACATACATAAGACGTGGTACATATATATACAATGGAATATTACTCAGCCACAAAAAAGAATGAAATAACGCCATTTGCAGCAACATGGATGCAACTAGAGATTGTCATACTGAGTGAAGTAAGTCAGACAGAGAAAGACAAATACCATATGACATCACTTATATGCAGAATCTAAAAAAACGGTACAAATGAACTTACTTACAAAACAGAAACAGACTCACAGACATAGAAAACAAACGTATGGTTACCAAACGGGAAGGGGTGGGAATAAATTAAGAGTTTGGGATTAGCAGACGCACATTACTATATATAAAATAGATAAACAAGGACCTACTGTTTAGCACAGGAAGCTATATTCATTATCTTATAATAACCTATAATGCAAATGAATCTGAAAAAGTATATATATATGTGTATATATATATATACATATATATATATATATATATATATATATGACTGAATCACTTTGTTGTACACCTGAAACCAACACAACATTGTAAATCAACTATACTTCAATTTAAAAAATATACATATATACCATTTCCCAAGGGGGGGAAAAAAAACCCCAAAGGATTAGAGACTCCAAAAATAGATCCACCTAATGTGTGAGTATCTGACTGATGGCCAAGAAGAAATGACAAAGCAGTGGAGATGTAATAGTTTTGACTGCAAACCATGCTGAGTTCATTATAGATCCACACATAACAGCGATGTATGTGGACCCCAAACTCACTCATCAGGTAATATCAATTCCAGATCAATTATATACTTTAATGTAAAAAGTAAAAAGAATAAAAAATCCATAAGACGTGATTAGCTTTATGACCCTGATTTAGAGACAGATTTCCTAAAAGGTAAACAAAATCCACTACTCATACAGGAAACATTAACAAATTGGTCTAAACTAGGTACTTCTTTTCATCCAAGGATACCATTTAGAAATTAACCATAGCAAAAACCACCAATAACTTCAAAAAAAAAAGGAAAGGCATCCCTAATCTTTCCACTAACAGCATTTCCCAGCCCAAGAGGCTGTAGGATAGGACACTTGGCTGAGAAGATAACAAGCTGCAAAACTATTGATCTAACACATGCCTTTATATGGGAAATAAATGAGATACTCAACTTTTGAAAGCAGAGACCTACTCCTCGACACTGCCGTGACTAGACATACAAAGGCTGCTACTTGGAATAAGGATCCCAGATCCAGACACCCGGCTCTTCTGCAGTTACAGGAATTTATGAAAATAACCTTTTTGGTTTTTTTGGACTGGTTCCAAATCCCCAAAATAAAGAGCCCAGAGTGAATCATTCAATGGATGGCCAGTAGGTGGCAGCAATGTTGCATAATTAATTGCGAAGATGGCCTGGGAGTGTAAAATAGTGAAATATACACGCACACACTGCAAAAAAGCACCCCTCCCTTATAGAAGGGCAATGACCTTCTCACTTTGAGACACATGCTCAACATAAGATAGTCAATCAATAGAGACTTTCTTAAATGCTAATCTCTTCCAGAAACACACCCTGAAACAATGTGTTTCACCACCCATCTGGGCAGCCCTTTCTCTGGTCAACCTGACCCCTAAAATTAACCATCACAGTTGGAAAGAGTTTTCTGAGAGATACTCCACAGAGTCTAAGTGTCAAACGTCTAATGGGAATGCGGACTCTTCTCAAAAATCCCGGCACAAAGGACCTACTGTATAGCACAGGGCATTAGATTCAATATCTTGTAATAACCGATAGTGGAATACAATCTGAAAAAAGTAACTGACGCACTCTGTCGGACACCTGAGACTAACACAATACTGTAAATCAACTCTACTTCTATTTTAAAAAGTCCCATCACAGGCACGGCTCCTGCTGGCAGAACAGGGAGCCGCCTCTCCACGTAACGTAAGAGCTTGATCGACAAGACTGTTCACATTCCTGGAAGCAGCAGACGCTCTTTATTTAACTCACAGAAGGCACTTCCTGGGGCCAGAGCCAGGCAATGGGGCCCTCGGGGTACAGAAGAAGGAATAAAACTAGGAAAAGCTCACTTTCCACCACTTCCACAGTCCAAACCTAGAGCTTTTTCGATTGGTTTGGATGGCTATGAAATCGCAACTCAAAAATTATTATTTTTTTGTTTTTGGGTTTTGTTGTTGTTGTTGTTTTAATTATTTATTTATTTTGGCCGTGTTGGGTCTTCGTTTCTGTGCGAGGGCTTTCTCTAGTTGTGGCAAGCGGGGGCCACTCTTCATCGCGGTGCGCGGGCCTCCCACTATCGCGGCCTCTCTTGTTGCGGAGCACAGGCTCCAGACGCGCAGGCTCAGTAGTTGTGGCTCACGGGCCCAGTTGCTCCGCGGCGTGTGGGATCTTCCCAGACCAGGGCTCGAACCCGTGTCCCCTGCATTGGCAGGCAGATTCTCAACTACTGCGCCACCAGGTAAGCCCTCAAAAATTATTAATGCATGGAAGTTGCCTGGACATAATTGATTCCACATTATAGTAAAGTGCAGGGTGCCTTCCACAGAAACGTTTGCTAAAATATATCCATCAACTGTTTATAATCATCAAGAAACAGCTCTCCCAAAGCTATTCGAAATACCCATAAAAGGACAACTTCCCTTCCATCCAGGCCCCAAACCCATCCCCAGCAATGAACTCATGTTAATTGTGAGCAACAAGGGACTTAAAATGGCTTTGAACGTGAGGATTTAAAAGGGGAACTTTTTAATCGCCAGACACTCATCCCACCTATTTCCCAGAAATCGGGGATGGATAAACAGCAGCCTGATTTAGCCTTATTGTTTTGCAAACAAAGTGCGCTTTTATTTTTTGTCTTTGCGGGTAGAATTTCTGCGGATCCAGCCTCACTAGAAATGACCAAATGGGTCCACATGACTCTACCCAAGTCCTCTTCAAGCTGGGGGTTTAACTGCAACCTCTCAGGACGCAAAGGTGCGTTGCTGGCAGGTGGCCTGGAGGAGGATGAAAGCACTGCCCTTTGAACCTGAAAATCTGGGGACGCCACTTGTATCTGGAGGATACTGAACATCTGTTCTTCACGTTATTAGTTTTCTGTGGCTGCCGTGACAGAGGACCACAAACTAGGTGGCTTAAAACAATGCCATCATCAAAAAATGTACAAACAATAAATGCTGGAGAGGGTGTGGAGAAAAGGGAGCCCTCCTACACTGTTGGTGGGAATGTAAACTGGTACAGCCACTGTGGAGAACAGAAGGGAGGTTCCTCAAAAAACTAACAGTAGAGCTACCGTATGACCCAGCAAGCCCACTCCTGGGCATAAACCCGGAGAGGACCACAATTAGAAAAGACGCATGCACCCCTATGTTCACTGCAGCACTGTTTACAGTAGCCAGGACATGGAAGCAACCTAAATGTCCATCAACAGAGGAATGGATAAAGAAGATGTGGTACATATACACAATGGAATATTACTCAGCCATAAAAAAGAACGAAATAGTGCCATTTGCAGAGACATGGATGGACCTAGAGCCTGTCATACAGAGTGAAGTAAGTCAGAAAAAGAAAATCAAATATCGTATAATATCGCTTCTATGTGGAATCTAGAAAAATGATACAGATGAACTTATGTGCAAAGCAGAAACAGAGACACAGATGTAGAGAACAAACTTATGGTTACCGGGGGTGGGGGGAGGGAAGGCGGGGTGGGATAAATTGGGAGATTGGGATTGACATACATATACTACTATATATAAAATAGATAACTAATGACAACCTACTGTAGAGCACAGGGAACTCTACTCAGTGCTCTGTGGTGACCTAAATGGGAAGGGAATCCAAAAAAGAGGGGATACATGTATACGTAGAGTTGATTCACTTAGCTGTACAGCAGAAACTCACACAACACTGTAAACCAACTATACTCTAAAAAAAATTAGTTTTAAAAAATGGACACAAGAATAGTGCTCTTGTGCTTTTTAGTAGGAACAGTATACTGTACAGTGCTTAGGACTGCACCTGGCAAAGAATCAACCTTCAAGAAGTGTAAAAACCAAAACAAAAAAACCCAATGCAGACCGATGATGTAAACAGTTCTGGAGGTCAGAAGTCCACGCTGGGTCTCACCGGGCAGGTGTCCTCGGCAAGGCTGAGTTGCTTCTGGAGGTTCTAGCCAATGACCCATTTCCAGCTCACAGAGGCACCTGTGTCCCTTGGCTCCTGTACATCTTCAAAGCCAGCAGATCAGTATCTTCCCATTGCTCCCCGTCTCACGTCTGCTTCTATCCCATCTCATCAAGCTTCCTTTCGCCTCCCTCTTAGGAGAACCCTTGACGACACTGTGTCCCCCCTGGATAATCCAGAACCACGTCCCCACGTCAAGGTCCTTAACTCAATCCCGCCTGCAAAGACCCCGTTTCCATATAAGGCAGCATTTCCAGGTTCCAGGGATTAGGACGCGGCTGTCATTGGCTTTACCGTGACGTGCAATGTTGCCATTTTCTCTAAAGACACTCAGGAGGCCCTGATACCGTAGAGCAAACTGCAGACAGGTTCCTCGCGTCCCCCCTGCCCCTCCCCGGGAACATCCTCTCTGCTTCATCTCGCGGGGGAACCAGCGTCTGTGTCCCCATCGCACCGGTGCCAAGAGCACGTACTTACATCTTCCGCAGGGCATGCGTCAGGCGAAGTGGGGGTCTCCTCCACCACCACCACAGTCCTCTCAGGCCAAGGCTGGCGGGGCCCCTCCGCCCAACTGGTACAGGGCTCCCCGGAGCGGGGCACACCATTCGCACACGATCCCTCAGCAGTGGGAGCTGAACTTGAACAAGGCACCCCAGCGCCCCCGAGCTGAGCCTGCAGAAAAGGCATTCACACTTAGCAAGGTCCTCCTGACATCTTTGCCCATCTCCCGCTGCCCATCCCCTCCCCTGTGTGGCCAGTGGTCTCCAGTGCCAACATCCGCATTCACATTACTGCTCCAGGTGGGAAGGACCCCAAGGCACAGGGTCCCTAGACTGCTCTCCACGTTTTACTCCTTAGAACCACCTGACTTTGGCTTATTTTCCTTCATATCCAACCCAGGACCTAGCATACTGCTTTGCAGAAAAGAACAGCAACTTCCTATCAAGAATCTGAATAAACTCCTAATCACTCGTGTCCCACGGTCAGAGAAAGCTTTAGTTCTCTTGAAAAGCAGCACCCAGCTGCACCAAACAGAAACCATAGTAAAAACGCTAAAATATGAATTCGTTTCAAGATCCCAACGCAAGCATCTGCGGACACTGGACTCCATTGTACCAATACATGCACTAGTCAAAAACTGACCAGGAAATAAAATTTCCTGGGACCTCATTTTAAAAGGTCTTTGGCAAGGCAGGTGCCTCCCTGTTAAGTCCACTGCAGAGGGACTTCCCTGGTGGTCCAGTGGGTAAGATTCCGCGCTCGCAATGAAGGGGGCCCGGGTTCGATCCCTGGTCGGGGAACTAGATCCTGCATGCGTGCCGCAACTAAGAGTCCGCATGCCACATCTAAGAAGTCCGAGTGCCACAACTAAAGATGCCACAGGCCGCAACTAAGACCAGCTGCAGCCAAAAAAAAAAAAAAAAAAAAATCCACTGCAGAAACTCTACTATGGAGAGCATGTAGGGTTACAGTTATAAAAAATCAAATGGGTGCCAATCAACAATTTGAAAAATCCTCTTCAGAAACCACCTCCGATTGCTACTTCAGTCGAGGATGGAAAGTGGAAAATGCCCCCTCCAATGACATTTGTAATCAATCATCTTCAGCCACTTAATCTGTGAGTGGCTCTTTCCCTGATGAAGGCGGCTAATTTAATTATTTATGCATCAGCCCTATAAATCACAGCAGCAATTCTGCTCATGAAACACTCATGGTTTTGCACCAAAATAAAAAAATGTTGCCTGCCTCTTTCAGCATCCTCTTGCGTGAAATATAGGATGTGGATACAGAAGGAAAACTAGCACAAGACCTAAAGTTTGGCTGGTCGTTAACTTCCAATTATGGTCTTTCTTTCTTGCGATGAAATGACATATCTTTCCTTGCCTGACCCCTTCCTGGTGTGTATCAACATTATTTAATATCTTCTAATTCCGTCCTTTTTTAATGAACGTGTCTATAAACGTTGAACTTTTTAAAAACCTTATTTCTTTCTTTCATTAATGTGGGCCTTGACAGATTTTTTAAAAAATGTAACTTGGTTAGGAATTCCCTGGCGGTCCAGTGGTTAGGACTCTGCACTTTCACTGCTGGGGGGGTGGGTTCAATCCCTGGTCAGGGAACTAAGATCCTGTAAGCCAAAAAAAAAAAGAATTTGGAATAAAAAGTGACATTTTAAAAATAAATAAAAATATAACGATAATCGCCTAAGATATCCTAAATCTGTCTTTCCTAAAACATATAAAATCAGAAGAGGGACTTCCCTGGTGGCGCAGTGGTTAAGAATCTGCCTGCCAATGCAGGGGACACGGGTTCGAGCCCTGGTCAAGGAAGATCCCACATGCCGCGGAGCAACTAAGCCCGTGCGCCACAACTACTGAGCCTGCGTTCTAAAGCCCGCGAGCCACAACTACTGAGCCCGCGAGCCACTACTACTGAAGCCCACATGCCTAGAGCCTGTGCTCCGCAACAAGAGAAGCCACCACAATGAGAAGCCCATGCACCACAGTGAAGAGTAGCCCCCGCTCGCCGCAACTAGAGAAAGCCCGCATGCAGCAACAAAGACCCAACGCAGCCAAAAATAAATAAATTAATTAATTTAAAAAGAGAATAAAACCACTCATAAAAAAAAATGAGAAGAGACTCCATAAAAAGAGGGAGGAACGTGTATTTGAAGAAAACCCACAGGTGTGGATCACGGAGAGTTTATCCCCTGTCTGAACTCTTGGATGTCAAGGGAATTGTGTGCTTACTGTGTGTCCTGGAGCTGTCTGTTCGTCCTCGTGCCGGATGTTTTCATAAAGAGGCAGAATGCTGCGGTGGTAAATCCCCCACCAGAGGTTAAGGAAGGACGTCTGATGCTGGTTGACAGGCCCAGAGCCTTCCTCCAAAACAGAGCCCGTCTGGGGATTGTACTTGTAGTTCCAAGGCTTCATGGACCCCAAAAAGTGGACCACCTTCGCACTCGAGCCGAATCTGAGGAGGAAACATAAAGTATCCTGCCTTCCTCTTGGAAGTGACCACACACAGAGAGCCTGTGACAACCACAGGACTCAACACAGACAGCGGGACGTAAAGATGCATCTCGACGAGTTACGGACGATCCCGTCATTAACGACCACCTTGACTTGCAGTAAAAATAACTGCTTCATCAATCCACGTTTGCAGCCTTTCATTTTCTACAGACCAAGAAACATAATCATAACCCACTTGGGAATGTTCCCCAAAACGGGAAGAAGAAATCAGGAGTCTTTTTAGAAAGATGGGCAGTACCGTAGCCCAAATCATCTTATCCTGAAAACGATAAAAACTTTAAAAAGTAGATTTTATAGTAGATAATGCAAGCTGCAGACCAGAAAACTGGCTTCTTGTACAAGATGGTGAATTTTCCCCTCTCGACCTTTTTTTTTTTCATTATCACCACTCCCACCAACCTCGAACCTTTTTAAACATTTTTTTCTTAATTGCTTTCCTATGAAACTTTAATATCATATTTGCCCTGTATATCTACGTTCTGTATGTACAGCTGTCCTTTCTACATTAAAAAGGATATGATGGCTTTACGCCCCACAAACCAATGTCTGCCTCCTTGGGGGCCGTGCGGCCCCTATTAAAAAAGCACGCTCAAAATCTTCTCAGATTTTCCATTTTCACTTATAACAATGTCCCCTAGAGCAGTGGACCTCACACGTTTTGGTTCTAGGACCTCCTGACATTCTTACAAATCACAGAGGAGAAGATGTTTGTTCACGTGGATTGCATCTGTACATATTCACCGCAACAGAAGTTAAAACTGAGAAATAAACCCATGTACCAACTCATTTAAAAACCAAGGGCCCATTATATGTTAACATAACTTTTATATTTTTTCATAAAGTGTAACTACAACTATATATTACTATATATCTTTTAAATGTGTAAAGTGACATCTTTTGTATCTCTTCATAAAAATATAATTATAACTATATATTTTTTAAATGAGTAAAAAGTGACATCTTTCATATCTCTTCATAAAATATAACTATATATATTTTTAAAAAATGCGTAAACTGTCACATCTTTCGTATCTTTTCATGAAATATAACTCTCTATACAGCTATATTTTTAAAAATTTGTAAAAAGAGTGACATTGACTATTTTACAAGGAGACAGCTGGTTTCTCATATCTGCACCTGCATTCAGTGCAATGCTTTTTATCACATCATGTCATGGCGTTTCTGTAAAATCCCACTGTCCAATTATGAGAAAACAAGAGTGGAAAGAGGAAAATGACATCTTAGAATTAATTTTTTTAAAGTCACTTTGATTTCAAAGACCCTTGAAAGAGGGGTGGGGAACCCCTGGGGGTTCCCTGGGCAACACTTTGGGAACCACTTTCATGAAGCCTAGCTGCCTCGATTACCTATCATGTAAAGCAATAAATAAGCAAGCAGAAGGATGATCTGGGTTTGTTTTTTTTTTCCTTCAAAATGCCAAAACGTGATATTAGATTCTGAGAGAGAATGGTTGACCAGGTATAGAAGAACTGGGGTTGGCACGAAACTTACTGTTTGAAAGCAGGGCTGTAGGTGTACGCCGTGTTGCTACTCAAGTTATAAATGAACGGCAAGTGTTTCTGGATGTCTGCTGTGGACCAGCTACTGAAGAAACTGTTCAACAAGCCTTGGTCTGCCCCTAGAGAGTTAACGAACAGCCAAAGAAGTTAATAAAGAATGGTACAGTGCACCAAGAGAATGCAAGACATGTTTGAAGACATAATGGAAAAACACTGGTATCCCAGCACACAAATTACATTTCCTCTCTCAACCCACTACGACATGGTCGTTGTCTCAAAAGTGACTGATAACCCACACCATTCATTTAAAGTGCATAGTCTCAGGACTTCCCGGGTGGTCCAGTTGTAAAGAATCCGCCTTCCAATGCAGGGGACGTGGGTTTGATCCCTGTCTGGGAACCAAGATCCCACATGCCATGGGGCAACTAAGCCCACGCGCTACAACTACTGAGCTCGCACAGAGAGCTCAACGAGAGAGCCCGTGTGCTGCAAACTACAGAGCTCATGTGCTCTGGACCCTGCACACCACAATGAGAGAGAGGGAAAAAAAACCCAAATGCCACAACTAGAGAGAAGCCCGCATGCCACAAAGAAGAGCCCACCCCTCAACCAAAGATCCTGCGTGCCACAACTAAGACCCAAAACAGCCAAAAAAAAGAAAATAAAATGAAATAAAAAGTGCGTAGTCTCTCCAGAATTCTCCACCGATGGTGCAAACAATAAATAATAAAATCACACACTGTCTCCAAAATTCTCCACTCCTCCTCAGGGAATTCTATCTGGTATCGACAATAGCTTTGACCACCATTTTTGCCAACTTTGTTACCTCGTCCTTACCTAGAAGGAATTTATTTATTTTTCCTATCAATGTTTATTATTATGTTTTGATTGAGGTATAGCTGCTGTACAATAGTATGTAAGTTATAGATGTATAATATAGTGATTCACAATTTTTTAGACATTATACTCCATTTATAGTCAATATAAAATCTTGGCTCTGTTCCCAGTGTTGTACAATATATCCCTGTAGCTTATTTGATACCTAATAGTTTGTACCTCTTAATCCCCTATCCCTATTTTGCCCCCCCATCACCACTGATAACCACTCGTTTGTTCTCTGTATGTGTGAGTCTGCTTCTTTTTTGTTATATTCACTAGTTTGTTGTATTTTTTAGATCCACATATAAGTGATACCATACAGCATACAGTATTTGTCTTTCTCTGTCTGACTTATTTCATTTAGCATCATGCCCTCCAAGTCCATCCAAGTTGCTGGACACTGATGTTGCTTCAATAGCTTGACTACTGTAAATAGTGTTGCTATGAACATTGGGGTGCACGTTGTCTTTACAAATTAGCGTTTCTGGTTTTTTTTTGGATATATGCCCAGAAGTGGTATTGCTAGATCATATGGCAGTTCTAGTTTGAGTTTTCTGAGGACGCTCCATCCTGTTTTCCACAGTGGCTGCACCAATCTAGATGCCAATTTTTCAATAGTCTAGCATTTTCTTTCATGTTACAAAAATTCTAGTATTTTTCCCATCTACTAATGCCTGTTCAGGCAAGTGTCTGGTTTCAGTTAATTCTCCCCTTTATTCTATATCAGGGGTGGCCAACGAAGGCTTGCACCCATTTTTGTAAATATAGTTTTATTGGAACACATCCACACTCATGTAAGTCCTGTCAATGGCTGATTTCACTCTACAACTACAGGGATAAATATCTGTCACAGAGATGGTACGCCCCACGATGCTGAAAACATTAATTATCTGGTCCTTTTTTATTTTATTTTGGCTGCGCCGTGAGGTTTGCGGGATCTTAGTTCCCCAACCAGGGATGGGACCCGTGCCCCCTGAAGTGGAAGTGCGGAGTCCTAACCACTGGACCACCAGGGAAGTCCCCTATCGGGCCCTTTAAAGAAAGGCTGTCTACCCATCCTATGTGATCAGGACTGGGGAGTTCCTCCTTCTACCCATCGAAGATATTTTCAACGGTTCTCTCTACCGTGTACTTACTTACTTACATCTTCATCTCTTCCTGGACTTGTTCTTCCATCCCCATCTTTAACTTGCCGCTCACAGATACGGGGTGGTGGGACTAGGTGCCGGCGGGGCAGAGGGATGGGTACAGGCCCCATTGTCTTCCACAAATGTCCAGCTGCCCTTCACCTACCGTCAAAGCTGCCGTGGTCGGTGGCATGCTGCAGCAAGAGGCCATGCGTCTCCAGGGAAGGTTGGAAGACAAATACCCCGCTATTGAAGCAATCCGGCCATCCAGGATCCGGGGCCGCAGAAAACTCTGTCCTACTGAAGAGCTCATCGATATTGGACAGCACCTGGAACAACAGAGCATGGGGGACCCGTACGCTCTCATAGGGAAGAACCAATCTGACTCCGTATTGGACCTGTTTCTTTTACTTTAACCTTTGCATTCTATTGCTTTTGCTACAAGTTAATCACCAAAGGAATGTTGCCCATAAACTTCAACAATAGATAATGGCCCATCTCCGGGAACCCTGCCTCTGGTGCAATGAGTGTTAAGCTAAAATACCTCTGTTTCGCTCACAGGAAACAGGCCCACCTGTGAATGGCTGCAAGAAGGAAGAAATTCTGACTAGAAGCAGGACTTTACCCCCTCCCCTTTTAGTATAAAAGAAGCTTGAATTCTAACTCAGGGAAGATAGGTCTTTGGGACACGAGTCCACCCTCTTCCCGGTCTGCTGGCTTTCCAAATAAAGTCATTATTCCTTGCTCTCGATTTACTGGCCTGTCTCGTGTGGTGAGCAGTCAAGCTTGGACTCAGTGACTGCGACACTTCTCTTAACGTCTGGGGCACAAGTGAGAAATGCAACAGGAACTTCACAATGGGCCAGACAACGTTCTGAGCTGGGAAACTTATACCCAATTTTTTGAGTGACTCTCTTCTTTTAGACTCATATTCAAAAGAGAAGGGTGTGCGTGTTAAGATTGCTCCCTGGTTTATTTCAAGGGTTTGAAGTAACACCGTCACTGAAATGCAATTATCATCTCGAGGTTCTTAAGATCCTCCAAGGAATGCTCCCAATTGTATATATTCTCTTTCATCTAGCAAACGTGACCCACAGGACTCGAAATCCATAAACACAGAAGTTGGCAAGTCACTTTCGTATAATCCACTGTCTTCGAGAGCTTGACCACCAACAGCAGTTCTCTCCAACACCTACTGGCTTTCTGAATTGTGCTGTTTGGGAAAGAAACTACTCTGATTATGCACTTATTGTTTTCCTCTGCACCCCTGTTTTCCTACAGAGCTGCTTTTGCACAACGAAGACAACCTCGAATGTTATCTCTTGACACTCCAGCCTCATTTTACATTTCAACTTTCCAGTGGCTGTTTATGAAAGTGCCCATCCTGGGCTCCTACACCAAAGGTAACTACCCCAAATGACAACGGGGGATGCCACAGCTTAAGACACCAGGTGTACCAGTCCCTTCAGGACTCTATAATTCACGGTACAATCAAGGAAGAATATTTCTCCAATATTTTACTTTGTGTAGATGAAATGATGTGATTACAAACCCTTCCTAGGGAAGGAACATGCCTTCAAGTACCCCAGTGTACTCAGCAGGGTCTACTGCAGTAGGTGTGTTCTATCTGATGTTGATCGACTAAATGATGTTGGTGAATAGTGATGGATGTTACCTGGTGGGGAATCCACCTGCACGAGCTAGCAGCTTGCTTAAGGAGGGAGGGGCATGGTCTTTGTCGGGGGTTCCTCAACAAGTGGAGGGTCTGGTCCTTACCCTCCCTTGTACTCACCAGGGTATCTGCATCCAGGAAGACGCACTTGCTATAATGGGTGAGTGTCCAACAGTGAAGCTTGGTGAGGGTGACTCCAAGCTCAGGTCTCTTCAGAAAGGCCAGGTGGATGTAGTCTACACTGTCTATCAGGTTCACCTCGATGACCTCATCAAACACCCTCGAGAGGACCACCCTGGAAAAGACATGCCAAATCCTAGGAAAACAGCCCACCATCTAACATGAGACATGCTGTCCCTTGCTGCTGCAGTCTTCATATCAGGCTTTATTTTCCCCATGTGGGTCTCGTGGCTTTGCCCACGTTTCATTCATGCTTAAAACTTAGGCAAACGTGAAAAGCAAGACATATTAAACCATCTTAACATAGACTGATTCGGGTCATCTCTTAGGAAGGTACTTTCTCTTTCCAAAGTGCACGGGCAGTGAGAAGGGAAGGCTGAGTAGGTAGAAACCAACAGAAGAACTCCATCAGTTTTTACTTTACATATTCAAAACCTACATTGCTCGTTGCATACAAGTTTGAGACTCAAATTTTGAAAGAATGTACATTTCATCAAAATGAAATGTGCCTCTGTTCCATTAAAAAATTTTTTTGCTTAAATTCTACCTCATCATTGCCTGGAATATCTTCGCGATGACAGAAAATTAAGAAAGTGCTAGAAAAAGGATGGGGGCATGTCAAAAGGATACAGGAAGTCAATCAGGAGGAGCTCCCAGTAGCCAAAGCTGGCGCAATTTGGGCAAGAAAACAAAAACAAACCTAAAGCATAAAATGAATATTCACGGATACATACTGATATCACAACTGAATACATAAGTAAATGGGGTAAAAGGGGTAGCTCTTCCTCACAGAATTCCAAGTAATAAATGTAGAAGGAATGAGGGAAAGAGAAAAATCACCATTAGATGAACATCACAGGGATAACTGTTGCAGACAAATTCACTGATGAACCCTAAAAGCAATGAGTAAAGGTTTTGAGGAGAAACAGCATGTTTTCATAGTCTAAAAGTACCTCTCCCAAGATATTTATCAATTACAAAGACAAAAATAATGATTTTACAGTAGAGATACCCCAAAGGAGACCAAGGTTAACGTCACCAGTAGCAAGATATCACATACTCCATAATACCATGCACTGAAAAAGGTACTTTCTTCTTTGTAATTCTTTCCTACTTTTCATTGCTTGGTTTAGATTTTTTTCTCTCCCTTGTGTTTTTTGTATATACCCTTCCTAGTCCTCTGGTGGTTGCCACCCTTAAACTCTCAACACATCTATTTAACCTTACTATTTTCTATCAAATTTAACAATAATTATCATCTATAACTTCACCCCAGACAAGACAGGAACATTAGTGTATGTTCACCTATCTCTCTCCTCTTTTATCCCCCGACCACCTCCCATGGGGAATGTTAATTCCAGATTATTTTCATAATTATTCACCAATGCATTCCCAATTAACTCGCAGTATTACTCATTTATTTGTTTTGCACTGCTTCTTATATTCTATTTCTTCTTTCTTGGATTCACATTTCATTGTGCTTGAGTATATCCTCAAGTAATTTTTTCTCAAAGGTCCTTGAGGGGTAAAACTGTTGAGCTTCTGCATATTTGAAACATCATGATTTTGCTTTCAAATTGCATTTAGCTGAATACAGAAATTTCATTTCAAAATTAGTCTAAGAGCTTTAAGGCATCAGCTGTCTCAACCAGGCTGAGACCTGAAATGCATTTAGTACTTTTTCTTCATTCTTCGTGCTCTGAAATGGTACCTTCTGTATCAACACTTGCGTTTCCTTCATTCATTCTTCTCAACGCTCAGGGAACACCCACAATCTAAAATCCTTCCTCAGAGCTGAAATATTTCCTTGAATCCATTCTCTCCACTTCTGGCCTTTCTGAAACTCCCAGTCTTAGACAGGTGTTGGAGCTTCTGGGTCTATCTTTTCTATTCTTTAGTAGTTTTTCCACTTCTACTCTACATTTGTGCTTTCACGTTGCACAGTATTCAAAGTAACTCTCTAAGAAAATATCACGTCATCACCAATTTCCTCCTGCTTTTTACCCAGTTATTTATGGAATTTATGGCATCCTCATGATTGTATAAAGAGGGAGGTAGAGGGCCAAGAAATGTCATTCTACGTTACTACAAATAGCACCTATGTCCTTATAGGCTTTTGTTCAGCTCTGCTTGCTTCCTTAACTTAAATTCCTGGAGGGAGAATTAAGTTTCAAGAATGCAATTTGTGTGAACCTACGAGCATATGCTACTGGGTCCCTTTCCCTGCAGAAAGACTACCCCAACCACGGATGTACCACACAGCCTGGAGGAATGACAGTCTCCTGAACACCACCCCCTGGTCATTTGGAGTCACAGGTCACTGTTTATGTCCTACTGCCCTGACTGCATCATACAGCACCGTTCCTCAACCCTACCAATGACCACAAAATACATAACCGGTTCTATAACAGTGCAACTAGGTCTGCATCCGTGAACCTTTCCCAGTATTTCTGTGACACTGTCTCTGAATATTTTAAAGTTCATTTTGAGTAGACTGAAAAGACTGAAAAAAAATGCTGACAGCTTTGGACAGCTGAGGAGATAGGAATCTAGCAGAGAATCATGTCTGTTTTTTGGCTTTATCAGTTCTATGTAACTGTTCCACGCACACCATGATTCAGGAGACGATGATGGGACCACACAGAGGTCCCCCCAAGGATGCATGGCTACCCCCAGGGTCACCGTTCCCAACGCTGGGTCCACTGCAGCCCTTGGTCTGACTGTGAAGACCCAGTGGCCCAGGCACAGGGACACGTCCGCTGCACACAGATGTATTTTCTTCTCTTTTCTTTCTCTTTGGGGCCTGAAGGAATCATCTTAGACAAGAAGAAATACACCTTGAGCATCCATTCATTTGAAACACTTTTGGGAGAATGGGTGACAGCCAATTTGGCTAAAGACTAATGACATCCCTTAATGTCAATGACTAAGGTCTGTGCCCGCCCCCCCCCCCCCAAAACACCGACGTTTAAAAAGACATTTGCCAGCCTGACGGGTCATAAATATCACTGAGCTGTTTGATGTGACATGACTTTAATGTCTGTGAAGGCAGAGTACATATCACTTGGTCATGCCGTCTACCCTGATTGTATCCATCCACCCATCTCTGCTTATCATTTGGAAGAGTTCTTTCATTATTCTATGGACAACACCCCCTCCTCGTTATAAATTTTGTAAATGGGCTCCCCAATTGGCTTGTTTTACGTTTTACGTTTACACAAATACATCTGACATACAGCAGTCCTGGTACCCTTTGTTTTGTGTAATTAAAAATGGCAGACACATGAAGCAACCATCTATGTCAGTGTCTGGAGACGTTTTTCGTTATCACAAAGGCAAGGAGGGTTGGCGGGGGGGTCTTACTGACATCTGGTGGGTGGAGACCAGGGACGCTGCTCTGTACCCCACAGGGCACAGGACGCCCCTTATCCGAGGGTCACCCAGCCCCAAATGTCAGTCATGCCAAGATTGAGAAGCTATATGTCTCGACTGCTAAGATTTTCCTATGCTTTAAATTTTACCTTTATCTTTAAAATCTATCTGGAAATCATGTGGGTATGTGTTCAACTTTTATATAAAAGGATCACATCATTGCCTTTCTCTGATACAGTGATGTGATGAATTACAATGATAGATTTTTATACAATGAACTATCTTTGCTTTCTTACAGCAAGCATCATTTCTTTCTTTGTCTTTTTTATTTTACTGAAGTACAGTCGATTTACAATGTTGTGTTAGTTTCTGCTGTATAGCAGTGACACAGTTATACATACGTATACATTCTTTTTCATATTCTTTTCCATGATGGTTCATCACAGGGTACTGAATATAGTTCCCTGTTCTATACAGTAGGACCCTGTTGTTTATCCAGCATCATTTATTTCTTTATTCCAGGGCTAGAGCTTCCTTGTTGATAATCTGTATTGGGGGGCTTTTCTCATCTATATGGAAACACAATCAAAGCTGTAAATCAAGTTTCCATATCAAGATTAGCACAGTGTCTTAAAATAAATGAACACTTTCATTTTTTCCCCCTAGGCTCTCAGATAGTTCTTTTTGCATGGAAATGAATTTATTGTGCCCAGTTTTACAGAACATCCCTTACAATTGCCCAGGCCCAGGTCCTTCCCCCCAGATAAGCCTTTGATAACATTCTCTATGTCTCCCATGGTTACTGGTCAACAGAAGGGTTTCGCTTCTTCTGGTGTCAATGTGGATCATCTAAATTTCCCTAGAAGGATCAAGTATTTACTACTTTCAATTTTATCAGCAAAGTGTTCTATGTAGTATTTAAGTTTAAATTTAAGTTGCATCCAGCCACTGTGGAAAACAGTGTGGAGGTTTCTTACAACACTAAAAATAGAGCTACCTTAGGATCCAGCAATCCCACTCCTGGGCATATATCCGGAAGAAACTCTAATTCAAAAAGATCCATGCACCCCAATGTTCACAGCAGCACGGTTCACAGCAGTCAAGACATGGAAGTTACCTAAATGTCCATCGACAGATGAATGGATAAAGAAGATGTGGTACGTGTATACAATGGAATACTACTCAGCCATAACAAAGGATGAAAGGATGCCATTTGCAGCAACATGGATGGACCTAGAGATGATCATACTAAGTGAAGTACGTCAGAGAAAGACATATATAATACGATAGCACTTATACGTGGAATATAAAATACGATACAAATGAGCTTATTTACAAAACAGGAACAGACTCACAGACATGGAAAACAAACTTATGGTTACCAAAGGAGAAAGGGGGGAGGGATAAATTGGGAATTGGGGATTAAGAGATACACACTACTATGTATAAAACAGATAACCAACAAGGACCTACTATAGAGCACAGGGAACTCTACTCAATATCCTGTAATAATCTATATGGGAAAACAATCTGAAAAAGAATAGATATGTATGTACATATAACTGAATCACTTTCCTGTACACCTGAAAATAATACAACATTGTAATTCAACTATATTTCAATAAAAACGTAAAAAAAGAATCTTTAACCTAGCTTAGGACAGTTGCTTCTCAAAGTTGCCCACTCCCCCCAAAATAACTGGCATTTGAATTTCCGTAGTTGAGACAGGAAACGGTGCCCACACAGAGTGTTGTCTACAAGGATTCTGAAGTTGGCCACACCCCTGGCAGAGCCTCCTCCTTTAATGACAACTGGAGGGCATTGTGCAAGTGTCTGAGGCCCCCCAGGACAGCCGGTGGCCCGGGCCCATGAACCACGGCTAGAACCTGCTCCAGTGCGGAGGACCTGCTTCTTCAGGAGGAAGGACCAGGTGTGTGTCTGAGTCTTACCTGAGCAGGTTGGACACCTGAGGGGTGACCAGCACCACCAGCCTCCTGGTGGCCCTGTGGTCCCGCAATGATTGCCCCAGCACCAGGGCCCCCTGGCAGTAGACGTCATTGGTAGCCAGCGTGACAAACGCCTGGTCAGACACTGTGGACGTGAACAAAAACAACAGGGTCATGTTTCCGACGGGTCTCATGGGACGGCGGGGCTGACGGTCACCTCCAACTCTCTCAAGCTTCACGACTCTAACTGAATAACTGTTCGCTGTTCTAAAATATGCATCGAGGACATTTCACATGCATCCTTTTGCTTCAAAATAAAGCAAAAAAAATTCTTCTTCAACACAAAAAAAAGAAAAAGAAAAGAAAACCCCCCCCACACACACACACAGGAAAAGACGAAACCCTAAACATGAGGGAGACAAAGCCAAGTAGAGCACGATTAAAATTCCCTGGTTCAGATGAACAGACACAAACTACTGTATATAAAAGAAACATGAGGTCCTACTTGTATTGCACAGGGAGCCACATTCATTATCTTGTAATAACCTATAAGGGAAACGAGTCGAAACAATATAGATATATACGTATAACTGAAGCACTCTGCTGTACACCTGAAACCAACACAACATTGTAAATCGTCTATACTTCAATTTAAAAAAATCTTCCTGGTGCTGCAACACGGCAAATGGGCATAGCTCAGACCCCTTATTTGATTCTGCATTCAAGTCTCAAAAACTCACCCAAAATATTTGGGTCTTGGGCAAACGCAAAGCAAAAGGCGGAAACAAAGCTTGGATTATCTGAGTTACCATGAGGACTCCGGCCCAGCTCAAAAGAGCTGCGCTCTCAGAAGGAACGGCCAAAGCCATTAATTCAATTCCACACAACCCACTTGTTGGAAAGACTTCAACTCAAGGATATATGAGGCCGAGGAGATGGGAGAAGGGAAAATATATTGTCTCATTAACCAAAAGGCTCTCAGTTTCCTAATGTCTCCACCACAGCAGAGGAAGAAACTCGGACGGCCAATCCGATTTATGGCACTTTTGAATCTAAGGGTTAACTCGTGACATTGACTTTTACGGGGACTTTGAAACAATGTGAGTCTGGGGCCCCCAGGAGCTGGTTGCCAGGATAAAAACAATGGGATCAAGAAATCCAGGCCTCGGCTCCCCTGCTGTCGACAGAAATTAGAATTCGCAGCCCACGGCTGGAACACACAGAGCTCAGTTCTCAAAGACCAGACAGTCCTCCCCTCCAGACACTGTGCCCTCCCCAGAGCACGGCCCAAAGATACGGTCACGCCAAACAGAACACCAGGACCCAAGCTTCTGGCGCCGGTTTTCCTGGAGCTGGCATCTTAACCTTGACATTCCACTGGGATAAACACCCAAGTGTGCCCGTTCCAACGAGCTCCTGTCTACACGTTGTTGGGTTTCTTCCTGGATTAAGAGGGAATGAGAATTCCTGGCATTGCCACTGTGAGCTGAGTATTAAAAGACAGCAAACCTCAGAACTCAAGTCTGCAGCCCAAAAGATATCTGTCTAGCTATCCACCCATGCACCCATTTTTCTATCCATCTATCATTTTCTAACATCTGTCTATCCAACTGTTTATCATTCATCTATTACCTATCTATATCTATCACCTATCTCTATCTATCTATAGACAGAACCCCATCATCTGGGAGGTCTCTGGGAACCCAGATGGCTGAGGCATGAGGCAGGTGGGCTACAGTGGGACCAGGCAGCAGCGACGGGCAACTGTCCAAAGCTTCCAATTCTCGGGGAGGAGAGAGACAGGGCTGGGTCTGCACAGAGGGTTTTACGGAGCTACCGGACTCTCCCTTTGCTAGGGGGAGGGATTATGGCTTTTATTAACAGGATGACAAGACACCTCCAGCGAAGAGAAGACCCCCTTTCTCCAGCGACCCCAAGACTCAACCTCACGTTCTAGGTCAAAGACACATGACTCCGAAGGCCGGCCCCCAGGGGCCGCGGTGCATGATGGTGCAAAATCATGCCTGGATAAAATCTCCATCTCAGGTGCAAAGGCAGACCAGTGGATGTTAATATCACAAAGGCTGAAAACTTCATGGACAAGTCTGCACATTCCAACACCACCTTACCTTTGAGAAACTCCTAGCTGTCAGGTTTGGGCGTGGCATCAAAAAAACACGCGGCAATTATCCAAGCCTCCTGCATTGACAGGCTGAGTTTCCACCAGGCAGGGCGCTGGGGAGGGGACTTTTGGCATGCGTGCAGGGTGGGAAAACAGAAATAGAACAGATGGCTGTCCTCCAACCCCAGGTTGGGAAAAAAAAAAAAAAAATGTCGCAAAATCGAGTTCATCCTGAAGACGGCGGTGGCTGACGGTTTTATAACGGGTCTGGGAGAAATGTTTACTTCTCTTTCTCTACTCCACCCACCTTACAACCAACCCCCGGACCCTCCCCTGAAATAACATCCCGGCTTCGTCCTCTGCCCCTCCTCTTTTACTCAAAGGTGTTTTTTGTTCCCTGCAAAGTGCTGAATACCCAGATGGGCTCTTTCTAGCACATTCCGTGGCCGATGTGTCCGAACGTCCCTCCTGAATGCTACCATTATATTGACCCCAGCGGGTTGGCAGAAAATGCGTTTTTCACTCTGCAGAGCTCCAAACCGCCGCCTGGAACAGACACGACTTTTCTGCTTCTCTGCGGAGAATCTGACAGCACACCGCAGCACACGGCAGGAAATCTGCCTTTTCTGCCCCAACAATTCTCCTCTCTAAGGCACAGAGGAGGAACAGAAGCATGGAAAGCGCTCGCTGAATTACCAAATCGCTCCTCTGAATAAAAAGTAACCAGGATTTTTTTTTTTTCTTCTTAAAAATGCGCTCATGCATGTTCAGGCCCGGACTGGTGCAAGCACGGGACGTCTTCATGATAAGAACAGGACGGGCATCTTTCCCATGGGTGGAGGTTATCTCTCATCATCACATTTCTTGGGAACTTTTTTTTTTTTTTTTGGCCATGTCGCAACATGTGGGATCTTAGTTCTCCCACCAGGTATGGAACCCGTGCCCCCTGCATTGGAAGCACGGAGTCCCAACCACTGGATCCCCAGGGAACTCCTTCATCATCACGTTTCTAAGCTTTGGAGGTCTACTGTCCAAATCGGATGTCCCCCCCAGACCCAAGAGAAGGCAGACAGGACCGAACTGCAGCCCTGGAGGGCCAGGGATCGCCGAAGTCCCAGCATCTGGCCACGGTCGGCCTGCTGCGGGATTAAGCCTGGATCTTTATCTGAATAACCAGTTACGCCTCCAACCTGACCTCGAGGGGGGGAGGCTGGGTGAGGGGAACCAAAGGCTCTGTCTTCCCAGAGCCGTAGGGGCATGAACTCCCACGGGTCTCCGCGTCCGTGAGACGCCCACGCGTTTCCACGCTGGCCAACAAACCAGCCCATTTAATCTCCAAGGGCTACTTTTTTACAGAAAGAAAATTACCAAATCTCAGCGCCCCCTGACCATACTAAACCTCGCCCGCCTCCCAGCTGCTGAGACCCCCATCACCACCTGCCCCAGGGACACCAAGCTCTCCAGCCCCGGGGGGCACTGGGGAGGCGCACCGTGGGAGCTGAGGGGTTGGGGGCGACCTTGCGCGCGCAAAGCGGGGGTTGCCCCCAGCGCGGGCCAATCTGAGCCGCGCCAGCAGAGCAGGGAGGCTGAGCACGAGGGGTCTTCCCGACTCACCCGGCATGGTCTGAGGCCCAGCGCGCCGTGGGCACCGGGCGGCCAAGTGCGCCTGGGCGCGGGGGCGGCCTCGAGCAGGGCCTGGCGGAGGTGTCGTCTGCAGGCGACCCGCGCGGAGTTCCAGGCCTGCGGAGACAGCTCGGCATTCCAGACAGACCCCCCCCCCCCCGCCCCGGGGCTGCAGCACCGCCCTACAGCCCCTCCCCCGGGTCAGCCCCTCCCCCCGTCTCCCCACGTCCCCTCCGCGCTCCGGGGCGGCCCCTGCCCGCCCGGGTGTCCCCAGCGGCCTCGCCGCGCCCCGGGCAGCCTGTGTCCCAGGCTGGCCCGGCGCCCCTCGCCCCGCAGGATACTCTTCGCCCCGCGACCACCACTGCGCCCCCCACCGCGCCCTTCCCCAGCGCTCGGGCAGCCCGCGCGCCCCGCTCCGCCCCCAGGTCCCCCGAGCGCCCAGGCCGCCTCCGCGCCCCTCCCCAGGCCCAGCACCTCCTCTGCGCCCCCGAAGCTTCCGCCCGGCCTCCCCCGCCCCCCGGCCTTCCGCACCCCTGCGCCCCGCCCCGATCCTCCCCCGCGCTCGGGCAGCTTCAGCGCCAAGACCCCGCCGCGCCCAGGCCGCCTCCGCGCCGCCCGGCCCCTGCGCCCCGGCACCTGCGGCGCTCCGGCAGCCTCTGCCCGGGCCGGCGCCCCTGCCCTGCGCCCACCACGCGTCCCCGGCGCCCCAGCGCCTCGGCCCGGCCGGCTGGGCTGCGCTCCGGAACCCCGGCCCCGCCCCCGCTCTGCCGCCCCGGGCGCCGGTCCACGCGGCCCCCGCAGCCCCGCGCCAGGCCGGCGCCGCCTCGTGCCCCTGACGCCCCGGAAGGAGAGCCGGGAGGGGGCAGCGGCCGCCGGGCACCCTCGCCCCGCCCCGGTCCCCCGACCCCTCCCCGCCCGATCCAGGAGTCTGCGGCGTCTCCGCTCGGACACCTCACCTTTAACCGGCCAGCCCCAAAGTAAACGTTTGCAGTGGCCTCCCGGGCCGGGCCCAAGGCCGGCGCGCTGCCCGGGCAGAGGCCACGCTGGAAACGTGATCTTACTGAACGAACGCTCAGTGAGCGAAGGAAAGGGGCGTGCAAGTGTGCACGGTGCGTGCACGCAGGAGAGAGTAACCGAAAATAAGTGAGTGATGGGCACCTCGGCTGCTGAATACGTGCGTCAGGGAGTGAGAGAATTATGAGTGAATGAATGACTTTAGATAAACAAGAGAAGACATTTATGAATGAATGCGTGCATGAGCGAGTGAATTAATGAATTGGGAATGCCTGCAGGAGTGGATGAATGGAATGAATGAATGCACATGTGAGAGCACGCAGGGGTGGGTGAAGAGGGAATTAATGCACGTGTGAGTGCATGCCCGCATGAGTGGACAAGTCGCCATCTGAACCCTGTGAGCCACGGCGGGCTGTAGAGAGGGAGAGAGGAGTGGGCCAGATGCTGTCCTCAGGGAGGGTGCAGCCACTGGCTGGGGCCGTAGGAGCGCGTAAGCACCAGGGACCCGAGAAGCCAGGCGCTATCTCAGGAATTCTCCCACCTGCTGGACCTTGCTCATCCAGCACGTTGTCATGTCCTGCGGGACCAAGGGTCCAGGGAACAGGGATCGACAGAAGGAATGGACATTCCTGCGCTGCAGGAACTGAGCAACGGGGCTTCCTGCTCTGAAAATGTCACCTGGGGGGGTGGGCAGGAGGCGTCCCAGCGGGGGTCACCTCTCCACTACACCAGCTACAGCCCCAGCAGGCCTCACCCCCCCCCCCCGCCCCGTGTCGCTTCTCCACCATCTGTGCATACTTCAACATAGTTTTAACAAAGACAAGGAGTTCTTCCCACGGGGATGTCCTGATCTCGGGGAAGCCGCCCCCTCAGGGTTCCACACCTCACACTTTGGGAACCGGTACAATTTAAGCTCAAGAAGCGACAGAAAAAATCTTAAGAGAGGACATAGCCAATGCTAAACCTCGTTATCGATCAGCGCACTAAGGCGTGGATGTCACCCATCGCCCAGCAGACTGGGATATCTGTCTGGGCTTTTTGCTGGATTTCGTGCCCCATGGGGAACAGGGGGCTTTGCAGGCTTAAAAGCCGTCGGGGCTCACTTGCCTTGGAGCGAGAAGGGGATTCCCCATGACAAGTGGGGAGACGGATGAGGCAAGAGCCCAGAGTCTCAGGGCATCTGTCCACAGAGACAGCACCGTGGATGGATAGCAATCGGCCTCGAGGGACAGATACGGCAGGTGTTTTCAGCAACCCGTCACAGATGGGCTCAGCGCTATCTCAGAAATCGCATCCAGGTGACAGAGCTGGGCCAGGCCGTCTGGAAAACGCTAGGGCAGGACCCCACCTCCTCACGCTGTCTCCAAAATGCAGATCTCGTCCGCGATGAAAGTGTGGTTGGTCTCGCTCAGCAGGAAAAGGGCACGGACCCCTCTGCCCGCCCCCTGGGCACTATGTGCACGTACTTATTATCGGGGTGCTGCAAGATGTCTGCAGGACTTACTGAGCCTCTAGAAGTCTCCCTGAAATCCCTGCAGCTTCTGAGCCATTGGTGAAAGTGTCAGGACCTGAGTAACAACCAGGGGGAGACTCTTGTGCAGTCAGTGCTGGTTTTGGTTTGGTTTTGTTATTTTCCTTAACCATTTTTTAAAATTGAAGTATAGTTAATTTACAATGTTGTGTTACTTTCTAGTATACAGCAAAGTGATTCAGTTGTATGTATATTCTTTTCAAGATTCTTTTCCGTTATAGAAAAGAATATTTCTTTTTAATAAAAGATTAATAAAAAGAATCTACTTCCATTTATTTTCCATCTTGTTATAACAAGATACTGAATATAGTTCCTTGTGCTATACAGTAGGTCCTTGTTTATGTATTCTATATATAGTAGTGTGTACCTGTTAATCCCGTACTCCTAATTTATCCCTACCCCGTCCCTTTCCCCTTTGGTAACCATAAGTCTGTTTTCTACATCTGTGACTCTGTTTCTGTCTTGTACACGAGTTCATTTGTATCATTTTTGTAGATTCCACATGTAAGTGCTGTCAAATGATATTTGTCTTTCTCTGTCTGACTTACTTAATATGACAGTGCTGGTTTTCTGTCCCCTGCCAGGCAACCTGAAAGAGGTCGAGGTGCTTCTGATGCAGCCGGACAGTCTCAGGAAGGGTCCGTTCTGAGCCCCGAGGTCTCCTCAGCCCCCAGCGGCCCCCTGGCTTCCAGAGGAAGGGGACGGTTTCCCAGCCTCTGTGCTTGTCTGGCCGTTGTCTCCAGTGTTTGCCAAGTGTCCCCACTCATCCGTGCCACAGGGTCATTCCCTTTGGCCCCATTCTGGCCTCCTTCTGCCCCAGGGGTGCCATGCTCCTGTGTGACACTGGGGATGGGGAAAAGGACCCACCAGAGGGTTCCGACGACAAGAGGTCCCCTTTGAAACGTCCCAGACAGCGTCTGTGTCCTTCAGTCCACAGTGCGGGGTGGTGAGATTCCAAAATTTTCCCTTTGCCCTGGGTTAGAAGTTACCCGCCGGCAGCATTTCCACCTCAGGACTAGGGACGTTCAGAATTGGGTGACTCTCGGATGTGGGGTGTCCTGTGCACTGGGGGGTGTGGGGCAGCGTCCCTGGTACCCACACCCCACAAAGTGAAGCCAAATACGACTCCACACATCACCAACTGTGCCCTTGGGGAGAGGACCATTCAGGGTTTCAAACTACAATCGTAGAGAGATAATGATAGATAGATAGATAGATAGATCATAGATATACATAGATGATAGATCTAACAGGTAAATGATAATAGAATTATAATAGATAATAGATAGGTAGATGATAGATATGATAGATCCAAAGATAGAAAGATAGATAGATAGGGGGCCGAAGTCTTTGCTGTCATGGGCACATCCTGTGCCCTGGGGGGTCTGGAGCAGCTTCCCTGGTCTCCACCCGCCAGGTGCCAGGAGCTCCCCTTCCCCAGTTGTGACAGCTTGACAATTGTGTCTCTCTTTTTTTTTAATTTTATTTATTTATTTTGGCTGTGTTGGGTCTTCGTTTCTGTGCGAGGGCTTTCTCTAGTTGCGGCAAGCGGGGGCCACTCTTCATCGCGGCGCGCGGGCCTCTCACTATCACGGCCTCTCTTGTTGCAGAGCACAGGCTCCAGACGCGCAGGCTCAGTAGTTGTGGCTCACGGGCCTAGTTGCTCCGCGGCATGTGGGATCTTCCCAGACCAGGGCTCGAACCCGTGTCCCCTGCATCGGCAGGCAGACTCTCAACCACTGCGCCACCAGGGAAGCCCTGTGTCTCTGTTTTGACACCAGCTGAGAGAAAGGGGGGATTTCTTTGGCCCAGAGGGGAAGATAGGGTTAAAAAAGCTACATTCCAGGTCGGGGGAGGGGGCGTGGATCCTGGCACGTCCTTGCCGGGTTGGGGAGAAAATGAGGACCTTCCACGCCAAGTTGAAACCCAGACACTGAGGAGGCAGATTCCTTCAACCCCATCCCTAAACGCACCATTTCATTATGCTTTCCCGTTGGTAAAGAATCCTAGGAATCCCGAATTCTACCCAAGCCACAGCAGGACAGGAAATAAGGCCGGGCGGTGGATACATTTGGGAGAAGCAAGCATCGCCTCCCGCCCACCCACCCAAGCCGGTCCCCCCCCCCCAGGCTGTGTTTCACTCCGAGCGCTCCCTCCCCCCCAATTTTTGCTTCCCTGGGTCAGCGCTGGGTCAGCCCTGCATCGGCAGCGGTATCAGCATCCCCTGGGAAATTCTGAGAAATGCACATTCTCAGGCCTCCCGAACATCAGGAAACTGAGTCTCTCCTACCCTGTGTTAACAAGCCCCCCCCTTCCCGGCACCGTCCACCCTCAAGGTTGAGAACCGTGGTTCTGATTGCCGACATTTGGGCTTTGTGGGGAGGGACCGGTGGGAGCCTGAGGGGCTAGAGAGGGTGGGAAGGCCCGAGCAGGCTGCCTCGTCTGCCAGCACCCACTTCCGTAGACGTGCCCCCAGCCCCTGCCCCCATGCTCTCCCACCCGCTCCTTCCATCTCTGCCTCGGAGCCCGGAAAGCAGGGCAGAAGGCACTCAGCCAGAGGCAGTCCTCCCAGATCCCTGGGCAAAGGTTAGGTCCATTTTTAAACCCAGAGCAGGCATCCTGCCGTGGGCGCTGCCGGGTTCCTCGGGGGGAGGGGGAGGGTCTCCAGGAAGCCAGGACGGTGGGCACCTGGGGAGCAGGGGGCGCCGTCAGCGGAAGGCGGTCTCTTCTGGGGTGCCGCAGGAAGGAGGTTTGCCCGCAGCGAAAGTGAGCCTGCCTGCTCCCCGGGAGCCGTTCAGAGAAACTGAGTCTTTCGTTGGTGCGTCAGTTGCAACATTGTTGGAAAGTTACAGGGCCCTGTGAGGGGCATAGTTCAAGCCCAGGAGCTAGAAGCAGATGCCAACCAACTGGGTCGCTGGCCACGTTTTTGTGACAAAGATCCTATGAATTACCTTGAAAGATAAGTGAGAGAAGGAGAGAAAAGAAGTCTGCAGTATGTATATATCTATATATGTGTGCGTCCCAATTGCAGTGATAGATCCGTTTGTGTTTTTTTTTTTTTAATTTTTTGGGCACGCGGCATGTGGGATCTTAGTTCCCCAACCAGGGATGGAACCCACGCCCCCTGTATTGGAAGGGCACAGTCTTAACCACTGGACTGCCAGGGAAGTCCTTATATATCTGTGTTTTATCTGTACACATTAACCTAGTAAGATATAAAGGACCACAATTGCAAGAAAACATGAAGCAAAGCATTTACGTCACATGCTACTGGTTACCACTCAACCGCCATTGATTTTTCTGTTATTTGTTTTTAACAGAACTGGGCTATTCCTCCAGGATTTATGCATTCCAATTTCAGCGAGGGGCTGTGTGGCCCATTGAGTGTGAGTGAGGAATGAGGCGGGGTCAGCTGCTGGCTTCTGGAAAGAGGTCTTCACTCTCAAAAGAGGAAATGGCCTTAATTGGGCCTCCAGATATTAGTGGGTGAGGCTGTGATGGCTGGAGCTACAGAGCCATTTTGTGCCAGGAGTGAAACTGGTTAATGCCCGGTGACCACCATTAAATCCTCAAATTATCCCCAATCCAGACACCCTAAACCTCAGTAAGTCCCCTTGCAAGATACTGTCTTTATAGTGTTAGCTATTTTGAGATGGACTTTCTGTTACTTCAGCATGAAAGCATCCTAATTTATACCACATGGCAGAAATCCTCAAGCAGTTTGGTCACTGGATTCGTGACACTCTGAAAGACTAGTGAGAATCCCAAAGAGCTTTTGCTTATGTAGGTTTTAAATATCCATATTTTCTGTATTAGAAATTAAAACTGAAAATGTTAGATATTTATCTATAAATATCTATGTTTTCTATATTCAAATTTAAAACTGAAATTTTTAGATATTTATAAGTATCCATATTTTCTGTATTAGAAATTAAAACTGAAAATTTTTGATATTTATTCATTTAATAAGTTTAAAGATAACAATAATAATAAACCCATTCCATTTTGTATAAATAGCATATTTTGACAGAAAAATAAATTTATTTTCCCAAACAAAAACTGGGGGAGAGGGAAAGAGTAGTATTAATTTACACATTTGAACATCTCTTTCATGTCTCGCTTAATAGAAGATGACTGATTTCTCATATTTACTTCTGCATTTGTTCTGTTGCAATAATAGTTTAGGTTGAAATGGGTAAAGAAAATCTGGCCTCCCCCAGATGGGTAGTTAAAAAAGAGAGGAATATTTTAATAGGGTTTTCACACAATTGACATTCTTCTTTGATGCCACACCAAAACTTGATAATTGGTAGTTTCTTTAAGGTTCCATGATTTCAGCATGGAATCTGGATACCAATCAATGAATTTTGTACTCTATATAAAGTTAGAATCCACAGCTTTATCTTGAACTTCAGACGGATCTTTTATCCACTTAGGATTTTGCAATATCATGCATGGGTCACCTGGAGGTGTTCCAAATGTTGGCACATTCTATTTCATAATATATGCATTTTAAAACCTCACATTTGTTCATATCTCTATTAATCTCATCACATAAAGGTCTTTAGCTAGAATAACAAGAGGAAACAACTCCTCTGTAATGTGAAGTTTGTGGCCTAAATAAGAAATCCTGCTATGGACTGAATGTGTGTGTCCCCCAAAATCTACATGCTGAAGCCCTGACCCCCAGTGGGATGTGTTAGGAGATGGGCCCCTGGGCAGGTTTTAATGAAGTCATGGGGGTAGGGCCCCCATGACGGCATTAGCGTCCTTAGAAGAAGAAAAAGAGGCACCAGAGCTCTCTCTCCACCATGTGAGGACACAGTAAGGAGGCAGCTGTCTATAAATCTGGAAGAGAGGCTCACCGGGAACTAATCTGCCCACCCGGAGATCTCAGACTCCCAGCCTCCAGAACCGCGAAAAACAAAACGTCTGTTGTTGAATCCCCGCAGTCTGTGGTGTTCTATTACGGAAGCCTGAGCTGAGACAGATTCATTCATTCTTCCAAGTGTTGACTGAATAAATAGTTATTGAGCACCTACTGTATGCCAGTCACTGCTCTAGGAGTTACGGACACACCCATGCTTTTATAGATGTACCTTCTGGGAGCGGGGGCGAGGGGAAAAAGCCAGGCAACAAACAATAAAAAGTTATACTGCATAAGATGTGGGAAGTGCATACAAGATAGAGAACAAAAGTTTGGGCAGAGGAGGTGGGTGAGGGAATGCGCGGGGTGGGGGAAAGGGCTGGGACTGCAATGGTCCCATCTCCCTAACTATCTCCCCTTTGGTCTACGGCCAAAGGTGAGCGTGTCAGATTTTGCCCCCAGCCCTCCACCCCAGGGGCAAAATGTTCCATGTGTGTCAGGTCCAAGCACTGTTTTCATTTTCAGTTGAGGGGAGTTTGGGACGTCGTCTGTGCTTCCACAGACCATTTTATGCATCCCCAGCTATTCATAGAGGAGCAGTTATGTTGGACGCATGCCAGTGTGAGAAGGGGTGGATGGCCGGGATGAGGAGGGAGATAGCTGCAAAGCACGGATGTGCACTGCATTTATATTTGGAACTGCGGGGGACATGCCTCCGTTAGGAAGATGGGACTGGGGCAGAGGCCAACCCACAGCACCGAGGCCCTTCATTGTCAGGAACCAGAATAGTACATGGTGTGAAACCAGACAAGCTAATTCTAATCCCTTATGGGTCTGACCTGCAAATAAGGGTTCACAGGACGGGGCTGGCCCCTGGACACCTTGACCCTCTTTCTTTCTTTCCCAGGAAATCTCACGAGCCTTTCACCAACAGGCTCAGACAGAAGTTGTGTTAGAAGACATTGGATTTCTAAAGAAAGCAGAATAGGCAGCGAATAACCCCACCAAGACTAACATTTACATTAAAAACACCATAGCAGATGGTGACCTTTTCCATGGGACATCCAATGGGAATCTCTGATTCCCTAGTGTGCGAGGGCTATAGCAATTTGCAAGATATTGATGATTACCCGTTTCTTTTAACTGCGATTTAAAAAATGCTAAACTAATTTTAAAGCCACTTCACAAATTTACAATGGCTCCACAAGTAATTGAGCACTCTGGGGGAGACTTCTTTTGTAAATCTCCTGAATTCTATAGTTACTACTTTGACCCTGGAGGGTGCATGGTGGCGACTATAATACTCTACACCTGCCCAGTCAACCTTGGAACTAGTTATATCTTTACTAACAATTTACTGTCAGTGACACCCATGTGTATGTGTACATGCGTAAAATATTTAATGTATCTTAAACGTTTGTTTTTTTTCATGTCTTCCTACTAAAATAGAACATATGTATATGTCATTGACATTACTATTACTCAAACTGGCACTTGGTGTTTCTAATCAGAACATCAGTTATTTTGTTCACTTTCTAGATTGCTACTCTTTGACTGATGGATTTAACATTGGCTTGATGGTGTAATAAATCATTCTCTGTTTGCCAAATTGAAAATGTTTCTTTCTTTCAATTAATTTATTTTTTAAAATGTTATATAATTATGTTTTTTAAGGTTTGTGTGTCATTTCTTCTTTTTTTAATATTCTTTTTCATACTTGTTTCCATTATGGTTTATCACAGGATATTGAATATAGTTCCCTTTGCTCTGCAGTAGGACCTTGCTGTTTTTCCATCCTAAATATAACAGTTTGCATCTGCTAACCCCAAACTCCCACTCCTTCCCTCCCCCCTCCCCCCTCCCCCTTGGCAACCATAAGTCTGTTCTCTGTGTCTGTGAGTCTCTTTCTGCTTCATAGTTAAGTTCATTTGTGTCATAGAAAATGTTTATTTGTAAAAATAAACAAAATGGAACTCGGTTTAACTGAATTAATTAATATAAAATGACTATGGGCCTTCGCAGTGTCAGGAGACTCTAATTTTACAAGATTCTTGGGGATATATGAATTGGAGGACCGTCTCTGTTTTGGGAAATTTTCATTAGTAAATTTAGTGAAAACTAATATCTGATTCTTCCTCTTTTGTTTACTGAATTTTGAAATTGTTGTGCAGGTTGTTTTAAAAGATTTTTAAGACTATAGACCTAAGAATAATATATTGGAAAAAAATGAAATTTCCGCAGCTCTAAGGCTTAACTCCCCTTAAGTAAAACGTATTTCTATTTTTACAGAATATATATACATATCTTCTCCCTTTACAGAAAAGTCATTAGAATCACAAGACAACACATGGAATTCTGCATCTCATTAATTCTTTTCTCCTCAGGTCCAAGGTCTCGTTTGTGTGGAGAAGTTATCCCGTGGAATAAAATCCAAGCAGCATACAGTATCCCTTCTGCACAGAACAAAGATCTGAACGCTTTCAGGGGGCCACCAGGGCAAAAATGGGAAACGTAATTCTCTCATGCGCCGGAAGACAGCAGCCTCTGATGGGCTCAAAAGGCAATTATCACCTAGACCCAAATCCTCACAAAGCTGCAGAATCTCTCACTTTGCCCATCGGCAGGGTAACTACGCACCCTGTGTTTTGAACCAAGAGACCAAGAGATGGGAAAGGGGCCACTTCTGCATGAGCTCGGCGTGTCGGGGTCACCTACACAAGAGGCAGAGAACAGATCTCCGGACAACAACCGGACCTGGATTCATGGGTGGTCCCTCCACGGAATTCCTAACCTGAGGAGTTTGGAGGAAGCCCAAGAAGCGGCAAAAACCGTCCCCTGGGAATAAAACAGGCAAAGTGCTCACAAAGTCATTTGAAGAGATTATAAGACTTTGAAAGTACCGAGACAGGCTGGGACCCGGGACCCTTTGCTGCAGGGCTTGTGCCTGGACGAAGATCTCCTGGGGCAGCAACATACAAAGAAAATGTACCGGACTAAAAATAACTGCGCGCATGCGCAGTTCGGCCAAACGATGAACAGTTAGATACAAAGAGACCAAAAAGCCCACCTGCCATTTCTCAAGAACCCGGAGCAAAAGCAGGGGGTCGGGAGCGAAAGCAGGGTCCTGGGCCCACCTAAGCCTCCCCTCCAGCCCGACCCCTGGACCCACCCGTACCCTCAGCCCATTTAAGGAACGAGCTTGCCCCCCCCCCCCCCAGTCCCCGCAGGGAGCGAGCAAGCAAGGGAACTTGTTATTTGTTCTCACTCCCCCACCTGCTGCAGCAGGGGCCCCCATAAAGCCTGGCCTGAATTTCTTGTTCGGCCTCTGATCAATTTCTATTGCTTAAGGAGGCCAAGAACCCGGACCCGTAACAGTACCACCTGATTTGGGGGCCAAGGTGAAAGCTGCCAGGGTTGGAGATGTGATTTACGCCAAGGGTGTGTCCCAGAAATGTGAAGATTCAAGAAATACATTGTTAACACAGAAGGCGGCTCTCCAAAGAAAAGTTTGCCCCATCACAATGGTGGATTTCAGGAAACACAGGGGCTTTCGTCCGCCTGGTTTCAGCGTCACCGTCATCGTAAGAAACAGGATCAGAAGACAGCTTTCTGCTCTTTCTACCAAAGCAGGCAGCTTTCCAGAACTAATGTCCCCTCGTGAGTTTACAAGTGAAAAGAACTCAGAAACGGTGCCTGAACCGTCGGTTTTTTAAGGCTGGTGATTAGCTTCCGATGACTTGCTTCTCACTATCTGAGTGGGCTTAATTGAAAAAGAAAAAAAAAAAAAAAAAATTCAAGGTCCCTGTGAAAATGGATTAAGGTGTCCTGAAAAGGTTGATGGGTTCAGAGCAAGAATTCGAGGAGAGAATTACACGGTTGGCTGCTGCTATTAGAATTTGCATTCTGAAAAGCTGTCGAAAACGAGCAGAACTCATCTGTACCTGCCCGAGGCTCACGGTTTTACAGATGGGGATCCGAAATCTGTCACCTGCCTCACGAGACATTTCAACGTGACACTTGTCAATGAATGAAAAGAAAGATCTGTGAGATTTAAGAATGACTATCTCAGGTTAACACAGCCAGAAAAGTAACAGAGTGCTTGGATGAACGTGTCCACCTTTGGGGGAGCATAGAGCTGCTTTTATAAGAAACCAGAGGGTGCAAAGAAAGAGTGAATTCAATAAACAAACAAAATGTTAGAAAACATTTGCTGAAGGTAGAAATGATTCTACTACAGATGATGGCTCCTTGCATTTGAAATGCGTGAGATGTTGGAAACCTTCTCCAACATGAATCACGAGGAGTTTCAAAGAAACTGATTAATGAACTCAGATAAAGGCGTCGTCCAAATGTCTGCACGAAAAAGCCACCAAATCTACACTAAATTATCTGAAAGAAGATAAAAGAACAGATGCACATGCAGATCCTATTAAACAGTCTCAGAAATGAACAAGCTTCCCCGCCGTCAGAAGTAAACACCATTTGAAAGTCAGATTCTATGATGTCAGTAGAAACATACGGGCATTAAGTGAGCTGCACTCCCCCAGATACATATATGTGTGTACAAAATGAACTATCACAGAATATTAAGTTTATAGTGAATGTGCCATGGAAAGAGAGAAGAAAATCTTGCCAAAGCCACTGAAATGATCGTCTGTGCATGTGGAGTGCTGGATGCCTACAGAATCCAAACAAAAAACGCTTCCAGAAGAAAATGTCAGAAAGAGCTCTTTTCTTCCCCAGCTTTATTGAGATAATAATTGACATGTACCATTGCGGAAGTTTAAGGTGTACATTGTGATATATACAATATATATACAACAAGGTGTACATTGTGTATACATTGCAATAGGATTACCTTCCCAGCCTTAGCTAACACCTCCATCCTGTCACATAATTACCATTTCTTTTTGTGGTTAGAATACTTAAAGTCTACGCTCTTGAAAACTTTCACGTCTACTCTCTTAAAAACTTTCACATATAGAATACAGTATTGTTAACTAGAGCCACCATGCTGTACATTCGATCCCCAGAACTTATTCATCTTATAAGTGGACGTTTGTACCTTTTGACCAAAATCTCCCCATTTCCCCCAGCCCCCCACCCCCTAGCAACCATTCTACTCTGTGTTTCTATGAGTTTGGCTGTTTTAGATTACACAGGTGAGATCCTACAGTATTTGTCAGGAAGAATGCTTGGTTTTTAGCCATTACCAAGAGAGGAATAGCTCATGACTTTAGGGAATTCTGTTGGGTGAGAAAAGGTTGATATCCTAAGAAAATGCATGCCATCAGAAAAGAAAAAAAATGATTGAGGGAGAATTTAAATTTGAAAATTTCAAAAACCATCCTTCCAACCTTGATGTTCTACAAAGGGCATTTGCCGAGAGCCAGGGATAGCTCAGAGAGGTAGGCTGTGAGGACCAGAGCCTACCCGCACAGGTCAGGACTGCAAAGGAAGGGTCCCTCCATCCGGACAGTTGGGTCCTGACATAGCACTCCGTCGCCCGAAGTGAGATACACTGGATACACCCATCCTGGTGCTGGCCAAGCTGGAAGACGCTATTATGCGGACAACATGAGAGTCCTACCTTTTCTCACGCCATTGGCCAGAGCTGTCACGTGACCACATCTACCCACAAAGGATGCTGAGAACCTTGGTTCACCTGGGAAACCATGAGTCCAGGTGCAGAGCTATTAATTCAGAAGACGGAAAGAGGGGCTTTGGGTTCTTAACTCAGAAGATAGAAAAAAGGGATTTGGGCAGACGACCTGCATTCTCCAACACTCAGTGTTTTTTAGTCAGCTTTTGCAGTTTTGATTTTATGGTCTGGACTTTCAACCGGGTTCTGTGGAATGTCCTATGTATTGCAATGAGCTGAATTGTACTTACATTAAGAGAAAAAGCTTATTATTATTTTTCCCCTCTTACCTGCAGCCCTTGCTGCCTACCAGGTACAACTCAGAATGCTTTTTTAACACTCCTACACCACTGTTTGGTGAGGCAGATGTTATTATTATTACACCCACTTTTTGGATGAGATAACTGACACGCAGAGAGATGGTACAACTTGACTAAGGTCACGCAGCTTGAGATGGAGAAGCCAGACTGTGAGCTCATGCATGGGACCTCAGAGTCCAGAGTTTAATCATGACTGGCTTCCTGTACCACCTGGAGAGACAAGCTAAATGAGTTCCCCATCATCTCTTTTGAATTAGGAAAAAGCTATGTACCCCACACGTACTCATGTATGCATGAGCTTTTTAGGGCTTCCTTAACAGACTTCCACAAACTGGGCGGCTTAAACAAGAAATGCTTATTTTCTCCCAGTTCCAGAGTCTGCAAGTCCAAGGCCAAGGTGTTGGCTGCACTCCCTCTGAAGATTATAGGGGGCTCCAGGTCTCTCTCCCAGCTTCTGGTAGTTCCTTGGCTTGTGGCAGCTTCACTCCAAGCCACTTACAACCTGCTCCCTGCGTGTGTGTCTGTGTCCAAATTTCCCCTCTTGTAAGGACACCACTCGTATTGCATTTGAAGCCATCCTCCTCCAGGGTGACCACATCGTAACGAATCGTCTCAACTTGATCACCTCTGCACCGACCCTATTTCCAAATAAGGTCCCATTCCAAGATCCCAGGGGTTGGGATACCAGCGTATGAATCTGAGAGGGGCCACGATTCAACCCAAAACAATATGTTAATACAGTGTGTGTGTGTGTGTGTGTGTGTGTGTGTGTGTGTGTGTGAGAGAGAGAGAGAGGGAGAGAGAGATTTGCTTTTCCAATGTTAAAACTCGGAGGTGTGTCAGCATCCTACAGCTGGAAAGCCTTGCACATAGTGGTTTATACTTGGAAAAAAGGGTGTTTTTTGTTTTTTAAAAAGTAGAGTTGGGGCTTCCCTGGTGGCGCAGTGGTTGAGAATCTGCCTGCTAATGCAGGGGACACGGGTTCGAGCCCTGGTCTGGGAAGATCCCACATGCCACGGAGCAGCTGGGCCCGTGAGCCACAACTACTGAGCCTGCGCGTCTGGAGCCTGTGCCCCGCAACGGGAGGGGCCGCGATAGTGAAAGGCCCGCGCACCGCGATGAAGAGCGGTCCCCGCACCGCGATGAAGAGTGGCCCCCACTTGCCGCAACTAGAGAAAGCCCTCGCACGAACCGAAGATCCAACACAGCCAAAAATAAATAAATTAATAAATAAAGTAGCTATAAAATTAAAAAAAAAAAAAAAAATCACACTGTGAATTTGAAAAAAAAAAAAAAAAAAAAAAAAAGTAGAGTTAATTTACAATGTTTTGTTAGTTTCAGGTGTACAGCAAAGTGATTCAGTTATATATATATATACACACACATATTTTTTTTTCAGATTCTTTTCCATTATAGGTCATTACAAGATATTGAGTAGAGTTCCCTGTGCTCTACAGTAGGTCCTTGTTGATTATCTATTTTATATATAGACTGTGTGTATGTTAATCCCCAAATCCTAATTTATCCCCCCGGCCACCTTTCCCCTTTGATAACCATAAGTTTGTTTTCTATGTCTGTCAGTCTATTTCTGTTTTGTAAATAAGTTCATTTGTATTGCTTTTTTTAGATTCCACATATAAGTGCTATCATATGATATTTGCCTTTCTCTGTCTGACTTACTTCACTCAGTATGATAATCTCTAGGTCCATGCATGTTGCTGCCAATGGCATTATTTCATTCTTTTTTTATGGCTGAGTAATATTCCATTGTATATAGGTACCACATCTTCTTTATCCATTCCTCTGTCGATGGACATTTAGGTTGCTTCCGTATCTTGGCTACCATAAATAGTGCTTCAATGAACACTGGGGTGCAGGTATCTTTTCAAATTAGCGTTTTCATCTTTTCTGGATATGCGCCCAGGAGTGGGATTGCTGGATCATATGGTAGTTCTATTTTTCATTTTTTAAGGAACTTCCATATTGTTCTCCATGGTCGCTGCACCAACTTACATTCCCACCAGCAGTGCAGGAGGCTTAAGGGTGTCCTTTTTAAGTGTACATGGCAACATGAGGACCTCCATCCACGGAGCACCAGACACATCCGTGCTCCCAGGAGGCAGGTGTTGCTTTGAACACTATCCACAATGCTCTCATTTCCTTATTTCAAGACCTTGGAGATTGCAGCTAACTGTGACCTTTCTCCTGTTTTCAGCTTGGAAAAAATGTCCTCCGGGTGGTCCTGGTGATGCCTTAAAGAGAGGCTTCCCGAGAGATCATTATTCACATACTTTAATTTCAACCACATTGAACACTAACCATATTTTCCTCTTGTCATCGGGGTGACGTTTATCCCGCTGTTCTCTAACTATACGTTTCTTTATGTGTTCATAATCCATCTTGTTCCACATGATACTGAGGAGACCATTTCTTCCTTTGGAAGGTGACAGATGCCCCTCTGGTTCTCAAACAACTGCTGGGTCCATCGGAGCTGGGGGGGGGAACCATCTCAGCCCTAAGCCTCCAAGGCCATGCGCCCAAAGGATGCACAACGGAGTAGAAAGGGATTTCCTGGATGCGTGCAAAGTTACGTCGCTTCGTGACTTTTCGACCCTTTCACCGCTGTCTCATGGTTATACGTGCAAAATATAGAAAAGAGAACACAACCAACAACGCCGATTTTATTTTTCTCTTACGTGTGTTTTAAATGATGAAAAGTTGCCCATGACAGTTACAGAAAATGGATGGAGTTACCTTTAAAAATGCTTAAGTTCCATTTATGTACATCTGTGTGTAAATCTGACACACAGATTTAACAAGAGTTATTAAACTCCCCACTAAAACTCATATATGGGAGTTAAATTAAACAAGAGTTAAATTAAACAAGAGTTTTTAACAAGAGTTAAATTAAACTTCCCACTAAAACTCATATATGGGAAATATTTAGTAGGCATCCTCACTTATGGGGAAGCTCAACAAGATTTGGGAAAAGTCCTAGGACATTCATATTAAAATAGGAAATACAGGCTGTCTTCAAATGGCTCAAATCTTTGTAAATCCAGGCCGGAAGTCATGCAATTCTGAGACATTTAATCAGGATCTTTAGTTTTAAGTTCTTTTCCATTTTGGGGAAGCTCTTTCAAATGCTTTCTGCTTTCAACTTCTCTTCGGAGACCTAGCTCTCAGTCCTTAAGGGTGTGCACAAAGCATGCATATTTGGAATTTTAATGTGTCCTTTTTATGAGATCCAGATTCTAGTGACTGGCTTCCTCTTGGGTTCTAATATTTAAATTCTAAAATTCTATCAGCATTAATCTCAGTTGAATCAAACTATACTAATCTGCCCAAACCATCCTTTTTCCTCTCCCCTAAAGTATTACTAAAATAGAAGCAAACAGCTAGTATACGTTTTAGATGTTTGAGGACAGAAGATTATCTAGTCCAGTAAAAAGAAAAGTATAAATCAAGGAAAGCACTGCCGTCGTCGTCTTAAGAACTGGTACCCACAGAGGATCAAAGACCAAAAATAATACGAAAAGCCTCAACATCTGCAAATCTCTATTTCTACCCCATGTTCTCCAAAAAAATGTAGAAACTGTACTATTTCACAGGAAAAAGCACCCCATGATCACTTCCCCGAGACGGTTTCCACATCAGCGATTTTGCACTTAAATTTCCCAAATCCAGCCTCATCCTCTGCAGGTGACAGTACTTTTGTGAGCTGAAATAATGTTCAAATTCTGCCGTTAGTGTCGGAAATCACTCATTCCCGATTCACAGGGGCGGTGATGAACGGGTCCGGATTCCTGACATAACTAAGGAACTTACAGCATCAGTCAAGCTTCTTACCCCAGCTTGTTGGAAACCCAAACAGCAGCCTGTCTCCATCTTTTAGAAGCCGATGGCATTCCCGCCCAAGACCCCGGTGCCATTCTGCTGCCCCTGTGCTTTGTGACCATGTCGATGGCCTGAGGTCACACCAGGAGGTAGTTTCGGAGCTCATTACAGAGCTGGAATCTCTGTCCGGATTCACGATGGAACCAACAGATCAAGCAATCGTTTTACAACCCAAGGTCCAGCTGTCTACCTTATCATGATCGATGTGTCTGAGGAATTAGGAATTCTTGGTTAGGTAGCACGTCTATTGCAAACAGGAGAGAAAACCCTTCAGGGCAGCTGCTTAAGCCAAGAAGGAAAGGAACTTTGCACGGGAGTGATGAAGGCGGTTCTTGTCTGGGTGGACCTTTTCTCAAAGCAAAGGGTGGATTTTGAAGGCCTCAGATGCTTTCTGGTTCTGTAAGGAAAGATTGGATTGCAAGATGTCATAGCCAGGAAAAAAAGAAAAAAACTCTATGGATTGATCTTAAAGCACTGGTATCTTTTTTACTGCTTTCTATTTGTTCAGGGTTTCGAACATTTTAAATGAATCGAGTAACTCTTATCTTTTTGGTGACAACTCATATTTGTAGAAACCCCTTTGGGGGATGCGGCCGAATTAGTCTTCATAACCTCTAAACTGGGAGTCACTATTACGTCCATTTGACAAAATAAAGGCAAAGTGTGATGTTCACACGGTCCCCTTGAGCGAATAGACATCTGTCGCCCCCATAGAGGCCCCCATCCCCGTTACTGTCTCTACAAGATACACAAGCTCCAGGACTGGGTCATGCACAGCTCCTAATCCCTGCAGAGCTGGCCGGTGTACATGCCCGGCATCCTTAGGGAGAGAGCGGGCATCCCTGGCCCTACTCAGGGATGCCAGCCAGCCAGGCGGCATCGGCACCGTACCGCAGAGGGAATGTCAAGCTGCCATATTTCTTAGACGGTTTACGGGTTTTGCACCCAGCAAGGATCAGTCCTTCCCACTGTGGGAGGGGCGCCCGAATGATGTCACATCACGTCTTAACTCTCTGAGCTCGCTAACTTTCACAGAACAGCAGCCAAATTCGGTCCTTCGTGGACCTGGTGAAGTTATCATTAAAGTATAATTGAGGAAGTAGACAGAATTTTTTTTTTTTGGAGTGTAGTTGCTTTATAATGTTGTGTTAGTCTCTACCGTACAGCAAAGTGAATCAGCTAGACGTGTATTTTATCTAGTCCCGAAAAAGGCAGGAGGGAGCGTCAAGACAGGACACTGCTTTAAACAAAAAGGGCTTCCGAAAAAAAAAAAAAAAAGAAAGGGCTTCCGCCTCAGATAAACGGGAAGGGCATGACCCAAAAAAAACAAAAACTGCCCCTGCTTCAGAAATTCAAATAGGGGGAGGTGAGGAGACACCAAGTTGTAGCCGGTGCCAGAAAATTCAGGATATGTCGTAATACTTGAATGCAGTGCTTTTTAAAAAAAATCATAATGAATGCCCAGAAAAGCCCACCTGAGCATAGTATCAAAATGTGAAATAAACGTGGGATCCAGTCTTGCATTTGTATCTGATGCCTCACTTGCCTCTGGTTGCAGTAAAACTTTATTGACATAAACAGGCAACAAGCCTGCAGGCTGTAGTTTGCCAGTTTGTTATTTTTTTTAAAATATGGCACTAAGATAGTATTTATCTTGGTAACTTCGCTTGTTGGGGCTCCCTCCACCCCCTTACATTTGTGCCTGAGATGATGCCTCACTTTCCTTGCCCACGTTCAGCCCTGAGCTCCCAGGGTCACAAGTGCTTACAGAGTTTGGCCAAAGATGCAAGAGAAATTAACGCACAGTGTCTCTGTAATGATAAGGCATGTTGCCCAGAAAGTAACGTTGTTCTTCATAAACTGTTTCCCGCCTGCCCCCCAAACTTTCAGGGTCAGGGGTTATGTACACCAAGGCTCGCCCTGGCCAGGGGGTTGCTCAGTACCACCCGTTCACCAGCAGAGGGAGGCCAAGGGTAGGTTTTGGGATTTTGAAGTCGCCCAAATCCTTAAAAAAATACTCCCGGAATAGGCTTCTGTTTCATAGCTTCCTTCCTGGAGGTGGAGGCCCCCTGGCAAAACACAGACAGATTCAGACATGGTTAGTCTCAGGACCAAACCTTGAGAGACCCCGAGTTAACATCTGAGCTGTTGTTTCTGCAATAAAGCATCCCTCTCTCCACCCACCCCCCGCCCATCTTCCCTTTAGCGATGTCTTTAGGGCATTCATGATCAGCAGACAGGATCTCTGCTCCCAAGGACGGCTACCCACCCGGGCGTGTAATTCTTCAAACCAGGAAGCCTGGACCCAAAGGTGAAGCAGAAAGTCCCAGCACGCCCCCAGCCCTGGCCCCAACCCATTTCCCTGGAGTCTGTGCACCTTTCGACAGAAAGGTTTGCAATTTAGTCCTTCTGTGGTTCTCTTTTGGGAGAAGGGTCCAAAAACTGCAGACTCCACCCAAATATCTTTCCCGACTCCCTTGTGATTGAAAGTTCACTGAAAACAAAAGCAAGTTACTTATGTAAAGTCTGTAGCAGTAAAACCAAATCTTACAGGTGAGAAAACCTTAAAAAATTAATAAAAGTGTAAGCATCTTTTCAAAAGCATCTCTCAGGTCCCCCGTGTGTCCATAATAAAGTCCCAGCTTTAAAATCCCTTCATTATGCAAGGGGGTCTATATTAGACTTTATCAGAAATAACATTACCAGTGAAGGACCCCAGAAAGTATTTTTTAATTCAGAATATGCTATCATTTATTGAGTGTGACACTTGCACACAGCTCACACAGATGCATCGCAGGTGACTGCTTTCAACTCTATGTGCAATATTTTTAAACCCACTGCCTTATGAAACAAAAGCAGACAGAAAACCTTTTCCTCACGAAATCAAAGTGTGTATTTTGCATGAACTTTTTTGATAGATTGTATTCAAGAGGATTTAGCCTTTCATCATAAGTTAAATAAATTAACTAACATATATTTGTCAAAGAATTTTATAACATAATATAGCCAATATTCTGTAATGCCTGTAAATGCAGTATAACCCTTAAAACTTGTGAAACACTATATTGTACACCTGTAACGTATAATATTGTACAGCAAATATGCTTCAATTAAAAAAAATGTATAACAAGAAGAGATCTTAAAAGCCATCATTTAGGTGTGGCTTCAGATCAGCTCTCAAGGCCTATATTAAAAAAAAACAAAACAAAATTACTTTAAGGACTTTTTGAAAAGTAATAAATTCTAAATAAAATGAAACATTTTTCATTTTAAGAACAAATTTCCTAGATACATATGATTCATGTGAAGATGTGCCGGTGTGTCTATTGGACGTAAGTTGTTTTGGCTGTTATTTTATTAGAATAATTTTTTAAGTGAAGTATAGTCGATGTACAATATTGTATTAGTTTCATGCATGCAACATAGCGATTCAACATTTTTATAGATTGTATTCCATTAAAGTTATTATAAAATATTGGCTCCATTCCCTGTGCTATACAACATATCCTTGTTGCTTATTTATTTTATACACAGCAGTTTGTTCCTCTTAATCCCTTTGCCCCATCTTGCCCCTCCCTGCTTCCCGCTTCCCTCTCCCCACTGGGAACCACTAGTTTGTTCTCTGTATCTGTGAGTCTGCTTCTGTTTTGTTACATCTATTCATACATTTATCAGGCTTTACACTTAGGGAAGATAAAATTGGGAGGGAAACTTGCCATTTGCCCTGCAACAATTCTTCCTCCTGTTGTACTGGAAATAGCTGGCCGTTGCCCCCGCCAGGGTTACCAGCACCCCGCACACGATAGGAGACACTATTTTTGCTATCCTGTTGCCTGCGGGAATCCAGAAAAGCAAGATGGTCTAAGAAAAACACAGCCAGCGGGAACACTGCTGATTGTAAATAACTCTGCAGTCACATCCCTGGCCCTCCCCACCCTCCTATTCACGGGGAAATGATGGAATTCACACAAGAAGCCCGAGGAAGTGATTCTGCTTTCACCCGAGGGGAGCTTACCAACCAGTCTTATAGAACTGGGGCATCCAACAGTTCTGGGCAGAAGATAGGCTTGATATGTTTTTTCATGTATTTGTGAATTTGGATGAATCTGTAGCTTTGGGGACATAGAATGTTTACTCATGCAAAAAAATTTTTTTAACCAAAAAGTGCCCTGATAGCCCGATGCTCAAATCATGCTGGGGCTCTGAACACAACCATATAGCAAACATCAATGCTTTAAGGGAAGCTTAGGTTTTCCTGCACAAAATCCAAGGTATGGAACCTTGATGTGACAAAAATCAACACGTCCCCAGAAGAACAAATCGTTGCTTCCATCTAAAATAACCACCCATGTCCTACATCAGATCCGGGCAAGTGCCCAGCGTGTCGTAGGTGACGATGAATGGCCACGCCGTGGATGTGGTTCCCGTGACGCTTGGAAGAGCGTTACCACGGCACCAAGGGATCTATCCCTCCTTCGTGCTGCTGTCTCACGCTGTCCCCTGCTGGACCCTGCTCTCCAGGGCTCCCCACCCCACGTCCACACCCTCTACCATGTGACTAGGTGGCATGGGAAGGGGGGGGCTGGTCCAGGTCATCATCCTCAGAATTGGGTCTTCAGCCAATAGAACCGGCAGCCATGAAGCTGTGATGCTTCTTATCCTGGTCATGCTTCTCTTTATTCTCTGGTGCCATGTCTGGCTGCCCTGTGGCCCAGCCTGGCCTGGCCCCTTGGACGGATGTGGGCTGGTTTTAGCCCAATTGCGACTCACATAATCATAATCAAAGGTGGTTGTTTAAAATCACTATGTTTGGGGCTCTTTTGTTACATAGCACTGCTAACTGATACACCTCTTTCCTCTCTGCCATCCCCATACAAATCAACCACGTGATATCCATGGTGACTACCAAATGGTCCTGCAGGCTGACCTCTTATCCCCACGTCCACTGTCTCTACAACATCCTCTTTAGTCTGGGAACTAGGTGGGTCTTAACACTGATCTCCCTGACCTTCGCTGGCACTCTGATCCATGCATCACATAGGTATAAATAGGGGCAGTCTTTTTCCCGTGAAGCATGTACAAAGTGCAGACGTGCCCGTGGGGTCGCCTGGCCAGTCACCAGTGTTGTCCCCTGCCCATCACACTCCACACCCTGGCCCCATAAACTACTCTTGTTCCCGGGGGTGTACCCAGCCCGACCTAGCACAGCACCTACCTCTCCCGTCCTGGCCGCCTCTCACCCAGCCTTTAGACCCGGCCTTGGAGATGGTCCCCTCAAGGAGCATCCTTACCCACCTCCATTCTGCCCCAGCCTAGGATGCGTCCCTCTGTCCTGCCGTGGACCCCATCAAACCATGTGTCAGACCTGGATTCTTGCCCTGAGATGCACCCCTCCTGCCCCACCTCCTGCCCACGAGAAGAAAACCATCCATGGACTTCCCCAGAATGTCCATACACCCGGCAAATAGCAGTACTGAGACTCTGCATGGGGACAGGGTCTTAAGGTTGGAAAGGCACCTCAATACCATTCTTCCTCCCAAAGCCTTGGGGTCGGCTGGGCGGATTCACTGTCACCCTCTGCCTAAATGCCAGATCACCAAGAGGCGGGACCCCATCCTCCCAGTGACACACAACAAAAGCCCACCATCCGGACTCCAGCCTCCACTGCCGGACCTGTGATGGGGCTGGCAGTGCCCTCTGGGGGTTCTCCATGGCTGAATGCCACGACTTCCCCTCTCCTCCCCTTTTTGGCTTCCGGTCAGTAGTGGTCAATGAAAGGGCCACCATCGGTGGCCCAGAGGCAGGCCCACGAACCCCAGCCCTGCTCTCAGAGCTCCGAGGCATCTTCCAGCCTGAGGACAGTCTTCGCCCTCCTTCTCTGACCCCCACAGGATGGACCCCTCCCTGAAGGACAGACATGTGTGTTCAGGAGCTTCCAGACGAGCGTGGGAACCGTAGGTGCTCCCTGAACACCCTCAGGCTGAAATAATTACACGTCTACCCCACCTCATCCCACAGTGACGTGGAGAGCTCGCTCCCGGGAAAGGTGGGGCGCCCCGCCCCTGTGTGTTACCTTGTGGGTTGCCGTGCGAGGGATAGCCATCTCCACCTGGAAGGGGACAAGCACACGGTCATTCATTTATTCGGAAGAGCTGGTCAGGCTGCCTTCTGCTGCCAGCGCCATGAAGATGGTAGGGACGTGGCCACGAGCGGAGCAGACCAAACCTCTGCTCTCACGGAGCTGACCTCCCGGCGGGCAGGTGGGGACAGACAGCTAGGAAGGGGAGATGCAGGCGTTACAGCTAAGGGGGCAGCGGGACCAATGGAGGTGGAGGGGGCGTGGTTCTCACCGCATGGCTCAGGGAATACCACACATATGTGCACACACATGCAGCACATCCCCCAATAGACACATGCACACACGAGCGCACGTACTCGCGGATGCACACGCGTGTGACACACGAGCGCACATACTCGCGGACGCACACACGTGGGACACACGAGCGCACATACGGATGCACACACGTGTGACACACGAGCGCACATACTCACGGATGCACACGTGCGACACACAAGCGCACATACGGATGCACACACGTGTGACACATAAGCACCTGTCCACGTGTATATATGTGCACACACGCACACACCCATACACACATAGGCACCCAACACACACATACACACATGCAGCCATGCACGCAGGCGTCACATGCATTGTGCCCATGTGGACATGGGCACACACATATATGCATGTCTCCACACAGATGTGCATGGTACACGTCCACATGTGTACACGTGAACACACAGAGCCACACTCACATATACACATGCACACATCCACCCTTATGTACCTGCACATAGTGAACACGCATGCATGCATGGACACAACACACAGGCGCGCACGTGCACATGGGAACATATGTCCACATGTATAAACACAGGCACCCATGTGCGCAACCAGCCACGTGCACATGCACATGCACATGCATGCATGCACGGGCACGCACATGTGCATACACACACGTGCAAACACAGTAACACGTGTAAGCAGGCCTCCGATTCTTGAAAGGATTTCAATGTGCAGCCCAGGCAAAGCCCTCCGCAGGTTCGGTGACCGGTGAGGGCACAGATTAGCAAGCCAGGTGGTCAGGGAGCTTCCATGCAGGACCCCATAGGACACGCTGCCCAGCGGCGCCCATATGGGGTTTAGTTCTCCAGAAGGAGAATTTCTCCTCATGCAGCTTTTAAGGAAGAACTCCTTTACCATAATTACTCCCATGGTCGCTGGGTCTGTAGCGCCCTCCTCCTGCAGGACAGAAAGGCCATGTGAAGAGGAAGGAAATGCCGGCGACATCTCCAAAGGAAGCGCCGAGGAGAAAGCCAAGATCCTGAAGCAGAGGCTGTGACATCCCGCAAAGACCCCACCTGCTTCTCCCCAAGCCAATGGAAGGGACACGGTCACCCCAGGGCATCCCCTGAGCACACAGCGACAGGGCTGGGCTCGCCCTGCAAATCCAGCGGGTCTGCTAACAGCAGGTCCGAACCCGCTTCCCGGGCCAAGCAGGGAAAACCGCAGCCCCCGAGGCCAGGGAAGCGCCTCCCACAGAAACACAGACAACAAAGTCACCTCAGCTAGTAAGAAATAAAAGAGATTTCTCTACACCTTCTTGTGTCCGGACAGCATTTTCTTTTTTGACCACTTGCAGGATCTTAGCTCCCCGAGCAGGGATTGAACCTCCGCCCCCTGTACTGGGAGCGCGGAGTCCTAACCGCTGGACCGCCAGGGAAGTCCCCGGAGAGCAACTTTTAAAGACAGATTTGAGATGAAAACAAAATGCTGGGTGCGAAGGTGGTTCATTTTGAAGCGAAATAGTCTATGTGGGTACGATTTAAATATTGAGAGGTCATTTAATAAAGGCCTCTTCCAAGTGGACACAAGCTGTGATGGCCTGAATTGTGTCCCCGTAAAATTAATACGTTGACGTCTTGATCCCGAAAACCTCAGGATGCGGCTGGATTTGGAGATGGGGGTCTTTAAGGAGGGGATGAAAGTAAAATGAGGTCATTAGGGTGGGTTCTGATCCCACAGGACTGGTGTCCTTATAAGAAGAGGAGATCAGGACACAGACACACACAGAGGGACGACCACGTGAGGACACAGGGAGGAGAGGGCCGACTACACGCCCAGGAGAGAGGCCTCGGGAAGACCAGCCCTGCAGACACCTGGATCTCAGACTCCAGCCTCCAGGACGGGGAGAGATACACGTCTGCTGTTTAAGCTGCTCTGTCTGGGGTATTTGGCTCTGGCCGACGGGGCTCACTCATACGGTGGGTATTAGAGAAACCGGCCATTGAAAGCCAGCCCTTAAAAAGGGCTGATGAGTAAAATGTTTTCTCCACTTTTCGAGGAAGGGACCCCGTCATTGGGCAAACCCTTCCCCGCTGCACAAGGTCAGCGCCGGCCCTTCTGCATTCTTCACAAGGAAAGGTCACCCCAAATACGTGTTGCCACCTGCAGGGAGAAGCTGAGTGACTTCCTGCCCTGAATGACCCAAGCCCTGGTGCTAAGCTCAGAGGTGGTTCACAGCCTCACCCAGCTGGGAGCCAGAGAACAGGGGTGCAGACATGCACAGAAGCAGGTGGACTTTCCAAGAGCCTGATGTGGAAATCAGCCTGGCAGCCCCCCAACTTCCGCTGTGGCCTCTATTTGTGAAACAAATAGGAGTTTCAACCCAAAAGATAGTTGGTCAACTCATTGAAGATGTTCAAAACCCTTCACACATGGCAAACACAGAAAACAATGATGCTTTCAATCAATCTATAGATTGATTTGAGGGTGAAGGTGGTCAGAAGGTACAAACTTCCAGTTATAAAATAATTAAGTCCTGAGGATGTAATGCCAAGCATCGTGACTACAGTTAATAATATCGTACTGTGGGACTTCCCTGGTGGCGCAGTAGTTAAGAATCTGCCTGCCAATGCAGGGGACATGGGTTCAAGCCCTGGTCCGGGAAGATCCCACATGCCGCAGAGCAGCTAAGCCCGTGCGCCACAACTACCGAGCCTGCGCTCTAGAGCCCGCGAGCCACAACTACTGAGCCTACGTGCCACAAGTACTGAAGCCCGTGCACCTAGAGCCTGTGCTCAGCAACAAGAGAAGCCACCGCAGTGAGAAGCCCGCGCACCACAATGAAGAGTAGCCCCCTCTCGCCGCAACTAGAGAAAGCCCGCGCGCAGCAACAAAGACCCAATGCAGCCGAAAACAAATAAATAAATTAATTAATTAAAAAAAAAAATATCATGTTGCATATTTGAAAGTTGCTAAGACAGCAGATCTTAAAAGTTCTCATCACAAGAAACAAAATTGGAGCTCTGGTAATGCATGTTAACCAGACATATTGTGGTGATCATTTCGCAATAGATACAAATATCGAATTACTATGTTGTACACCTGAAACTAATAGAGTGTTTTAGGTCAATTCTATGTCAATTTAGAAACGTGAATCCAAAGCATTTTGTTTTCCCAGCTGTGACATCTTGCCCCCAGTCTTCCCTTACAGAACCAGAGACCATCTGAAGATTCCAAGATCCACCCGCCACTTTGAGAAAAGCTGATGTAGACAAGAACCCCGTTTATCGCTCCTGTGGAACGTTCCTTTCTTTCTTGGTGTCCCCAGAAAGACTCTCCAATTCATTGGCTGTTCTGGCCCTGACGATGCTTGTGGCCTGTTGTTCTGTGTCTTTTTACCTGGACAAAGGTGCGTGGGGCAGCACCTGGAGGGCAGGACGAGGCCCAGCAGAGGGTCAGCAGAAAGGGCTCAGAGGATCAACGCCAGCACAGAGGCTTCCAGCACCCAAGACCCCAGGAGGAAGGCACGGGAGCCCCGGAAACGCCAGCCCTGCCTCACCACCCACGCGGACCCTGGTGCTGGACGTACCGTGCGTGCTTCCGTGGCCGTCATGACTGGGGGGGTAGCTGCCACCGCCTCCTGCAGGAGAGAAGATGGATTTGAGGAACATTCTGGACGTGGAGTTTGGGTTCCAACAGGTATCCACCTGGGATGTTGGCCATGGCACCAAAGCCGGGCCCAAGACTCACCCCAAAGACAGCCCCGCGTGATGGCAAAGCAGGGGCCACCAGGGGATGACCACAGGAGGCCCCGCACCGCCTGCCAAAGTCAGGTCTCCTGGGTGGGAAAGCCCACGCCGCACAGAGCCCTTTAGAAAGTTCTGTGCCTTCAGAGCACACACATGCCCTCCCCCCAACCAGGGCTCCGAATTAATGCAGGCTTGTCCCCCTCCTGCAGGGACCCAGGTACAGAATCGCCTCAGTGAGAAGGAAGATCGGGCGGACAATCCTGATCGTAAACGTTCTTTAGTAGAGACTGGGCACTTTTAATTTTCCCCGATTGTTACTGTAATAACCTTGAAGACAAAGCTATTCCTTGATGGCCTTTAAACACCACGGAAAAGATGGCTGGATGCAACGTGCTTGTCCAGAAGAGGAATACGCCCCTGGGAAAGTGTCAGGGACAAGTCTCTGAACTCTTCTCAAAGAAAATCACAGCATGAAAGACACGAGAAGCTTCGCCTGCTGGGAAACCAAAGCCCCGTAGGTCACCCTCCGGAGCCTGGCACTGCGTGCATCTCTCTCCTGTAATGTGCATACGGCCTGCACGTTCACTGATACGGGAAAGAGTCTATGCGGCCGCTCACACTTCAATTATAGAGAAAACCTTACACTCAAAGTTTCATATATACATATACGTATGTGTAAAGGTATCTATACACAATATAGATATATTCATATATAATGTTCTATACATACACACATACAGAGAGAAGTTTATATGCATATATAGAAAGGCATATAAACATATAAAGATGTATACATATATAAAGATATAGATATGTACACATATGAAGGTATTTATACACACTCATAAATATATACATATATAAAGATATATGTACACATATAAAGATGTATCTATACATATATAAAGATACATACATACGTACACATATGAAGCTATACACACACATATACATACATAAAAAAAGGTATATACAAACATAATTTCATAAAATTTTTCTCGTGTTTTTTAAATTTTATAAAAGTGTATAAAAACACGTATTAATATATAAACACAAACATACAGGAAGTGTGTATGCAGGTACAAGTATATAAATATAAAGATATGTATAGAAACATACACATACACATAAAGGTATGTATCTATAAGGATGTATATGTGTGTAAACATATAAAGGTACATATATACATAGGTATATACACATATATAAAGGTACATATATATCAAGATACCTATATATATATATATAGAGAGAGAGAGAGAGAGAGATATCTATGTGTGTATATATATAAACACACACATAAATATACATATACATGCTTATATAAGGATGTATGTGGAAAGGTATATATACACAACTATAAAGATGTAGAGAGGAGACTAGATCTTTGTTCCCGTCACAAATAAAAGAAACGGTAGTTAAGTAACAGGCCAGAGGTGGTAGCTGAGGCGACAGTGGTGACCACACCGCCATGTATGAGTGCATCACATCATCACACTGTACCCCTTACACGTACAAAATGTTATGTGTCGATTGTATCACAGCAAAAATACATTTTAGGAGAGATACATAGAGAGAGACATGCATCTATAAAGGCACGTATAGACACAGCATCTGTGTAAAGATAGGACGGCAGACACACGCATACGGAGGCACGTACGTAAGCACGTGTGTAAAGGAATGTACATACATAGGCACATGTACACACACACACACACATGTTCATATGGAGACGATCCCCGCTTCTGAAGGGCACCTGTGCCGTGGCCAGTTTGGTCCACCTCGCAAGGCCCCGGAGCGGACAGACGCAGGGACCCGCCGCGATGCGGGGTTGGAGGGGAGGGCCCGCGCGCCACCTTCCACGGGGGGGTCACAGATCACAGAAGCCAGCGCGTACCTGCGGACGGCCCAGGCCTGGGCGGGTGGCGGCCGGCGTCTAGGTCCCTGTCGCTCAGGGACCCTGTGGACAGAGCGCAGGGCCCTCGCAGCCCGCCCTCCGGGGAGCTCTCTGCACACCCAGGCCTGTGAGCGTGAGGGGGGCACGGCGGGCACTGGGGCCAAACGCCAGAGCTCCTGGCGGCCGGGGTTCCTGCCTGCGGGCGGTGTGCGGGGCCCGGCAGCCTGGGAAGGGCCGCCGCTGAGACAGACCCCCTCCGACTGCAGAGCTTAGACCACCCCCCCTTACACTGCCTGTCGGGGGAGGAGGCGCGGCTCTTCTTTCCTCGGACCCCCCAGGTCTGCCTCCCCCTGGATGGGGCCCCTGCTTCCGTACCGTCCATTCGCTCCCCCGCCCCCCTTGCTGCGTGGCTGGCACAGTCCGTTTGGTGCCCAGAACCAGGCTCGGCCCATAGCAAGCGCTCAAGGAAATGCTTTCCAAGTCCTCAGCGCAAGCTAAGCTGCCGTCCTCAGAAGGAGCCCGTCCGGGGGGCCTGCTACAAACCTGCCGGGGACGCTATCCTGTCCCTCGCGCCCACCTGGGCAGCCTACTGTGGCCCCGCTGCACAGCTCGCACGGCGGACCCCCCGGGGCTTGCCCCAGTCCCAGGAGGGCCTTGATGTCCCAGCCGGGAGCGTGGGGCCCGGCTCCAGGCTCTGTCCCCTCTCCCCGCCCCGCGGCCTCCCCGTCCAGGCCTGCCTCGGGAAGAGTGGGGTGGTAGCTACAGACGACAGCAAACTCCCGCCTGCAGGCCCTTCTCCGGGGACCCCAACCTGCTACTTCCACCCCCCCTAGCCTCAAGCAAGATTTACAAAGAGGATGCAGACAGCCACACTGAGATTTTAATCAGAAATGTACATATTTGGTTTTCCTCCCTAATCCAAACACAGAGCCCCTTGGAATTTCCTAAATGATAGGAATGATAAAGGGGTCTTTTGTGAAGTGACAAAAGAGATAAAGGTGTCTTTTGTTATTCAGAACAAGTCCCTTCAAACCACACCTGAGTTTATGTTAATGAGGTGACTTTTGGAAAGCCCTGGAGGATGCTGGTCGCCCGGGCAACCAACCAGTGATTGGAGGGTTGGGACTTCCAGCTTCACCCCCGTGCGGTGGCCGAGGAGTTCATCAGTCAGGTTCACAGGACAGAGCCTCCGTAAAAACCCAGGAGACAGGGTTTGGAGAGCTTCTGAATGAGTGAATTTATCTACACGGTGGAAGGCAATGCACCCCAACTCCAGAAGCTCCTACACTTGCGACCCCCTCGCCCTGTGTCTCTTCATCCGGCTGTTCATCTGAGTCGTTTATCATATACTTTATGTGAAATAAAAATCAGGTTCTATGGCAGGACGAGAAAAATTTAAACATAAGAAATTTTCTCTTCCCTTTGGCCTCCTCCCTTGCCCCCCGCCCGCCCCGCTGTGCATGGTGTACCTGCCTTAGGCATTGGTCGGACCTCCCCCGTCAGCAGGAATATCTGCTCAGCCATAAACAGCAGCGTTCTCCCAGCATCCACAAGACGACTCCTAACAAGGTAACCTTCCTTCTCCATCTTGTAAGGGACCACAGTGACGCTTAGACCTGGGTTGTGTAAACTGTCACTAGTACATGCTGTGATGGCCAGCCCTCTGTCTCAAAAAACTTATAGAAGTGGGCCTTGACTTCTAAACGGGGCGGAACAGTTCTCAGACTTTTCTGAGATGCTCTACCTGGGTTATAATCCTCAAATCTGGCTCGAATAAAATTTTCCATGTCTTTCTGAGATCGACCGATTAATTTTTTGTCAACACTTATAATAAACTGGTAAATGTCAGTCAGAAACGTTAAGTATTTCTCTGAGTTCTGTGAGCTATTTTAACAAAGTAACCGAACCCGAGGCGGGGTCATGGGAATCTCCGATCTATAGCCAGTGGGTCAGAGTCACAGGTGACGAGCTGGGACTTGGGACTGTTGTCTGCAGTGGGGACAGTCCTGTAGGACCGAGCTCTTAACCTGCGGGGTCTAAGGCTGACTCCAGGTAGATGACACCAAAATCGAATTAATCACTGGGGTGGTTTTGGAAAACACACATGGGACAGACCGCGAGGTTGCTCATTGGAGAAACCCAGACACTATCCCTGTGGTCCTCCAGAATATTCCTGGCCTCCTTCTCACTGAACTTGCTCCTGTCCTAAGCAGATTTTTTAACTTTGTCAAAATAGAATCAAATGTAACATGCAAAGCGTCGGCAAAGCTCATCTGTGGGTTTAGTCACTGCCGTTTCTAAAGCTCTTCTAAGCAGCAACCGTTCAGACCCTTTTCTGGGGATGCTTCTAGGTGAAGTCTGGGGACGGGCATGGCGATCACAGCCTGGGCTGCCCACTGCGGTCGGGTCACAGAGACAGGTCTGTGTTTCGGAATCAGAATAAACCTCAGGGCTTTCAGGGGTTTGGGGCGAGCCTGGCTGCTGGGTATAAGCCGACCTATGGGGAATCCGGGTGCCATGGGGGCGTCAGGAGACAGCAGAACCCAAGACGGACGATGGCCGTGCCAGACAGGAAGCTGTGCATTCTGCGAGCTCCTGCGTGTCACAAGCTGCAGCCCTGGGCCCCCTGCCTCCCGCCCCCTGCCTCACTCTACCCACCCATATCCTGCAAACACAGGGGGATCCCAGCCCTCAGGTCTGAGCTGTGCCATTTGCTAATACTCTCCAGATGCCCACAGCCAAGTGCAAAGTTGCAAGATGCGGACGGAAAGGAAAACAGGGGAAGCCCCTCGACCCCGGGCTGGGGCCGGCGGGGTGGGAGCATTTGGGGCTGTACGTGCTGCTGGATGCATGAAATCTATGCGTTTCCTCTCCAGAAGCCAAAGTGATGGCCCCCAAAGATGCACTCGTGAGAGAAGACGGTCCTATTGCCCTGAGGGTCCACCCAGCAAAAGCTGGCACCACCGTAACCCACCATCCCCGCTTTGCAAGCCTGACGTCCCCAGATCTCCTTTCCTTCCTGCTCGGAGGTCAAATGCCCCTCTGGCCTCCGGAAGCTTGTTGAAGGCCCTGCTACTTGGGGCCACCATGAGATCCAAGGGGATTGTCTCATGATGTGTGAGACCCCTGATGGCTCTTTCTCTCCCTGTCTGCTCCCTGCAGAAGTGACTCGGTCCGTCTCCAAGAAACCCACGCGGAGACACAGCCCTCCCTCCAGGGTATAAATCGTGCTGCTGGGGGTTATGAAAAGTGTCAGATGCAGAAGGCAGGCAGGGGTCCTTCTGCCTTCTCTCAGCAAGGATAACCCCCTCGCCGAAGCCTTCCCAGAGCCGTGGGGAACCCCAAGGAAGGGGTGTCCCTTGTGTGTCCTGCCACCCAGCACAGGTGTGAAGCAAAAGACAGGGCAGCGTGTTCAACAAGATCAGATGAAGCCTCTGGAGAGCTCAAGGGATCTAGTTCCCTTAAAGGCGTGTCTCAGGACTTCCCTGGTGATCCAGTGGTCAAGACTCTGCTCTTCCAGGGGACACAGGTTCGATCCCTGGTGGGGGAAATGAGATCCCACATGACGTGTGGCCAATAATAATTAATAATAATAATAATAATAATAATAATAATAAAAGGGTGTCTCCTGAAACATCTTGGAGGAGAGAACAGCTTTGTGAGAACCCCTTAGGAACATCTTGCTGGGCGCTGTCAATCAAAGAGCACAGACTTTTGGAGGCGGGGCCGTTAGACCTTTCAAGCCAACAACACAGTGGAGGGTATGTGTCCTGATGAAGGCGTTTAGGGGTGAGCCCTCCGTCGCTGAAATTAGCTAAGGCATTGCTCATGCAACTGATCTTTACAGGACCTACTGTGTGCCATGCCTGGCTTCTGGCTCTGGGGATGCATCGGTGGAGGAAAGGCAAAAATCCCTGCGTGTGTGTGTGTGTGTGTGTGTGTGCTTTTCATTCTAACTCAAGGAAATAAATGAACCACAATTGCATGGCATTGCATGTTACAAAGTATAACATGATCTCCTGCTGCAGGGCAAAGGGATACAGAGAAGGGATCACAGTTTACGATCTAGAGGTCAGGTCTCGGAGACAGAGATGCCCCCCGAAGCTGAAACCTGCAGGGAAGAAATGATGCTTGGATCTCTCTGAAGATTGTCTGGTTGGGCATAAGCAACGGTGTTTTGCACCCTAGGAATTCAACGTTCGAATAATATATCTCAAGAGAATCGGAAACAGGGGAAGTCCCCATTGCCAAACCAGCTGGAAATGAGGATACCCGTAGAGCTGACCTTTCCCCAGCACCCATCTGTCGGCACACGTGTCTGCCCAAGCCCTGGAATTCTTGCGATTCTCCCACCACCACGAGCCAGCATCCCTTCCCGAGTGGTCCTCCCCCAGGTGCCTGGATTCCCAACACGTCACTCGATCTATGGCGGGAACTCAGGCAACGTGGCCCCAAACGGCTCTTGACAAGGGAAGCAAAACTCAACGGAACACCGAAAACAGAGCAACCAAGGACAAAGAGAATCCCCTTCCTCCATAGTGACGTGAGATGCCTTTGGGGCGCATTGCATTTTTTCAGCCCTAAACCAAACCAAACAAAATGCATCCTCTATCAACAGAGGGATTGGTAACAGCAGGTGAACTCCTTGTTAAAGAACCTCTGCATATTTCAAACGCCAACTCGTATTTCACCGTCCCAGGACAGAATTCCAAGATGGTCCGTTGCATCCCTCCCAACGCTTCCGGAAGGCGTCTCAATACTCAGGACTCACCTCCACTGTTGTCAGAGCTGCCAGGCTGGGGACGTGGCATTGGCTTTGGCCTTGGATAGATATCTGTTGGAAAACACCAAGGTGATGTTAGGAAAAGAATGACATCTTCCCGCAATGAACCATTCACACAATACAAAAGACCGAAATACAAAATGATATTCCGGCTTATTTATATTTGCTGTTTATCGCTTTCACAGAACCTCTGGTACTCAGAGTCTCCAAAGCTTTAAAAACCATGTTGATCTCGGGGACCAGAACCTCCTAATTTGGTTCTGAAAGCATTCAGAAGTTCATGGATTGCTGAAATGAATCTGGCAGACGCTGCCCTGTGAATGTTCCAATGTTTAGCGTTATCGCAAACATCAGGTTGTTTGCAAAAGCCCGTCGTCAGTATTAGGACAAAAGCATGGCACGTTTTTGATGACGTGTTACCCTTCCTGCTGTGCGTGTGTACATGCCCTCTCTGGAGTTAATCTTAACTTTTGTCACAAATGCCCTTAATCTGTCCTTCAAACTTAGCCCAAGCTTCCTGCCCCAGAGCCTTGGCACAAAACACTGTCTCTGCCAGGATCTCCCATTCCGCCTGCAGGGCCTTTCTTGCACAGCAGAATGTTCCAGAACAGCCTGTATTCAAGGGACTGCTCACCACTGCCTTCAATGACTCACCTTTCTTCTCGAGAGACACATAGAGGAACTGGGTGAGCCAGGGAGCAAGCATGAAATTTAAGGAGACCTTCTACTCCTGTATTGCCACTTCCATACTTAAGTTCTAATCAAGTCCTTTCCCTTCTTCGTTTGCTGTGTGTGTCGAGTTTGCTGCGTCCCTGTTTTTACATGTTTTATCGTTTCATTATGAATCATGCCAAATGGGTCAGGCAGAAAGCATATTCACTGAGGCTGCTCAGTGTTCCAAAACTTCTTAATCAAGACGTGTTCCCCAATAAACAATAAACCATCAGAAGAACTAGCATCTAAGGGAACGTCAGGCTGATACCAAAAGCCACATAACTCATATCAAATATCAATTCATTATTTGGGGGCACCATTCTAAAGGCATCTCCCCACTGGGTTTTAGCAGAGCTTGAAAACAAAGGCCAGAAAGCAACCTTCCTCTAATTTGGAATGTGTCAGCTGCTGGAACCCTGAGTCATAGAGGGACCCCTCCCAAGCGTGAGGCTTGCTACCCACGCCCTGGGGTGGATGAGTCACCCTGGTCCTGGTGACTCATCTTACAGGATGGCCAGCATCTAACATTCTCTGCACCCTGTAGGAGGGAAGCCCATGGGAATAGTTTAACCCGAGATCCCCAAATAGACTGTAGCAAGAAACACTCCCCAGGAGGGATTTCCATCGGCATCTTGTAGAATAACAGCGCTCCATGGGACAATAGTTTGTTGAAAAGGCTGGGAGGAATTTTTACAAGACAGGAATTGATGGAGCTGGGATGTTAAAATTAGAGGGGAAAAAAAAAAAAAAACAAAGAGGATGAAACCGAGCAGGACCCAGTGGGGCTCCTGGGCACAAAAGCCTTCCTGTGTCCCCCGTTTCTTGATTACAGGAAATAGGCTTCATTCAGCCCCCACGACCTTCCCTGAGTTCCAACGGGCAGATTCAAGCAGTTGCTAATCAGGGAAGGGAGGGGATACAGAGACAAGGGAGGAGCAGTGAAGAAACAATAGTGCAGCCTTGGGGCAGGTCCTGGTTCCCCCTCCAGGGTACACATGACAATACTGTTTGGCAGATATCGAAACCCCCAACAAACGGACGGTGTTGACTACTTGATAAAGCATTCTTCATTCCACAGAGAAGACCACAGTTTGACAACCTCTGAGAAGCACAGACGCCCATCAGGAGACCACCTGAGCCCAGGTGATGTCTAGATTGAAGGAGTGCAGGCCCTGCAGGCACCCTGGTCCTTCTCGGCAATACCACCCCTTGAACCATGGCTATAAAACTCCTCACCGAATCCCACCCCAGGTAGGGACACAGTTTTGAGGGCAGGAGCCTGCTGTGTCCCCCTTTGCCGGGCAAAGCAACGAAGCTATTCTTTTCTACTTCACCTGAAACTCTGTCTCTGAGATTCAATTTGGCATCGGTGTACAGAGGCCAAGTTTCGGTACCAAGGATGACAAAGCAGTGACGTAAGCGTCCCTTAGCGAACGCAGTTAGTGGCCTGGGCTGCTTTGCAATTAGGTAACAGCTTCGTAGAACCTTACGTCTTACTTTTCGTGACATCTCCCTCACCATGGCCATCGCCACCACCGAGGAGATGAATTTCCACCCATCTCAAGGCCACACCAAGCTTCCAGGAAGCTTCCGCAGGCCGTCAACTTGGCTAGCGTCACTGGTCACCTCTGCCTGGTCAGCTTTTAGGACTTCAGGGTTTTTGAATTGCTGAGGACTTTATGGGCGATTGGCTAATATTACCTCCCTCCCGGCCCCCCCCTTTTTTTTTAAAAAAAGTGATGTATAGGCGCAGTGTCTGCCAAGCTTTTAAAACAAAGGAGAAACTGAGGATAAATGACCTAAAACGCACAGTGCACGGAAAGTCATTAGGAACCACGGAAACAGCTAGAAAAAGACTCGACCTCCAGCCTGATTAAAATTCCAGCACAATAATGACCAACGTCTCCAAATGCTCAGTATTCTCCAAGTGTCTGAGCAACGAGGAAATAAAATAATGCAATCTGCTCCCCCCGCCCCTGTAAAAGCTAAGCTGGCTCTTACTTCAGAAGCAGCCAGATGAAAACTCGTCGTTAAAAACAAAACAAAAAGAAGCACCTTTCATCAGACTTGTTTTGAAATGAATGAACATTCTTACTTCCACTGTTGTCGGGATTTCCAGGCTGTGGCTGGTAGGGAGGCCTCGGCTTTGGGTAGATATCTGTGGGGAAGACAACAGTGCATGTTTGGAAGAGAAAAATGTCCTTCCGTCAGTAGCAGCCTACAAAATAAGAACTAGAGCTTATATTTTATTCACAGTTGCTGCTCACAGACTTACAGATCACCATCGAGCCGCTAAAAATCACTTAGCTGCTAGAAATAAAACCTCAGAACGTAGAACTTAAAGAAAAAACTGCATACACACAGTTACAAAACTGTTTAGCCTTTACATTGTACGCAAAAAAAAAAAAAACAACCCCAAAACTGTTTATTCCTTGAAGATTATTTTGTCTGACGTTGCTACATGATGCCATTTTCCCCTGGTTAGTATCTGTCTCCAAATCTTTACCCAAACATTTACTTTCACTTTGTTTAATAGCATATTAAAGTACTTTAAGCCCTGTCTTTTAACATAGTCATTAAATCATTTTACATCTACAGTAATTAACGTTACGTTATTCCTACTATTTTATTTTTTTCCTTTCTTTTCTTTTTTAAAATTTCTGGACCTCTACTTAGTTAATCAAGTTTACTTTATTCTTCATTCAGTCAAGTTTATTTTATTCTTCATTTAATCCAGCTTATTCTTCATTTTTCTCTATTTAGTTAAATCAAGTTTATTCTTCATTCAATCAACTTTATTATTCTTTTCATCAACTTTACTCTTAATTTTTTCTCTCCTGGGCTAATGTAGGAATTACACACGATCAACCTAAGTGTGTGTGTTTCTGTTGAAGTCCTTGTTTTCAGTTCATTTGGGTCTATACCCAGGAGTAGAACTGCTGCATCATAGGGAAATTCTATACGTAGCTTTCTGAGAAGCTGCCAGACTGTTTTCCACTGAGGCTGCACCATTTTCTATCCCCACCAGCAACGCACGAGGGCTCCAGTGTCTCCACACCCTCACCGACACTTGGTGTCGCCCATATTTTGATTCCAGCAGTCCTAGTAGGAATGATGTCTCACTGCGATTTTGATTTCCAGTTCCCCGAGGGCTAGGCTTTGCTTTAAACACCTGCCCCCCTTTCACACGCTCCACGTCCCTAGAAACACCTTCAGAAAGCTCGTCTCAGGGGCGCAGCCTCATTTCTGGGCAGTAGTCACTCACCTGAACTCGGCTTCTTGGTGGGCTCTGCGGACAAAGAGAGAACATACATTCAACACGCGTTGAGGATTTACGTGCAGCTCAAAGAAAGAATCGTTAACGCCCGAATAAACAATGAGAATTTCAAGGCACTAACCCAGACATGATATGAACACAAATTCCACTCTGTATTCAGGGGGGAAAAAAAAAAAAGAACAAAAGCATCCTTAAAACCCATGCCCACCAGTCTCCACGGGAGCTGTGCAGAGGTCCAGCTGGGGGAGCAAAGCTTTCCTGAGGTGGTCAGCTCAGCTCCTTAGGAAGTGAGTTTCATGCGAGCCTTGCAGGAGGTGAGGGAGCGAGATTTCGGACGCCCGCAGGATGACCGGCTGAGCAAAAAGCATCCAGGGCAGGGGCACGCAGAGCTGGTGCCACACAGACGTGCAAGGTGACTACACGCCTGCAGAGCAGAGGTAGGGCGGGTGACGGCCGATCTGGAGAGAAGCTTCCCCCGATTCCAGGAAAATGCTTCTCTCACTTTCTTGCACGTGTTTCTTCACGTGACAAAAGTTTGCGCTGTGCCTGTTGATGCCGGGGGTGTGTAAACGGGGTGGTGCACAGCTTCCCAGGTGGCTTCGGTTCCCCGAGGTCAGCACTCGTGGACGGGGCATCAGGTGCACAGTACCTGTCTGCCAGGCTCGGTGAATCTGGGGATGGAGTGTGGGGGGGCAGACAGGGGCAGCAGGAGGAGGGGGTTTGGGGAAGATGCTTGGAGGGGTGGCACCTGACGAGGGTGAGGGAGGTTGGAGCTGCCCGGGGGCACAGTGGACAGGGTCCTTCCTCTCTGCAGAAAGCCCTCTCTCACTGAGCATCGTGGGCTCAAGGTCCATCCACGTGGTAGCCTGGGTCAGAGCTTCACTCCTTTTCATGGCTGAGTCACAGCCCACTGTGTGCACGGACCCCAGGCTGTTTCTCCATCCATCCGTCCATGGACACTTGGGTGGCTTCTGCCTTTTGGCGATGATGAATTACGCCGCTATAAACACGTATGTGTCTGAGTTTCTCCTTTCAATCCTTCCCTTTCTTCCTAGGAGGGGAATTGCCAGCTCACAGGTTGATGATATTTTTTAACCGATTAAACGCCTCCGATGATTCTGCACCACATCCCTCAGCTGCATGTGCCCTACCATGGGCGTGCTCCTTCTTTATCCACCCCAGACCCTGTGCCAACCACCCAGGCTGAATCTGGGGGGATACCTCCCAATGCCCCACAGTGTGACTGCAACCATTGGCCCTCCTATAACCCTGACCTCGCAGCCCGTCCACTCTGGGAAGGACTGAGCCCTTCACCATTGCAGTCTGACGGGGGAAGCAGTGTGTCAGCCTTGACCTGCCTCATTAGGTTTGTCTGCTGCTCTGACAATAATCTCATATCCGCTCTGTCACGGTTACCACTAGCAAAAGCCTCAGTTAGTGGGGAAAATTGGGGAGGGAGCTGGTCTTGCATCATTGGTTGCCATCCTTTTTCTTTTTTTCCTCATGCATTATTTTATTCTTTCTATTTCTTACATGTCTGCAATTTTTCTGATTACAAAATAATGCATAGTAAAAATTCCAGCATATCAGAAATGTAAAGACTTAGATAATGAATATCTTTCAAAATGCCATTCTCTCGAGAAGAAATCTTGTTAAAATTTTATTATGCCTAAGGTGTATTTTCGTTTTAAAAAGCAGCTTCTTTGAGAGTACAGAAGTACTAAGTGTCGCCCCCTGGCTCATAGTCTCTAGGAAATAGTGGAGAAGAGGTGACAGGCTGCTATTGGAGGTCACTCTGTCCCCTGGTCCTCAAGCTTCTTTTTTTTTTTTTTTTTTGGTTGTCATCCTGTTTTAAGTTGAGGGGGTCTGGTGATCACGTCCCTTCTTTACTTCTCGGAAAATCCACCGTAATTGATGTGCGATGAGTGACCTGGGGTTGTCCTGATGACAGAAGAAGCTGATTTCTCTCTGAGTAGACAAGCACTCATCTTTCTTCCCACTGTGCCTGCAGGTCACACCCCTTCCTTCTTCCCCAAGCCCCCCAGGTCTGAACGCTCCTGCCACCCAGCTCGACTGTGGGCCTTAATCCAGACCTTCCTCCTGGGCCCAGGAGGTATACACTCAGCTTTCCAGCTGGCAAGAAGGTCCAGCTGACCCCAAGGGTAATGGCCACACACAGGCGGGGTGTAGGGGGGTCTTCCAAGTCGTAGATGCCCCGCGAGTAGAGGTGAACCACATTTAAGCAAAGGAAAACCCTCCAGCGTATGCGCGGACCCCAGGCTTGGGGAGCCCAGACCTACCAACACGTAAGACCGAGCCCCACAGCTAAGGCAGGACGTGAAAGTCCATCTCCCGGTGCTTATAATCTGGGGTGAAAACCAGAGCTCTCCCTGCCTGGAATTCGGAATCCCCGCCCCAGCCAACCCCGAGCCGCCACAGAGCTGCCACAGGCTGCGAAGCACAGCATCTCCTGGAGAAAGACGGGCACTTACCGGGGTCATCGAGCGCGTCGGCCAAATCAAAGTCACCTTGACCTGTGGGGAGACATAGGGCGTTAGGTCACACCGCGATGGGACCATCAGGGCCCCCTGACACCTGTCACCCCCCCACCTTGGCCCGTCTGCCCAGACATCCCCCCTGGTGCAAAGGTCAAGCCCACCACCCACCGTGAGGTCAGCAGAAGACCAAAGCCCCCCTCTCTCTCCACCTCCCCTGGGGTGTGTTTGTCAAACCAACATCTCAGCTTTCCTGGCAGGCTGTGCCCCTCACCAAAGACGCCTCCGAAGGAAGATGACGGCACCCCCGTCTTTTTTTTTTTTATTATTGAAGTATAGTTAAGCTACAATATTGTGTTAGTGTCTGCTGTACGCGAAAGTGATTCAGTTATACATATATATTTATTTTCAGATGCTTTTCCCTTATAGGTTATTACAAGATATTGAATGCAGTTCCCCATGCTGTACAGTAGGTTCTTGCTAATTATCTATTTTATATACAATAGTTGATATCTGCTAATTCCAAACTCCTAATTTATTCTCCCCCCCGCTTTCCCCTTTGGTAACCATAAGTTTGTTTGCTATGTCTGTGAGTTTACTTCTGTTGTGTAAGTAAGTTCATTTGTATTATTTTTTAGATTCCACGTATAAGTGACACCATATGGTATTTGTCTTTCTCTGTCTGACTTACTTCACTTAGTATGATCATCTCTAGATCCATCCATGTTGCTGCCAATGGCATCCCCATCTTTTTTTTTTAATTAAAAATTTTTTTTAAATTATTTTTTTGGCTGCGTTGGTCTTTGTTGCTGTGTGCGGACTTTTCTCTAGTTGCAGCGAGCGGGGGCTACTCTTTGTTGCGGTGCGTGGGCTTCTCATTGCGGTGGCTTCTCTTGTTGCGGACCACGGGCTCCAGGCACGCGGGCTTCAGTAGTTGTGGCACGTGGGCTCAGTAGTTGTGGCTCGCGGGCTCTAGAGTGCAGCCTCAGTAGTTGTGGCCCACGGGCTTAGTAGCTCCGCGGCATGTGGGATCTTCCCAGACCAGGGCTCGAACCCATGTCCCCTGCATTGGCAGGCGGATTCTTAACCACTGCACCACCAGGGAAGTCCCTGGTATCCCCATCTTAAAGAGGAGGGAGATGCTCCCAGGATCTCAGCTTCCTCGAGCAAAACACATAGACGTCTTGGAAAGGCAAAGGACCCGTGCATTCTGCAAACATTTACGAGCTGCGACTCCGATCCAGGCACACTCTTACCCAATGGGGACGGGACCTTCAATGACACTAGCCCTGCTTCCTGGTTCTTTAGGGGAGAGAGACCCTTGAATATCCCTAAAGGTGGGGACAGGGTGCAGCGGGGACAACAAGGCAGCGGGGCAATTGCACGTCTTGTGTGAGCCGACCTGGAGGCCTGCCTGGAGGAGGTGTCACGTGAGCCGTGTGGAAGATAGTGGTTTACTCACCGGGAAACACTCTGACCCCGGTTTACAGCTCAGGGGATGCCTTCGGGAAATGCGGTACGGTGGCGGCTCTGTGGCTGCAACTGTGGATATTTTCCTTTATGGCTAAAACAGAATGCATCTGGGACTGAGGCCCAGAAACACGCTGCCCTTGCCTCTCCGTGACACCCCGCAAGCGTTTCACAAACATTTCAACCCCGGCTCCCTCCCAGTGCTCAGGGGCTCAGAAATTCTGTTGACGTGCGGGTTTCAGACTTGCTAAAAATACAATGAGGAAGTCTAGGGTCTGGAGAGAAGTGGAGGCTGGATTTCAGTTTTCTTACAAGCTCAACTCGGAGAAACTTGGGTGGATAACAAATGAGTCAGGGGGACTGGCACCGACGGCTCACGGGTACGGGGTTCCTTATGGGGGTGATAAGAACATTCTGGCATTCGATGGTGGTGACGGTTGCACAACATTGTGAACGTGCTAAACAGAAACGTCTGCACTGTTCACTTTCAGAGGGTTCACAGGGTGAGTCTTATGCATGTGAATTTTATCTCAAAAAAAACCAAACATTTTTAACGAGCTGAGGGCTCCTTTCCTGCCAGTTTAAGGGCTTCTTCCCACACACAGCCCACCCATCCCCTTCGCCGCCTCTAAAACTACAGAAGCCCGATCAGAAAACCTCTGAGCTCCTGACCAATTTGTATCTCATCTTTGGCTGATAAAAAAGAGCTTTTTAAAAGAGCTTTGTTGAGACAGAATCCATAGATTATACAATTCGCCCGTTTAGAGCACGCAATCCAGTGGCATTTAGTATGTTTATAATGAAGGCTGTGCAACCACCACTTCTATCTGGTTCCAGAACATGCTTATCCCCCAGAAGGGAGCCCGTCTGCATTAAGACTCACTCCCTATGCCCCCTGCCCAGCCCCTGACACCACAGACCCACCCTCTGCCTCTGTGGACTGGCCTGTTCTGGACGCTTCCTATCAACGGACTCACACACCGTGTGTCCTTCTGTGTCTGGCTTCTCTCACTGAGCATCCTGTGTTCAAGGTCCATCCACATGCTCAGGCGTCTCAGTGTGAAATCCTAAATCCGCCCGGGGCAGGGTTTCCTCAGGCAAAGACACTGCTTTCAGGCCCCCGTGACCTGCTCCCCGCTTTGTCGCTCTGGCCGATAGGCTCTCGGACGGCTCACCGCCCGTCGCTTTGCTCTCCAGGACCACTGACGGCTGCGACGTGCAGACAGGCCTGCAGGTGGGGACCTGGAGGCACCAGCCTGTGCCCCCTGCTGCCCCGCACCAGCCCTGCCTCGAACGCGTCGCTGGGGACCTATTAGGATGCGCAGCGGTCTATGAGCACCTACTGTGCACCAAGTCCCACTGCAAGCATCTGCAGGTCACCCGAGCCTCCCTCTTTCCGCCCACGAGGGGACATTAGTGTTACGACTATGCACTTGTCCCAGCCGAGGGGCCTGAGTTTCCAGGAGCTTAAGGGCAACGTCAGGTTTTGCACCCAGACCCTCCAGGAGCCCCAGTCGCAGCCCCTGTGCCTGGAAGGGGGCTGGCGGGAAGCGGGGGGGACACCGTTTTCCTAGACCCTGGGCGTCCTAGACTCCCCGAGTCTGCCTGGAGGTCGTTTTGACCCGTCCAGCCTGGGGTCAGGGAAGCCCTTGGCCTGGCCCGGCTGGGATGCCGTGGGGGCAGCTTCTGGGGCTGCTTGTCAAGGGAACTGGGACCCCGGTGCGTGGACAACCCCAGGCAGGGGTCTCCTGAGCTGGGACCGGCCCAGGCACTGGCTGAGGGCAGAGGAGCTGAGGGCAGAGGGCACCCACCGGCAGCCCCGCGGTCCGGACTGGAGGCCGGGGGTCAGCGCGTTTAGAGGCCGAACCCCGGAGAGCCGTCTCTGACACAGGGAGGTCCCGCATCTGTGCCCATCGCCCCTCTCTTCGGCCAGGCTCTGCGTCCCTCCAGCTTCTGCCAGGCCCTCTTTTGGGGAACAGGCCGGCCACTCTCTGCTCTGGGTCACTGTCTGGGGGCTGGGGGACAGGACTTGGCACCGGCCTTGGGGACGCTGAAGACACGTTCCTGCCAGGGCTGCCGTGGGGCTGTGGCGGACCCCCCTCCAGCGTGAAAGGACAGATACCCGTGCGGGGCCCCCGGTGCCCTCAGCTACGAGGGCAGCTCCGGAACTTGCATTCTAGTCGCCCGTTGACAGTTTACAAACAACTCTCACCAGGCTCTTGGCAGGAGCTCCAGGCATCCTGTAAACAGGCACCGGAAGGGTGTCCTCCAACCTGAGCGTCTGGCCACTCCCTGTTCTGAGCTGATCGAAGCCCCTGTTATCTGTCTCCCCCCGGCCTCTCCCGAATCCATTCCACAGCTGGGCGGGAGCCGGCTGTTTTCCAAAAGGGCCTCGGGTCGCCTCTGGGGCGGCGGTAGCCCTGCCAGCCGGCCTGCTGGCAGCCGGAAGCCAGGGAGTGCCCTCTGGGGCTCTGAGAGCAGCAAGTCCCTGCACGCCGCCCCAACCCCATCCTGTGTCCCCTTCTCTTTCCAGCAGCTTCCTTCCGTTTGGAGACGCTTCTGACGAGGAGGAGAGGTCGTGGAGGAAGCTGTCCCCAGTTGTGGCGCTGCTGGGAGGCCCGTGAACATGACCGACGCGCAGAGCCGGCGGACCGCAGCCAGTACGAGGGCTCCCGTACCCTCGGCTGGGCGACGGTCCAGCCCCGCAGGCCGGGCTGCCGTTCAGCCGACGGCCTCTGCTCTCCGGAGGGGCTGCAGCCGAGACCCTGCCCATGTGCTTCAGATCGCAGCCCCACCGGGTGCCGCCCTGCCGGGCACATCACTCAGGTGGAAGAGGCTGATTCAGAGGCTCAGTCTCGGTGGAGCTGGGGGGCAGGGGGGGTGCAGCTCCCCAGGGCAATTACTTCCACTAGCTTTTTTTTTTTTTTTTCCACTCAGAGCCTAAGACATGTTTCTGATCTGCTTGGTTTAGCTGGCTCGGCAGTTTCTAATCAATCCCACATGTTCTGGGATCTGTAAACACCGAGGGGAAAGCAGCCGCGGGGGTTCTGGGATCATAATGCCGGTCGCCCAGTGCTGACATCCTGGAGACGGGGGTTTAAAATGACTCACGCTGCTGGGCGGGAGGTCTTAGCGTCATACCCAAGACCCCCTACCCTCCAAAAAAAAAAAGCTGTTTAGGAGGGATTTTGAGACGAAACTACCTGAACGGCCCTTGGAGGAATTCTTTCGTTATCTCTAGTAACCAGTCCCCTCCCTCCCCAGTCAAATTCTACCCCAACAAGATTCTAAGATGCTTTGTATCAGAGTTTGCTTCCCTGAACTTCTCAGACCCACAAGCCTACAGGACAAAGGGCATTTTTGCAAAGGGCAGAGCTGTTGCAATAATCATGACACGGTGCCAAGGATGACGCCTTGCACCAGAAAAAACCCACCACGCCTCCACGGACACCACGACGGAGGCGCACGTCCAAGTTCCCGCTAACTAACCCCTGAATTGTTCCCTCTGAAGGAGAAAACCAGCCCCAGGCTAGCTCTGAGAAGAGGGGGGGAAACTGATTACTATCTAAAGCCCTGGCACCAATTACAGCCGTTACCAGCAGAATTTATAGGTGCCGAATTTAATTACCTTTGCGTGGGTCCATCAGGGGATAAAAATCCCACCCCTCACAGGCAGGCAGGATCTTAGATTTTGTTATTCCGGCCAGTGGCTGCCCTTCAAGACAATTGCTTTCCATTTCTTCACATAGGATTTTACAGGCTTCCTCTGAAGCGTGGGTTAATTTAAGCCAGTCCTTCCAGGGATCAACGGTCACAGATTAAGCCACTTTGCAAGCCATAAATCGGTAGGACTTTCTTGTCCTTGAGGGATTTCACCCAGCTGGAGCAGGGACTCCCAGGGAACACATCCCGACTTCCTTCAGGCAAATTTAAGGTGCCCCTTTTGACACTGGCTCAATTGTCTTTAAAAACACTATACTTCAGGGCACTTCCCTGGTGGTCCAGTGGTAAAGAACCCGCCTTCCAATGCAGGGGACGCGGGTTCGATCCCTGGTCTGGGAACTAAGATCCCGATGCCGCGAGGCAGCTAAGCCCGCGCGAGCCCGCGCGCCTCAACTAGAGCCTGCGTGCCGCAAACTACGGAGCCCACGCGCTCTGGAACCTGCGGGCCACAACTAGAGACAAGCCCGCGAACTAGAGAGAAGCGCGGGCGCCGCCGCAAAGATCCCGCGTGCCGCATCTAAGACCCAATGCAGCCAAAAATAAATAAATATACATAAATAAAAAAATAAAAAAAAAAATACAAGTACTATACTTCAATTAAAAAAAAATATGTACAGAAAGCATATTACAGTGACTCTTTCCCAGGACGCTGAGATTCACGGAGTAGAGAAAAGAAAGCATCTGCCTAGGTTAGCAGTTCAGATTCACAAGGGAGAAAAGGAAGGGAAGGCCCTCGGCAGTGAGAGAGTGGAGTCCTAACCACTGGACTGCCTGGAAATTCCTTGGAACTTATTTTGTACGTAATAGTTTGTAACTCTTGAGCCCCTCCCCCATCTTGCCCCTCCCCCTCCCCTCATTTTCCCTTCATCACCTTTTTAAAGACCCCCATCTCCAAGCACAGTCCCATTCGGAGGTCCTGGGGGATCGGACTTGAACATATGAATTTGCGGGGGACACAGGACATCCTGTAACAGACTCAAAGCCACAGGAGAGTCTCAACCACCGTGCGGGCACCATCCGGCAGCCTGGTGGCGTGGCATGGGGCAGACGCAGTCACCGGGGGGCGAAAAGGAGAGGGTCTTCAGCGCAGCCGTTTGAAGACAGGCCACTCACGGCGCGCTGGTCCACGCCACAGCTGCCCCATCAGCCGCAGGGCTTCTGTCTCAGCACCTCTCAGACCCTCAAGGGCATTCAAACCAGCCCGGAACCTGGCTCCAGGCAGAGTCTAGGTCAGCAGGTCTGGGTGACACTAAAACTGCATATCTCACTAGCTCCCAGGGGATGTCGCTGCCACCGGTCTGGGGACCCCACTTTAGAAGTTCATGATGCAAACAGGACTCATCCTTAGTGTCAGGGGATGGTGATCATTTTTTGCACCCTCCAGCTGACTGAACCCCCAAACTCCAGGAGGTCCTCACCCTCCAGGGGTATCACAGCCTCAGTTACGGGGGTAGTCATAGAAGAACCCCTGTCTGCTTCTTCCCACAGGCAGGAGAGAAGGCAGCCTTGAACCTTGACCCCCATGGGTGAAGCCCCAAAACATTCCAAGGGGATGCCAGTTGGACCAACTTCAGATCCACCCTGCAGGTAACCCCAAGAAACAGCAAGAGAAGAAAATTCCACTCTTTCCTTGAAATATCCCAGCTCCATCACTTTCCTCAACACCCCTTGTGCATTGGTCTTCAGCTGGCGACAGCTCTGCTGTCTTTTGAAAGGAAACGGCAGTTGGACGGATATGGGAAGTGGCCGCTTCCCAAGAGACCCCTGAAGATGGTGAGTTTGGTCTCATCTTCACCCGGAGCCTGAAAAACTGGCAAAGTTGCTTCAAGCATCGGTGTTCATCCTCAGGGGGACGGGGGCGCTGAGATGTTCCCCATCTGATTCTGAAGGGCAGTGGATGACCGGTTGGGGCCCCCCAATTTGCTGACACTCAGGACAACCAGCTAGAAGACTCACGAAGCACCCCAAGGGGGTCCTGGAGGAAGGGGGGTCAGGCGTGGGGATTCTGCATTTTTACCCTCTCCCCCAGCAATACTCACACCCACCAGACTTTCCCACCTACCTCCCTGGAGTATCCGAATTTTGTGTAGACCATGTGTTATCACCATCACAAGGATAACGAATAAAAAATAATTGGAGGAAAATACTCACAAGGCATTCATCTAATTCTAAGAGCATGCTTTTTGGGTGAAATGGACTCTTTTGCTTTTTTTTTTCTTCTTTTTGGTTGCGTTGGGTCTTCGTTGCTGCGCGCGGGCTTTCTCTAGTTGGCGGCGAGTGGGGGCTACTCTTTGTTGCGGTGAGCAGGCTTCTCATTGCAGTGGCTTCTCTTGTTGCGGAGCTTCAGTAGTTGTGTCACGTGGGTGCAGTAGCTGTGGCGCACGGGCTTAGTTGCTCCACAGCATGTGGGATCTTCCCGGACCAGGGCTCGAACCCTTGTCCCCTGCATTGGCAGGTGGATTCTTAACCACTGCGCCACCAGGGAAGTCCCTGAGTTTTTTTTTTTTGTTTTTTTTTTTTTTTTAAATCTTGAGAACGATTTACTCCAAGGAAGAGCATAGTGCTTTGCACCCATCAACTCTTGGGGCTCAAGCGTTTGTCAGTTTCTACAGGAGCTGTTTTCACCGCAAAGGCAACCCCCTTCAAGGGGGCCATTCGTGGTAATAGGGAAATTGGGGCAGCAAAAAGATTTAATAGTGCTGGCTCCACCCCACGTCCCGCAATAGCCACAAACACGGAAATATTTCTTAAGACGCAGACGTGTGGGCCTGATTATGCTATAAGGCAAGAGGACCTCAGAGCCCTCCATACAATTGTCTACAGAATCAGCCTCTCGGCCACTTGAAGTGGAAAAATGAAATCACACTGAACGGTGAATTTTATGTGTCCACTCAGCCAGGCTATGGGGTCCAGTTCACTCAAACACTAATCTAGACGTCACCATGATGGTATTTTGTTGATGGGATTAATGTCTACAAGCAATTGACTGTAAATAAAGAGGATTATCCTTGATAATGTGGGTGGGCCTCCCCTGATCTGTTGAAGGCTTTTAAAGCAAAGACGGAGGTTTCCCGGAGAAGAAGGGATTCTGAGTCAAGGGTGCCGGTTAAATCCTGCCTGAGCTTACAGCCTATGGGCCTGCCCTACAAATTTCAGCCCTACAATCTTGTGAGACAATAGATGATAGATAGATAGATATGTGATTGCTAATAGTTAGATAGATAGTAGATAGATAGATAGATGATAGATAGATAGATAGATAGATAGATACACTGATAGATAGATACATAGGTAGATAGAGTCTCTCATGCTAGGGCAGGATTTCTCAACCTCGGCAGTCCTGACGTTGGAAGCTGGAGGACTCCCTGCTCCGTGGGATGTCCTGTGCACTACAGAACACTGAGATCAGCCCTGGCCTCCACCCATCTGATGACAGCAGCCCCCTCCCACCTGTGACAACCAAAAATGACTCCAGACGTTGCCAAGTGTCCCCTGGGGGCAAAGGCACCCCTGTTTGAGCATGGCTGGCTGCAGCATCTCTACCCCGGGGGCGTCACCATGCACCTGTTGGGTGAGGGATGCATGACGGAGTCAGGAACCATGGAGCCAAGAGGCTCAGCCCCAGGTTTAAACCAGATGGCCACATGCTCAGATATCACCTCTCAAGGGAGCCCTCACTCCAGCATGGGCGTCACCAGGGTGCTTCCCGAAATGCAGGTACCCTGGCTCCCCAGCACCATACCCACCTACCTAATTAAGATCTCGAGGGGCTGGGATTCGGGTGGTGCCTTTAAACCTGCTCCCTCCCAGGTAATTCGTCTGCGCATCAAGGGCTGAGAATCACTGCCCTAAAGAGGGGGGCAGGTTCAGTGCCACAGATGGGAATGGGACAAGGGCAGTTTTAATGACCAGCTTGTGGGGTGACTTGCACACCCCGAGATTGGTTAGATCAAAGGGAGGTTGGGGGCCATGAGGAAGGAGGCAGAATCCAGAAAGATTCAACTCAGGGCTGTGGGGTGAGGCCAACGAGGGCTGGAGTCTGGTAGCATCACGTGGGCTGGCTTAATGCCTTGGGCAAGTATCACAACTTCTCCAAATCACCATTCTCAGAAGGAAAGCCCAAACATCCTGCCACATCTGAAGGCAGCAACCAACCTAAAATACCTCGCTCAGCACCTGACTTACCTTTATTCAATGGCAAGTACTCAGAACCGTGATGGGCTGCTGTTAAAAAACTATAAAGAATATCACTATCAGTTTTTATTGCAGTCAAAGCTCCGTATCTGTGGATTCCACATCTGCAGATTCAACCAACCACGGACCAAAAATATTAAATTTAGGGGGAAGGGTAAGCTGGGACAAAGTGAGAGAGTGGCATGGACATATATACACTATCAAATGTACAATAGATAGCTAGTGGGAAGCAGCTGCATAGCACAGGGAGATCAGCTCGGTGCTTTGTGTCCACCAAGAGGGGTGGGGTAGGGAGGGTGGGAGGCAGACGCAAGAGGGAGGAGATATGGGGGTAAATGTATATGTACAGCTGATTCACTTTGTTATACAGCAGAAACTAACACACCATTGTAAAGCAATTATACTCCAGTAAAGATGTTAAAAAAATAAAAATAAATAAAATAAAATAAAATAAAAATATTAAATTTTTCTGGGACTTCCCTGGCAGTCCAGTGGTTAAGACTCTGCACTTCCACTGCAGGGGGAACGGATTTGATCCCTGATTGGGGAACTAAGATCCCACATGCCTCAAGGCCAAAAAAAAAAATGAAATTTAAAAAAATTCCAGAAAGTTCCAAAAAGCAAAACTAGCATTTGCCATGTGACAACAACTATTTACATAGCATTTACATGGCGTTAGGTATGATAAGTCACCTGGAGATGATTTCAAGTCTACAGGAAGGGGACTTCCCTGGTGGCGCAGTGGTTAAGAATCCGCCTGCCAATGCAGGGGACATGGGTTCGAGCCCTTGTCCGGAATGTCATGGAGCAACTAAGCCCATGCGCCACAGCTACCGAGCCTGTGCTCTAGAGCCTGCGTGCCACAACTACTGAAGCCCGCGCGCCTAGAGCCCGTGCTCTGCAGCAAGAGAAGCCGCTTACCGCAATGAGAAGCCCCTGCACCACAATGAAGAGTAGCCCCCACTCGCCACAACTAGAGAAAGCCCGCGCGCAGCAACAAAGACCCAATGCAGCCAAAAGTAAATAAATAAATTTATAAAAAATAAAAATAATAATAAAAAAATAAAGTCTACGGGAGGAGGTGCGTGGGTTATATGCAAATACGACATCATTTTATATAAGGGACTTTGAGCATCCATGGATTTTCGTGTCCCAGGGGGTCCTGGAACTAATCCCCCTCAAATACCAAGGAATGCCTGTACTTTTTTAGTCTGTAGGTAGAAAAGGAGCTCTATTTAAACGCACACAGATGTTTAGTCTTGTCTGATAAGAGGAGAAGATACAATACATGTAGAAGGGAATTTCAGAGCCATTGTATAATATAGACACAGGAAAATGGTAATGTATACCCAGGATACAATAGATATACAGGAAAAAAGGGAATATAAGGAAATATATATATATATACAAAATCTAGAGTTATATCTGTATTATAGCTAGCTAGATAGATGATAGATAGATAGCTGATAGATGTTAGATAGTTAGTTGATAGATAGATGATAGGTAGGTAGATAGATAGTTGATAGATGTTAGATAGTTGATAGATGATAGATAGGTAGGTAGGTAGGTAGATAGATAGATAGATTTTTTTCTCAACAAACCAAACACGACAAGCAGCCCCTGGAGTTTCCATTTCTGTTTCTATCAGCTTTTAGAAGACTTGACTTGGTCTCATGGTCCTTCAAGAGCCTCCAGGTTTGATAGTGAAAGGTAATTAAATACACTGGAAATCTGAAACCGCCAAATTGTAAACCCCTATGCCTCAGGACTATATCCATATTCTTATTTTATTTTATACACACAGTTTAGTCATTATAAGAATGGTTAAGTGATGTTCACCATGATGATAGTCTGCTTTTCCGGAGCCTTTGTAACAAGCATCTTGACAGCCTTGCAGGAAGTGTTTGGGGACCTCGTGAACTCCCTCACGCCAAGAGCTGCTGGTGGTTTGGGGTGTGAAGGGGCAGTCCATGCACTTAACAAACTACCCAGGACTCGGGACATCTGCACAATGTGTTCACACCGACGCGCCCTGACCCAGACCTCACGACCTTTCCTATCCCTCTTCATACCTCTCCTGCCTGTGCACGTTCCCAGCAATGTGACCTCAGACAAATGATGGAACACCTCCGTGCCTCCGTGTACCCATCTATAAAAGGGCATCAAGGGACTCCCCTGGCAGTCCAGTGGTTAAGACTCTGCGCTTCCAATGCAGGGATGCAGGGGACACGGGTTCAATCCCTGGGCAGGGAACTAAGATCCCACATGCTGTGAGGCATGGCCAAAAATAAAATAAAATAATATCATCTTCAAAAAGAAAAAAAAAAAAGTTCCGTGTTAGATCAAAAAAGGAAACATATTTAAAAAAAAAAAAAAAAGAAGAAGAAAGAAAAAGCGCATCAAGCCTGGCAGCCCCAGCCCAGGGCTGTGTGAGAATGAACTTGATTAACACCCGCAGAGCCTGTAGGAAGTCACGCCCTCATCAAAAGAGCGTAACCTGGGCATCCTCAGAAGAACTCGGCTAACATCAGCCAGGGCCGGCTCCTGCATTTTTCTCTCTTCTGAAGAACGGCGGTTAAATCCACAGCAGGTTTCCCCAGCACATGTGATGAACCACATGAGAAGCTGAAGGACTCTGACATCCCATTATCCCCAAAGGAGCAGACCGACCGCGCCTGGTAGGAGGCTGAGTGCCCTGAACCCGCAGGTAAACCCACAGCTCCTACCGCGTGCACAGCAGCAGGGATAAACGCTCAGACGGGCTTTGCTGGCTTGGTTTCTGGGCGGGTCTGTGTAGAATCAGAGCTCTGCCCTCTTGCTGTTCCTTCAGCCCTGGTGTCAGTCAGTTCAGGGACTAACATCTCCCTGCAAACAGAAGCGCCTGGACTGCATTTCTGCGTGACCCACGTGCCGGGGGTGGGGGGGGCAAGATGCGCAGACAGCAAGGATTCCTGGAAGGGTCTCGGGGAAAATCCTGGGCGCTGGGTGCCAGGATGTCTCACAAAACCGCATCTGCCCCTAAGCAACCATCCTCAAACAGGATAAACAGGAAATGCCACAAGAGTGCCATCCAAACGAAATCCTTTAATTCCTAACCTGCAACACTTCTCACTCTTAAATCCTGCCTGGGCCTCCATCTCCTAAAATTCAAATATTCAAAGGACCAAAGGAGCTTATCCAATTGCTGTTAAATCCTACATGTCCTGGGTAAATTATAGTTCCCAAACTAGGTCTCTCCCCACCTCTGCTCTCCGACAAACCAAAATCCCGGCATTACCAGAAGAGCCTGTATTGAAGTTTGGGGCGTAAACAATTCAGATGCTTTTAATTTGCCAACAGGAGGGGTGACATTGTTGAGAAATGTCTAAAAACCTGAACGGAGGCTGCCCTTCCAGCAAACCCAATCTTGGGTGATCGGTCCCACAAAACCAAGCTGTGTCTCAGTTCCATTGTCCCCATACGGAAACGCAGCACTAATATTTTAAATCAAAAACAAGGAATTGAAAAATCCCAGCACGCCCCAGGAACACGGGTCACTTTTTTCCATGTGTGACACACCCAGAGATCAAAAGCAGACAACAAAAACAGTTCGCTTCTAAGTGCTGTGGTCCACATCCTACACTTCTGGGTCCAATTCCCAGACCCCGATTTGGTACCCGGCCCCTTTTTCTCCCCTCAAAGCCATCATACTTGGTCTGTTTTTTGTTTTTTTGTTTTTCTACAATCTGGCACGTTAGAGCCATTTCCCGAGTGGTAGTGGTTTGGGGCGGAGGTTTTTTTTTTTTGCTTTTTGTTTTAAAGCAGCCAGATAGAAATGCACACCCACACAGCTCTCCCCAGAGCAAACCCTCCCTTACCTCGGATGTGCATCAGAAGACACAGGAACGTGAGGTAGAAGATGCCCCACCAGGGCTCCATCCTTGGTTAACTTTCAGGCGAACCTTCAGTGTGCGCGCTGGGCGATCTGGCCACGCAACCCTTGCTGGACGGATGTGCTGACTTCTGCTTCCCAGTTTGCAATGGAAACAGGCAATGTCTCCAAGCAGAAAGGATGAACCAAACTTGAGTGCCTCTGCCAGAATCTGAAGGGCTGGGCGTTCCGTCCCAAACTGCACGGCCTGGAGCCCGTGAGGCGTGGGCCTCCATGCTGGAGGGCATCCTGGGGAGGCCGCCTCCCTGCGCTACGCTGGCCAACCAGCCTCAGGATGCTGGGGAAACAGGTGGCTCCCCCGCACCAATGGGTGTCCTGGGCTTCGCGTAGCTGGCACACCTGCCTGGCAGGTCTGCTTTCCGCGGGCATGGGAGATGCGCCACGATCAAAGGCGACAACCCTGGGTGCAGGCAGGACACTCCCTGCCCGGCGTCCTTCCCCAGAACCCTCCTGCAGGGCGACGCCAACACCAGACCCAGCAGAGCGCCAATGCAAAGATCAGAGTATAGACCCATGTTTAATCTCTGCTCCTGCAACTTGAAGACCCTGTACCTTTAAAGAGTCGCGCTGCATCCGTGGACCTCAGTTTCTTTGTAGGTGGCCGGGGCAGTTAGTCTGGCTGGGGATGCTGGGGGCCAGAGAAGCAAATTTCACCTGGCCCTCCCTCCGTGTCTTCCACCTGAGCTGTGTAAGAAGTGGTAGGATATAGGCTTCTAGAAAATAACCCCTCGGTGTGGAGGGAAGCATTTTGTTTCCAATTGTATACACTTGAGTTACTACACCTTTCAGATAGAAATTATATTATATATGATATATATATTATTTATGTATAAATGTATAAATTTTACATACATCTTGGTATATATATTACAGTACAATCTGATGCAAACTATTATATATAGAATGGATCAACAACAAGGTCCTACTGTACAGCACACGGAACTATAGTCAATACCCTGTGATACACTGTCACAGAAAATATGAAAAAGAATGTATATATGTATAACTGAGTCACTTTCCTGTACAGCAGAAATTAAACACAACATTGTAAATCAATGATATTTCAGTAAAAGTTTGAAAAATAAAAAAAAAGAACTGGTTGGAAGCACCAGATTTATTTTATTTTTTATTTTTTAAACTTTCACTGGAGTATAGTAGACTTACAATGTTGTGTTAGTTTCAGGTGTATAGCAAAGTGAATCTGTTATACATATACATATATCCACTTTCTTTTTTTTTAAGATTCCTTTCGCATATAGGCCATTACAGAGTATTGAATAGAGTTCCCTGTGCTATACAGTAGGTTCTTTCATTTTTAATTTTTTTTACATCTTTATTGGAGTATAATTGCTTTACAATGGTGTGTTAGTTTCTGCTGTATAACAGAGTGAATCAGCTATACGTATACGTATATCCTCATATCTCCTCCCTCTTGCGTCTCCCTCCCACCCTCCCTATCCCACCCCTCTAGGTGGTCACAAAGCACCGAGCTGATGTCCCTGTGCTATGCAGCAGTGGAAGCACCAGATTTATAAATTCCAAGGTTTCCATCTCCACAGTGTGGGACATCAGATGAGCTCGTGCATTCATTCAACAAACATTTGACGCACAGCTGTTTTGAGCCAGAGAGGCGGGCTAGATGCCGGCTGTGCGGAGATAGAGAAAGAAAAGTTGTTTACAAAGAGGAGGAGAGAGTTGCAGTGTAATGTTCGGTAATATGGGGGAGCACACCAAGGCCGGGGGGGCTCCTGGGAGGTTCTGCACCCAGCTTGTGTCCTAGAGGCTTCTGGGGAGGGTTGTAGCCTCACGCTGATTTGATTTGATTTGATTTTCTCTTCTCTTCTCTTATTTTATTTTATATTTTATTTTATACCAGCATACGTGATCTTAGCTCCCCGACCAGGGATTGAACCTGCGCCCCCTGCCGTAACCACTGGACCGCCAGGGAAGTCCCACCTCACACTGAATTTAAAGGCTGGGTAGGAAGGGAACAGGAGGGGAGGGATGGAGAGTGGAGGCTGAGGAAGGGGTGGGGCAAAGGCACATGGTAGGAAGGGGGGACCCAGGGCTTCTCTGGGACCACCTCTAGGGGGTGCTGAGCACATCGCCCAGGGGTGTGGACCGAATGCTTGTGTCCCTCCAACACGTCATCTGTTGAAGCCATAACCCCCAATGGGATGGTGTTAAAGGGTGGTGTCTGGGGAGTGATTAGGGTTAGATAGGGCCCCCATGATGGGATTAGCATCCTTGTAAGAAGAGACACCAGACAACTCTCCACCAAGTGAGGACACAGGGAGGAGAGGGCCGTCTACACGCCCAGGAGAGAGGCCTCGGGAGGGACCAACCCTGCCCACACCTGGATCTCAGATTCCAGCCTCCAGGACTGGGGGAAATACATGTCTGCTATTGAAGCCGCCCCATCTGGGGTATTTATTTCGGCAGCCCGAGCTGACTAATGCGGCCCCGAACTGAAGCCCAGAGAGGGCAACGTATAAACCGTCTTCCACCTGCTATTTCACTCTCCCTGATGCCTGGGTGCCATGATCTGGGGGCTACAGTGGGGCTTAAGACACCAGTTCTGGCCACAAGGAGTCAAGGTTCCCTTGACAACAAAGACACAAGGATTAAAAACAAACAAACAGGCCACGGAGCAACTAAGCCTGTGCACCCCAACTACGGAAGCCCGCGCACATAGATCCCGTGCTCTGCAACAAGAGAAGCCACCTCAATGAGAAGCCCGCACACCACAATGAAGAGTAGCCCCTGCTCGCCACAACTAGAGAAAGCCCGCGTGCAGCAACGAAGACCCAACGCAGCCAAACATAAATAATAAATTAATTAAAAAAACAAGCAAACAGAAAACACCTTAACTGCCATGAAGGGCGATCATTCAAGTAAGTCTATGTGCTTTGGGAACCCCAAAATCAAGACCCTCAAATATTTGAGTTGAGGCATGAAGAGTGAACACAAAGTTGCTGCAGGAGAAGGCAGGGAGGACGTTCCGGGTGTGAACGTCCTGAGTCTGGGTTTGGGCTGGGTCCCCTGGGAATGAAGTGACAACACGTCGGGGCTTGATTTTGCTAGTTCCATGTGCAACTGAAGATCTGTGTTCTACAGGTGGCAGGGAGGGGGGGTAACGTTGCACTTTGAATCGGGGGGGACAGAGACGGGATCCTTATGTGAAGATAAACCCACTAGGGGTCTTGGAGGTGGTTATAGATTGGGGCAAATTTCTTCTTTTTTTCAACTGAAGTAGAGTTGATTTACAATGTTGTGTTAGTTTCAGGTATACAGCAAAGTGATTCATTTATACATATACATATTCTTTTTCAGATTCTTTTCCATTCTACATTATTACAAAGTTTTGAATATAGTTCCCGGCGCTATACAGTAGGTCCTTGTCGCTGACCTGCAGAAAAAAAATGCATTTTCTGTAAGAGCAATTCTAGGAACACAAAACAGGGCCGTCCGGCAGCCACGGAGATGCAGAGAATGATGAAGAATTGAAAGTCAAAGCAGAGCTAGCATACTAGAAGACTACTACAATCACCGTGTTTCATTACCCCGGAAGAACTACTCAACGGCTCACGAAGAGGGTCTCAGATGTGATTGGGAATAATTAACTGCTCTGCCCCCTCCAAGACCCTGCGATGCAATTCAGAGATCTACAGATGTTGCTTTCAAGCTCCATTTGATTTTGGAAAATGTTCCCCTTCGTTGTTTCATTTGGACTTTGTATCACCATAAAACAGCAAAAATGGGTGAACGTACGTTACTTAAGTTGGAGGCCTTTTGCTGTAACTTCCAAATTCTCTGCATCTTCACTTGAAACATGGTCTGGCGACTGAGGCCAGTGATTATTCCTAATTTCACCCAGTCTGTTATTATTTTCTGCCCTAAGGCTTTTGACAGGGCCTCATTTATCCATATACATGTTGTATATGTAAGGGTTATATGTATATGTAACATATAAGGTTATATGTATATGTAAGGGTTAACCCTTACAAGCTACCCACCTCTAAGCAGTGGGGAAGAATAAAAGGTTAACATTTGCAGAAGGCTTTGAATCTCTCTGATACACGGAATAAGTGCATGAGAAAGAAAAAAAATTTATCCAGGTTGGGAAAGCAGTTTTTAAATACCCAGACAGGCTGGTTTGATGCCAAACAGACCTAAAAGGAGAAATGAATCTTGACATTTTCTGCATTTGGGGAGCATCTAAAAATGTGCATATATTTTTCTTGATCGTCTGGCGTTTTGTTTTTTTTTTCCCTTTCACCTCTTTGTAAAGCTCAGTCACTTAGATGGATCATTTTGACGCACACAGGTGCGTGTGTGTGTGTATGTAGGAAAACACTCTAAGGAAAACTGCGTGTAAAATCCTACACTGTACGTAGAGCCGTCAAGGAGAGCAGATGATGCGGTTGGAAAGGGGCTTCCTTCCAATTTCCCCGTCCATAAACATGAATGAAGCTCGGACACAGGATACGAAACGCATGAACTTCAAAAACTATGCTCAGTCAGAGAAGCCAGGCAGAAAAGAGCACATTGTGTGTGATTCCTTTTATATGAAATGTCCAGAACCAGCAAGCCCATAGAGACAGAAAGCATATTGGTCATTGCCAGGGGTTCGGGGGAGGGGGGGGAGGTTATGTGTTGAACTGTGTTCCCCCCCCCCCCAACAAAATCATAGTTTGGAGTCCTAACTTGCAATACCTCAGACGGTGACTTGTGTTGGAAATGAGGTCAGTGTAGATGGGATTAGTTCAGACAAGGTTGCAGTAGAGCCAGGTGGGATGTAATCCAAAACGACTCACCTCCTTATACTAAGGGGGAAAGCTGGACACAGCACACAGGGAGACAGCCGTGTGACGATAAAGGTAGAGATTGCAGTGATGAATGTATAAGCCAAGGAACATCAAAGATGGGCAGCCAGCACAAGAAGCCGAGAGAGAGGCTGGAACAGATTCTCCCGTGGACCCTCCAGAAAGGAACCAGGCCTGCCCACACCTTGATCTTGGACTTCTGTTCTCCAGAACTGCAAGAGAACACATTTCTGTCGTTTAAGCCACCCCCCCCCATCTGTGGTGCTTTTTCACAGCAGCCCCAGGACACTTGTCCAGGGAGTCGCCTGATGAGTGTCCTCTGGGGTTCATAAAAATATCCTGGAACCAGACAGAAGCCGTGGTTGCACAACATGGTGAAACCATCAGACGCGAGACAAACGGGACTGTTCTTGCTTCGAGGTTGGCCCTTGGCAGCAGACAACGTGGCAGGAAGACCTCCACCGTCCTGCCCTGCGTGAGGTTGGGCAAGACCCACATTGATCAAGGGGGTGTCCAGGGCCTCATCGGCCCCATAAAAGTTGGGTGGAAGGAGAAAAAGCAAAAATGCCTCTGCTCCAACCTCCCCCAGGCTGACAAGGAGGAAGGGCTGGGCCACAGAGGGGACGGTCACAGGAAGGGTGCCCTGGGGCAGGGGATGGCGCTATGTGTACTGGGAGATGCAGGGGCTTTCTGAGTGGGCAGAACCCCAATGCCTTTCTTAGGAGGCCCGCTGGTGGAGAGGGGGCAGCGCTTGGGAGCCCCCAGGGGCAGGGAGGGTGAAGAATGGCTGGTGGGGACGCCTCAGGTTAACCTGTTACACCTGGGGCTTGGGGTGTTTCCAGCAAGGTGGGTCGTGAGGATGGACACGGGCCTGGGGTGACATAAAAAAGAGCAGGAGACCCGACAGCAGGTGGCCTGTGGCCCCGTGGGACCCGCTTGAGGCCAGAGCTGAGGTCCAATCACGTGCGGACAAGTGTGCGTCTGGCTGTACCTGGGCATCTCTTAAGCAGAATGACGGACGCAGCGATGCGTTCTCAGGCATGGGTGTGGGAGAGGCAAGCACTGACCTGGGACAGCAGTTGTTGGAAATCCTTGTGGAAGCAAAATGGGTGCAAAATAGCCACTACCTTCCCCACCACGCCTGACCCCTGCAAGACGCAGTTTGAAGTACAGGTATTTTATGTATTCAAGCAGGTGTTACCAACCTTTTTCTGTAAAGGATCCGATAGGACAGAAAAAAATAAAGAAACACTTCCTCCCCTGGGAGGTCCAGGAATTTAGTGGATGACGTAAACTGCATTTCAAATCAGTGGGAAAACATGGATTATTCAATAAATGGTTTGGGAATAATGGGATTATCCCATGGCGGTTTTTAAAAAACTAAATACCAAGGAATCTCTTCCTCATTCCCTTTACAGAAATGCATTCCTAGGGGAGCAAAAATTCTAATGTAAAAAAACCCCACAAAAGTGTCAGAAGTATGACAGCAAGCCCAGAATCCATTAACTAACTTCACTGCACAAAAATAATAAAAATGAATGGGGGAAAATATCACTTCAGAGTTCAAAGGTGAAGGATAAAGTGAAAAAGAGTATTTGCTACTTACTTCATAGTCATATCTTTAATATGTAAAGAGTTCCTACAAATCAATAAGGATAGGACCGATAACACATACAAACATAGGCAAAAGGCACATTCATTTCCCCCAGAAATGGAATGCAAATGGGTCCCCCACACACAGATTCTCAATCTCACTTGTGTTAAGAGAAATGCAATGTAAAAGCAGTTGATTTGATATCATTTTTCAACTTATAGATTGGCACCGATCAGAAAGTTTGCACGGCAGTGAAGAAACAGATCTGACATCGCTGGGGGGTATCATGAATTTGCACAACCTCTATGGGGGATGACTGGGCAGTGTCCATAAAAATTAAATACACACATGCTTTTTTTCCTCACAAAGCCAACTTCAGGCATTAGTGCAACACACACACTTGCACAGAGCCACAAAAATGTGCTTACAGAGATATTCATTGCAGCATCTTGATAGCAAAAACTTGGCCACAGCTTAAGTGGGTTAATCAAATCCATTACGACCCAGACTTATAACAAATCCTCCACTGGTATTGTCTCCCTTTGGCCCTTAAATAAAATCTTTATGTTGATTTCAAAATCTGTTGGACTCTGATTTCTTCATGTGGGAGTTCCAAACTGATTTTAAAAAGCAATCGTCATGCCAAGTATTTAATGATCCAAGCCACATAATTTAAATTCAATTTTTCAAAAGACAGACCTTTGATAAAATCATGTTTATTTTAATGTCAACATGAAATTAAACTGTCTACAACAATGTACATCCACCGTCCATAAGAAAAGCCCAGTTGACATATTTCTTAAATGTATACTTATTTACGAATGAGTCGTAATTTCATATCCTTAAAAAAATACCCATCCTTTCACTCTTCTCTTCTTTAATGAGGCATTTATGCTTATAGTATGATTGCAATGCTTATAAAATGCCAACGTTATTCAGGGTTACAAAAAGACTTTATGCATTTTTTTCTTATTATGAAGCAAGTCAGTGTGCACAATCTGACCTCAAAGGCAACCCCTGATGACTCATTGGGGAGAATATGGAAGCTCTCTGCTACCTTTGTAACCAGGTGTTCTGAGCCAGTTAGCGAGGGAACCCAAGCCTATTGACTAATCTGGCCCTCAGCTCTTGACAACTGGCTGACCCCATCCACTGATGGATGACATTCATTTGTGTTCCATCCTGTAGAATCCAGAATTTCATGTTCACCACTGTGCACACCAGGTCACAGGTATTTGTTGAATGAAGCAATGAATGGATACGATAAATAGCCAATCCTTTTTTTTTTTTTTAAACCATTTCATATACTCAAAAGTTATCATAGTGTCAAAGACAGAACAAGTTAAATAGCCAGATGACGGTCTCCAGCAATACCTTGAGAAAGAAACTCCAAAGGCTTTTAGATAATGCGGTGAGGAGAGGTCACAGAAAGGATACGGACGTCCTCAACAGCAGGGGGTTGGCTCAGATGCTTACCCCTCAAACTACTGGCAGAGTTTCTGAGCTTCAGAAGTGAGAAAGACCCAGAATTCATGACTGATACTTCATAGCTGCCCTTTCCCAAGTCAGGGGATTTGTGAAGGCAGCCCACGCAGGTGTGCTAACGTCATACCTTTGAACCTGGAGAGGCTGATGTGAAACACACAACAGTTCTTTACACCATCATCCGTGACAGGATTAAATCTTCCCAGGAAACCGCCACTGCTCTGGATTACTATCCTAAGAGCTTTACGCGAGGCAAGCCTGTGCCACTGGAAACTTAATATTTCCGTGGAGGGTAGTCTACGGGTGAGGTCCAGCCCATCTGCAACATCAGGGCTTCTGTACTTCCCGAGATGAACACAAAAAATCCAAGCAAACAAAGCCCTTCTGTATAAAAGCAAGCATTCTGGAAGCTGTGCAGGGTGTGTGCACTGTCCTAAATGGGGGGAATGCTTCTAAAGGTGGAAAAGTCATCGTTTGTTACCAGGAGAAGAGGAGGCATTCCGTGCATGGCAAGATGTTATAAAGAGCGAACACTTCGGGTGACCGTCTGTCTTATAGCCGCAGAAAAGGGAACAGGGAATCCATCCCACTAGTTTCACAACTTTTTTTAAAAGTCACCCCATGGCAAAACATTAAGTAAGAAGTACTTGGTTTCTAATTTCTTTTTATTAGTTTGGTGTGGGAAAAAAAAAAAAAATCCTAATAAATGGAAGAACTTTTGAGGAAACTAGCTGAAGGCTTACCTCACTCTATAAAAGGGTCAACATTAGCAGAGGTTCAGACGCATTCAATTTACAGGCAATTTGTAAACAGCCCGGAGTTTCTGTTTGGGGAACTTCAGTGGGGTTGAATGATGGGGACTTGGTCGGTCAGCCTTTCACAGCACAGGGGAAACGCCTCAGGGCCGTGGAGAAGGTGAGTGTAATTCCCCTCTGGAGGCAAAACTCATCACAAGTCAATCTCACCCACCCAGCACGGTGGTGACGCACGTCAAGATTAAAACTAGGAATCCCAAGTTGAGCAAAGGCACAGACAAGCCGGGGCTTGCTCCCGGCGGGACCGCTCTGTCCCTGCAGGCGATCTTTGCAGAGGCTCAGCAGGCGAGCTTGGGATCCTGCTAGGAATCACTTGGCTGCCGACCTTCTATTTCTCCAGAAGGGTCTGTTGAACTGCAGAGGACCAAGACACAAGAACAGATTTTAAAAGGCATCCCCAGCGGACCTCGACAAGCACGCGAATACCTGCAGGTGGAAAATTCCAGAAGCGGGTGACTCTATTTCTACAGAAGACAGAAGTGTGCTCAAAACTCACTGCTGACAGAAAGGAAAAACTAAATCTAATGGGTTAGGAAAAAAAATTCAATAAATTTCATACTACGATGCAACGGTCGCTATTAGAACATGGACACTTCGGGAAAAGTAGAAAGAAACTAAGAAGAGGCATTCTCTACTAGCGACTTCTCTGAGACGGTAAGAAATGTCTGTCAACTACAAATTTCAGAATAAATAATTTTGTAAATGAGGGTCCACGGCGTTGGTTCATTTACAACGGTGCAGGGCTAAGATTTTCGGATCAGTTCATTTCTGTTTTGGAGGTCTCCTTCGCATTTTCTTGTGCTTAAAAAAGGATAGCTCATTTTATACATCTTTCCCTTATTTGAAAGAGCAATGAGCTAGACACTTTCTAAAAGTCTGTATTTTTAGAATTAAAACTATGTTAACTTTTCACTAAAAACTTATCTTGGGACTTTCCCGGCGGTCCAGTGGTTAAGAGTCTGCCTTACAATGCAGGAGGCATGGGTTCAATCCCTGGTTGGGAAACTAAGATCCCACATGCCACGGGGTGTGGCCAAAAACTTAAAAAAAAGAAACTAACAACAAAAACTTATGTCAATTCCACAGGCGTCCTATGCAATAAATGTTGCCTTTCTTGAGCGAAGGAGTGGGTCTCCACTTATATACACAAATAAAAGAAAGAAACACACACAGGTGTAGAGACACATAGTTTGTGTTTTCCTGCCATTTTCAGAAGTGGTCCTAATCACTGAACATCCACCTCTGGCCCTGAGAAGTTTCCATAAGTTGCACCACCTCCTCTTGGTCCAATTCTCCACCGGGTTGGGAGGATTCTGTAAAAGTGACCGCAGCACGTGAAAATGCTGCAAAAGGTGCATCTCAGAAGATGCACGCCGGCCAGCTGCTGACTCCGGCCATGCGGCAATGGGGCGACACTTGGAAAATTCTCGTAGCCGACACTTAAAGAGAACTTGAAGCAGACTTAGGTCTCATCAGAAGCCTCCAGGCCCCGGAAAGTCTATGTAGCATCTCCCCAGAGAACCCCCTTGAAAACTTCGAGACACAAAGGATCCCATCCAAGAATCTGAGCAGGGCCGTGGTGAGAGGAGGTAAAACAGACCCGCGGGGGGGCCAGGAGGGGGCCACTCAGGTCGCTTCTTACCGGGTGGTTCTGCGTTGGCGCCCTGATGGTTCTCCATGTTGACCTCGCCCTGGTCGGCTGCAAGCAAGAACAAAATGCCCCAGGGGGGTGAACACAAAGACAACACACCCTGATGGTCACTCTCAAGCCGAACTGGCCTCCCACCTCCTGTCCCCAAGCAGAGGACCGCCCTGGTCATCAGGGCATGAAGGGCACCTCGTGGGGTCTGGTTTGTTCGCTCCTGTGCTTTTTCAGTCTATCATTTTACTTCCCTATTTCTACTCCCAAAGTTTTCGAACACACGTCAACGCAAAGAGGACCATGCCGCGCCCCACCGGCCCCCAGAAACGATCTCCCAACATACAGTGTGAGGCGACAGAATTCAAAATGCACGAGCGAGCGGGGCGGGGGACGGGACGGGACGACAGGGTTGAGGGAGGGATGGAGTGGGAGTTTGGGCTTAGCAGATGCAAACTGCTAATGCTGAGGATGGATCCACAACAAGGCCCTACTGTAGAGCACAGGGAACTCGATTCAATATCCTGGGATAGGCCATCATGGAAAAGAATACGAAAACGAACATATAACTGTATAACTGAATCACTGCTGTACAGCAGAAATTAACACAACGTTGTAAACCAACTATACTTCAGTTAGAAACAAAGACGCAGGAGAGATTCCCAGTCAAAACGTTTATTTCTTTACTGCATGCTCGGGAAGGGACACGGAAGCACGTATGACATGAAAAGGACTGAGGTAGCTCACGGGACCCATGACAACCGTTCTCCTGTTTTCCCGAAGCTTTGATTTTCGCAAAACACCAGCATCTGGGGTTAGCATTACGCGTGAACACCCAACACCCCTTTTAATCCCGGTCCCAGAAACACGCGTCCCCCGTCTGCATGAAGTGGATTCCATGAGCCCTCACCCCTTCCCCCAACCACGAAAGGAGACCCCAGTCAGAGACCAAAATTCTAAGATGACAAAAAAAAGAAAGAGAAACACCCAAAGAGGAGAGAGTTTGAAGAGATCTGTGAAAACACTGCAGGGCGGTCACTGCCAATGTCACGTCTTCTGCTGGCCGGGCAGGAGGTAGGCTCTGAACACACGCACATTTTAGAGTGAACTATTATGACGAGAAATCCTAAATGTGCTTTACTTTCACGTGACAAAGAATCTCCCTACCAAAAGAAAAAGAAAGGAAGAAAAAACCCAGTACAAATATTCTAATGGGTCCGCAGAAACCCTGTATCTGGCTACGTTCAAAGAAAAGAAAAAAAGAAATGCCCCTGCGAAATAATAAAGTACAGCCAGACCCAAGTCCATTTGGGGCCAAACGTTATTTCCAACAAGTAAAAGGCACGTTCAATCCATTATCTGAAGAGACATTTGGGGGGAGGGGGAGGGGATGCTGGCACACTTGGTGTCACCAACGCCCAGCATTTGGGGAGAGCCTGAGGGAGGGTGGGTGCTTCGTGGGCGGGGAAAAGGATCGGCCCCCTGGGATCCCGCTTAGCTGGAGCCGTGTGGTCAGGGATGCAGGGCCGAATTCCCCGTTGCCAAGCGCCCAACCCAACCCCAGGGACCCCTAAGAGGAGACCCGGGCCCCACAAGGTGCATTGTCCCGCTGCAACCTCAACACTTCGAAGGCCAAACACAGCACATCTCAAAATCAAAACCAAAGCAACTCACATGCTTTTTTAAGCGAGGAGCCGCTTGAGCTATGACGGCAATTACAGCAATGGCAGCTTTAGGGGTCTCTATGTGTGCGGGCTATTTACGTAAACACAGCAAGCACTGGGGCCAAGGGCAGACCCCAGAGACCACTGACCGGCAGGGTCTCATTCGCAGTTCACACCGAGGACTTAATTCTTGGGGCACAGAGATTCGATTTAAATGCACCCTTGTGCTAACCGGGACACGGGCTTTATTGCATCAGAACCAAGAAATCTGCAGACGCTTTCTTCAAAGACCCAGACGGCCGGCAAGGCGACCACTGTCAAGGCCATCAAGGTGACCGGCGGAAGAGGACCAGGCCCACGGGAGGGGCACGGAGAGCCTCCGTTGCAGGGTCCTTAACCCACCTTCTGATACTAACCCCCAAAACCTGCCACTCGGCCACCAGATCACCAGCCATTTCACCCCGGGAATGGACGTGACCCTGAGGCTCGGCACATGGTCGGAAAAAGAAAACTAATATTTACGCACAAGAAAGAGATGGTCTGATGTTAAAAAGGAAAAAAAAAAAAAAAAATGCAGCAATGACTTCCATGCTTACGGGGATATACAAGGATGCAAGAATTCTAGGGTGTCAAGATCCCAACACTCACTTCTCCACTGACCTTAGAAATTTAAGATCGTGAGATTTTAGGTTTTTCCTAAATAGGTGGATTTTTTTTTCCCCCTGCTGCAAACTGGGAAATTCACATAATTGGCAAAAGCCGATCCGAGAAAGAGTTAGGAAATACTTCATGGAAATGGGACCATAAAAATCCAGGGGTTATGGAATCAGAAGGTTAAACATCCCATCATGAGCGTGAAAGACGAAACCCTATGACCCAAGGCCGGCTTTGCCCCAGGACTCTGAAAGCGGGACGGCTCAGCCCCTGCAGGATCTGCTGGCAAGGACGGGGGATGGTGAGAAACCTGGCTATTTCACGGAAGGCCCCGGCGGCACCATTTCTTTCTGTTGGATTTCACTTTAAAAGGAAATGTCTGCATTTCTCTTCCTTATTCTGAAGCTACCTGGGCCTTAAAAAATAATATCATACGCTTCTGTGCACCGTGAAGGGAGAAAACGTATAGGATTCAAGGTATGGCATCCGGTCTGGGAGAAACACATCACTGCGGCAGTTTTACTAATAAGGAAAAGGACAAATGACAGCAAGGTCTGCTTTCGACTCTGCGTCTTTGTAGATAAACGCGGATCGGAAAGGAGGATCTTGAGGCCCCGCCTGGGGTTTTCTGCTCGTCCCTAGGTCTTCGACTCATCTGAAACGGAAGGTCAGAAAAGGAAAATGAAAGAAAAACAAACAACGAGAAGTAAACGTCCGAAAGGTTTGCTTCAGGTGCATGCCCACAGCCCAGGCAGCAGTGCAAGCTGTTAGGAAGACGCCCTCTGGGCTCAGAAGTTGAGGAGACAGGCCGACAGAGCAGAGCCTCACGGAGCGGACACCGGGATTAAGTGGGGGGAGGGAAGGGGGGCGGGGAGGAAAGGAGGAGGGAAGGAAGGAAGGGAAGGGAGGGGGGAGAGAGAGGGAGGAAGAAAGAAAGGAAGGAAGGAAGGGAAAGAGAGAAAGAGAGAGGGAAGGAAGGAAGGAAGGAAAGAAGGGAGGGAGAGGACATGCCAGTAGCTCATTTCACCAAAGCCTCAAGAATCTGCCACCATCAAGGACAAGGGAAGCAGCTGGCGGATGTGCGGTGAGCAACGAGAATCAGCTGTCGAGCACACCCGGTGACAACAACCGAACCCTGTGCCCTGTGCAAGCGGTCAGGCTCAGCACCAACCGTCATTTAAACTGGTGACTTGAAGCCAACCCACGAAAACGCAAAGACGCACATCCACCAGGAGCCTGCGTCCCAAAACGGCTTTAAGAGGCCAGCTTGCATCACTTGGAAGAAAACCAGACTAAACTCCTAGAGTCACAACTTCAAACCTTTAGGAATAAAGGACAGAGCTACCAAACTTTGCTGGCCGTGGAGGTTTTCTCCTATCTTCTCACGGAGAAGCTCTTAACTAAGTATATATCAAGACTGACAGTACCACACTGATGTATCTCCACGTTGGGAAAACACATCTGCTTCCCCCCGTTAAGTGCTCGAGAGGAAGCTTGGCGCAAATTCAACAGACACTACAAAATTCAATACAACAACGAGGTCCTGGCAAGTCACTCTGTAAACCGCCGCGCTCAGAGCATAATGGTTTACCCCAAACCACGCTTCCTCCAAGGCTGGCAGCTCACTGTCCAGGGTGTAGCCACATCCCCCTTACCAAATCTCCAAGCTCACCACTGCACACCTTAAAATAACCACCCCGAAATAAAGCCTATAAAATAGTCCTGCACGGACCTGAAAAGGTCTAGGATCATCATGCACCCGACGCCTGGCCATCTCTGTTCATAAAAACACATAACTGACAACAGACACTAAATTCATTTTCTAAGGCAGGTCTATAAATCGCAATATCTACCCACGTGGTCAGAAAGACGCTCACTGTCTGCACTAGACTCGGTGCTTCTATGAGAAAAGGGACCTAATTTTCTTTGTGTCAATGCGGGACATTTTACAGCTGGAGACAAAAGGGCCTAATTACTGAAATCAGAACTACTCGCTTCCTTCCCTCATGAAGATTTGCCCCCCCCCCTTTTTCCTTTTTCTTTGTGCATCTCCATCAGCCCAAGACCATGAACCTGTGAAAACCACAAAGCAAATCAAAAATTTAAAGTCGCACCTAATGTTAATTCAGCCTAAGAAGAGAGACTGAAGGACGTGTTCTAGGGGAATGAATGTAGCTAGCCTCTCTGGAAGCATAAGTTGAATACTTGCCTGCCCTGAGCCAGTTCTTCAGAAAGTTCGCTTTTGGTTTTGAAAATCGTACGTTCAACTCTTTCTACCCGGGAAGCTTTCCGTTTCCATGCCCACCCCTTCCCCCTGCAATGGGGGAAGAGTGCTTGAACCCAAGACGGAGAACCAGGGGTGGGGTAGGGTGGGATGCACAACACTTGGTTTTCCCAATTTCTGAATCCCTTTTCCAAATATTAGATGATGTCAAGTCTATTAAGACTCTTGGGTGCTTCCTTAAATCCCTGTGTCTTGACATACGAACATCCAGAGAATCATATATCCCATTCACACGGTAACAGAAATGCTTTGTAATTCCAGAGTCCAACTGGGGTTCGCCTGAAGATTTTCAGAAAATTCTGGGGCCAGGACTTCCCGTGCATCCTTGCCTCGCGAGCGCCTTCCTCTCCTGGCTGAGCGTCAAGCTCTGAGTTTGAGCGTCTTCAGAGAAAGGGGGAAATGTAATTGAAAAGGAAACAGAAATTCACTTCCATCGAACCCCTAGTCTTTCAAGTCTTTGCTCGTTCTAGAAGAAGCAAAAGAAAAAGGTGTTTTCTTTTGTTCTGTTTCCCCCCACTCGGTTCTAACTGTAGATCTTTTATAAGTATCTCCTGGAACTTGGTCATCTGTCCATTTGGGAATCGCTGGATGCCCGCCATTCCACCTGCCAACCACACTTTCCTGAGCGCGGCCAGATGGAAGGCGCCCACTCCCACGAGGGAAATAAGATGCACTCAGGCACCCTTACCCTCCAGTGCAAGGAGAGGGATATAAAAATGGCCTCTTATTTTAGGTCTCTGAATCCAAACGCTGTGCCAGACTTTCAATTTCAGGCTATAAATAATGTTTGTGAACCTAAAAATCTGGAATGATGGAAGATGAAGGTAAACTCCATCCCTAGAGGGTAACTTTGCCTCTATCAAGTCTTCTGGGAATTTCCCAAGAACCCTCAGGAAAGGGTCCTTTAGGCAGATGACACCAATGGCCAACGGCAAAGCATGAATAAGGACTTGGGGTCATACACAGAAGGGAAGTTCAGATACCACAAGCCTCCTCCGAGGAGGATGGGCCACCACGGTCCATGGGGCCACCACACTGCAACCCACCCCTCGCTGGTTCTCAAAGCAAGACCTAGACAGAGCCTTCCAGAGACACACAAACATTAACTGTGCTCAAAACAGTAGAACTCACTGATGTCAGGACGAATCCTAAGTAACTTAGCATTTGAGTACAAAGTCCCAAAATGCCCAATGATGGAGAATTCCGATCTCTGGGCTGGTAACGGTGGCATTCGGCGGTCCACGTAAATAACAATGAATGAATCGTAAGAGCGAACATTTCATCAACACTCACTCTCTGCCAGGCAACCTGTCAAGACTTTCACACATGACCTTTTGGACCTTCACACATGACCTTACTGAACTTCACACATGACCTTACTGACCTTCACAAAAATTCTAAAGCGCAGACTATCATCTCTCCTCGTTATGGGAACCTCCGTCCCCCAAAATGGAGTGGTTAGTAACTTGCACAAGCTCACATGGCTAAACGCTGGGATCAAAGCCACAAAGTCAGATCCCAGTTTTCTAGCGACTTCAGGACCCCCTCGGCCGCCTTCCGCGTGTTTCGTGCCAACCTGAGTTCTGCTTTTTAGTGCTTTTTTTTTTAAAGAAAGCACGGTTTTCAAAGCAGCAAGGCCCCACGGAAAGGACGCGGCGGTGAACGCCTTACCGTTCTCTTTGAAGCACAGCTTCTTCTTCTGGTAGGCGATGAAGCTGGAGATGGCACCGGCCACGGCCACTGCGACGGCACCGACGATCCCAGGGACCACCGCCGGGGAGTCGGCTGTGGGAGGAAGCACAGGGCACCGTGACAGGCAAACACGTAACCCTCACGGGCGGACCACGGGGCCGGGGGCTGGCGGCCCTGCCCGGAGGAAGAGGATGGGGCTGAGGCCTGAGAGGCGGGGCCCCAGGGTAACCACGGAGGGACCGTCACTCCGGAGCCTCTCCCGGAAACCCACGTCGGAATTCATTTGACTACGTGAGCTGTTTCCAATCCAAGAACTGGCTCCCAGTGGGATGCCAAACCCCACCGCTTCCCCATCCCTAGGACCAGCCCAGGTGTCCTCCCAGCTCAGTGAGGAAGCTCTCAGATGGGTGACAAATCCACAGTGGAAGGGGGCCCAGCGGGGACCATTCAGCGGCCGTGTGACCTCAAGCAGCCAGATGCCCGGCTCTTCATGTACCTTCCGAAAAAGCAAAGTCCCCGACCTCTTCGTTACTCTCAGGTGCTCTACGGTGACGGTGTTTCCATCCACCATCAAGAATTCTAAAGCTACCTGCGTCCGTCCCGCATCTACAGCTGTTTCTTGACACGGCAGGTGCACAAGACATCCTCCCCCACGAATAAAAAGGACGGTGTGATGGATGGTTCATCGTATGTGTCAGCTGGACTGGCCAGGGCCTGCCTAGGCAGCTGGGAACAGTTCATTTCTGGATGTGTCCATGCGGCCGTCTCCAGAAAAAAATAACATTCGAACCCGTTAGCCTGGGTAAAGCGAGCTGCCCTCACCAACATGGACGGGCACCGTTCAATCCATTGAGGGTCTGATTAGATCAAAAAGGGACAATTTGCTCCCTGCCTGAGCTGGCACGTCTATCTTCTCCTGCCCTTGGACATTGGTGCTTCTGCTTCTTGGGATTTTGTACTCAGACTGGGACCCACGCCATTTGCTGTCCTGGTTCTTGGTGTTTTGCACTGGGACTGACTGGCCACCTTCCTGAGTGTCCGGCGTGCAGACAGCAGATCGAGGCCCTTCTCAGCCTCCGTAACTACGTGGGCCAACTCCTTATAATAAGTGTCTTCCTACTCATCTCTATACATCCTAGTGGTCCTGTTTCTCTGCAGGACCCTGGGTAATACGGACGGCGTTCCTCCTTAGGGCACTTTGGGAGGGCGACCGAACTTAAAATGCAGATCCCGTTGGTACCAGCTCCAGGCAGACGTCATGCTAGCGAGCTTCGCGGATACTGTGGGGTTTTTTGTGTTTTTTTTTTTAACAAATGGAAGGTTTGTGGCCACCCTATGTCAGGCAAGTCTATCGGCGCCATTTCTCCAACAGCATTTGCCCACCTCACGTCTTCATATCACATTTTGGTAATTCTTCTAATATTTCAAGCTCTTTCATTATGATTCTATTTGTGACGGTATCTGTGATCTCTGGTGTTACTCCTGTGACGCGCTGAACGCTCAGAGGATGGTGAGCCTTTATTAGCAATAAAAGTTGTATAAATTTAGGCCTGTACGTGGTGCTTTTTCTTAGCCTTGATGCCATTGCACACTGAACAGACTACAGTGCAGTGTAAACATCACTTTTAGGTGCACTGGGGAACCATACAATTTGTGTGACTTGCTGTACCGCGATATTCGCTTGATTGCGGCGGTCTGGACCTGAATCCCCAGTATCTCCGGGGTCTGCCCGTGTTTCCGCTGAGCCCCCTTGCAACGCGTGTCCAGAGAACCGTTCTTCATTCCAGTATCTTTCAGACGACGCTGCAAATACTAAAAGTGAGGCTGTGACCACTGGCTCCCGCTTCCCTCAACAGTACACGTGAGGAACCCAGGACATCGGGGACCAGGGGTACGTACCCTGCTCCTCCCCGTCATGCCTCTGCTTTCCGCCACCACCGCCTCCTGCAAGAGAGGAACAAGGCTTGGTGACAAATGGCGCTGGGGAGACGCTCGGTCACCGAAAACTCATACCAAGGACCAGCTCCTCTGACCTTGGGTTGTGAAGGTTCCTTAAGAGAAATGACCATGGGACTGATGAGGCCATTGATATCAGGGTGTCCCTTTCCACTGCTGGAAGGGGCGGTCCTCATTCTACGGGACGTATCACCTGTCTTGCTCCCGTGTACCTGAAATCCAGGTTTGGCACCTGACTCAACCCCCTGGCCCCATGGTGAGCTCCAGGAGACCCACTGAGCCCTCAAAGTCCCCCAGGGATTCGGGAAGAAACCCAGCAAGGGCCCCAGAGCCCAGCTGAGACCCTCGCATGGCTATGGGGTCATCCCAGGCACACTCCTGTTAACTCTCAGGCCCCCCAGTCTCACTAGGGGTGGTTGTCGGCCATGTGCTATCCACGGACCCACCACCTCTGGGTATTGTCTTCATTTGTGCTTTCCCCAGGGCTAAGGGATACCACCTCACCACCCCCTCTACTTTTTCCACATTTAATGCCAATGGATACTTGATGTTTTTGTTGCTGTTTGTCTCATTTTGTTTTTTCTTTTTGCCCATACTACACGGCTTGTGGATCTTAGCTCCCCGACCAGGGACTGAACCTGCACCCTCGGCAGTGAAAGCGAAGAGTCCTAACCACTGGACCGTCAGGCAATTCCTGATACTTGATGTTAAGCTGATGCTTGTACAATTATGAGTGCACAAACCAGGAATCCACCCAGCGGACTGCACACTTGTGAGGGTGCCTTTAGCTTTGTTTCCTGTCAGCCAGTCACTCCCAGTGTGTCTTTACGGTATAGTCACACAGGCACTGCATGTTACATGGCTATGAAGCACCACTGCCTGCTACAAAGGAGGGGCTGCATGTTACACAGCTACAGAGCCAGCATACAGCCTGTTACATTCAGTGGGTAAGAGCACGTCACACGGGTATCAAACTAGAACCCTGCCTGTTACACTCCTCAAAGTGGGGCGATCTTGTACAGCACCTAGAGATGTAAATTTAAACGGAAAACCAATTTAGAAGGTAGACGGCTAGCCACTGTAGACGTGACCTCGGGGACCAGGGTGGAAGGGGTTTACTCTGAAAGGTATGTGAGCTCAAGAGGGGAGGCAGGGGCATTCCCGGTAGAAGGCAAACGAGATGAACAAAAAGCATGTCACCGTAAGGGCGTGACTGGTATAAACAGACTTATAATCCTTTGGGGGCTGGTTTATCCATTGATGCCAATCAATGGCGCTCCATCAAGCAAGGATCCAAAGCAAAAATGTTTCCAGTAACATTTAAGGCAGGCCAGGGAGGAATGAACCCAGCAATCTCTTACATGGTCCTCTTACCAGTGGGACCACCAATGATCCCAGCCATTCTGGAAAGCAATTTAGCAACCCATGAAGGGATGTAAAAGTGGGAACTCCTTTCAGAAACCCTACTTCTTAGAAACCACCTTAAGGGAACCATATGGAGGACATCCAATATCAAAGCATAAAGATGTGTACAAGAAACTGGTGCAGAATCTAAAAAGCACAGCAAACTAGTGAAAATAACAAAAAAGAAGCAGCCTCACAGATATAGAGAACAAACTAGTGGTTCCCAGTGGGGAGAGGGAAGGGGGACGGGCAAGATGGGGTAGGGGATTAAGAGGTACAAACTACTATATATAAAATCAATAAGGAACAAGGATAGATTGCACAACACAGGGAATAGAGCCAATATCTTATAATAACTTTAAATGGAGTACAACCTAGAAAAATACTGAATCACTACGTCATACACCTGAAACTTATACAATACTGTACATCAACGATACCTCAAAAAAAAGTATTAAGGAGTATCAGGCAGTTAACTAATAAAAATGTTATTTTTCTATTTAAAAAAGAAGAAACTGGTATAACCTAAATGCTTAAAAAGAGAAGGGAGAATAAACAGATTTTACATGCAGGGGCAAGTACACGGGTCAGGACGGGAATAGGGAGGGGCCATCACAGCATGAAAGTCCCTCCCCAAGGATGTCAGAGCCATGGGTCACCTCCTGGGAAATCTTCACATCATCTTATTATTATTCACCGTTTACGCTCAATTCTCCAAGAAATAAACAAGAACCAGAGCTCGATGGCAGAGTTAGAAATAAAAGATTTCCCGGACTGGGGGCTGGAGCCCAGGGTTTTCTACCTGGTGGGGGAAGCTGGAGTTAACTGCCATGGAAGGAGCTTCCCTCCAGGTGGACGTCCCGAGGCTTTGAGTTTGCAGCCCTCCTAGGAGGCTGTGGGCCAAGAGTGACGCCCAAATTCAAGGCTGATGCACAATCTTTCCCCGCCTCCTGAGGGTGACCCAAAGGAATCCTGGTGGAGGAGATCTTTACCTTGTCTGGCCCTGCGTTATATATTATATACACATATACTAGACGTAATACCTATTTTAGATTACATTTGCATAATAGATGAATATAGTAAAAATATATTTATATGTAACATACGTTTACACTATAATTTATACATACATAAATACATAAAAATGACTATATATTTCATTAAGTTATAACTATTCTAAGCATATATTAATTTTATACTTATTTATTTATTATATTTAAATACTGTTTTGGCCCCCATATTGACCTAAGATTTTAAAGACAGAGGTGGAAACAAGGACCTACTGTAGAGCACAGGGAACTCTGCTCAATATTCTATCATAACCTATACAGGAAAAGAATTTGAAAAAGAATAGACACATGTCTATGCAGAACTGAGTCACTTTGCTCTACACCGGAAACTAACACAACCTTGTTAATCACCTCTACTCCAATATAAAATAAAAAACTGAGGGACTTCCCTGGCGGTCCAGTGGTTAACACTATGCCCTTCCACTGCAGGAGGGCACGGGTTCAATCCCCGGTCGGGGAACTAAGATCCCACATGCTGCACGGCGCAGCCAAAAGATTAAAAAAAAAGAAAGACAAAAAAAGAAGGGGAACCCTACCTCCATCTGAAGTCCCATCAGTCAGGTCCAAATCCGAAAAGCCATCTAGAAGGAAAAAGACAGGATCATCTGTCACATGAGAACTGTCGGCAGTGTCTTGATGTCTTGGGGTGAAGGGAAACACATCAGAATCAAAAGCAGACCTGGGGTGGCGGGGAACCCCATAAAGGTACTTTGAATCTTTCAAAGATACAATTATTGGACTTCCCCAGTGGCGCAGTGGTTAAGAATCCACCTGCCAATGCAGGGGACACGGGTTTGAGCCCTGGTCTGGGAAGATCCCACATGCCACGGAGCAACTAAGCCCGTGCACCACGACTACTGAGCTCGCACACCTAGAGCCCATGAGCCACAACTACTGAGCCCGCGTGCCGCAACTACTAAAGCCCACGCTCCGCAACAAGAGAAGCCACCGCAATGAGAAGCCCGTGCACCGCAACGAAGAGTAGCCCCCGCTCTCTGCAACTAGAGAAAGCCCGTGCCCAGCAACGAAGACCCAACGCAGCCAAAAATAAATAAATAAATAAATAAAATAAATTTATTTATTAAAAAAAAAAGAAATAAAACCATAAGAAAGCATATGAAGATGGCTTCCATTTGCTTTGCAACTCATACTTCTAAAATAGCAGAGAAACATAACATTTTCAAAATTAGGGATTAGTTATGATAGCATATAACTGCCAAGAAAAGTCATATGATAAAAATTATTAAATGACATAAGAAAATGCTTATGGAATACTAATAAGCAAAAAATAATGTTATGACACAGTGTGAATAAAAGATTGACAGTTTTACTTAACAGTTGTTTCATTTAAATTGATATAGAATACTAGGGAGAATAACCATCTTCACTGTGGTACAGGATGGACAGTATTTCTATTTTTCTGCATTAAAAATTAAACAAATATATAAACAAACAAAAAAGCCAACTCAAAATCTGAAGTTTCAACAGCCATTCAACTCAGAACACTGATGTTAGTCAAATACTCAGAGAATACTATGATGTGTCAGAAAAAAGGTGGCAAAAACCTTTAAAAAACAAAACAAAAACCAAGAGCTTCTCTAAAGGGAAAGAACAAGCTGATATTTTTCTCCATATTGATTCTCTGTATTTAAAATCTTACATTTAATTTTTTAAAGTTTCCATTAAAACCTTGGAAGTAAAATCAGCACACTAAAAATCAAATCCGAACCAAAAATATATTTTTGAAAACTGTTTTCCACGACTGGAAAATTGGCATTACGTTGCACAGAGAGTTCACAGTAAGATCATGCTAAATCTGAAATTACCTCCTTTCAGCTGACATGGAAATCACTGTACTCTGAAAAACACACAAGGACCCACAGGGGCGAGAAGGTCTTACCAGAAGAGCCGGGCTGGTTGGGGTTTGGATTAGGTTTTGGCTTGGGTGGTTCGGGTGACACTGGGTCATCTGTAAAAGAGGAGAGTTGCAATTATAAGCACTTTGCAGTCAAGAAAACAAAACGTGCATTTGCACACAGATGGTTTACTAAACAGCTAGAAATGGAAGCATGTCCTTTGTCATGGCGGGGCAAGTACTTTGTCATGATGGGGATACCCATACACACAGGCACCTGTGGATTTCTTTCCATCATCATCCAGCTGCGATACTTAAATTCACGTATTTCCAATAGAAAATAAAGCAGATGGCTGGACCAGCTACAGAATTTGTGGAGCCCAGGGCAAAATGAGAATGCAGAGTCTCTTGCTTAAACTGTACTAAGAAATTCAATAGGGCGGCCACAGAGCAGTCAACCAAGGAGGGAAGCCCTTTTGAGTGTGGAGTCCTGTGTGACCCTACGCGCCCGTGAGGCCAGCCCTGGCAAGGATATTCAGTTTGTCTTATATCACCCCAAAGACTGTAAGAGCCTTAAAATAAAAGTAGGCATACGGATAAAAGCCAAAAACTCAACCACAACAAACAATACATCTATTCCTTAGGTTTTCGTGGTAAAAACTAATTGGACTTATTTAAAAGAGACAAGCCTCTTTGCAATGATAAATAAGCAAATCAGACACATAGGAGATTTAAGAGGTACTACTTACTGTTCCCTCCACCAAGGGCGTCTTCTAAATTGAAGTTATCATCTAGAGGAGAAAAACAGATAGTTAATATTGAAGTTGTGGGTGAAACGAGGAACAGAAATGACTTCCTAAATAGACGGAGGAAACATTGCCTCTCCACATCTCAGAACACTTTCCTGAATATCAGTCTGACCAAGGTCTCAACAGAAAAACCAAATTCCTGACCGTATTCATATCATCCTTCTCTCCAAGGAAAGGAATAAAAGGCAAAACCAAACCAAAACAAAGAAAGTAATTTATAAATCAATTACGCCCCATGGACCGAGTTGAAATTCCAGCTTCTGCCTGTAGACAAGTCTTCCCCCGGGACTGTTTATCCTAGCAACATCCCCTACCAAGTTGCCAACAACTTCCGCAAGGTAGATACTACGCGATTAAGGGGGGAAGTCTGTGGCCAGATTTGGGCTTGTGCCCACCAAGAAAATGATTCAACTGACCCAGGTGTGCTTGACAAAATGATGTGACAACTCCTGATGGCTCCCAAGGTTGCCTTCTTAGTTTTAAGGACTCTTTGCAAGTCCCAGCAACATCTAGGTGAGCTTGCGTATCCACCCAACACGATGTACTGACCCATCACGAGTCACGACTGGGAAACACCGTCGCTGCCCCGGGGAGCGCGTGACGGTACAAAGTCCGTTGTTCAATAATGACTTGTCCAGCATCCTCTGCGTGCCTCCACAGGTCAAGAACCTGGCTCTGAACAAGGCTATCTTTTTCCTCATCAGATGCCATTGTAGATGAGAAGCCCAACATTTGAAGAGAGCTATCACATTTTTAAAAAAATCAGTGGTAAGAGCTCTGTAACTTTGGGCATCGATTTTACTGTGGGTGACTAACCACCAATGAATCTGACCCTTGGTCAATTCCATGATCCGTCTGATTCCTGACTTTTATTGGAAAGGTTTAGTGACAACTAGTACGTTCCTCCTAGAGGCTGAGATCTAAGTTTGCTCATGGGTTATACGAGGGTCCCAGGTCCTAAAACTGTTCCTCCCGAGAAATGAGTAACCAAAACCAGGCACAGACACTCAGAATGAAAGCATCCCGAGATGCCTTCCAGGGGACCCAACAGCATCTCGCCCAAGTGGCAGCGTCCGTCCTCTCACAGCCACTGTGGACTTGAAAGCACCAACATCACAGCGTAATTCAAGTATTAACCAGGCCGGATCCAGAGCCGGTGAACAGCTGACTGCGGCTCACGCAGCTCTTGGGAAAACTGGGGCGCACGACAACAATTTCTCGGCTGTGTTTGCATGCTGGGCACCTTTGCCTCTTACCGGTGCCTTGTTTTGGTGGGGCGGGAGTGGGTTTCTTGTCATGGTCTAAAGAGAAGAGACATGTCTGTCAGTAAGACTTGCAGCTGGGAAACAGAATCAACTCTCGACACTGTTCTGTTTCCTTAAAAAGACTCAGAGAACGTGTGAAGCATCATTTTTTTCCTGACAGTTGAGGCAATGGCCAAGCACTGCAGGACGATTCCAGCGAGCCCCCGAGGACCCACGATAACAGGAACATAGGACGATGTCGACCACGGCTGCCACCGAGACCGAGGGCCCCTCCCACCTCATAGACGCCAAGTGCGGGGCTGTGAGTGAAAGAGGAACCCGGGAGAACACAGGACGCGAGGGAGCGCCCGGGACCTGTGCGGGAGAAGGAGGGACCCGGGACCCTTGGCTCAAAGGCTGTGCACATTCACTACGTGAAGCACACCTTTTGCTCCCTGGGACCCCCAGGCAACCAAGGCAAGGTGGGCTGAGGTTATTAGGACCACAGACACCTCTCCGGCATCTCTCCTCACCAGCCAATGAGGGGTCCATCGTCAAGAATAAGACTATCCCCCCGTTGGCTTTTGGGAACATTACTGCCCTCACGGTTTTGACTCACACCTCTGCATCGGACCCCAGGAGTTAAAAAGATATCTTGGGGCACTGACATACATACAGTACTATGTATAAACTAGATAACTAATGAGGACCTACTGTGTAGCACAGGGAACTCTACTCAGTGCTCTGTGGTGACCTAAGTGGGAAGGAGATCTGAAAAAGAGGGGATATATGTATACATATAGCTGATTCACTTTGCTGTACGGCAGAAACTAACACAACATTGTAAAGCAACTGTACTCCAAAAAAAAAAAAAAAAAAAATGTCTTGGGTTGAATACTGGGCCCCCAAATTCACATCCACCGGGAACCTCAGAACGTGACCTTACTTGGAAACAGTGTCTTTGCAGGTAACACTGGTTAAGATGAGGTCACAGCGGATTAGCACAGACCCTTATAGACGAGTGCCTTTATCAGAAGGAAATTGGAAAACACAGAGGCACTGATGCACAGCAAAGTGGCCACGTGAAGGCAGAGGCAGAGGTTGGGGTGATGCAGGCACCAGCCAAGGGATGGAATCAGTGAGCCCACAGGGGACCAGCCCACAGGGGACCAGCCCACGGGGGACCAGCCACTTCCGCAAGCGCATGGCAACCCTGCGTGGCATTCATCCACCACCACAGAGTGTGGAAGTTATTCCACCAAAAAAGATTTATTTACCCTGACAAGGGCATCTTGATTTTCTTCATCCTACGTGAGTCTCTAGTTATCGTAGTAAGACATTATTTCAAAAGATTTACTATAGTCCAATAAAATATCCCCTGTAGTTTATAAAATGTTTTAATATTACTCACCATCAAGGGCATGCGATAAATCAAAATCTTGGCCTAAAAGAAAAAGAGTCCAATTAGAGATAAGTCAAATAAAAGTAAATTGGGAAATTAAGAAAACAATTTAAAAAGGGCATGATTTTGCATTTTGAGATGTCTGGCGGCTTTGAAAATGCATCACCATGTTGTGATTTCTCATTTGAAATATTCACTCTCATGCGAAAACGTAAGAATATGTCAGCTTATGTTTTAGATTATGGACAACCTTAGAGTTTAGCAGCAATTAAATTAGTGGGAAACCATGATAATTCTGCACGTGCATTATTCTAAAAAAGCAGGTGTTTTGAAATAGGTGAGTCACAATTTCCAATACATGATGGAGAAAAAACATGGAGAGAAAAACCCCTTGGAGTAGCAACATCTCTATAATTACACAACCAAAATGTACTTGTCATAGAAACACCAGACAACCCAGAAAAAGGTAAATTTTCTTTTTAATTTCCTGTGATCCCAGAGAAGGGGGGAAACTGCCTTTAATTCCATTGTTCTTCTATCCTGTTGCTACCACTTTACTGAAGCAATTTCAATACTATTTCTGTTTCTATCCAATTAATGATGGATTGAAGGAAAGCAAAGTAAGGGAATTTGGGAACAGTCCACTTGGACCGTCCGGTCAGCGGAAAGGAGAGTGACAGCGGGTCGGAGGATCATCCTGCAGGTGCAGAAGCAAAGGGCACACGTGTCCCATGTCAGGAAGTGCTGGGCGTGTAACAAGCCATCTTCATCCCCGGGGGCCTCCAGAAGGTTGCAATGTGTTCAGTCCCCCTGAATGTCTCACAGACAGGTGTCAGCCTGTAACTCTCTCTCTCTCTCTCGTGTGTGTGTGTGCAGCTATGTGTGTGAGCGATTGGGTGTGTGTGTGTGTCCGTTTACTGAGTGGTTTGGGATCCATGGGGTTTTGTGTGTAGGTATGTGGGTGGTTTGTATGTGAGTATTTGTGTAGGGGTGTGTGTGTGCTTTGTGTGTGTGCACATGTGTGTGTCTAAGTGCAGTTGGCATGTGTGTATTTGTGGTGTGTGTAGTGTATGTGTATATGTGGGGTTCTGTATGTGCATGTGTGTAGTTTGGGTGTGTGCCCATGTGTAAGTGTGTCTATGTGTAGTTTGGGAAGTGTATTTGTGTGTGTGTGATTTTCCATGTGTGTATTAAGAACAGGCAAGCAGGTAAAAAAGAATGAAATAATGCCATTTTCAGCACCATGGATGGGCCTAGAGATGATCACACTAAGGGAAGAAAGTCAGACAGGGAAAGACAAATACCCTATGATATCACTTATGTGTGGAATCTAAACTACGACACAAATGAATCCATATACAAAGCAGAAATAGACTCACAGACATAGAAAACAAACTTATGGTTACCAAAGGGGAAAGGGAGGGGGGACAGATAAATTAGGAGTTTGGGATTAACAGATACACATGACTATATATAAAATAGATAAACAACAAGGACCTACTGTAGAGCACACAGAACTCAGTATCTTGTAATAACTTATAAGGGAAAAGAATCTGCTATAAATATATAAATAAATAAATAAATATAAATATAAATATATATGTATATATATATATATGTGTATGTATAACTGAATCACTTTGCTGTACACCTGAAACTAATATTGTAAGTCAACTCTACTTCAATAAAAAATACTATATGAACAAGGAGATGTGCCCCAAATTAAAAAAACAAAAAAACCAAACAGGCAGTAGAAGCAGCAGCATGATCTGGGAAGGCCCTGCGCTGGACGGACCCCCGCCCTCACGGGGGGAGGGGCGCTGGTTCCTGCACCTCAGAGCCCGGAAGGGACAGGTGTGGTTTCAGCTCTTCCTGCAGCACGTGGCAGATGCTCACGAGGTAGCCAGGGCGGCTGGGGAGGGTGGGATTTGTTCAGCCCCGAAGAGCCCCCCGGGCAGGTGCAGAGCCTACACATACATGCGCGTCTCTGGTCCTGTACGTCCGCCTAGAGACCCACAACCGTTATCACTCCCTCTACGCTGCCTCTGCCGAAGCGACGGAGCGATTCAAGGAGTGGACGATGCTGCGTTTCGGACGGGGATTTGGAAAGAACAAGCAGACAAGGCTCTTTGGAATGCTGAAACCAACAGCAACACACTTGAACGTAAGATGTTTCTACACGTGGCGCGTGCGCGCGCATGCTCCTGTGTGGGCGTGTCTGTACGGATGTGCACGTGAGTATACTCGTGTGCGTGTCTGTGAGCACGTGCACCCGCGGGCGCGCACACTGCATGTGGGTGAACTGCACGCGTGCCCACGTGTACCTGTGCGCACGCATGTCCACGTGCACTGGCGCGTGTGCGGCGCAGGTATGTGCTCACGGGCGCGCGCGCGTGTGCGCGCAAATATGCACCGAGCGTGAGTGTTGCGTATGTATGCGTGTGTCTGTGCCCTGCGTGTGAGCATGCATGCACGTGTGTGTGCACGTGTCTGTCTGTCTGTCTGGTAGCTCCGTGTCCAGGGCCTGGAGCCTCCCCATCCCAGCTGGGCCCCGAGCCCCCGCCCGGCTCCCCGCGCATCTGGGCTCCTGAGCCCCGCTGACGTGGCCCCGCTTAGGGGAGAGGTCACGGCTCAACTCAGCCCTCTGCTGAGCCCCCGGCGTCCCGCACGCAAACCCAGGAACAGCAGACCCAGTGGGGCTGGGCGAGGGGCCGGGCATCCGAGCCGGACACCCAGGCATTTCTCTTCCTGCTGCCTTTGCCCAGCCCATCGGAGGCAGCCTGCACCGCCTCTGCGGCTTCCAGGCGGCCCCTCCAACCTCCAGGCGTGGAGGGGAACACCTCCAGACGTGGGGCGGCCCCGCCGGACGCAGGGCCTGAGTCATCCCCACCGCGCGCACATACCCCCTGCCGTGCACGCACACCCCCCCGCCGTGCACCCCCCCTCAGCCGCGCACCCCCCCCCGCCGTGCACCCTCCCCCCTCAACCGTCTACCCTCCCCCCTGCCGTGCACCCTCCCTCCCCCCCGCCGTGCACCTCCCCCCTCAGCCGTGCACGCTCCTCCCCCAGCCATCTGTTCGGTTTCCTCCTCCCGAGACCCAGGACAAAAGCCCCAGGACGTCCCGTCCCCAAGGCCACCCTGGGCGCGGGCTCCTCCTGGGGAACCTGTGCAGCCGCACGTGCCTCACAGACCCGCTGAACCGCGAATCTGAGGTTCCACAACCATGACCTGTGCAAGCGACAAGCGCACAGCACGAGGCCCGAATCCGGTTTCCCTTAAATTCCATCAGGGTGGCGCACTGACGCAGCCATCACAATGAGGAGATAGACGTACTACTGATGACAATTTATAGAGATGATCAGTTACACAATTTATACACGGAGCTTATAAATTATACAACTGGAAACAGAACAGAAATAAATACTGGAAACAAAACTAGAACAGAAAGAAAATATAGATCGGGGCTTTCCTGGTGGTGCAGTGGTTAAGAATCCGCCTGCCAATGCAGGCGACATGGGTTCGAGGCCTGGTCCTGGAAGATCCCACATGCCGCGGAGCAGCTAAGCCCGTGCGCCACAACTACTGAGCCTGCGCTCTAGAGCCCACGAACCACAACTACTGAGCCTGTGAGCCACAACTACTGAAGCCTGCGAGCTTAGAGCCCGTGCTCCACGACAGGAGAAGCCACCGCAATGAGAAGCCCGCGCACCGCAACAAAGAGTAGCCCCCGCTCGCCGCAACTAGAGAAAGCCCGCATGCAGCAACGAAGACCTAACGCAGCCAAAAATAATAAATAAATAAAAAATTAAGAAAAAAAAAACTAGAACAGAAAGAAAATATAGTTGCAATAATAATTACAGAAATTACAAACTGTAGAATTTATCATTTATATACAGAACTTATAAATTATATAAATATATAAAAGTAAGTAGAAATAAGCTTTAGAAACAAAATTAGAAGAGAAATTAAATATAAATATAATTATAGAAGTTACAAATTATGTCATTTATACTTTAGACAGAATTTATAAGCTATATAAATACATATATACAAATAAAATAGAAATAAATTATAGAAACAAAATTAGAAAAGAAATAAGATATAAAGTTGCATAATAATAAATTACAAATTATATAAATTATAATTTATACACAAACCTATCATTATGTAAATTAATATATGTTTAAATATAACAGAGATAAATTCTAGAAATAAAATAAGAATAGGAAACAAATTTTTTAATTATAAATTAAATAAATTATAAATTATGTACTTTATAATTTATACACAGCACCTATCAATTATATAAATGAACATATGTATACATATAATAGAAATAAATTCTAAGAATAAAATTAGAATAGAAAATATAATTTTATAATAACGAACTATAAATTATGTAATTTATAATTTATACACAGAACCTATGAATTATATCAATGGATATACGTATACATGAAACAAACTCTAGAAAGAAAATAAGCGTAGAGATAAAATTTAAATTTTTATAATAAATTATAGAAATTACGAGTTATACATAAATTTTACCATTTATACACAAAACCTAATAATATAAATACAGGCACAAATAAAATAGAAATAAAGTTAGAATCAAAATAAAAATTAGGCAGTTGAAAGGTTCCTTGGGCTTTCAGATTTTCATACTAATGAGGTAAGAATCACGTAAAACTAACAGTGGCCATGGAGGAATTTTCTGGATGGCCTGCATGCTCCTGGAGCTGTCTAGGTAATACTGTTGAGACTCTCCTTTAGGGAGGAAGAAACGGAGACCCCAGAACTCGCCCCCAGTCCCCTGCAATGTCAACGGCAACACCAGGGTCCCCCCCGGCCCTGGCCCCGTGCAGGCTGGTCCCTGCTGCTCAGGGCTGGTCCAGGGCCAGAGGTGATGGTGAATGCTGTTTGATCTTATTTTATTTCTAAATATTAGAGATGCCCTTATTTTTCTGTAGCTAGGAAAGAATTGCTCCAGACACAGTTTTGCCGTTTCTCGAGCCATGTAATTTAACATTCTGCCTTACAGATTTTGTGACAAGGAGGGGAAAGGTTCTTCCCTTGTACCGTAACCCTGGGGGTGCCACTCTGGACTGTGTCAAGCTTTGGAAGAACCCAGAGCATCTGGGGACGCTGTCGGCTGGGCTCCGGGTGCCGTGGACCAGTGAGTTTTAGAATTTGGGGAGCCCAGATTCCTGGGCCCCGATCCCGAAGACACTGACTCAGTGGGTGGGAGCTGGGCCTGTGAATCTGCATTTCTAACCATCTCCAGGTGGGTGGGCTGGGATGGCAGGAGTGGCCCAGGACCCTCATCCCGGCTGCAGGGAGGTAGTTCTAGGATCCCAGTAAATTCAGTCTCCCTGAGCTAGGAAAGCAAGTCGTTGTTCCCCTGAAAGATAATCTCCAGGATCTGACTCAAAGCCCCAAATCCAATTTTATCACCCTTCACCCTGGGTCACCGCCCTGCCCCTTCGCACTGGCTCTAAATGACCCAGTCAGAAGGTCCCAAACTTGATCAGTTCACGGAGGCTTTGCATCTCCAGAAACTGGCCCAAGGCCCCGAAACTAGACCTGACAGTTCTGTTTATGAATCACAGTCAAGGCACGTCATCCGTAGTGGTTTTGTTCTTAACAGTCGCCGGAAATGCTGAATGAGCTAATATTCAGTCATGGCTCCTGGGGAACTCCAGGGTTAAGTTCCTGCACCCTCAGGTCACACTGCCATCAGCTAATCGCACATGACCTTGCTTCATGCATGTTTCTGTGGAATTTGATCTTATTTAATCTGGAGTGTTGATGCTCACAGCACTCTTTCTCCTGCCTAAAGGAAGCTCATCTCACACACGTATTTCAGGCACACGGCAGCCTTCTTGTGCTTAGAAGCAAAATCGCAAGCATAAAGCACAAAAATGCAAAAATGTGGCACTACACAGATACTTGTTTACAATCTGAGACCGGAAAGGTGACTCCGTTTTTTTGCAGCTGTGCACAAATCCCTGAACTCAGAGAGTATCAATTTGGGAGTTACAAATAAATTGTAGCAAGTAGGCAGATTTGCAAATACAGAGTCTGTGAATGCTGAGGATGGATGGTACAATCACTACTATGATTGGCCAAAAAGGTCACTCGGGTTTTTCTGTAAGATGTTACGGAAATACAATAGATGTCACTCTATGTGCCTCGAAAATTTACAATCCCCCCAGCATCCTGTGAATGATCTGAGGGGTCACATAGTTTGGGTACCTTGTCCGTCCTTGGGGCTTCCCTCGAATCCTCTACTTGGCCATAAATGCCAATCTCTTCTGTCCATACCAGGAAAACTCCTATTCAGGCCTCAAAGCCCCGATAAGATGCTGCCCTCCTACAGGAAGCCCTCAGCATCCCTCCCAGCCAGACTAAAAGCATTTCCATGGGTGATTCCTATGCACATTACAGTTTCAGAAGCTCAAATACAGATCTTGGTTCTCAACTCTGGCTGCACATCCAAGGAGACCTCCTAAGTCCCGAGGCCCAGGCTGTGTCCCAGGCCAATTAAAGAAAAAACTTTGGGGGCCGGTTTGCAAGCCACTAGTATAGATTTTTATTTCCTTACTACTCCTTAACACAGCTGGTCCCTTCTCTCTCATTTCTGCTGGCTTGGTCCAGGCTCTGCCAACACCCTCGGCTAAGGCCAGCAATTTCTTCCCCTGCACACTGGGTAGCTGGTTCAATATAATCGGTTTCCCTGGCAGTCCTATGTATTTTATTTTATGCATTAAAAAGAAATGTTATTCTGAGAGGGAGTCCCCAGACCTTCTCAAAGTACCTGAGCATCCAGGGAAGAAACTGGTTAAGGGCTTCTTGTATTCTTCCTGGAAGGATTTCGGGGCGGGGGGGGGGGGGGAAGGGGGGAGCCTTAAAAATGAAAGCAGAAATGGAGACAGGAGCATAGGTGGAGAAAAATTTAGAAAATGAAATCAACAGGATTCACTAACATCAGATATGGGAGAAGAAGCTGGCAGGAATGAAAGGTGACTTTTCATTTTGAGAATCTGGGCAGACGGTCCTATCACAAGAAGCAGGAGTGAAGGAGGAGATGCAGGCCTGGGAGCAAATCACGAGAAGCCGGGGATGTGGACCATTGTAGACACCATGGGTGCAACCAGACGGGCCAGATCTATCAGCAGTTACGGAAGCTAGCCTAGGGTGGAGAGAGCTTTGGGGGTGGGACTCCAGGGGAACCAGCATCAGCCTTCCAAGAGGTGGGCAGGGAAGCTTTGTCTATGGTAGCAGGATGCAGCCCACACCCCAGCTGAGACGCATCTTCTGCTCTGTCCTTCCCGTGCCCTGATTCCTTCCCCAACTCTGAGTCAGCGCCTTATCTTGCAGGAATGCAGAGATTATAACCCACTGCCTGGTGTGTGCTTACGGTGAGTCTAGGTGCTGGTGGTTTCAGAGCAGTGAGATAATGGTCCCCCCTCCAACTAGAAACCATTTGAGATAGGTACTGCAGCTATCTATCTATCTATCTATCTATCTATCATCTTCTATCTATTCTGTCATATCTATCTATCATCTATCATCTTTTATCCATCCATTCATCCATCATCTGTCTTTTGACATCTCTCCATCTATCCTGTGTCTATCTATCATCTATCCGTTATCTATCTTCCACCATCGGTCTGTCTATCCATCCATCCATCTATCCATCCATCATCTGTAAACCTATGATCTATCTATCATTCGTGCACCCATCAATCATCAATCCCACCTATCCAGCGCTACCTCACTCCAGACAGGCCACTAGTCTTTAATTCCTCAGCAAGGGGTCGAGTCAGGGCGGGGGGAGGGGGCGGGGAGGCTGCCCTCGTTTGTCCAGCAGCACCGCGTGTGGACCTCTGAGAGACAGTCCTTGACCTGCATCTCCCGCTCCCTCTGAGACCCAGCCACACCCTTTCCTCTTCCTGTTCCGCGGTGTTACTCTGTGTCAAACACCTAAGGATTCTCCTTCCTGAGTCTTCTTCACCTGGTGGGGCACATTCTGGGCCAACTACGGGGCAAACAGCACCTCTTTAACTTCCATTGAGAACTGACCCCAGACCCTTTCCTAAAAGAAAACAGCTAAGGACAGCAGACGCTGATCGGCAATATTTGAGGTCTTGCCAGCGGGGACAAGGTCTATATGCCGCCTTGTCTGTGTCTTGCCCCCAAGACAACGTCATCGATTTACTCTTTGTGCACCAGTAGGTCGGGTCCAGTGCGTTCCTGCGGCCGCATTGCCACAGCGCGATTGCACTGGGCGGCCTGGGGAGGGGGAGGGGGAGAGGGGAGGGGGAGGGGAGGGGGGAGGGAAGGGGGGAGGGGAGGGGGAGGGTGGAACGCCCTGCGGATGCACAAACAGAAACAGCCGGAATTGGAATTCGCTGGCTGCATTGTCTGCGGATGACGAATGCCTTCCAAGTCCCGGAATACAACAGGTCTGGCTCTTCGCCTTCTCACGAAGGGCGGTGAACAGGCAAGAATGAAAATGAATTCTCTCTCTCTTTTTTTTTTTTCTCAAAAGCACCCTTGGGAGTCATTACTCGGCTCTTTGAAAAGTTGCTGATGCCCTGCAGCTTTATGGCTTTTCTTGAAAACAAAGGGGTTCTATCAAAAACGTCCAAGTGCAGAAGGCAGGAGCGATGGAAAAGGGGTTCAGATTTGCAACGGATTTCAAACGCCCCTGCCTGCCGTCTGCGGAAATAAAGACATTTTACGACACGGCCAGTCCACTCAGACAGATGAACGGGCACCAAAGCCACAGCGATGCTTCCTTAGCAAAGCGTGGGTAAAGCATGCTGGCGTTGTCTACTCTATTTGATCTTCTTCGTTTCAAGGCTGCTGGACGTGCACTAAATCCCCAGCCTGTCCAAGGGTCCCTAACCGCCACTGGAAAAACACCGCTTAGAGGGCCTATATCTAACTCTAGGGGGAGAAAAAAAAAAAAAAGGAAGTTTCTGGTTTTCTGTTTACGAGATTTTTTAAAAATAATACGAGTAGCGAGACAGTGGCCACACTGAGTCATTCAAGACAAAGCTGAAACTAACACAGTCGTGTACCAACACCCAAAAGTGCCGTAAGAATTAGGCGAAGAGGGGCTTCCCTGGTGGCGCAGTGGTTAAGAATCCGCCTGCCAATGCAGGGGACACGGGTTTGAGCCCTGGTCCGGGAAGATCCCATGTGCCGCGGAGCAGCTAAGCCCGTGTGCCACAACTACTGGGCCTGCGCTCTAGAGCCCACGAGCCACAACTACTGAGGCCACGTGCCACAACTACTGAAGCCCGTGCGCCTAGAGCCTGTGCTCCGCAACAAGAGAAGCCACCGCAATGAGAAGCCCGTGCACCGCAATGAAGAGTAGCCCCCGCTCGCCGCATCTAGAGAAAGCCCACGTGCAGCAACAAAGACCCAATGCAACCATAAACAAATTAATTAATTAATTTAAAAAAAGAATTAGGCAAAGAATACAAACAGGAGATTCCAAAAAGCAAAAAAAAAAAAAAAAAAAAAAAAGAAAAGCAACTCCTGTGTCCCTATGTGGACAGATACAGATGCAGACGTGAAAGACACAGGCACACCTCATTTTATTGCGTTTAGCTTTACTGTGTTTTTTACAAACTGAGGGTATGGGGTAGCCCTGTTTCGACCACATTTATTGGTGCCACTTCTCCAACAACTTTTGTTCACTTCGTGTCTCTGTGTCACATTTTGGTAATCCTCGCAATCGTTCAAACTTTTCCATTATGATATGTGTGTGACGGTGACCTTTGATCGGTGATCTCTGATGTTACTACTACAACCCTCTGAAGGCTCAGAAGATGGTCAGCATTGTTTAGAAATAAAGTATTTCTCAATCAAGCCATGTTCATTGTTTTTTTTTAAAGACGTAATGTCACTGCACATCCGACAGACTACAGTCTAATGTAAACATGCCTTTTCCATACACTGGGAAACCAAAAAATTCATGTGACTTGCTTTATACTGGGGTGGTCTGCAACCGAACCCGCAACCTCTCTGAGGTGTGCCTGTCCCACAAAATATTCATGGTTGTTGACTGTGATTGAAGGGTGTGTGTGTGTGCGCACGTGTGTGTGCGTGCGTGCGTGTGCGTGCGCGCGTGTGTGTGTGCGCGTGCGCGCGTGTGTGTGTGTGTGCGTGTGTGTGTGATGTGGGTCTTTGTCCTATAAGGTTGGAAGGGTGACTGTCAATTAAAAATAAAAGCCCTGGTGGAAACAAAGGAAGAGACTTCTCTTCCCTCGCCTTTTGCTTCCAGAAGCTCTTTCTCTGTCCTTTTCCAAGGTGGGTAAATATTTTTAATGGCTAAAGGAGCCTGTTTTGACAACCTGTACAGAATGGGTGACATTCACTTAGCTGCTTTTAAAAGTGCGTCTCTGCAGCCTTAGTGGGTCACCTGTGATGCACGTCACATCCTGATATCATGCTTACTCAATCGTAAAATGGGTTTCTTTCCCTTCTACCTTGGCGGAGAGGCTTTCTGGGTCGATGCTGGGTTGAATTCTAATTCCCCAACAACACCTTCCCTGTTCCACCAAAGACGCTCTGGTAAACACTACCGCCACAAAGGGGCTGCCGTGACTTGTATCATGAAACCCATATTGATGAACTATGAACTATGCCTGCGGGTAGTTCATTTTCAAGTACGTGTCATCCTCTGAGGGTTAGAAAACACCCCTCTGTCTGCAGAAAACACTTCCAAAACCATTGTATCCCCCCAAAAGGACTTTTGGAGATCTGAAAACACACAGTCCATCGTTAACCCTAAGAACTGGCAAAGGAGATCAAAAAGCAATCTCCACTGATTTACGTGGGACGGACACCCGGGTGTCAGAACAAGACACATGGGGACTCAGCGAGATGTCTTGTGCCAGATGTGTCTCCCCAACTGCCACCAGGACTGGGCATCCTCAAACAGCTGGGTGTCTGAAGGATTCCGTGGAAAGCCAGGACGCTGAATGAGTTGGCACCTCACCCCCTCTAAGACGACCTCCGTCTTCTTTCTAACCCTGTCTGTAAGTCATACACGGCATGGGATTCTTTTCTCCCTAAAAGAAGCCACCGTGATTGGAAAATCTCAGTAGGAACAAATACATGGGCTCCATGTGTGTGGTAGTCAGTCACCTTTGGGAGGAAAACCTCAGCTGGAAAAAATTCCAGATTTCATCCATGAAATCCCTGCATCCTACACGTCGGATGGATTTAACTACTCGACCACCTGCATTCTTTTTCTGAACAATTAGCATATCATCCAGATGAAGAGAAGTGCATCCCCCGCCCATGAAGAAACCCCCCCAAAATTAAGTCTTTTAGTATCTCCAGATGCAAAAAAAAAAAAAGGGAGGGGGGTTGAACTATCATAAACTGAGAATGAAGAAAGAGCCAAAGCCCTGAAGGAAATAACAGGCAATTAACTTTTTATCAGAGCCAAACACGCAGGCAGGAAAATGAAACTCACTTTCTCTGCCTGGTAAGCAGAAACAGGCAGAGCTGGATGGGAAGCTGGAGAGACCAAGCCCACACCCGCTTGGGTGGGGATGATGAGGGAATCCCCGGAAACCGGTCAGTTGCCCAGGAAATGTCGCTTTCCCTAGGCGTTTCTGGATTTTCAAACAGCACTGGCTAGTGTGCAGAGGCTGGGATGGAGCGTGGGGTCCTGGATTCAGCACCTTCCTGGACCCATTTCCCACCCGGTCCGCACTTAGGTGGCCCAGGTACCAGGAGTTTTAAAGCCCGGGATGTGAGCGTCCTACCTGGAGGAAGACGACTGAATCCAAACCCCCAGCTACCAACAACCTGGAATTTGTGACAGAAATTCCAGGGTTTCTCAGCCTCAGCACGACTGACATGTGAGGCTGGAGGACTGTCAGATGTGGGGCGTGCTGTGCCCTGTGGGGTGTGGAGCAGCTTCCTTGGTCTCCACCCACCGGATGCCAGGAGCTCCCCTCCCCCCAGTGACAACCAGAAACGTCCCCAGACATTGTCATATGTCCCCCTGGGGGACCAAGTCATCCCAGGTTGCAAACCACAGCCATAGGTAGACAAATAGATGGATGGATGGGTGGATAGAGAGACAGATGATTGATATTACGTCTCCATGCTCGGTCAGGGTTTCTCAGCCTCAGCACGACTGACATCTGGGGCTGGAGGACCCTCTGATGCGGGGCGTCCTGGGCACTGTGGGCTGTGGAGAAACATCCCTGGTCTCCACCCACCACATGCCAGGAGCACGCCCCCTACAGTTGAGACAACCACAAACATTTCCAGACATGGCCGAGTGTCCCTGGTGGCGGGAGGAAGCAGTGCTTTACTGAAAGCCGAAGTTGCCTCTTTCCTTCTAGGGCCCCTGCGTCTCTCCACGCCACACTATCCCACGGGGATTTCCAGAAAAACCTGGGAACACAAGAGCCCTGAGTCCCAAGGCCTCGGAAACCAGGCCAGTGCTATCTGCACCCCGATGAAGATCTACCCCTGACTCAATGGGCTTCTGCAGCCAGAATGGAAACGAAGCCAAACCCCGATTTCTATAGGGAAGCGTGTTCTGAACTTCAGCAACTCGAAAGCAAACTTTCCTGATAAAACCCCGTTTGTATCTCAGGAACAGTCCGTTCCCTGCCTCGGACCCCAGAAGGATCCGGCGGGGGAGGGGGAGGCGCCCTCCAAGAGATCAGCGTGTATGAAGGCTCTGTCCTCCCTCTGCTATTTTGGGGCGAGGCTGCCTCTCCACCCCCCCCCACCCTGCAACCCGGAGTAGCTGGGAGCAATCTGCATAGAAATCAGGCAATTCTAGGCTAATGGTGCTCTGGGTTTTTTCTAAACATTACACATTTTTTATACAGGGTAGAATATAACCTGTATGTGAAACCTGTTAAAAAACAAACAAAAAACAACTGTCACCAGAGACAGCTTCCAACTCAGCCAAACCCTCACACTGGCCAAGACTGTGTTCTCCACCCCTGAGTTCTTGAACTGTGGGACTGTCACCGTTCTTTGGCCCTGTGTCCTATCTGCCTGATGAGATGTTTCCCTTCCCCCAGCAGATGGTACCTTCTTGGGCGACCAGAACCCCTTGTGACCCATCTCCCTTGGGGCGTGGCACACAGTTAAGGGCTCAGAGGGGAATTAACTCATGAAACATGAATGAAGGTGTAGCCAGGGGGACGCACGAAAAATTCTCGTGAGCAGGTGTGACTCAACCACACAGCAGGAAAAACAAAAACAAAAACAAAACTAATGAAGAACTCTGTGGTGAGGCAGCTAGGTGGGATTTAGGGCAGGAAAGAGAGAAACAGGAAACCCATCCCAGGCCCTCCCCACCAAGCTGTAAACTATTCCAAGAGGTCCCCATGGATGAGACTGAATTTTTTCTAAAGCCTGCAACGAACACACACAACTTCTAGAATACATGGCACACATTTTAAAAATGCAGATATCAATTAGCAAATCCTCCCTAAAATAAACATCAGGCGGGGGACCAGGGCTCAACATTCAACCTCTAGCGCTGAGCTGGAAATTTCCAGGTAAACACCAGGCCTTCTCTGTCCTGTGTCTGGTTCCTAAAATGTGTCCACCACCGATCAGACCACTCCTGAAAGACACTGCCCTAGTGGCTGTCCACTTAAAAATAACCATATAAAGGAGAGAAAACAACCGTTAGTCGGAGAAACCTGTTTTTTAAGCCACGCCCAGCAGGATCCCAACTTTCCTTTTAAAAGAGAAGAGAGAGAGACAGGAAAACAGGATCTCAACTTCCATTTTAGAAGGAGAAAGAAAAACGCAGGCAAGAACCAGAAAGAGGCCAGGTTGGCTAGGGAGTGTGGGCGTCCCGGGCGTCCTGTCCTTCTCCGGACACTTTTTTGGGTGCAGTTTTCCGAATTATCTACTCGGACACACGGACGATCCGCTGAGAATACGTGTCCCTTGGCGGCGCCGTTCTGCACCCGACCGCGCGCTCGCCTGAAGTCCCCGCGGCCCGGACACCCCACGAGCTGCTGGGCGTTTCTAGAGCTCCGAGTTTTTCCTGCCTTCCTCCCCGTTTCCCGGGTTTCAGGCTCCCCGGCCGAGTCCAAATTTAGTCCCGGGCCGCAGGGCGTGGCGCCCGGAGGCGGCCACCGAGCGCCCGAACAAAGACGCGGTGCCCGGGCCCTGCCAGCGCTCTGGCCGGGGCGCGGGGCGGCCGCAGGGGCGCACACGCGCGCCCGGGAACTGAAGGGAACCCCGGGGGGAGGGCAAGGGGGACTCGGGCGCCGCCGCCCCACCCAGGGGCCTCCCAACTTCTAAGAGTCTGTGAATCTGAAAACAAACGCTGACGTTCCGCCTGCGGAGTGAGTCCAAAGGCGCCCGGGCAGAAAGCGGGGAAGAAAGGGTAAGGCCGCCTCCTTGGGGCGTTGGCCACCCGTTGGCACAGCGGGTCCCTCTCGGCGGGAAGGAGGGCTCGGGGGTCCCCGGCGCGTCCCCCTCCACGCGCCCCCCCCACACACAGTGCGCCCCCAAAGTACGTCCCTCGCCATGGGCCCCCCAAGGTGTGTAGGCCCCGCACAGCGCGCCCCCGAGGTGCATCCTCCCCCAGTGTGCCCCCCAAACTGCGTGCCCTACGCACTATGCCCCCCGAAGTATGTCCACCCCACACGGAGCGTCCGTGCCCCAAGGTTCGACCCCCTCCCGCGACCCTTCCCTGGGGCCCCGACGCGGGTCCCCAAGCCAGGCCCGCGCCCCCGTGAGCCCCACCGGCCGCCGCTCACTCACCCCGGGTGGGCACCTGGGTGCCAAGCAGGCCGAGCAGCAACAGCGCGAGGGCCACCCGGCGCGCCATGGTGCGCGCCGCGCCGCGCAGGGTCTGTCCCGGGAGTGGCGCGCGGACGGCGGCGGCGGGAGGGACACCCCCCGGGGCGGGGCCGGGTCGGGGTGCAGCGCGGTCGCCCCGCCCCTGCCTCAGCCCTTCCCGCAGGCGACCGCCCCGGCCCAGGTCTCCGGGGAGCCGCAGGGGCAGGGCGCGCGCGCGGGAGGCGGGGCGAGGCCATTTCCTCCTGATCCGAAAGTGTACGGCCGCGTCTCCACCCTTCCACCCTTCTTTAACGGGGACCCACCCCCCCGGGCGGCCTCTCTAGATAACGGAGTGAAGCACCCCCCTCCGGGGTCTGCTAAGGGTGGACCCCCTGCCTCGGGTGCAACAGCCCGCGGTCCCCAAAGTCCAGTCTGGAGTAGCAGAGCGCAGAGCACGGGTAGGGGTTTTGGGGCGCAGGGCCGCCCTTACTCCCCAGCCTGACCAAGGACCTCCTTTGCAGGAGCCTCCGCGCTCCGGAAACGTCTCCCCGCCGAGCCGGAGGTGGGGAGGGGTGGGACATGTCTCCCCTCCCCCATCCGAGGCAGCTGGCGCCCAGGTTGGGGTGGGAGGGGCATCTCTGGCGACAGTCACAAGCCACAGCTGCAGTGTGGGTGCCCTTCCCTGTCCCAGGCTTCACAATGTTTTTTAAACTAAGATATTAGCTTAAAATTCTATCCGTGTTCCTTCAGGACACTGGAACGAAGGTGTCAGACCGAGAAATAGCCCTGAGTCACATTCCGAGATTCTACCCTCCCGACCCTACCGACCCTACCCATCCAGGGCCAGGTCCTACCCATCATGCCCCTCCCGCTCCCGGGATGACTCAGGGCCCCTCCTCCCTGCCCTCCTGACACCTGGCCTAACGCCGCCATCTGCCGCCATACACAACGGACACGTGTACCCCCTGGGTCAGACACACATCTGGCCAGAGGTGCCTGGACCCACACCCCAGGGCCCCCAGACTGCTTATCTTACAAGACCAGCAGTCTGAACAAACACACCTGGACCCAGGGAGAAGGTGGTTCTTTTTCTTGGCCAACTGAAACCCCAACACATGATTGTAGTCTACAGGCAGGAAGGTAATGGAATCATTTCTGGGGGAAAACAAAAACCAAAAAACCTGCCTTTGAAGTGTCCCTTCTTGTAGCTAACCTGGGTTGACCACTCAGCCAGAGAGCCCCCTACCTCCATGCAAATTTCTCTGTATATCTTTTTCTACCCCTCGCTTTTCAGCCTTGACTCTGCCAATGACCACTTTCCCTTTCCCAGACCACAGTCTTGGAGCCCATAGAGGGTATGGACCCTGGGCAGTTGTAAACAAGAGGACCTCCAGGGCACTTCTGAGTGAGGAAGGGGATGCTGGAGCTGCTGCAGCCATTTTGGCACCTTGAGGTAAGTCAGCCCCCCAATGAAGCACAGATAAAAGAAACCATGTGCTTCCTGCCAAGGTCAAATTCCAAAGACCCTTCCTTGGGAACTTTTCAGTTCACCCCAGTTACCTTCAAAAGAAAGGCCCTACCTGGCAAATCTCCAACCTCTGACAATTGAGCTGTACCACGGCTGACACTTTTCTTTTCTTAGAAGCTTCTGGAGGCTGTGTGCATTTGGTCACTGAGGGGCTAAGTCCCCATCATCAGCCATAACCTTAGGCACCATTGCTCTCTGAATGCCAGGCCTGGAGGTTTTTTATTTATGTCCCTACAGAGGCGCATTCTGAAGACTTCTGTAATTTATTAAGATGACTTTTGGCTACTTTTCTTTTTTTTTTTAAGTGCTGCCTTCCTTAGTTCAAAATAAAAATTTCCATAACATCATGCAGATGCTTTGGCTTCAAAAAGCTCTAACTTCCAGAATGAAAATTAAATTAGTCGAAAAAGCTTCCTCACTTGTATCCAAACACCACAGAACCCATGTGAAGTCCATAAGCTGGGCTGGGAGCTGGCTGGATCGCATTTGGGAACAGGCCTCTTGCTCCGAGTGGGGAACCCTGGAGAGTCATCAGTTAGATGCATTCAACTGTAACGTGCTTAATACATAATGAACTTGGAACCTGCCTTCACTGATCACTTTAATTGTTGCTACCAAAAAAACCCCCCAGAAAACAAAAAGGCTCACATGCTCCCCAAGCATCACGGAGCCTAAACTGTCAGATGTTTGCCTGAATTATTTTTCAGGAACTTGGGTTCAGCTGTGTCCAGTTTGAGCTCAAGCCGGGTAAGACTGGTCAAGACTACAGACCCTCCAACTGGGCATTTATGAGAGTTCACTTGATGACCTTTTCACATCCCAGGGCCAAAAACTCAACCCTCAGAACAAGCCAATGCCAACATTTTCTGAACAATGGTCCCATGAAGAAGCCTGGACCTTAGTTGCACCTTCGCAGAGTGACGATCAACTCACTTTTTTCTTTTTTTTTTTTTTAATTTTTTTTTATTGAAGTATAGTTGATTTACAGTGTTGTGCCAGTCTCTGCTGTACAGCAAAGTGACTCAGTTATACATAAATACATATATATATACACACACACACACACACATTCTTTTTTTAATATTCTTTTCCATTATGGTTTATCACAGGACAGTGAATACAGTTCCCTGTGCTCTACAGTAGGACCTTGTTGTTTATCCATCTTATATATATTAGTTTGCATCTGCTAACCCCAAACTCACAGTCCTTCCCTCCCCCAATCCCCACCCCACTGGCAACTACAAGTGTTTTCTCTATATCTGTGAGTCTGTTTCTGTTTTGTAGATAAGTTCTTTTGTGTCAAATTTTAGATTCCACATATAAGTGACATCATATGGTACGTGTCTTTCTGACTTACTTCATTTAGTATGATAATCTCTAGGTCCATCTGTATTGCTGTAAATGGCATTGTTTCATTCTTTTTCATGGCTGAGTAATATTCCATTGTGCATATGTACCACATCTTCTTTATCCATCCATCTGTCGATGGACATTTAGGTTGCTTCCATGTCTTGGCTATTGTAAATAGTGCTGCTATGAACATAGGGGTGCATGTATCTTTTGAATTATGGTTTTCTCTGGGTATATGCCCAGGAGTGGGATTGCTGGATCATATGGTAGCTCTATTTTTAGTTTTCTGAGGAACCTCCATCCTGTTCTCCATAGTGGCTGTATCAATTTACATTCCCACCAACAGTGTAGGAGGGTCCCCTCTTCTCCACACTCTCTCCAGCATTTATTATTTGCAGACTTTTTAATGATGGCCATTCTGACCAATGTGATCACCACATTTTTTTCTTATCTTCAGTCACCTTTCCACACACTCCCCACACCTCAGCTTTGCCCCATAAATACCCTAAGCCCTTCGCCTTCAGGGAGGCCAATGTGAGATTTCTTCTCCTGTCTTCTCACCTGGCTGCCTCGTGAATAAACCCTTTCTCTCTGCTGCAAACCTCAGCATCACAGCGTTTGGCTTGCTTGGTGTCAGGCAAACAAACCTGGTTCAGTAACACGTGCATTATACTGGTTGAACCACAGGACGTGACCAAGGTTGGACCATTTTTGATGGATGCAAAGGGCAATTCTGTGTTTCAGCGTTACCCTTGGTGACTCCCCATCTTAAGCTGGGACTTCGTCTATCTCTCCAGTTTTTAACTGCTAATTCATCTGACTTTGGTCCATTCATAACCTGCTCTCCAAGCCAGATATTCATGCATATGTATGTATTTCCTCTAAAACACACACTCACACGCGGCTTAAACAACAGACATTTATTTCTCACAGTTCTGGAGGCTGGGGGTCTGAGATCGTGGCGTGGGCAGATTAGTTCCTTGCAAGGCTCTCTTCCTGGCTTACAGATGGTCACCTTCTCACTGTGTCCTCACAAGATGGAGAGACAGCTCTGGTGTCTCTTCCTCTTCTTATAAGGACACTAATCCCATCACAGGGACCCCATCCTCATGACCTCATCTAACCCTAATCAACTCCTAAAAGCCCCTCCTCCTAACACCATCACCTCGGGAATCAGGGCTTCTACATATGAATTTTTGGGAACACACACACATTCAGTCCATAACAACCTCCATCCATCAAGAATATTCTTTACAACAGCAAAATAGTAGAAACAAACACAACAAAAAACAACTATAGACACTACAGGAAATCAGTGTGTACTGGGAAACTCTGCAGCCATTTGAAAGCATCGTAGAAGAATGTTTAATGATTTGCAAATACTCGTAAATCTTAAAGGCAGAGCCTAAACCAATGCATGTTCTATAGAAACTCTCTACAAGTAAGTGAAAGTAAATAGCAGGATACACACTAAACCTTTAGTAGGGATTAGTTCTTATATTATGAGGGATGTTTTGGTGTCTGTGTTTTCTAAATTTTCTGTACTGTATTATTTTTGAATAGGAGGTAAATGTATTTTAAAATTGTAAGAGTGGAAATTTGGAGAATGTCCTATAGTGTGGCCTAGTTCAGGAAGGAGGTCCTGGAAATATGATGGTAATTTAATAGGATGGAGTCTGACCTCCCCTCTCACCCCTGGACGTGGAAGCAGTGAGAACAGACAGAAGGACCATGGGAAGGCTGAAGTCCAGAAAATATATGAGCAGAGTGCCCTCCTGGAGTTGGCAGAAAATATCAAGTACTGCCAGTGAGAAAGAAGAGGCTCAAGTTGCATTCCCAGAAGCAGAACCTGAGATGGGCATTCTTGTGCCAACAGGTTACGGAGGGAGAGCTCCCGGGAGGAGAAAGTTAGGGAGGCTGGCCAGGACGGGGGCAAGAGCTGAGCAAGGAGGTAGTGTCAGCTGGGGATGAGGCTTACCCTGACCCTGCCGGGCACACTGGGGCATGGGATGTATCTCCTAGAGGCCAGAGGGGCTTCTGTCCTCCCCAGTCATCAGTCGTTGGCCAGGCACTGCCTTCAACCCTAGGAAGGGGGTATATGGGCATAACCTTTAGGGTGAGGTGATTCATCTTCAGGCCAGGACCGTTCTGTGAAGAAGGGGCAGTTAATAGCCAACACTCATAGCTGTTGGCAGTCAGGTGTCCAGGCCTGGGGAGCATCAACAATGTCCACTACATCACCACCCGCAATAAAATCAAAGCTCCGTACTGTGGAAGAAGGGATAAAGGATATGGGATGGTCAACTTGAAGTCTCACACGTACACAAAGTGGATGGCAGGAAGAAAGGAAGCTAGTAAGGAAGGAAGGATATATGGATGGATGGATGGATGAATGAGTGGGTAACAGGTGGATGGATGGCTGTTGGATGGATGGGTGGATGGATGAGTGGGTATCAGTTGGATGGATGGAGGGATGGATGAATGGATGAATGGATAGTAGGTGGATGGATGGATGAGTGAGTGGATGGATGGAAGGGTGGGAGGATGGAGGGAAGGAAGGTCAGATGGATGGAGGGATGGAGGGATGAATGTTATTAGCACCTGGCCACACCGAATCATGTCCACCAGACTTTCTCCTGATGTTTAAATTATTCTTGGGTAGTCAGCCAAAATTGACAAATTTGCAATCTGGTGTATATTCAGCCAGTCTGCTACCCTGAATCAGATCAGCTCTAGTGCCCTTTCAAGCTTAAGGCTTTAATCTTCAAGCCTGGGCAGCACCTGACCCGCTGGCCTTTGGCAGTCACCAGGGCCAAGCCCACAAGCATTTCCCTCCTCCAAGCCCCCACCTACACAGCTACCTGCCCCCTAGAACTTTATTTCTTATTGTCAGCATTTCTCATTGGTAGGAATCATTTTTTCCCTCATCTATCTGTCATCGAGCTGATGTTAGAAAATTGAGACTAAAAAAATGTATATAGGAGTGTTTGAAATAGTCTTTAATTATATCTGAAATATTGGTGCTTCTTAATATAAAGAGAGTGTATCAGGGAAGAGAAAAAAAAAGAAAAAGAAAAAAGCACAAGTAGAACACTAGTATAGCCAAAAGTCACAGGAAATGTTTCACAGTCAAATCCGTAATTTTTTCCTGTTTAAATGCCACTGACTGGAAATGATCATGAGTAAGAAATACTTCATTTTTGGTGGTACACACAAAAAACAGATGCCAGCAAGCAAGTCCATGTGGCTTTAATTTTACATCTGAGGCCATGTCAGGAGTGTAAAGTTGTTGGCTAAGACTCTTCCAGAAAGCTGGAAGCCAAAAGAATGAGGTCAAACCCCATGTGGATGGGACTTATCCAGCCCAGTGAGTGCTAGAATGGAAAAACAAGATGGTGGAAGGAGGAATTTGCTCCCCCTCTGCTTAAGCAAAGACATCCATCTTCTCAGCGTTCTCAGGCCTTTGGACTTGGATTGACAACACCACCAGCTCTCCTGGGTGTCCAGCTTGCAGACAGCAGACTGTGGGACTTCTCAGCCTCCATAACCATGAGACAATTTCTTTCTTTCTTTCTTTTTTTTAATGATTTATTTAGCTCCTTTGGGTCTTAGTTGTGGCACGCGGGATCTTCATTGAGGCATGCGGGATCTTTCTTTGTGATGCGAAGGCTCTTCATTGGGGCGTGTGGGCTTCTCTCTAGTTGTGACGTGCGGGTTTTCTCTTCTCTAGTTGTGGCACGTGGGCTCCAAAGCACGTGGGCTCTGCAGTTGTGGTGCACGGGTTCCAGAACGTGTGGGCTCTGTAGTTTGCAGCACGCGGGCTCTCTAGTTGAGGCGCTCGAGCTCAGTAGTTGTGGTGCACGGGCTTAGTTGCCCTGTGGCCTGTGGGATCTTAGTTCCTCAACCAGGGATAGAACCTGCGTCCCCTGCATTGGAAGGTGGATTCTTTACCACTGGACCACCAGGGAAGTCCCTAATTTCTATAATAAATCTTCTCTTATACGTATGTCCACATATCCTATTTTTTCCGTCTCTCTGGAGAACCCTGACAAATACAGAGGGTGATGGAGAGAGAGGGTGATGAGGATGGAGGGTGATAGGCAGGAGGTGGTCCAAGAAGACCTATGTGAAGACACAGGTGGCCTCTGAGGCCACACGAATGAAGTGGAGGCTGCAGCATGGAACAGATTCTCCCCCCAGAACCTCCAGAAGGAATCAGCCTCACTGACCCGTTGATTCCAGATTTCTGGTCTCCAGAACTATGAGCAAATGAATTCCTGTTGTTTTTCAGACACCTCGTTTGAGGTAATTTGTTATGGCAGCCCCTGGAAACGCACACAAAGATCAGACCCGTGCGGACAGTCTTTCCCATAAAACAATGATGAGTCCATGGTCTTAACGATATCCTCTCTGCACTCACATGCCTTTCTTCACATCATCGTTTTTGTGTGTGTGTGTGTGTGAGGGAGGGTGGAGAGACACAGGACAGTCAGAGGCAGAAATAATTAAGGGACACAAGTGTCGTTTTGGGTCATTCTGCTGCACTGTTGATCTGTCCTCTATCAAGTTTCTTAGGTGCAAGCAAAAAATAGAATTCTGAATGATGTTGCAAAAAAAAAAAAGGAATTTGGATATTTGCAGAATTGCTAAAAGAGCCGGTGGGTGCCCAGATATGAAATGTTTATATGTTTATAATCTTGTATAATCCCCTTGCCTTGGGTGTGGGTGGGATCTGAGATGTGCTTCTAACCCAGAGAATATGGCAAAAAGGATGGCATGTCCCTGCCATGATTACACACGATGTAGCCTTCTTAGCAAGAAAAGCTCTATTCTCATTCTCTCTCTCTCTCTCTCTCTCTCTCTCTCCTCTAGTCACTGGCTTTGGCAAACCAAGCTGCCATGAGGTAAATGACCAAGATAGAGGAACTCACATGATACAGAAGGATCGGTGACCTGAGAGCTGCTTCCAGCAAGATACTGGAAACATCAGCCCTGCCTGCAGCTGCTGGGAGATGAATTCCACCAACAGCCTCAAACTCCACAAGAAGTGGACCTGACCCCAGCTGAGCATCTGATGAGAATACAGCCCAGCTTATCCCAGGATGGCTGCCTGCTCAGACCCTGAAGCAGGAACCCAACTAAGCCAGCCTTGGACTCCTGGCCCAACAGAAACCATGAGATAACAAATGTGTGTTGATTTAAGATGCTAAATTTGCACTAGTTAGTTATGCACTATCAGAAAATGACTTCAGCTGGAGAACCAGCCTTGGGACCCTGCAGCCAGGAAAAGGCCCCCAAACCAAACCCCAAAATTGGCCTGTGAGGATATTTCTCTGGGCACCACAGCCCCGGGAACTCAGCCTTGCTGTCCCATCTCTGCCTCTGGAGAGACTGACTTCCAGCTGTGTCTCGAGCCCCCCATGAAAAGCCTGGGAACAGATGCATCTGGTCACAGACCCCAGGATTCAGGTCCCCTCCTCCAGCTGCAAGGGAAGCTGGGAAATGTCTTCTGAGGTTGCTTCTGCGCTGGGGTTCACGGGGAGGGGAGTGGCCCAGATGTGGGAAGGTTGTCACCATTCTGTTCAGCCCGCCATGAGCAATGGGCTTCACGAAACACTTCTTCTCTTTTTTTTTTTTTATATTTAATTTTGTAAATTTTTATCTTTTTAAAAAAAAATTAATTAATTAATTAATTTACTTTTGGCTGTGCTGGGTCTTCGTTTCTGTGCGAGGGCTTTCTCTAGTTTTGGCAAGCGGGGGCCACTCTTCATCACGGTGCGCAGGCCTCTCACTCTCGCGGCCTCTCTTGTTGCAGAGCACAGGCTCCAGACGCGCAGGCTCAGTAGTTGTGGCTCACGGGCCTAGTTGCTCTGCGGCATGTGGGATCTTCCCAGACCAGGGCTCGAACCCGTGTCCCCTGCATTGGCGGATAGACTCTCAACCACTGCGCCACCAGGGAAGCCCATGAACCACTTCTTAATGGCCCTTCATTCGCTAGGACGTGTCAAGGCGTCACTGAGCCATACTCCACTCAGCAAATTCCTTCGCTGTCACCCCTGTGAGTGCGCCATATAATCTGTTTTTCAATGTTTCGTTTAAAATAGGAGGTTCCTTTCTTCAAAGGTCAGAAGAATAGTATACGCTTGTAAACTCAGCCAGTCTTGTTTCATCTATTCCTCATCTCACCCTGGATTATTTACAAACAAATCCCAGACATCATAAAACTTCATCTGCAAATATTTGAGTAACTATCTCTGAAAGTGAAATTTCATATTTAAAAACTATTACACCCTAAAAATGATCAATAAATATTTGAGTATCTCTGAAGGTGAAATTTCATATTTAAAAACTACTACACCTTAAAAATGATCAATAATTCACAATTTCATCAAATATCAAGGCAGGGAGTATCTTTACCCTTTGTCTTAAAATACTTGGATTACAGTTGGATTGCTTAAATTGGGATACAAAGAAATCCCATAAATTGTGAAAAACTAAACTAAACTAAAATAAAACAAAATAAATAAGAACAGTAGAATAGAACAGAATAAATAGAATAAAAGTGCGACTAAGAATAAAATAAGAATAAATAAGGTAAAATAAATAGAATAAAGTAAGAATAAAGTAGAATAGACGAGAATAAGATAAAACAAATAAAAATAGAGGTACTTCCCTGGTGGCACAGTGGTTAAGAATCTGCCTGCCAATGCAGGGGACACGGGTTTGATCCCTGGTCCGGGAAGATCCCACATGCCGTGGAGCAACTAAGCCCGTGCACCACAACTACTAAGCCCGCGCTCTAGAGCCCATGAGCCACAACTACTGAGCCCACGAGCCACAACTACTGAGCCCACGTGCTGCAACTACTGAAGCTCATGTGCCTAGAGCCCGTGCTCTGCAGCAAGAGAAGCCACCGCAGTGAGAAGCCCATTCACCGCAATGAAATGTAGCCCCCGCTCGCCGCAACTAGAGAAACCCCGCGCACAGCAACAAAGACCCAGCACAGCCAAGAAAAAAAAGAAAAAATAGAAGAGAACAAAATAAAATAAAATAAGATAAGGTTCCTCATCTCGCGGGACAGGTGAATCTGCTCTGTTAATGTTTTCAACACGCAGCCCGTCAGGAACCGTTCGTTAATAATCGCACGTGGAGAGCACTCCAGCTGCCGTGCTTATTTGCCTCGAAATTCCGTTTCCCATCTCAACACTCCCTCGGCTTAGACTATTTCGGGGCCTCCCACATGTCTTTGAAGGGTCCCCAAGTTTCAACCAACTAATGGCCCTAAAAATCAGTGTGAGCAAAGGCGACTTTTACTCAATGAAAATGAAAAGGACACCCATACACTTTTTCATTTTCTAATGACGAATTAGACTTTTTAAAAAATGGGCCATCCAGCATCTGGAAGACATTTGGTATCACCAGCCACGTAAAAATCACATGTCCCTCGTCCTCTGGAGCTGGCCTGTCTGGCAGTCAATGTGCTCTGGTCAGGGTGACACCGGGTCACGACACGCCCTGAGAGAAAACACTTGCAAAGTCAAGGAGGTGGGTGTGTGTATGGGTGGGGGTGTCTTCCAGATTTGATTTATCTGTAGTGACAGCGAAGGCAGCCGAACACCACGAACTCCTTTCTTTCTGTTTGCAGTTACAGGCAGACCTCATTTTATTGCACTTGTAAGATAGAGCAGTTGTTTTGTTTTGGTTTGGTTTTTTGTAACACACGAAAGCTTTGAGGCAACCCTGCATGTTTTTCCCAAGAGCATTTGCTCACTTCGTGTCTCTGGGTCACATGTTGGTCATTCTCACAATATTTCAAACGTTTTCATTATGTATAAAATAGATAAACAGCAAGGACCTACTGTAGAGCACAGGGAACTCTACTCAATATCTTGTAATAAACTATAAAGCAAAACGATCTTAAAAAGTGTATACATACACATACATGTATATATATATACACATATGTATATATAAAACTGAATTACCTTCCTGTATACCTGAAACTAACACGGCATTGTAAGTCAACTATACTTCAAAAGAAGTATTTTTTTTTTTAAAGAAAAACATTGGTAAAACTTTGCATTTTACCTTATCCAGGATAATAAACCAGTTCCAATTTTTAAAAAATTCAACTGAGTTGATTGTAAAGGTCTTTCTGGCTTGACTTAATGAGTCATGAATTGGGCAACCTCCCATCCAGCAGATAGAAAGGAGCTCCAAGGAGCTGTACACAATGAAACACTTTGGCAGGTAGAAGAGAGCAGGGCAAGGAAGTTAGACCAGAAAAACAGCGGATTCGGTGTGGCAAGGTCACTTTCCTTCAGGGGACAGCAGGGGCCTCTCAGGCACATTCCCTCTGTAGGGCTCACCACGTGATTCTTTTTTTTTTTTTTTTTTTATTGAAGTAAAAATCACATAATACAAAACATACTATTTTAGCCATATTTAACCGCACAACTCAGTGGCACGAAGTACAAGCCCACAGTTGTATGACTCTCACCGTCCTCCATCTCTCGAATTTTTCACCTTCCTAAACCGAAACTCTGTCCTCATTACACGCTAACTCCTCCTTCCACGTCCTCACCCCCTCCCCCGAAACCCGGGCCCCTGGCATCTACCCATTTACTTTCTTGATTGACTGGTTTGAGATTCCTTTCTGGGAGAGACCAACAGTGTAATTAAGTCTCCGCTGGGGGATGTGAGGCTTAGCAGAAAAGCTCATTTGGGGCCTGCATCTTGTCTTTAACACTTCTCAGTCCGTCTTGGCCATTCTAATTTATTGGACCCCAGCTGGAGAAACGAAGGCGGACAGAAGAAAATAGTTTTTCCTCGCCTCCAATCCTTTGGATGAATTGTTTGGTGTCCTCTCTGATGTCACGTTCCTTCTGTATCTCAAGGGCTCAGATCAGTGACACCGCCACAAAGCGGGCCCCCAAAACAAGATGAACGAATGAGGGAATGAACGAATCCATCCTAGACGCTTAGAGCTTTGCAGGTAACCGTGAACTTCTTAACTTCATCGAGGGTCAGCAAACTGGGGCCAGCAAGGCAAACCCCAGCCCGCCACTGAATTTTGTGCAGCCTGTGAGGTGGACAAAGTAGTTTTCACATGTTTAAATGGTTGAGAAGAAAATCCAAAGAACAATATTTCATGACATTATATGAAAATGACATGCCATTCTGGCTATCATCAAAAAGACCACAAATAGCTAGCATTGGCGAGGATGTGGAGAAAAGGGAACCCTCCTACACTGTTGGTGGGAATGTGAATTGCGGCAGCCGCTATGGAGAACAGGATGGAGGTCCCTTAATAAACTAAAAATAGAGCTACTATATGATCCAGCAACCCCACTCCTGGACATATATCCAGAGAAAACCATAGTTTGAAAAGACACATGCACCCCAATGTTCACTGCAGCACTATTCACAATAGCCAGGACATGGAAACAAGCTAAATGTCCATCAGCAGAGGAATGGATAAAGATGTGGTACATATATACAATGGAATATTACTCAGCCAGAAAAAAGAATGAAATAATGCCATTTGCAGCAACATCATGGATGGACTTGGAGGGCATTAGGTTAGTGAAATAAGTCAGACAGAGAAAGACAAATACTGTATGATATCACTTATATGTGGAATCTAAAAAACACAACAAACTAGTGACTATAACAAAAAAGAAATAGACTCACAGATACAGAGAACAAACTAGTGGTTACCCATGGGGAGAGGGAAGGGGGGAGGGGCAAGATAAGGGAAGGGGGTTAAGAGGTACAAACTGCTATGTATAAAATAAACAAGCTGCAAGCATATATTGTACAGCACAAGGAATATATAAAAGGAGCATAACCTTTAAAAACTTTGAATGACTATGTTGTACGCCTGCAACTTACATAATATTGTACATCAACTATATCTCAATTTTTTTTAAATGATACGGCATTGAAATTTCCGTGTCCATAAGGAAAGTTTGAGTGGAACTCAGCCATGGCCACTCCTTCACGTGCTGTCTGTGGTTGCTTTGGGGCTACCACCACCAAGGTGCCTTAGTCACGACAGTGGTCAGACGGCTGGCGCAGCCTGAAATATGTACCCGGCATCCCTTAGCTGGGTTGGCCCGTCCCTGACCTGCTACCCACAGACATGGGTGGAAGGCAATAGAATGAACCTTTCCAATGAAAAGAAAGGCTCACTCAGAGAAGTTGCAAGCCCTTCAGCTGCTCCCTTGTCAAACCAGGAGAGCAACTTGTGGAGCGTGCAATTGCCTGCCTGGGAAAGTGTGATCTAGCATAAGAGCTAGATATTTGGTCTTCGTCCGCATTCTCGGCCCAGAGCTCCTAAGATCCTTGGGATTTCCTAAGTGACGCGAGAGATCAAGGCGTCTTTGCTTATGTGAATGAGGTGACTTTTAGAAAGGACCTAAGGATGGGGCTGGTCTCCAGGGCAACCAACGTGTGATTAGAGCGTTAGAACCTTCAGTCCTACCCCTGACCTTCCGGGAGGGGCCGGGAAGAGGGGCTGGAAGTTGACTCCATCACCAATGGCCGATGACTTAATCAATCACGTCTAGGTCACAAAGTCTCTATAAAACCCCAACAGGATGGGGCTGGGAGAGCTTCCAGGTTGGTGAACCCGTGGAGATCTGGGGAGAAGGGCAGCCTGGAGAGGGTGTCGGGGTCCCCTGCCCCCTCCCCAAATCTCACCCTCTGCGTCGGTCCCATCTGGCTGTTCCTGAATTAGCTCCTCTTACAATAAACCGGTGATCTAGTGAGTAAATGTTTCCTGAGTTCTGTGAGCCGTTGTAGCAGATTAATCAAACCAAAGAGGGCTCCTGGGAACCTTGAAATTACAGCCGGTCGATCAGAAGTCCAGGTGCACACCTGGACTTGTCACTGGGGTCTGAAGCTAGGGGCCATCTTGTAGGACTGAGCCCTTCACCCAGGGGGCGTCTGTCCACCCAGCTGACCATCGAGTGGCCTCATCCAGCTCCCCTGGGATCCTTTCCCTTTTTTGAGCTCCATCTTCCCAGCCTGCGGGTGCTTTACCCACTGGACCGGTGACTCTCTCCAGAGGCTGGCGTTACTGGAACACTGCGTCCCCTGGGTGGTGAGCTGGATGTGCCTGGGGATCTTGTGACCTGCTGTCACCAGGGCCCTGAGCCGCTGGCTGCCCGGGGCTGCTATGGGTGTGTCTGGTGACCTCTGAGGAGTGGCTTCTCCTCCAGAGCTCCCCGAGGGCCAGTCCTGAGCCCACAGGGCGCCCTCCCAGGAAAGCAGACCTCAGGGTCTGCTCCTGGGGAACCGGACCCAAGGTACTCCCTTTCTTCCTTGCCTGGAGAAACCTGATTTTGTAGACGGTGGTGGGGAGGTGTTCTCAGCCCTGCTCCTCTCCAGAGGGACTAGTGTGCATTCCAAGCAATGCACGGCCACCCCATTGCCTTCCTCTCACGGGGGGGGGGGGGGGTGGTGGCGTTGATGCGTAAGCGTGTACCCCACGCTGAGAGCCCAGCGCCTTCAACCTCAAATCCCCTTATCCTTTCTTCCTACCACGGCCTCCCATGGGGCCCAAGGAAATGCCCACCTACATAATCCTTGAGACACAAAAGTCCATCCTCAAACCGTAAATTAATATACAATGGAATACGGCTCAGCCAGAGAAAGGAATGAAAGTTTGCCACTTGCAGCAACGTGGATGGACTTGGAGGGCATTATGTTAGTGAAATAAGTCAGACAGAGAAAGACAAATATTATATGACACCATTTATATGTGGAACCTAAAATATGCAACAGACTAGTGAATATAACTAAGCAGAAGCAGACTCACAGACACAGAGAACAAACTAGTGGTTCCCAGTGGGGAGAGGGAAGGGGGGAGGGGCAGGATAGGGGAAGGAGATTAAGAGGAACAAACTATTATGTATAAAATAAATAAGCTACAAGGATATTTAGTACAACACAGGAAATATAGCCAATATCTTATAATAACTCTAAATGGACTACAACCTTTAAAAATGGTGAATCACTATGTTGTACCCCTGAAACTTATATATAATACGGTATATCAATTATACCTCAATAAAATTGTTTTTTAAGGATGGAGGGATAAGTTAGGAGTTTGGGATTGACATATACACGCTACTATATATAAAATAGATAATCAACAAGGACCTACTGTAGAGCACAGGGAACTCTACTCAGCACTGTGTAATAACCTAAATGGGAAAAGAATCTAAAAAGGAACGAATATATGTATATGTACAACTGAATCACTTTGCTGTACACCTGAAACGAACACAATGTTGTAAATCAACTCTACTCCAATATAAAATGAGTCAACTTAAAAATTAAAAAAAAATTTTTTTAAATCATAAATTAAGTAAACGTGTCTCAGGGAAAACCCTAGGTCCGTCTTTTCCCTCCGACCGTGGTGTTAAAGTAAGATATTTATTGGTCTAGAAGGAACACCCCTGTCTTGGGGTCAGGACAAATGAAGGTACTTCTGCAGGGCTTTGTTTGCTTCACTACCAGGTGGAATGCAAAGAAACTATACAGAAGCAGCAGAGGCCCTCTGCACCCGGATGTCTGCCCGCTGCCCCTCCCTGGCTGCCGCTGGGTCTCCGCATGGCTAAGCTCAGGCTTCCCGCTGACCCTTCTTGCTTCTGCTGTTTTGTTTTCACCTTCTCCATGGAGACCTTGGGCAGCTCTCAATCTGGCTTTTTTTAACCACAGAGAATGAAGGGCTGAAGATTAGTAAGATTTCCTGCTCCGGTGCAGGTTTTGTTTTCAGGAACTGAAAAATGGTCAGATCAGGTAGCAGATTGATGTTTTAAAAGCTTCTTGCCATTGCCATGGATCTTTTTTTTTTTTTTTTTTTGAGTTTTTTTCTTTAAGCAATTTTATAGTAAGCATTGATATTTCAAATCTTATTCCTTCTTAGGAATCTTCCAAAGAACAAAAAAAAAATTTATTCTTTTTTTGATCAGAATAAAATTCACTCTATCGTGCAGTTTCTCTATGTATCTATTTGAAGCCTTTACAAATTGAAGATGCATTATGGTGACCTCTATAAACCGAAGATATCTTATGGTATTTTAGGGATCTTATTTTTCCTATATTTTGAGTATTTTGTCATTTTATCAGCTACAGATATTTTTAAAAACACAGCACAGATCCAGAGGCAAAAAATAGCGTGCGTGTCTCACCGGAGACTGCTCCAGTGATGGGCAATTCTGTCTCTCTTCATCACCCCCATCTTTACCTCTCTGCCCAGCGCATAAGAATAAATCATCCTATTCCTAAGTGCACGTTCCCCAAATAGATGAGACGTGCTTCAGACCTGAAGACCTGAATCCTCACGCACTCACCTCAAACCTGAAGAAAGCTGGACACAGTCTAGGACCGTCTGCACTGGAATGTCGACAACCACCACACTGGCGAGTGGAGTGCCTCTTCTCCTTTGCCTGGAAGAGATGGTGCCCGTGATGCTTTTTTTCAAGATGCAGGAAGAGAATATTGCTTTATTCTTCCCCTTCCTGGCCCTCCATAGGACTCCAGGTACAAGGAGACCAGAATACCTTTGTCTCGTGGAGACTGGCATGGCCGCCATCACACATATGGTACCCAGTGGGCATCTCCATCCAAGCCAGATCCCATAGGACACTCCAAGTCTTGTAATTCACACGAGGGCAATAGATGTAGGCAACCTCTTCCTTCCTCCAAGGAGGAAATCTTTTTTTTTTTTTTTGTCGCACCACAAGTCATGTGGGATCTTAGTTCTCCGACCAGGGATCGAACCTGTGCCCCCTGCAGTGGAAGCTTGGAGTCCTAACCACTGGACCATCAGGGAGGTCTCAAGGAGGAACTCTTTCCTTCCCTCTCACACCTCAGCAAATGCCCCCTGCCACCTCTCTCTCCTCCCCGCTAAATCACCCTAAATCTCTCTCTCTCTGTCTCACACACACACACACACACACACACACACACATGCTCGGTGGGGCACGGTGAGGCTCGGTGCTTATCCCCCAGAAGAATTTATGAATGAGTTGACAAAGATGACCCTTGGTTATCTTGCATAGCCTTCCATGAACTCGTCACCATTGGGTTCCTTGTCACCTTCACACTCTCGTCTGCCCATCATCCAGACCCCCTGGCCTTCAGGACACATCGTTGCAATTCTGATCTGGTCCTCCTTAAATCCATCCTTTGCTCCCAGAGCAAACGTTCTGAAATGAAAATTCACCCCTTTCTCGCTGACCGCATCCCTTAAGGTGACGCTCACTGACGTCACTCACGAGGATTTGTCTCATATGCCCTCCCTGGGTGGCCCCAGCCATCCCTTTCTCCTGTGTCTCCACCTCTGGGCTGGCTCTCTGAGACAGGTTAGCTCGGTAGCTATCTGTGCAATGTTTGATTGGATGAATGAGTCGCCAAAGCCAGCCCTCCAAAGAGGAAACAGAAATGAGCTGCCTGAGAGTTTTTGGAACCTTCCAGGGTGGGGTGGACCCAGGCCCTGAGCCTCACTCTCTCCCCAATGCTTGCTTGTTCCAGGGTCTTCCCTCTGGGGCTATGCACCGCGACCGGTGTCGATAGGCGGAAGGGATGCATCATCAACGTTTATAGTAGGCGCCCTTGATTGCCTTCCCATCACTCCACACTCTGATTCTGTGCACGTGTCCATGCCTCTTCCCCTGACACAGGAGGTAAGACCCCTGCTTCTCACCTTGGCTGAGAAATGGGAATCACCCACAGAGCTTTCCACCCCCAGGATGTCAGCTAAAATTCAGGCACGATTGAAAATGACAACAACAGGCTTCCCTGGTGGCGCAGTGGTCAAGAGTCTGCCTGCCAGTGCAGTGGTTCAAGCCCTGGTCCTGGAAGATCCCACATGCCGCGGAGCAACTAGGCTCGTGCGCCACAACTACTGAGCCTGCGCTCTAGAGCCCACGTGCCACAACTACTGAAGCCCGCACACCTAGAGTCTGTGCTCCACAACAAGAGAAGCCACCAAAATGAGTAGCCCGTGCACCGCAACAAAGAGTAACCCCTGCTCGCCACAACTAGAGAAAGCCCGCGCAGCAACGAAGACCCAACGCAGCCAAAAATAAATAAATAAAATAAATAAATTTTAAAAATATGACAACAATCACTCTCTTCTTGGGGAGATCACAACTGTTAATGGTGCCCTTGTTAAACAGGTGATTACCAGCCTCCGTCTGTGGGCAAAACTGAGCTTGAACATCTACCTTTGAAGCCCCAGTGATTGACCGTGGTCTGGAGGAAAATGGACCATCCTCAGAATACGGAACGTTTTCATCTCCATCACACACTCACCACACTAAAGATAAACCTTTGGGGAGAATCACAGATGCCCACATTCACAACACGGAAGCTTTCTGGTCACACAGAATTGAACTCAGTCATGCATTCGTGACCTCCTCGTCATCACTGCATTTGTACAGAAGGTGGAAATGCAACTCTGAACAGAAAGACAACTGAAAGTGTTTAGAGGTAGGGTTAATGCAGTTCCTGTTCTCTGGTTAGAACTGTATTTCCGAATCCCAAGGAATCGACAGCATTTCTTAACAATTGTGGGTCTCTTATGTAAAGCAGAGCTTGGGATGCTCTGATAGATGTCTAATTTCCACTTGAGCACAGAGTTTCAAGAACATCTCCATATTTGTTCTAGGGTAAAGTAGCTCTTCAAAAAGCAATTCGGATTTTAATGTATTTTAATCAGCACTAAAATTCAGGCTGGCATGTCCCCTGTTGGGTCCAGTGGGGATGGTTCTAGGTCGGCTCAAATTTTGGGTCAGGGAAGAGTATTGTTCTGAAAGGCAAAACAGCCCACTAGCTCCTCTTAGAAATTGATATACGAATAAAGCAAAGGTATGGGAATTGCAAAAGAAGCACACTCTATTTCCATTTCTCTTCCACTTTAGATGAATATAGAAAAGAATTGCAAATTTTCACACGTGCCCACACAAGTGTACACTAGATACTACCAAGGCTATACAGTTTTGCCCCAACATAAGATCCATCTGCTGTTAGAAACCAACGTGGCATTTTAAAGCCTATTCTACAGTCAGGATCTTCAAATGTGTGTCATCTTAAAATCGGGCAGCAAATCCTACTAGATTGACTCCCAAGTCTAAAATCCAATTACATAGGGGACTTTTAAAAATCCTGAATGATCTTTCCCAGCTGTCAAACATGCCTCAATTGACATGGGCAACTGATAAATCATGGTTTCATTTGCTGTCAGGTAAACCCTGTCATGCATTTAGAGATCCATTAAATTAAAGGATCTATAGGCATGATAACCATGATAATTTTGCTGTGGTGGTGAGCATAAAGGATATTTTAAGATACCTGAAAGTCCACTGCAGTGATATGAAAATACCTGTGATTATGATTGGTGACAAATCCACAGGCAACTCGAATACTGTTGCGGTCTGTTGCCTGTGTCCATAAGTTAGTGGGCACCATGGGGGAAAAGAATACACACACTGCCTGAAAAAGCTGGGTCTCCTGGTGCATGTTCTGTCTTTCTTAGTGCACGGTGGGGTGATACCCCAGGGACAGGCTAGAGGCAAAGACATCCCATTGCCCACTCGGGATGGAAAAAGAGCTGGGAGACTCCAGAACTAGGACAAGAAAATGCAATTTACTGGGGCAGGGAAATGGCATCCCAGCCCCCCATCTCTCCCAGGGCCTCATTTCATTGGTTGGTCACTCAGCTGCCCCGCCAGCCACTCGCAAACTCAGCTGGTGTGGCCTTGAGTGCCGCATGCCTGGCTTCTAGGAGAAACCAGACACTCTGACCCCACTTTCAAACACTCGGAGACTCTGTCTCCGGCCACCCGGTGGGCAGTGTAGACAACCCTCCCTACCCCGCCTTGGTTTGGCAGTGAAAGGGCAAGGAGTCATGTGCCCAGTGGGGAGGAAGGCATGTTCAAATGTGTTTGCAGACAGGATGTAAACGACCAGGAATTTGAATGGCTTTTGCAAAAATGTCCTGCAGTGGGCTGTGCCCCGCGGGGTTCCCACTCAGGAGGCGGCGCCTTGTCAGCAAGCTCTGAACAAGGGTCCCAGTGTCAGGAAGTGGTTGATACCAGCAGGGGAGGCTCACTGGCCGGAAGGAGAGGATGGAATGGGTGAGGGAAGGCACGTGTGCATTTGTGGGGTGGGGGCTCCCTCAAACAGCCCCGGAAGAGAAACCCGAGCAGCCCATTCTAGAGTTTCAAGTGTGGTCCAAAGAGATAGGAGGTGGTGGGCAGGAAGGGGCTCCCGGAGAGGCTCAGGCTGCACCCCCCACCCCCGGACACTGAAGAGCCACATGTCACAGAGAAGGAGAAGCCCGGAGACTGCCGCTTGACAAAGGAGGTGAGGGAGACCCAGGACAGTTCAAGGATCTGGGGAAGATCACCCCACAGAAGAGACAGCTGGGCTCACCGCCAGGGCTACTCTACATCCGCACTGGGTTTTCTCTGGATACCGGGAGGCTGGGAGGAGGGCCCCACCCTGACAAAATGACACAGGCCTGGAGATGTAATTCTCGCTTTCTGACCCAAAGAGGGAAATTCTGGCTGTCATTTTTATAAAGCTACCTTTGTCTCTCTATCTGTTGATCCACCCATACATCCGTTCAAACTCCACCCGTCCATCTACCCATCCATCCATCATCCACTCAAACACCCATCTGTCCATCCATCCATCCATCCATCCATCCGTCTACTCAAACACCCATACATACATCCACTCAAATACTCATCCATCCACCCATCCATCCATCCATCCATCCATCCATCCATCCATCCACCCACCCATCTACTCAAACACCCATACATACATCCACTCAAATACTCATCCATCCATTCACCCATCCATCCATCCATCCTCTCAAACTTCCATCCATTCATCCATCCATCCATCCCTCCCTCTCTCCATCCCTCCTGCACATGGATCCCTAGGCAACATCCGCTGACATCCCTTAGCCACGAGCCCACCTGTAACATTGTTGTCCATGCCACAGCCCTACCTGCTGCTATGCCCACATCCTAATCCCTGGAACCTAATCCCTGGAACCCTGGATATGTTACATCATGTGGCAAAGGGGAATTGAATTAACATTCCAGATGGAATGAAGGTCGCTGGGACGGGGAGATGAACCTCGATGACTCAGGTGGCCCAGTGGAATCACAGGCATCTTTATAAGTGAACGAGAGAAGCAGGGGGACCAGGGTCAGAGAGACTTCAAGACGATGCATTGATGGCTTTGAAGATGAAGGAAGCGGCCCCGCGGCCAAGGAATAAGGTGCTTCTTGAAGCTGGAAAAGGCCAGGAAATGGATTCTCCCCTGGAGCCCCCAGAAGGAACCAGCCCTACTGACACCTGGAGTTTAGCCCAGTGAGACTCGGGCAGTCTTCTGACCTCCAGAACTATAGAAGAATGAACCTGCTTGGTTTTAAGCCACAGAGTTTGCGGCTACTTGTCACAGGAAAAGATAGGAAACTCACATAACACCTTTATGTTACTGTGGGGAGGATCTTACTTTAAGTCAACAGCTCAAGACTTGAGGAAGATGCCCTGATACCCGGAGGGACATCTTTCCCCCGCTACTGGTTTTGCCGAAGACTTAGGATCTGATGATGGCCGTTGCAAAGATCGTCAGGGGTGCCCGTGGGATTAGGAGGCACAAGAGGGTGGGTTGAGGTGGGAGGTGGTGGGCACAGAGCTGAGGAGATGCTGGGAAGGCTGGACACCCGTTTTAAGCTGGAGAGCTGTTAGATGTTTGTTCGAAAGTGTGGCGCGTTCACGGTGTCTGGTGCTGTTGCCTGTGACTGCTGGCAGGATGGTGTGTTGTCATTATATTCTTAGAGGTGCCTAAAAAGGTGAAATCTCAACAAAGTCCCGAAGTAGCAGCTGCTGCAGAATTTGTGCATTTACGGGAGGGAGGGGGCAGGTCGATGCATCCCTGCCGTCATGGAGAGCTTCCAGGAAGCCTGGAGCTGCATGGGCTGTGAAGGTCGGGGTGGGGGGGGCGGGGGCGGGGGGCAAAGTAAGGTGAGGCAGTCCAGGTGACAGGAAAGAAGCAAGCAAAAGGAGGACCGGCCCCAGCCCAGGGCACAGGTGCACCTGTTGACTAAAGAATATTTTCACAACCTAAAAGTTGAGAGTTATATTTTTTATTCGGCGGGAACTTTTAAGACTTCAAGCCTGGGAGGCAGCGTCTCAAGTAACCCTGAGAGAACTGCTCTGAAGAGGTGAGGGGGGGTCTAGGATATCTAGGAGTTTTGTAACAAAGGGCAGGCAGTCAGAACGTCAGAAGATTACTGTTAATGAAAGAAAACCAGATATGTCAAGTTAAGGACTTGAGCGCTTTTCTATGTATGGGAAGATGCAAGAGTCTGGGCTCACTGAAAGCATTCCTTTGACAGGCACCTCAGCTCTCTGGGACCGGCATCCCGTGTTTTCACATCCTGAGTTTCCTCAGGGCTCACCGTGGAGAGTGGCTGCAGCCTGATGGCTGCTAGATGGCAGGTATTCTTTCCTTCCTGAGTGCCCTCAGGGCTCACCCGCTCACCGTCAGCTGGTGGCTGTAATCGCTGATGACTGTGGCATCCTTTGTTTACTGATATGGCCGGCAATGTTCCATTTCCCGCACCCATGGTGATGGTCCAGCTTAGAAAACCACCAGATGCCCAGGGTCTGCCCAGATCAGCCAGACGTCCACCTTCCTTCTCCTTAGAATCCAATAGAGAAGGAGGCTGGGAACCAAATCTTCAGCAGAGTATGAAGCACCTCTGTGTGAACAGCAGTGATGAGGGGTCTGGGGCTCTGCATGCTTCCAGTGGGGACCCCAGGGGGTCTGGCAGGGGCCCAGATGGGGATCAGAGGGGTTCGCGAGAGGGGAAGCAATCGCTGTGCTGACCGTTGAAGAAGGAGCAGGATTTGTGACTCCAACGGGAGCCGGAAGGGAGTTTTGGGTGGCAGCCTCCCACGTGGCAGGCTGGACAGAGGAAGCCGGTGAGGCTAAGTGGGGAAAAGAAAAGAGGAAGTGTGGGCTAGGGTGGGGCAAAGTGAGAAGAGTGAGGTTGGGGAGGGGGGGGTCCCCAATCCTGAAAACATCCCTTTGACTCTTCCCCGGGGCCATCCTTGCTTCCCCCTCTCATGGGGTCCCCCCATCCCAGCCTGCTCCCCGAGAGCCCCCTCCTGCCCCACCGCTGCCCTTGGCTTGGGCTCTTAAGCTGCTTCTACTGGTGTCCCATGGCTAACATCCTTCTCTCGAGCATCAAAGTGCAGCGTGTACTTTCCCATCTTGAAAGCAGTCTGCTCATTACAGACAACCAGGAAAACCAAACGAATACAGTAAATGGAGGAAAAAAAAACCCAACACAACACTCACATTTGCCCTTGAAGGAAACCACTGATATTGCTTGCACCCATCTTCTTGAGGCTGAACTTCTCCATTCATGTAAATCGCTTAGATACAATCCTATTGTCATACAGGGATCTGCATATAAAGGGTTCCCTTTGTATGTAGGTGGCTCCCTCTCTCAGCTGGAGGCTCCCAGTGTCTCTCCGTCACCCCCTGCATGGACCCCTTCATTCTGCTAAGTCGGTGCCCTCAGGAGTCACCACCTTCCTGCTCCAGCAACTTGGTTCTCAAGGACCCAGCCCCACAGCGACCCAGCGCTCCCTCCTTTCCAGGCTCCTGGATCCCATGAATTGTACAGACACCACGTGGTGGGCTGGAGAGTGGTCCCCAAAGACGCCCGTATCCTAATCCTTGGAGGCTGTGAAGGTGTTAGTGTCCCTGAAAAAGGGTGATTCTGCAGATGGGATTACGTGAAGGATATTGAGATGGGGAGACGGTCCTGGACTTTCCACACAATCCCAACGGAATCACAGAGGTCCTCATAAGAGGGAGATTTAACCACAGAAAAAAATGTGCTGATGAAAGCAGAGGTCCGAGCGATGGTCTTTGAAGATGGAGAAAGGGGCCACCAGCCAAGGATGCAGGCGGCCTCTGGAAACTGGACAAGAAAAGGAATGGATTCATTGGAAGCGATTCCAGAGAGTTTGTGACCTTGCCAACACCTCCATCGTAACCCAGTGATGCCCATCCCAGACTTCTGACTTCCAGAAACGTCAGATAATACGTTTGCTTTATTTTAAGTGTTGGTAGTTGTGACAACGGTGGCAGGAAATGAAGGCACCACACTGCCCCCTTTCATCCTTCTGCATCTGCCCTCTCGTGCCAAGGTATCATCCACTCCCAAAGGTGTTTATCTGTATCCGTGAGCCCCAGGGACCAGGCACCTAGAGGCAGGGGCTGAATCATGAGAGTTGTTTGGACCCTGTTCTTAGCCGATATTGATTTGTTTATTTCTAAATTTTTATTGGAATATAGTTGATTTACAATATAGTGTTAGTTTCAGGTGTACAGCAAAGTGGTTGGGCTGTACACACACGTGTATCCATTCCTTTTCAAATTCTTTTCCATTATAGGTTATCACAGAATATTGAGTTCCCTGTGCTCTGCAGTAGGTCCTTGTTGCTTATCTATTTTATATACAGGATATCTAGGATATCTATTTGGTTCCCATTTGGTAACCATAAGTTTGATTTCAAAGTCTATGAGTCTGTTTCTGTTTTGTGAATAAGTTCATTGGTACTATTTTTAGATTCCTCGTATATGCGTTAGCATGTGATATTTGTCTTTCTCTGTCTGACTTGCTTCACTTAGTATGATCATCTCTAGGTCCATCCATGTTGCTGCAAATGGCATTATTTTGTTCTTTTTATGGCTGAGTAGTATTCCATTGCATATATGTACCACATCTTCTTTATCCATTCATCTGTTGATGGACACTTAGGTTGCTTCCATGTCTTGGCTATTGTAAATAGTGCTGCAATGAACATTGGGGTGCATGTGTCTTTTCAAATTATGGTTTTCTCTGGATATATGCCCAGGAGTGGGATTGGTGGATATTTAATCCTTACTTTCCTGCATGGCCATTCAGCCCAAATGCCAGTCGGCTTAGGACACTGAGTAAAGAGTTTCATCCCCAAGTTTCACACCTCCCAGCCCTGGGTATTTGATGGAGAGGCTGTCCCCAAGACCCCAAATACATCAGAATCTCAGGGCAGGGGAGTAGCTCCCGGCTTTGGTGTTCTTTAAGGTCCCTGGATCACACAGGCAAGGCTGGGAGCGACCATGGCCAAGGTGATGTAAGTCTGCAAAATCACTCTCAGGTTTGCAAGATTAATGGAAGCAGCAGGGCCCGGGGGTGCCTTGCAAACACCCCGTGTCGCTTCCCAGTTGTGTGTGTCATTTGCTTCTTAGGGAAGCAGAAGTTTCCCCGGGTGTGGCACCTGGGGTGGGGTTTCCTTGGGAACCAGCTGTCGCTTCTGGTGAACATCACTCTGGCCTCAGGAAGCTCAAAGCAGCTGCAGAAGCAGCTGGGAGGAAGCGTGAGTCATGTTAAATCGGCCGTTCAATGCGGTTTTATGTCACAGCGAAGGGGTCCACATCAGAGTTCTCGTAGCCTTGTCCATTCCAAAAAGTGGGTGCCCTTTACAAAGTACAAAAAATGCCTAAACAGGTAAACAGAGCAAAAATATATTTTGTGTCCAAAAATGGACACTTCGTGGGCTGTATGTTCAAATCCAAACCTGGATTATCCAATTTCCATGACTCTCAAGTTCTGTGTGTGTGTGTGTGTTAAACCCTATTCCAAGGATATGAAACATCTGGTAGTAGAACTTTGTGAATAAACATGGGCTAACACACTTGTGCTTTCTGTTGGCACAGGATGGGGTGAAGGAAAGAACAATTTGTAAAAGTCTTTTGTTTTAATTCTGTCACGATGGAAAGGAGTATGCATGAAGGATAAACAATTTTATACACGTTTCAGAAAGTTGTCTCCACCCAGAAAAAAAAACAAACAAAACAGGAACTAGGCAAGCATTTAAAGCTTGAACTCACTCAAGAATATATCTGACTCATATTTTAGGCGTTGGCCAAAGAAGAAAAAGCTTAATAATGTATAAGCTATTCCATGCATTTCTAATAGTAAAGGTTTTGATGTTATTGGAGGTCAATTTTCTTGCAATCAAAACCGCCATAAAGATGGTTTTAGGTGTACCATTTTTAGTAACCCATCATGTCTTTTGCAAACAAGCCAATGAAATCTTGAACAATAAGGGTTTTATAAGGAATGCAGACATAGATAAAGAAGCACACAGAGGCCAGAGTCCCAATTTGGCCAAACTCGTGGGTAGATGCGTTCTCTCTCCTCCCCAGCCTCTCTCTGTGGTCAGATTCGTCCGCCCAGCATCTTCAGAAACACGGATGATTTGACCTGCTCTTGCCCTTCCCAGTGGGCCATGTAGACTGATCCCATGATTCTGAACAACTCCTAACCTCCTGAACTTTTGACGCCTCTGACAGTGGACATGGTGTGGCCACTTCACTGGGTCTGGGGAGGATTCAATAAAACCTGTGTAGAAAGCCTGGTACTCAGAGGGTTCATGATGAGTGTTACGCATCATTCTTCTTCTCTGAGTGCAACGCACCCGCCCCATTAGTTCTAGAGGGTTCTGGGAGCCTTCACCACCTGAGGACAGGGCCCGGCTCTTGGTTCTGAGGCAGCCGGCCTTTGGGTCAGGAGTCTTCATGGGTGACTACTGCTTCAGCCCTCCGCCCGCCTGTCCCTCCTTCCATGTATCTATCTATCTATAAATCTATCAATCATCTATTTATCCATCCATCCATCCACCTCTCTATCCATCCATTCTTCCACCCATCCATGCATCTATATCTGTCTATCTATCTACCATCTATCTATACCCATCTGTCTATCATCTATTTATAATCCATCCATCATCTATCTCTCCATCCCTCCATCCATCCACCCAGGTATCCATGCATCCACCCATCCATATATTTATCTCTGTCTACCATATTTATTAATTTATTCACCACAAATAACATGGATGAGATTAATTCACAAATTTTCTGGGAGCAGATCTCAAGTTGTTCCCAGCAGGTGGCTATCAGAAAAAGAAGGATGATCTAAAACCCAAATGAGGAAGGACTTCCCTCCCTTCCACAGAGCCTGCCTTGCAAGGCAAAGTGTCCCAGACAATCAGGACCAGAGGGAAGAAGAGAGTTCCTATGGCCGACAGGGGCTGCTTAGAATGAGATTTTAAAATCACTTCATTGAGTGTGTGGTCTTTTACCCAATGTTCTCCATACCTTGAAGGGTCAGTGTCAAAACTGAAGTCCAGACTAACGGAACAAGGAAGCTCTGTGAGGTCTCCTCTGTTTTCAGCTGCCCCTGGGAGAGAGGTGCCCTGTTTAACTGCATTCTTCACCAGTAGAGAAGACCATCTGAAACACTCAAGTACCCTGAAGTCAATGCTGAATATGAATTTTAACATTTAATTAATGTATGATTTGAATAATTAAAAAATAAAATTCAATCAATAGCCAGCCATCCTGGCCAGAGGCAAGCTAAGCCTCTGCTCTCTCTCTGCTCCTCAACAAACAATATCTCTTAAAAGTTTGCATTTTGTTTGAATACATTTATTTATTTATTTATTTATTTACTTTTGGCTGGGTTGGGTCTTCGTTGCTGTGTGAAGGCTTTCTGTAGTTGCGGCGAGCGAGGGCTACTCTTCATTGCAGTGCACGGACTTCTCATTGAGGTGGCTTCTCTTGTTGCGGAGCATGGGCTCTAGGCGCGTGGGCTTCAGTAGTTGTGGCACGTGGGCTCAGTAGCTGTGGCGCACAGGCTTAGTTGCTCCATGGCATGTGGGATCTTCCTGGACCAGGGCTAGAACCTGTGTCCCCTGCATTGGCAGGCAGATTCTTAACCACTGTGCCACCAGGGAAGTCCCTGCATTTTTAATACCATGGAGATCACCACAATATTTTTAAGGAGCTAATGAGAAGTCAAGAGGTTTTTTATATTTTTAATATAAAACAGAACTTCTTCTGCCCCTGGGAACATATTTATGAGAAGCATAACCAAATAAAGAATCACCTTTCCTTTTCATGTTAAACCTATTATTATAGTGTTATTTCCTACGTGAACAGGCATGTCTTAACAGTAATGAGAGTTAATATTTATGGACTGGTTTTTAAGCACCAGGTACTAAGTCCTTTACATGATCTGATTTTATTTTCACTACAACCCTGCAGAGTTGGTTCCTCAACCCCATGATATAGAGTGAATGTCTATGTCCCCCCCAAATTCATAACCCGCAACGCGATGGTCTCAGGAGGTGGGGCCTTTGGGGGGTGATGAGGTCATGAGGATGGAGCCCCCCTAAATGGGATTAGTGTCCTTAGAAAAGAGACCCCAGAGAGCTCCCTCGCCCCTTCCACCAGGTGAAGACACAGCGAGAAGACGTCATCGATGAACCGGGAAGAGGGTCCTCATCAGACACTAAATCTGCCCTCGCCGGGATCTCAGACTTCCAGCCTCCGGGACCGTGAGGAATACACGTCTATTATCTATAAACCATCCAGTCTGTGATAGTTTCGCTATAGCAGCCCAAATGGACTAAGACACCCCATTTTAGGGGCTGAGATACAAGGCTGGGACCTGCCAAGGGTCATGCAGCCTGCAGATGGAATTTGGGTTCTGCCCACAAAGCACATGAACTTAACCGTTCCGGGATTCCTCTGCCCTTCCCCCCGTGACTCAGACGTTGATTTACGTTGCTCTTGGAATACCCACCTCTTGGAGTTATCTTAATGTTCATGAAGATACCGCTTTTATGATCGTAACGTCCCTTATCAATTAACTTCAGCTGTCACCACCGTGGCCACACTCTAAACACCACTTTACAATCATAATTGTAAGTCTCACACAACGTATGATCTTTCCAACATCACCAATTAGTTTATGCTCCCCCCGTGAAAACACTTCTTGAAAAATAAATGAGCAGGACTTCCCCGGTGGCGCAGTGGTTAAGAATCCACCTGCCAATGCAGGGGACACGGGTTCGAGCCCTGGTCCGGGAGGATCCCACATGCCGCGGAGCAACTAAGCCCGTGTGTCACAACTACTGAGCCTGTGCTCTAGAGCCCGCGAGCCACAACTACTGAGCCTGTGCACCACAACTACTGAAGCCCGCGCGCTCTAGGGCCCGCGTGCCATGACTACTGAGCCTGCGTGCTGCAACTACTGAAGCCCACGCGTCTAGAGCCCGTGCTCCGCAACAAGAGAATCCACCGCAATGAGAAGCCCGCGCACCGCAACAAAGATTAGCCCCCATCTCGCCGCAACTAGAGAAAGCCCACACGCAGCAACAAAGACCCAACGCAGCCAAAAAGAAAAGAAAAAAAAGAGCAGTTCTTTGAAACTCATCAAGAGAGCTGCCACACTTTGAAAAATGTACGTTTTCCCCCCAGGCTAGATCCAGTTTTGAGATGTCAGAGACACTGATGATTTTCTACCGTTTTCCCGTAATTAACAGCGAGCCTGCCTTTCCTGGCTGAGTGGCACACACAGCGTGGACGGTGCTGCAGGTGGGGTGGAGGGTGGGTTATCCCCCAAGACAAACTGATCCCGGAGAGGCAGCAGGGAGCGGTGGCGAGAAGCGAGATCTTGATTCCCTGCCCCGGAGTTGAACCCGGGGAGCCTGGATGAAAACCAGGAATCCCAGCCACCACACCCCCTGGCTCTTGCCCCCAGTGAAAAATGCATTTCTCACAGAGGTAAAACTGTAAAAACAGGTACAAAGTTTATGATTAGAGACATAGTACAACAACAAGTGGGAAAGCACACAGAGAAACGGTTTGCTTAGTTAAGACAGAAGCAGGGCAGAGATGCCCACCCGGAGAGCAAGGGTGTGGGCGTCCCCCCTAATGAGGAGAAGCCCAGGAAAGAGGCGGTTAGTTCATTCATATAGGGCAGTTCTTCCCGGTCTCTGTTTACCTTTGGCCAATTACCTGGTTTATTTTTCCACACCTGCCCTGCCTAGGACCCTCCTCAACACGCGTGTGCAACTTTTTTCCAAGGTGGATTTCAGCCCAGAGGCCTATGGGACGGCTTTAGCATCACATATTATGGGGCGGTTCCTCTTCCTTTTTGACCCCCAAGGAGCCTTCCTGCTCACGTGCAATGTCTCCCTTGCCCCCAGGATGGGAAATGTATGACCTCTTGATCTTCTAACAGGGTTTGGTCCCACTCTGTCCCTGCCATAAAAATGTCCGATGTCTGGTTATTTACCTTATTTCTGTTGCTGGTTTTTATATCGAGGTGCAGATCTCAAAATATAGACAGGAGTCCGGTCATAAATATGTAGTCCTGGAGCCCGTTTGTCTCTTGCTTCAGGAAATGTAAACAGGGGGCTGCTAATGAATGTCCAGCCTGGATCCCATATTCTTCTCACCCCAGGAAGTGTGAACAGGAGGCCAGTTGTAAATGTCCCTCCTGGAGCCCATCTTTCTCCGCCTCCAAACGGTAGATCCTCAGCAATCCTAGAGGGTCTACTGGGACCCAAGCAAGAGCCAGGTTGGGAATGCATTCCGTGTTTTGACAGGGACACCATGTCCCTCCCTGGAACCCTAAGAATAGAGGGCAGACCCTTCACGCTGCTGTTGGAAGCTGGCAAAGAACAAGCTGTGGGAAGAATGTGGTCCCACTGCCAAAGCTACACCAGATCCTTGCTCAAAACCTGCTTACCTCCACCCACTAACCTCCACATTTAACAGGACTTAACATGAGGAACTTATAGGGAGAGAAAACCAAAAACCAGATGGAACCAGCTGGAACCGTCAAGATGGCAAAGAATCTGACCTTCAACAGACCCTCAGTCTCGTTCTACGCTGTGAATGGAAACCAAGGTTAACCATACAGTCTTAGAAAATGTCCTTAAAGCCCAAGGCAATATGGGAACCACCCAAGTGTCCATCCAAGGATGAATGGACCAAGAAAAGGGGGTGTGTACATACAATGGAACATCACTCAGCCTTAAAAGGAAATCCCGCCATTTGGGACAAGATGAATGGACCTTGGGGCATTACGCTAAGTGAATTAGTCAGAAGAAGACAAATTCTGCATCATCTCATTAAAAAAAAAATTTTATTGGAGTAGAGTCGACTTACAATGTGTTAGTTTCAGGTGTACAACAAAGTGATTAGTTGATTACAACTGATTAGTTGTCATATACATATAGCCACTCTTTTTTTAGATTCTTTTCCCATATAGGTCATTGCAGAGTATTGAGTAGAGTTCCCTGTGCTATACAGTAGCTCCTTATCAGTTATCTATCATTTATATATATGCATCATCTCATTTTTATGTGGAATCTGAAATCGTCAAATTCATAGAAGCAGAGAGCAGAACGGGGGGAGGGGAAATAGGGAGATGCGAGCCAAAGGGCACAAAATTTCAGTTATACAAGGTAAATAATTTCTGGAGGTCAACTATACAACATAGTGCCTACAGCTAACAAGACTGCTTTTTATTGTATACTTGAAATTTGCTAAGAGGATAGATCTTCATTGTTGTCACCAAAAAAAAAAAAGAAAAAGAAAAACGAAAGAACATGGTAGGTATGTGTGGTGATGGATATGCTAATTAACCTGTGATCAGTTTCACCAGGTGTATCAAAACTTCAAGCTGTGCGCCTCAAGTATATGTGATTCTTATTTGTCAAAGATACTTCAATAAAGCTAAAAAAGGGGGAAAGAAGATTCCAGAGCAGATAGTTTCCTTCGCTTTGACACACTAGGAGCTCAGCCTTTCTAGGAATGGGATGCCATCTGGAGTCCAAACTCTGTGGCTGACCCCAATCCCCCTCCTGTTCCCCAGCCTCTGTCACCACTAATCTACTTTCTATGTTTGTGGATTTGCCTGTTCTGGACGTTTCCTATAAGTGGAATCGCACACTGTGTGTCCTTCTGTGTCTGCTTCTCTCACTGAGCGTCAGGAGTTCAGGGTCCATCCACGTTGTAGCCTGTGTCAGAGCTTCACTCCTTTTTCATGGCTGCATAATATTCCACTGTGTGGATGGACCCCCATGCTGTTTATCCATCCATCTGCGGATGGACACTTGGGCTGTTTCCACATTTATGCCCATTATAAATAGTGCTGCTATGAACACCATGCATACAAGTGCACACGTGTTCGTGCGGACATGTGTTTTCACGGCTCCTGTGTGTCTACACCCAGGAGAAAAATACCTGGGTCACGTGGTAAGTCTACAGCTAATCTGTTGAGGAACCCCTAGGCTGTTGCATATCTGCATCCTTTTCATTTCAGTTTAAACGGACTTAAATCCAACTCCTAGACTCTGCCCCACTGGGAAATGTAATCTCGCCAATTATTGTGGTTCCCTCCTCTCCCGAGAGTCTCACAAGAATTTGGGTCAAGCTCCATTTTCAGACAACTTGAAAACTGGTCCATCACAGATGCACTCAAAGCTTCACTCCCTCTTCATCCCCTCCACCCACGACCAGCATCCCTTGATATCCTGAGGATGCAGGAATCTGTACCAAGACTGGGAACCGAGGAACCCAGAGGCCAGTCTCCCCAGACATGAGTGGCACCAGAATTCCCGCAGCTTTTCCTGGTGCCCAGACATCCAGACATCGGCACTGGGAACTGGTCACCTGGTCAGGGGTCCTCAGTCAGTCACCGAGGCATCCCTGCCATCCGGAAGCCCCTGCAGTGGACGATTAGGGAAGTGAGATATAAACATTTATTTTACACGTCTTTTTTTTTTGGCTGCACCGCAGCAGCTTGTGGGATCTTAGTTCTCCAACCTGGGTTCAAACCTGGGCCCCCGGACTTCGCTGGTGGCGCAGTGGTTAAGAATCCGCCTGCCAATGCAGGGGACGTGGGTTGAAGCCTTGGTCCGGGAAGATCCCACATGCCGCGGAGCAACTAAGCCCGTGCGCCACAACTACTGAGCCCACGTGCCACAACTACTGAAGCCCACGCGCCTAGAGCCCATGCTGCACAACAAGGGAAGCCACTGCAATGAGAAGCCCGCGCACCGTAACGAAGAGTAGCTCCCGCTCGCCACAACTAGAGAAAGCCTGCCTGCAGCAACGAAGACCCAACGCAGCCAAAAACCACAAAAAACACACAAAAAAACACCTGGGCCCCCAGCAGTGAAAGCCCATAATCCTAACCACTGGACTGCCAGGGAATTCCTAGAAATAAACATTTAACATTTAATGTGTTAAGCCACTGAAATTCCAGGGCTTATGTGTTCCCATGGTGATTTCATTGTATACAGTAGATGGCTTAAAACACTCCAGTGACGCGGCTCTTCTCATTTTGGGGGAGAAGAGTGCATCACACAGGATCGAGCACCTCCTTTCCTGGGCATATTTCCAGAGACAAATGAAAACTCTAATTCGAAAGATACATGCACCCCAATATTCATAGCAGCACTATTCACAACAGCCAAGGAAGGGATAAAGAAATGTGGTACATATATACAATGGAATATTACTCGGCCATGAAAAAGAATGAAATAATGCCATTTGCAGCAACATGGATGGACCTAGAGAATATTATGCTTAATGAAATGTCAGACAAACACAAGTACTGCATGATGTCACTTATGGTGTGGAATCTAAAAAAATAAACCAAATGAACGTCTATGCAAAACAGTAGCGGACTCACAGAGATAGAGAACAAACTAATAGTTCCCAGTGGGGAGAGGGGAGGGGGGAGGGGCAGGATGGGGGAGGGGATTAAGAGGCACAAATTATTATGTCTTAAATAAGCTACAAGGATATATTGTACAAGACGAGGAAGGCAGCCAACATTTTATAATAAACGGAAGTAGAGTATAACCTGTACAAACACTGAACCACTATGTTGCGCACCTGAAACTTACATAATATTGTAAATCAGTCAGGGCTCAGGAAACGGACAATCGGCCTCAGCTTCTCTCTCCCGCCCCCTTTCCCCAACCCCTCCATTTCCTCTCCAGAACCCAGCACCACATCACCAAAGTTTCCGTTATTAAAGAAGCTTAGATGGGGAGAGCAACCTCAAAAGTCCCTAACAAAATGGGCACTGATTGTGCCCTGCTCTGCGCTCTTCCCAGACCCGACGGACGGCGGGGGACGCCGTGCGCAGCACCCCAGGGGCGGCCGGGCAGGTGGACCCAGGGCGGCGCGAGGTTTCCGACAGACACGCGGGCAACTGCAGCTGCGCCTGGAAGAGACCAGGCGGGCAGCGCGCGCCCCGCAGGGCCGGCAGGTGGCGCGATGAGATCGCGGTAAAGGGAATCCGAGCCGCGCCGGTGCCTGCGTCCCGGGAGGCAACCCCCCGATCACAACCGGAGTCTGCGGGGCACCCTCACCCCGCAGACTGTGCCAGGTCCTCACACACGTGTGATGACCTCGCACAATCATCCCGCCAGGACCCTCCGCATCCTCGAAGGAAACCCGGCCAGGGTGTCACAGCCCAGCCCCGCCCAAACCCTGGGAGGCGCGAGACGCGCAAGGTCAGAGGGCGGTTAAAGAATAAACACCTTAAACACACTCGCAGACATAGAACCCTAACGCGGGGTTACCAGAGGGGAAAGGTAGGGGGAGGGATAAACTAGGAGCTTGGGATGAACGGATACGTATTACTGTACCCAAAATAAACGGCAAGGCCCTCCTGTAGAGCACAGGGAACTCTATTCAGTATCCTGGGATCACCTATAATGGAAAAGAATCTGAAAAAGAATAGATATTTATAGAAGTATAACTGAAGCACTTTGCTGTACACGTGAAACTAACGCAACATTGTAAACCAACCATACTCCAATTTAAAAAGGGGATAAATATCACACAACGTGGAGCATAGGGGACACTTTGCCATCGTGAGTTTCCTGATGCCCCAAATGGGCACCCAAGTCTGGCTTTATACTTGGAAATTTGGAATTTGTGTTAAAGGCAGGGGAGATTTAAAAATCGCACTGCTGTTTGTCCCCTACCTTACACCTTTTTAGAAACAATACATAATGATCTATTGACACTGAATGACCCCTACCGTTGTCCCCGCAAGGAAGGGCGGGGTTCAAACCCCATAGACGAGTTGGTCTGGCTTCCCCTAGCTACCTCCTTTGAAAGGGGCACAATCCTTCCTACCTCAAAGGGATGGGCTTTATGTAAAATATTTCCACACACAGGAGACACCATGAAAGGGGAATCGATTAACCCATATTGTCTTGTTTGTCCCCTTTAGTCCCTCAGTCCCATATTTTTCCCTCCTAGGGCATTCCTATAGGTTATTACAAGATACTGAATATAGTTCCCTGTGCTATACAGTAGGTCCTTCTTAGTCATCTTACATTCAGCCTGATGGTTAAGAATGTGGAGCACATGGGCATTCCTGCCTTAAAGGATATGACTTTTTTCAAAGAGCACAAAACTGCTTGTTAAATATCCCATTGACAGAACCAGGAGGTCCTCTGGACACCTGAGTTTTCCCCGTCTCTTTGGAAGGGTGGGTGGTGTTGAGCTTGTCACAAAAGTGGGCATTTTCCTACAAGCCATCAATGCTCTATCTTGGCAGGATTTCCCCTGATTTTCACAGACCATCAATCTTTATCAAGCACCCACTCCGTGGGAAGCAAGGACCCCCCACCTCCCCATAAAAGGGCATAAATACGGATTGAAGTCAGTTCTTGTGATCTCCTAATTGAGGAGCGTTTCAAATGTTAATTGGAAGCCACAGACCTGCATGCAAATTATAAAAGATTCCACACTCTGTCAACGGTACCCTGATGCATGAAATACAGATGGTTATCCCATCCACCTGATAACCATTTTTTAAAAGGAGACTATAAACCCAACCATTCAGAAGTAAAACCCTTTCCTACGGTTCCTATAGTTGGTCACCGACCCATAGCTGCTGCAATAAAGTTTTTTTTAAAGTGCTAAAGTCTGAACTTGCCATGAGCGCTGCCTTTGTTACTCTATTACTTGATGACTACCTTTCCAATGCACTGAGTTTAATGCATCTGTCTTTTGGAACAAAGCAGTTGTCCCAAGAATGTGAGGAATGTTTCCTTGCAAAGCGACCCCATTCTAAGGGGCAGATGGGCTACAGCTGCTTCCCTTTACGGGGAAGTCTTTCTCCTATAGGCGCTTCTGTTCACAGACGGAAATGCGGTACATCTAAATTTTTAGTTTCAGTGTATTAAGCGCATCTACAAAAAGCCTTAGCTATTATCCACTGGGCTGACCCGTATGAACTTTGAAAGGATTTGGACAAATTATAAAAAGGCATATCCCACAGATAAGAAAGCTGAGAGAGTAAAGGAAAGCAGAAACCACAGGCTAAAAAGATGAAATGCCATCCCAGCCTTAGGGTGACATCTTGCTACTATGGAAACATCCCATTTTAGTTCATTGGCTCTTGTTGGTTTTTATCATTTGCTCTGTTTTTTGGCCTCAATTAGCAAGTCTGTTTTCACCTAAGCCAACATGTAGGCGAAGACCTATAATCACAAAAACCTATCAAGAAGGAAAAGAATGCTAATTTCAATACCGCCACTCTCATCACAAGACACATGCACCACCCACAGAGCCAGAGAGAAAACTGACAGTTTACAAATCGAGTTTTATGAGCGGGAATTCTGGAATCCAGGAACGGGACACCTGACCAAGCTTCATGGGTGCTGAATACTGGTGACTCGACGTGGAAATCCAGGAGACGGGGTCCCCAGATCCGTAATCCTCCATGGGAGATGGACATGGGGGGCCGTTCGGGCAAGCTTCCTATGATAAAAACACACATGTGGGCGTTCCAAGTGATGCCAAGGGAGAAGCAGTTATTATTGGATTAATTCAGTCAATTGAGTCAAGCCAGAGAAAGACACTGTCCAAAAACTCTCAGGAAAGGTGTTCAGTCTTCTATATAAAACGCTGGGCCGCCCCCAGCTTGCTCTAGGGTTACCCCAAAGACCTGTAGTCCGTTCAGGAAAATACACACATCTGTTCCACAAGCCTACCTAGAGAGAGTGGCTCGCCAGGGGTCCACAGCTTCTCTGGTTGGACCACGGCCAATGCTTGCTCAGACAGACATCAAGCCAGACAATCAGACAGGAGGGGACTGGGTTCCTGATTCTCCTAGCCACGCAGGAGCCCTGGGTCACTGGGGGACCTTCCCTGCTCTTGTCTGCCTGCCCCAAACCCATGAGGTGCCCTTGCCCCTGAGCTCCCAAATGCTGCCGCCAGCTCAAGTGAAAACCAATCCAGGGGGCTCACCTGTGGCTTACAGATGTCTGCTCATGGCTTTGCTTACCAAGAACATCTGGAGGGAAAGATTGGGAGTTTGGGGTTAGCAGATGCCAACCAGTAGATATAGGATGGATCAACAACAAGGCCCTACTGTAGAGCACAGGGAACTCTATTCAATCTCCTGGGATAAACCATCATGGAAAAGAATATGAAAAAAGAATGTATGTACATGTATAACTGAATCCCTTTGCTGTACAGCAGAAATTAACACATGATCGCAAATCAACTCTATGTCAATAACATTTAAAAAAAATTTTGTTCCTAACCTTCCATCCAAACTTCCCCCAGTCGTAGTTTCTGCATCTTTCAAGTCTCCGCCCACGGGGTAGCTACCCTCTAGCACCTTTGACAGACAGTATCTATTACCAGCCAGCACATGTGTGTGTGTGTATGGGCACACATACACACACACACACACACACACACACACACACACCCAGAGCTTCCTGACACAGCACCGATGCTTCCTGCAGGTGGCGTCTCCTGCTGTTACAACCCACCAGGTTTTTAACAATTCCCGTTGCATCCACCCAAATCCACCTCAGACCCCTCTCACTGGTCGTGACCTGCAGTCTGAAAAACAGTGCACCAAAGCCAGGATGAAGGCGTGTCGATTCATCCACGATTTCTTTCTAAAGTTCAAGTTGCCCTGTAGGGAGAGTTTGGCCTGGATTTTCAGGTTGCTTTATACACTCAGGAGCAAGGAAAGGCTTTAGACAAACGTACACACGTTGGGAAACAAAAGGAAGCCCTGACGGCTGAGAGTGGACCACCAGAGTCCAGCATCGTGCGGGGGCCTGCGGTTCAGCCACTGCACCTAGGCAGAGGCTTTAGCAGCTCCTGAATTTTGATTTCGGAACCAACCATGTATCTGATCCCAAAACAATTCACTCCAGGAAGATCACAGGCGCTGAAAGTTGTCTTCCTGCAGGACTTGGAAGAGGAAAACCCATGGCAGGAGTAAATAGAAATAAAAAGCAACAAGGACAATTCTGCAAGTGGAAGGAGGACGGACGACTGACAGGAACCTCTGTGTGAGAGAAGGTTTCAGACAAAGCCAGGAGCGCGGGGAACAGGGGCTGAGAACAAAAGTTAAGTAACCCAGACGAGGGTGTGAACAGCAGGCTGGGTCCGAGGGTGCACAGAGCCTGGACACGTTATGAGTTTTACGGTGCTGGGTGAGGGCGTGCTTCTCGACAGAGTGACTCTTCTCTCTCCATCCACAGGACTAGCTTCCATGTCAAGGCTCCTCCGGGAATCCGATTAAGTTAAACACACACACACACACACAGAAGATGTTAACAGACGGTGACCAACCAGAACGCACCAAAGCTCACAAGAGCAATGTAGAAAATGCTCCCTGAACGGAGTTCATTTTCTCACGGTCAACATGCAAGTCCATTTGGTGAGCAAAGAATGGTGACATATGTCCTCGGACACCTCCTATGCCTTCACACCAGGGCGGCTCTGGTTCTGGGCTCTGAGGTGGGCGTCGGAGAGGTTCTGCAGACAAAGTTAAGTTTAACGAAGAACGTCAGAGATGGGCTCCCCTCCCTAGCGGACCGCCGAGAAACAGGAGCTCTGCGTGTGTGCGTGAGGTGGGAGCAGTGGAAGCGGGGACGGACATTCAGTTACCCTTCTTGTTTCGGCCAGGGAACAGCTCGAGGCTGGGAATGCAGGTGCCTTTCAGAATTAGAAGCTGCAGCCCTGGAAGAAGATGTCCACTATTGCTGACCATCAGAGACTTCCTGGGGGTACCAACAGTTTGCTGTGTGTGTGTGTGCAGATACTAGGTATCCCCCCCCCAGCAGGTGACCTGGAGAAGCCCCCTGACTGCAAATCCTGCCGGGCTGGGTCACCTCACCTGCAAGGACATCCCTTCAGCCCGTACTCCTTTCACAGACCGCAGACCCGTCCTGGCTGCCCGGAGCCGGGGATGTGGCCTCCTTCTTTGGCCCCAGCGTGGGTGGGTACCCTCCGTTCTTCCTATGCCGTACCGGGGGGGAGAGCACAGCCCCCGGGATGGGCTGCAGGAAGGGGTCCAGGGCCACTCTGGAATCCACTCCTGATTCTCTCCTCCCCCGTGTCCACGCCGGACCAGACCATCCCCGTACGATCACCGTGCCCGTCCTGCCTGCAGCCTCAGTCAGCTGCCGTCAGAGGGGATGCTGTTTCCGGTGGGGTCAGGTCCTGTGTCCTGTGTGCCAGGCTCTGAAGGTCACCTGGAGTGAGTACAGGAAAAGAGTCTCTGGCCGCCCCCCGCCCCCGAGGCACCCGGGACTCAGGGATGGGGGCTCCCTGCAGATGCGTTCCTCCCATTCACAGCCCCTCACCCTGCACACATGAGGCCTTCTGACCACCCGGTCCCTGGCGTTGGGGGCCTCACGTGGTGGAGACGGGAATCAGAGCTCCTGGGGCCTGAACGCCCTATCCTCTGGGGCAGGGGTGGCTCTGGCTTTGGCATATCCCGAAGTTCTAGTCTAGGCCCTGGTACCCCTGTCCTGCACCGCATCTCTGAAGTGCTGGGCTGGGGGGATTCTACCTCCTTTCCCTGTCCCTGCCGTAAGGGCCAGCAGGCATCAGCCCTAAGCGCAGCCCAGCCGGCAGGAAAGGGGTGTGTGTGTGTGTGTGTGTGTGTGTGTGTGTGAATGTGAGTGTGTGCGCGCGTGTGAGTGTGTGAGAGTGTGTGTGAGTGTGTGTGAGTGCGAGTGTGTGTGAGTGTGAGTGTGTAGGCGGTGGGGGACAAGGTCTGGTTTGTCACCCACAAGGCCCAGCCCAGGAGGGTGGGAGACGCACGTATGGGAAGGCGGCGCGGGGTGCGAGGCTCCTCGCCAGGCAGGGCAGAAGCCCGCCTCCCCGTTCCGGGAGGTCCAGCCCCGGGCTCTTCATCTACTTCTCCCAGCACGGGGCGCCCCCTTACGTAAGGGCACTCCGGCCTGAACCTCCCCCCTGCCTCTGCCCCATCGCGGCTGCACCCCGTCCTGCCCGGCTCAGCAGTGAGTTGCCTGCAAGCCGCAGCCCCTCCCGAGTCCAGCCAGCCGCGCTCCGGGAGAGAGAGGGGAGGAGGGGGCTGCCCGTCTCCGCCGGCTGCCTCCCGCCCGCCTTCCCCGGCCCTCCGTAATTACAGCTCAGCGCCCCGGCCGCGGGCCGCGGGGCGGGCGCCCGGGAACCGCGGAGCGAGGGGGGCGCGCGGACGGGGAGCGGGCGGACCGCCGAGGCTGGGACGGAGCGAGGGGGCCGGGGCGCCGGGGCGGGAGGGGCGCGCGCGGGGCCGCGGGTGGGGACGCGGCTCCCCCCCGCCCCCCCCGCCGCGCCGCAGCCCCTCCCCGCGCGCGGCCCCGCGCCTCCCCGCCGCGCCCCCGCCGCCCGGCAGCCCCGCGCCCCACGCCGCCCGCGGACGGCCGCGCGCCGCGCCCCGCGGGGCCGGGCTTCCACCTGTCCCCGCGCGCCCGCCTTCTCGCCGCCGCCCAAGTTTGCGGGGACCTGCCGGGCGCGCCGCCTCCTCGCCTCCGTCCGCGTCCGCGTCCTCGCCCATGGCCGCCGCGCCCCCCGCGCCGCCCGCCCAGCCCCGCGGCCGCCGGGCCCGCTGAGCGCAGGAGCGCGGGCCCCGGAGCGGCGCCGGGCGGTCGGACCCCGCGCGCAGCCGCCCGGAGCAGCCGCGGCCGAGCGGCGGGCGCCCGTCCCCGGCACGGAGCACTGCGGATGAGGCGCGGGGCCGGCGCGGGGCTCCGGGCGCGCTCGGGGGTCGTGAGCGCCGCGCCCCGCGCCCCGCGCGCCCCGCCGGGGCCATGCAGTCGCTCATTTCGCCGGTGACCAAGGCGATCCTGGTGGCCCTCTTCATCTTCGCCATCCTGCTCATCCTGTACGTGATCCTCTGGTACATCTGCCGCGATGTCGACTGCGACCACGGCATCTGAGCGCCGCGGCCCCCGGCGCCCCCCGCCCCGGGCCCCCGCCGCGCGCCCGCCGCAGCCACCTGGCCTTGACCTTCAGGGACGGAGCGGGCAGAGCGGGTGAGTGCACTCCGGCGGCCGCCCTGCGGGGCGAGGCGGGCGCGAGCCACAACTTCGCGGAGGGCGCGGGATCCCGGCGCGGGACCGGCCCGGGCCTCGCCCCCCGGCGGGAGGCGGCGGCGGCAGGGCGTGCGGAGGGCCGGGCGCCCCCCGATCCAGCCCGGCGCCGGGGGTCCGGGGAGCCGGGCGCTCCCGCCTTCGGCCGCCACCTGCGCAGCGGCCCGGGGCGGAGCGGCACCGAGCTCCCGGGCGCCCGGTTGGTGCCGCGCGCTGCCGGGTCGCCTGCCGTCGGCCCGCGGGCGCGGGGACCCCGCGCGGAGGACCCCGGGCAGCCCCGCCGGGCCGTGCGGAGAGAGCGCGGCGCGGGGGGGGGGGCGCCGAGCGCCATCCACCGCAAAGGGACACCCCCCGCCAGCAGTGGAAAACGGGTCGAAAGCCCGGGGCGCCCTCCTCACGCCCCAGGCACCCCCAAGGGGCGCAGACCCGCGGGGAGGGGAATTCCTCCCCGGTGCCCTAGCCCCCTACCCCAGAGGAGAGGGAAAGTGGGAAAGCTTTGCCCTCCACCAGGTGTGCCGAGCAAGTTTGCGACTTAAATAAATAGCTTGTTATCCAGAAAAAAATACCTCTCTCTGAACGTCTCTGGGCAGAAAGAACGTGTGAGGAAAAACGCCCATCTTAGACAGGCTGCCAGTTGATGCACCTTCAGATGGCTAGGCCGTCCTCCCGGGTTAATCAGGGCAGAGGGGATGTTTGGGTCCCGGCGGTCATGTGGGAGCCGCCCCAGCTCTCAGCAGCCCTGCTTTGTGCAATTCATGTTCGTGTCTTCCTCTCCCACTAACCGTTTCCAGCCCCTGGAGGGTTAAGGAAACCGAAAGCGCAGACACCCCTCGTCCCCAGGAATCTTTGGAAAACCCACGGGGAGCGAGCCTGTCTGATGTGGGGCGATCAGGGTTTGTGCGCGTTGCGTGGGTTTTCTCCTGCGGTTAGAATTGGTGCGGAGTCGGTGAGTGGTCCTGCAGCCTCAGGCGCACGTCTCCAAGATCCAGTGTCTGAGGACCAGGAGGGAGGGGAGGGGAGACCCATTTTCAAGATAACAAACGCTATTTGAGGGAACAGAGATCCGAGGACACCCCCCCCCCAACCCCGCAAGACAATGCCCCGAATGCAAATGCATTCTGAAGGCGTTCTGTGGAGCTGGCTGGGGAAACGCTCTCCTGTCACGTGCATCTCTGGAGGGCCTGCCCCAGCTCCCCGGCTCCCCAGACCGGTCCCCTTCCCCTGTCCACCGCCCCCCCACCCCGACCCCCAGCTCAAGAGCCAGAGCCTAAGATTTGCTCAGCTCAGTTCGAAACAGACCAGGCAAACACTTCTGATAAATTTCTGAAGCGCGGCGCCTTAGGTATCAGGTGAATTAGCAGAAAGAGGTTACAAGATTCGTGATCACATCCCCAAACATGATGCCTTGAAAACTGTCCACCCCTCCACCAGAGAAAGTACCTCACAAGTCTGCATCCCACGCACGGCACGTGAATTAGGATCCAAAATTACAACAAACACATACACTGCGGGAGAGTGGATTAGGAAAGGGGAAGCCACCAATAGGAGGTGCCTGAATCTCGGGTGAGCCTGGGGGAGGACATTGCGATTGGGGGTTGGTCACTAGTGGGGCCCATCTGGGAGGGGTAGGAAAACACCTTTACAAGGAAAAGAGCCCAGCATTACATAACCGAGACCATCCAGGGTGTTTTCCTGCGGCCGGAGGGTCGGTCCCCACGGCTGATGGTGCTGGCCACACACACACACACACACACACACACACACACACACACACACACACACACGGGAGCGGGACCCCATTCCCATCCGGTGACGTGTCAGGTCGGTACATGCTGGGCCTCCCTTGGGTTATTTTCCTCACACGCCATTTCAATCCCGACAGATCAGCATTGATTCCATTTCCCAGAGAATGCCTTCCCATCAATTAGAAACCAGCCATCTCCGTATTATTTCTATGACCCATGAAATGCGTCTCCTTCGTAATCATTACCGTGTCTGTGGAGAGGGTCATCGCAAAATCAGGACAAAAACGTAGGGTCTCAGAATTCAAATTGCCAGGCGTGTGTGAAGTCGGCGGCTCTTAATGAATATGTGAGTTAATGCTCTTGCTGTGACACAGTAATCGTCACAGTATAGACACTCGCCCCCTCCCACCCCGACACAGACCAGGGTAGAACCACGGCCCTTTAGACAAAATGAAGTCACGGTCCCTCACGTTCACAGTAACCTCTGTGATCTACGAAAGACCTTCCCAAATGGTCTTCTGGATCGACGCCAGTATCCCCATTTCAGGTACAAACCAAGGTAGTTGCCAAGGTCACGGAGCCAGGAGTGCCGAGGCGTCACTGGTAAAGGACAGAGTCACACTCGGGGAGCTTCTGGCCGGAGAGGGGCCGCTCGGGAGACCTTCCTCTGCTTCTGTGAAAGGAGCTCCCTGTTCCCTCTTATGTCCATGATGCATGTTTCCACCCCTCACCTCTCCAAGGGAGCCCCGAGATCCTGGGGACCCCGTGGGTATTTACTGTCTAAAGAAAAGGGACCGCTCACCCGCCTCAAGACAGCAGCCTCAACCAGGAATCAGTCTCTGGGGCCCAGAAAGATCACTCCTGAGTCCAGGGGGGGAGGCTGATCTCAAAAGGCTGGAAAGAGTGTGACAAGGTAGAAATATCTGTCCTGTCACCTTCTGAATTTTCTACGGGCAAGCAACAAATCCAGAGTGCCTGCCAAAAGGAAAAAACAAAATGTGGCTTCCTATAAATAACAATTACATCTTATATTTACAGAGTGTGTTACAAAGTACCAGGCAGAGTTAAAAGGATATTATTTACATCGCGTTTTATCCTTCTGACAGCAACACGAATCTAATGATTATCCCAATTATACAGAACAGAAAAAAAGAGGCTAAAAGAAAAAGGTTATGTAATTTTCCTAAGATGGCAAGGAAAAAAAATCAGTCACCAAGGGTCTCCCAAGCTCTTACCCCGGACCTGCATGCATGCTCACGTGTATCTGTAAATAAAACCTCACCTGCATTGCTTTCCGATTCCAAACATTTTTAATTGTGTTTCTATCTTCACCTCTCCCTTAGGGCTTAGGAATAATATTCTTCTTTTAAGTTGTTTTTGATAGATTACAAAATAACTGCTTAATATATATTTACAGGCATTATCCACATAGGTTTCAATTTTAAAAAAGCTTTTGACTTATTTCTTTATAGATATTGATCATCAGCCACACAAATTTGAAAAAGTGAATTCAAGAGTGTGCCTAATATATAAAATAGATAACCAACAAGGACCTACTGTATAGCCCAGAGAACTATACTCAATATTTTGCAGTAACCTATATGGGAAAATAATCTGGAAAAGAATATATAAATATATATACACACATGTATATATATAACTGAATCACTGTGCTGTACACCTGAAACTAACACAGCACTGTAAATCAACTATAGTTCAATTAAAATTTTAAAAAGAGTGTGTCTATATTTTTATATTTTGGAAGTTATCAGTTAATGTTCCTAGGGCAAGGAAAGCTTTTGTTTTTGTTTGTTTGTTTGTTTGTTGTTGTTGGCTGCACCGCGTGGCTTGTGGGATCTTAGTTCCCCGACCAGGGATTGAACGCTTGAACCCAGGCCTTCAGCAGTGAAAGCGCCAAGTCCTAACCACTGGACCGCCAGGGAATTCCCGGAAAGCACTTTTTTAATAACAGTGTCCTAATATGCTTTGTTTTGAGAACACTTTTGTGTCCTACAAGGATTGAGCTTGGCATCCTGTATTGTGTAAAGATGCCCCCAAAACTCCCTCCTATGGCCCCCGCCCCTTTCTTCCCCAAACTGAAGGGGTCTCCAAAGAGGCAGAGAGTGGCTGCTGGAAACCTCGGCTTCTTTCAAAGTATAGTTAGTTGATGGAAGTGAGCACCTTGGGTCTGCGCAGAAGCATCAGGGGAAACAGGGAAACAGAGCATCCGGAAGCCAGCACGAGGGAAAACTGATGAAGGAGGCTGTTTGTCAATCACATAAGAAAGAACTTTGTAGAAGTTCAACTTGAGCAGGACAGGAGCAAGCTGCCCCAGAAATGGCCGGGGGTGTTTGCTTGCTGGGCAGTTGATTTTTGCTCAGGATGTGTGAGCTGGCGGGCGGGGTTGGAGAAGTATAGTCCTGGGGTTTCATACTCTGTGAGCTGATGTACCTATCCCCCAGCTCCCGCATCCCTGAAAAGCAAGATTCTTTGGCAGAAGCAAACATGTTGCAATTCAAGATAAGTGACTCTGGGGGACAAGAATTGGGTACGGAATCTGATTCTTGGTTCTAAAGCTATTTTCAGCTTCAGAAAGAAAAAAAAAAAAAAAAAAGGAGGCAGAGAATATTTGTCAAGCCATCACAATGCCTCATACAATAGCCTTTGTTCCTACTTTGTTCAAGCTCCACTCCACAGATGTTCATCCTTAAAGTGGTCTGCATTGCAGATGTTTCTAGAAAACGTGGGCACTCAGATCACAGAGATCGAAGGTGTTGGCAGGTAAGGAAGAGCGAGCGTCTCACCCCTTCGTTTCAAGATGCGGTATTCTCCGCGTGTCAAGCGAAATCACAGTTGCAGAGTGAAATGGGAAAGAGAAGTGGATTTGAAGCTGGAAGGGGGCGGGATGGAGCCCTGACTCGGAGCCGGGGCTGCCGGGCATGTGGCTGGCAGGGATACAGGAGGCTGCATCTGAAACCCACACGCTGGGCTGGGCTGCTGGGCTGTGTGTAGAGGAGTAAAGCAGCTTAGCCAAAGAGGAAAACAGTCCCGTGGAGCGTCCTAAACCCCTTCTGTGCCTCTGAGTGACTCCGTCTCTAAAAGACCATGTTTCCATAAGTCACTCCCCACCCTCCGACACAGATGGGGTCCGTGCGACATGTAAATAAAAAGGAAACACAAATGGAATATAAAGCATGACCTTCCGGCCACGTGCGGTCCACGCCGAGCTCCCAGTTTCTTCCAGGGAGGGGCGTCTGTCCCCCACGGGGGGTCCGGCACGCACATACCCACCGTGATGTGACAGACGTGGACCTGCCACCGTCTTTCAAGTAGCACTCCTCCCCCACAGTTGGATTTTTGGGGCCTGGGAGCAGGGACCATGCATTTATTAAGCACCTCCTGTGGGTTTAAGATTGTTTCACGTGACCCTTACAAAACCCTGGGATGTGCTGTTGGGTTTTCCTCTGCGTAGATGAAAACTGGGTCCAGCTCCGTGGTCAACAGGGATCTGAAGGGCAGGCTGCCGGGGCCAGCAGTGGCTGATGTGAGTCTTCTTGCTTTCACTCTCCACTGGACCAGACCAAGCCTTCCGTTCACCTGCATTCACCTCGCTGTGGTTCCTTAGATGTCTAAGCACAGCAGGCAGTGCTGGTGTCTGTGTGCACCCAGTGGTTGAAGCTGTAGGTCGACCAGTCGCCCGGGATGGTCATGGGTGGATCACCGGGGAAATGGGCTCACCACACTCGTGAAACGTCAAACGCATGCTTGCGTCTCCCAATGCACGACAGTCCGACCACCATGCACTGTCACATTACTCTTTATTAAAATGTTTATTGAAATATAGTTGATTTACGATGTTGTGTTAGTTTCAGGTGTACAGCAAAGTGATTCAGTTATACATAGATATGTATTCTTTTTTACATTCTCTTCCGTGATAGGTTATTACAAGATATTGAGTATAGTTCCCTGTGCTATACAGTAGGTCCTTGTACTCTTTTGAATTTTTTTTTAATGTAACAGGAATGTCCTTGACAGTCTTCAGGTACGGCTTGATCCAGGGCCTCAACTGATGTCATCAGGACTCAGTGTCTCTCTGTCTCTCATTGCTCTTTTCTTCTTTGGTACATGACTCTTCGTTGCTATGTTATCACCAAGTTTGTGAAGCATGAATACAATTAGGATGAAGACTAAATTATTCCCCACCCCACCATCATCTCATCTTTTACTGTTTGGGTACCAAGGGAGCAAGTCTCATGGGGATCATGACAGCACAGGTGTTGCATGTTATCGACTACACAAAATTCCAGGACAACCAAAGACAAAAAAGGACTGAATAAGATAGTAGAGGGGGATAGAAAGAGACATGGGAAGGAATGCATCACAAAACAGGGGCTTAAAACAGTGTGTATTGCATCAACTTCTAGAGGAAAAAAAAATGTGAACAAGTAAACACAGGAGCTTGCAATGAACAGTGATGAGAGAAGCGAAAGTGTCAATTCGTTGAACCAGGGGGCCTCCCGGATGGTCCTTTCTGCTCTTTTCTCGCTTCTTTTGAAAACACGAGTTTCTTCCGACGCCACTGATGCAGAGAATTATTTGAGCATCTTTTGACGTTTGTCTTTGCTTGTGTGTGGTTTCATCTTCGAGAAATACTACACGCACCCAGAAAATTACACCCAGCTGAAAGGAGCCGTGTACCACACACACACACACACACACACACACACACACACACACACCTGAGACATCCGCCAGCTCCCTCGGTCACACGTGTGGTATTTGAGTCATATGCACCCACGTCTGTTATTAGAACTTTCCGAGTGAATTTCCCCTTCACAATTACTCACGTGCTGAGACCCTTCCAGGGTCGAATTCCACAAACAATTCTAGAACATATCAACAACGAATAACACATATGCATGGTAGCGCGTATGCTGACCATAGCCATGCAACAATTGTAAATCTGTGCTAACGTTTTATTTGATTCCTATCTCTTTTTGTGGTCATTGTTTTTGGTGTGTCTGTGACAAAGCTCTCAAGTGTTAGGACCCTAATCCCATGTTTCTCTGAAACCCTTTGATTTTTATCTTGGATTTGCCCAGCACCGTGATTTTGGGAAACACGGAATACCACCTTATTGCAGAACTGGCTGTGATTTAACACCTTCCTTGTTTTTATTAACTTACTTTTAAATTTCCTGCAATTTCTTCAGGTAGGTTAGAGACGGCCCAGGATACTCATGCTCTGTGGAAACTAAAATCTCATTGTAAAAAATAAGGAAAGAGGATCTTGAGATTTTACTCTGCCTGGGGTTCACTTTGTTGTTTGCCATTTTTTGCTCTTTTTTTCCTCTTGAAGTGTTTCTAGGGTGCAGAGCTGTTTTGTTTTGTTTTGTTTTTCACCAAAGGAATTCTACTTAGGAAATAATTATTCTTCTCCTGGAATAAAAAACTCTCCTTGGCCTCTTCTTCAGCACTCAGGGCTTTATTTAGTCCACTGAGCTATAAAGAGAGGCTGCTTCCTGTCAGAGCTGGGTGACCTGTTTCAGGGCCTATATTTCCCCGTCCTCCTTGGCATCCCAGCCCTTTTCCAGCCCACCTCCTCCTTGTGTGAATCAGGCAAAACCAGGGGAGGCCCAGCCTCAGCCTGGAAATCAGGATGTCACCTTCCGTCACAAGCGTAAGTCCCAGAATGATGATTTCTGTTTATCCCACTGAACTATTCCTAGAGTAATTTTTTACTGGAGTAGAGTTGCTTTACAATGTTGTGTTAGTTTCTGCTGTACAGCAAAGTGAATCAGCTCTACGTATACCTATATCCCCTCTTTTTTGGATTTCCTTCCCATTTAGGTCACCACAGAGCACTGAGTAGAGTTCCCTGTGCTCTACAGCAGGTTCTCATTAGTTATCTATTTTATACATAGTATCAATAGTGTATATATGTCCATCCCAATCTCCCAGTTCGTCCCACTCACCTCCCCCGCCCCCCCTTGGTAACCGTAAGTTTGTTCTCTACGTCTGTGACTCTGTTTCTGCTTTGCCAATAAGTTCATCTGTATCATTTTTCTAGATTCCACATAGAAGCAATATTATACAATATTTGTTTCTCTCTTTCTGACTGACTTCACTCTGTATGACAGTCTCTAGGTCCATCCACATCTCTGCAAATGGCACCATTTCGTTCCTTTTTATGGCTGAGTAATATTCCATTGTATATATGTGCCACATCTTCTTTATCCATTCCTCTGTTGATAGACATTAAGTTGCTTCCATGTCCTGACTATTGTAAATAGTCCTGCAGTGAACATCGGGGTGTATGCATCCTTTCGAATTATGGTTTTCTCTGGATATATGCCTAGGAGTGGGATTGCTGGGTCGTATGGTAGTTCTATTTTTAGTTTTTTAAGGAACCTCCATACTGTTCTCCGTAGCGGCTGCACCAATTTACATTCCCACCAGCAGTGCACGAGGGTTCCCTTTCCTTCACACCCTCTCCAGCATTTATCGCTTGCAGATTTTTTGATGATGGCCATTCTGAACCTAGGGTATTTTTTTTTTTAATTAATTTATTTATTTTTGGCTGTGCTGGGTCTTCGTTTCTGTGCGAGGGGTTTCTCTAGTTGTGGCAAGCGGGGGCCACTCTTCATCATGGTGCGCGGGCCTCTCACTGTCGCGGCCTCTCTTGTTGCGGAGCACAGGCTCCAGATGCACAGGCTCAGCAGTTGTGGCTCACGGGCCCAGTCGCTCCGCGGCATGTGGGATCTTCCCAGACCAGGGCTCGAACCCGTGTCCCCTGCATTGGCAGGCAGACTCTCAACCACTGCGCCACCAGGGAAGCCCTAGGGTATATTTTTTGACTAGTGGTTTACTGCACTCAAGGAGTTAAGACGGGACGCCCATCTTCCACGAAGGGAGAATATGATCATTTTCACCCGGCGGCCCCCTGGGCTAGCGGATATAAAGGGGTATTCATTCAAAATGGAAAACAAACACCAAAGGGAAACGGGGGGGGCATAAATTAGGAGTTTGGGATTGACATGTACACACTACTATACATAAGATAGATAACCAACAAGGACCTACTGTATAGCACAGGGAACTCAATAGTCTGTAATAACCTAAATGGGAAAAGAATTTGAAAAAGAACAGATACATGTCTATGTACAACTGAATCACTTTGCTGTGCACCTGAAACTAACACAACATTGTTGATCAATTATACCCCAATGTAAAATAAAAGTTTTTAAAAAGTGGAAAACAAAGCAAAACAAAAATCACATGTAGGCGAAGGTGTGATTGTACACGTTCCCATACAGTGTTCGTTGGATCATTATTCAAGAATTCACTGAGCAGCATAGAGGTTTATTTACATGTTACTTTGGGATGTTAGGTATTTGTGGAATTAAAAAGAATCAGGCACTTCTGTACTTTAGTTTTAAAATCTGTGATGTTCTTTAAATTCATAATAAATTGATGCAGTTTGATACTTAGGAACATATAAAAAGGTAATGTGAACTTTTCTGCTTTTGTCTGTGTTCAAAGTTTTGGCTTTATAAAACCAGATGGATTGAAGACTTACATAAGCATTTGAACACTCAGATAAGTGTAATGATTTTCTATTACTGTTTGAATATCTTCATTCCTCTTAAATTCACGAAAATTCCATGTATCTGAATAAGCATATAAAAATATTTTGGTCTTCCCCCCCTTTTTACACAGATTACTATTTTTGTCCCAAGTAAATAACACTTTTTGTTTTACATTATCTAGGACATTGACTGAACTACAAAAATGTATAACAAATTAAAGTCTGATGTGAATATTAAAAAAAGAAAAAGAAAAAGGAAATAACTGCAAAAATGCCTTGAGTCATTGTATCAAAAGGATAAAAAATACATTTCGGAGGAAACGGCAGGCCTGGGATTGGGGAAGGAGGGCTGCATGTGCCAGTGTTTGGGGCAGTGGGACGTCATCTCACCCCTGTGGTCTGGGGGTTCAGGGCTAGATCAGCGCGGCCACAGAGGGACGCCCTTTCCCGTACACATCACCGCCCCCATTTGAAAGGCTGCTCCAGTTCTGAGCCAGTACGGTTGAGGCCAAGCGGTCACAGAGTTTGTGCTGCTCCAAAGCCATCACTCAACTATCAAAAGGAGGCACGAAGCAACAGTTAGTCCTTCCCCTTGCCCACCGGGACGCTGTGTTTCAGAGGGTCCTGGTGATGCCCGGCCCTGGGCCGGGTCCTGATGTTACAACCTCTGCTGAGCACATGCTCAGTCCGGGGTTGAAAGCCAACCCACGGTCCTGGCTCCTGTTCCTTGTGGCCCTTCTTCCTGCTCCCCCGGAAGTGGTACCGGGGGCGGAGAGACAGTGCAGATGACCACGGTTACCCCTCGGGGGCATTTGCATGTTTTCCTGCAACCTCCTCGAATCACGGCATCCGAAAGCCGGGGAGGACCTTGCCATGGTGGGAAGCCAGGCTCCGAGGCTGGTCAGGAAGGGCGTCCTTTGTGACCCTCAAATTACCCCACAGGTGACCTGCCAGGCTCAGCCCTCTTGGGAATGTCAGTCTCCTGGGAAGACACAGAAATGGGTGGCGACCCACCCCGTCTTAAGGATGTGACTTACGAATAACAGGGCTGTAATCGGGGGACATCTGGTTTGGACTGACGGGTTAGCCTCCTTGCAAAAGCTGAATCAAATAGCACTGGATCTGCTGGGAGTTCAGACTTCCGGAGGCTGGAAGTCCCAAGTGAGTCTTACGGGAACAAAGGCAAGGTGTTGGTGAAAGTTCCAGGAAAGCACCTTCCTGGCCTCTTCTGGCTTCTAGGGGCGGCCGCATTCCCTGGCTGGTGGCCACGCATCTCTCTGACCTTGGCGTGCGTGGTCACATCATCTCCCCTTCCTCCGACCCTGCCCCCAGCCCCTGCCTCTTTGTAAGGACCTTTGTGATCAGCCTGGGTTGACCCGATAATCCCAGATCATCTCTGGGAGTCTAGACCCTTAACTTCGTCCCATCTTCAAAATCCCTTTTGCCGTCGGAGGGATTGTCCACAGGCTCCAGGAATTAGGACCATGCCTTTGGGGCCATGACTCAGCCAGCCACATCCTCGAAGCCCCCAAATCTGATCTTCACACGAGACAGTGGACACTCAGAGATGTTTTGCAACCAGCTCAAAGCAACAGAGCTACGATGGGCCCACGTGGGATTCCAGCCCCGCTCGGCCAGACCCCAGGCTTGAGACTCTCTCTCTCTCTCTCTCTGTCTTTCTCTTTGTCTCTGTCTCTCTTTCTCTCTCTCCTCTGTCTGTCTTTATCTCTCTCTGTTTTTCTCTTTGTCTCTCTCCCTCTCTCTTTCTTTATCTCTCTGTCTTTCTCTTTATCTCTGTCTCTCCTCTGTCTTTATCTCTCTCTCTCTGTCTTTCTCTGTCTTTATCTCTCTTTCTTTATCTCTCTCTGTCTTTCTCTTTCTTTATCTCTCTCTGTCTTTCTCTTTGTCTCTGTCTCTCTTTCTCTCTCCCTCTTTCTCTGTCTTTACCTCTCTCCTCTCTCTCTCTGTCTTTCTCTTTGTCTCTGTCTCTCTGTCTTTATCTCTCTTTATCTCTCTCTGTCTTTCTCTTTATCTCTGTCTCTGTGTCTTTCTCTCTCTCCCTCTTTCTCTGTCTTTCTCTCTCTCTCTCTCTCTGCCTTGCTGCCTCTGTTCCATCAGTCCCATGGAGACTGTTAGGAACGCTGCATTTTTCCGGACTGACCTCCAGCTCATGCTATCACGACGATGCCTTTGGCAACGTGTCAGATTCCAAATGTGTTGGAAGACTCAGCCCTTGACCTGAAAAGGTTCAGGGAAACCAGACAGTCACATGAAAGAGGGAGAAAATGGGACGAAAAAGTAAAATAGCATCTAGAAGCATGAAGTTTCAACGCGAGAAGAGGTGATCAGCCCTGGCTACTCTTCAGGATTCCCTGGACTGTTGAAAGAAATGCCGTGGTTTGCGTCCTCACCTCTGGGAGGGGAGGGGTCGGGGTTGATGTACGGGGGGTCGGGGTGGGGAGTGGAATGAGCTCTGAGCGGTGGCCGGCGCCCGGGTGGGAACTTCAAGGACACCGGCTCCTTCCTGCCAGTGGAGATCAGCAAAGCGGTCGGTGTGTGTGCCCAGGTATGTGGTCCCAGGAGGGACCAGACAAACATCATTTTACAGTGGCTGCACCACCTCCATCTGGGGACAGCTGGGGGGCGGGGAACGTGTTTAGAAGTGCAGACAAGACAAGCAGTGCGTCCTTCAGGGCCAGAGACAGGACCCCCCGCAAGAAGAGGATGGGAGGGCAGCTACACAGCTCCAGACCTGCCCCGTCCCACGCGGGGGCCGCCAGCCACTCGTGGCCGCTACAGCTCAGACCTGCATGGGTACACTGAGGGCCTGGATTTTTCATTGTATTGAATCGTGATGGATTTAAACTTAAACAGCCACATAGAGTACCCATATTGGACAGCACAGCTAGAATTCCAACTTATGTACTATTTGATTCATTCACTGTATGTCTCTGCTGGGGCGGCCGTACAAAGTAGCACAGAGCAGCTTAAACATCAGACATTTATGTCTCCCAGTCCTGGAGGCTGGAGTCTGAGGTCCAGGTGTCAGCAGGGCTGGTTCCTCTCTCCTGGGCGTGTAGACAGCCCTCTCCTCCCTGTGTCCTCACACGGTCGTCCCTCTGTGTGTGTCTGTGTCCTGATCTCCTCTTCTTGTAAGGACACCAGTCCTATGGGATCAGGGCCCACCCTAATGACCTCTTTTTACCTTCATCCCCTCTTTAAAGACCCCATCTCCAAATACAGCCCCATTCTGAGGTCCTGGGGGTCAGGGCTTCACCGTCTGAATTTGGCGGGGGGGAGACACAATTCACGACCCTCAGTGAACAAATCTCTCCCGAGCTCCTTCCCGACCCGCGAGCTGCAGTCTTTGCCAGATGCCGCTCGTACTGGCTCCGAGGGTAAATCCCCGGCTGGGGAGATGGCAAGGTTATTGGATAATCATTGTACGGTTTGATCCGCACCGGAGCAGACGTCTGGGCCGCGTGCCAGGGAGCCCCTGCAGACAGGCTGTCCCTCCTCTGTGCTGGGGACGCACGGACGGGGACGCGGGTAGGAGTGGCGTGTATGGGAGGGGACATTTCTCAGAGGCCACGACAGTTGGCTGACCGTTGACCGTTGTCTGAAGGACAAAGATGGTTTCTCCGGAGGAGACCGGGGAGAAAGTGCGCGCACACACACACACACACACACCACACACACACCCCGTTGTGTGCCCTGGGGCAGGAAACTGCAGTACAGCTTGCACTGCCGAGCCCCGCAGGAATCCGGTCCAGGGGTGACCCAAGACTTCGTCACCCCTCAGCACCTCCCCTTCCTGACGGGGCCTCCCTCTCCCCCTCAGCGCTGTGCCCCTTAATCCCAACCTCACACCCTTCTTCTAGGGGCCCCGCCTTAAGGCAGCACCTCATCCAACCATCACCCCTCCCGCTGGGTACCAGTCTCAGAGATGCTGAAGTCCCCCGTCCCAGGTCCGCAGCGGGTACAGGTGAATCACAAATCTCCCTTGTCCCACTCGTGCCTTAAAGATTCATGAGGGGAGAAGGAAAAGAAGGTACTGATGAAGGTCCTTGTGGGTCCAAGTCTCAGACCCTGAAAACCACGCTATGCACACAATCAGTCCGGGGTTGAAAGCCAACCCACGGTTCTGGCTCCTGTTCCTTGTGGCCCTTCTTCCTGCTCCCCTGGAAGTGGTACCGGGGGCAGAGAGACAGTGCAGATGACCACGGTTACCCCTCGGGGGCATTTGCATGTTTTCCTGCAACCTCCTCGAATCATGGCATCAGAAAGCCGGGGAGGACCTTGCCATGGTGGGAAGCCAGGCTCCGAGGCTGGTCAGGAAGGACATCCTTTGTGACCCTCAAATTACCCCACAGGTGACCTGCCAGGCTCAGCCCTCTTGGGAATGTCAGTCTCCTGGGAAGACACAGAAATGGGTGGCGACCCACCCCGTCTTAAGGATGAGACTTACGAATAACAGGGCTGTAATCGGGGGACATCTGGTTTGGACTGACGGGTTAGCCTCCTTGCAAAAGCCAAATGAAATAGTGCCGGGTACGGGGGCTGGGGGGAGTGTGGTCGTCCTTGCCCGCTCACGATGGTCTCTAAACAGCTACTGTACCCTAGGAGGCGGTACATGGAGTTTGCTGCTGAAATTCGAGTGACTCCAAGGAGGAGAAGCCTCTTTCAGTAGATATGTCCTGGGGAAGTCTGAGGGATGCTCCCAGCCCAGGCCCCATCCCCCGGCTCACAGGGACCAGCCATCCACTTCTGAGCTGCCCCGCCTGCAACGCGGAGGGGCCCCCAGGTTCTGGGTCTGCCTTGGTTCCAGAAGATCCGAACTGGGAAAGACTTTGGCCATTTTCTGACAAAGGTGGAGGGGCCAGGAGTGGCGGCAGGTGGTTGCTTGGCTCTCTGTGCTCAGAGAACATGGGGCTCCTGCGGTCCTCTGAGGGGCACGACCGCCGGCATACAGCCCTACCTAGCGTGCCACTGATGGGCCTGGGGCCCCGTTCCTGCATTTTCCCCTGGAAACCCCATTTTTCCAGGGTCTAGAACAGCTCTGTCGAATGGCAGCACAGTACGAGACACATAAATAATTAAAACGTTTTCTGGTAGCCACCAAGGTGCCAACTCCCACTTATAAGGTAAATCAGTACTAGGGGCGTAATGTACAACATGAGAAAGATAATTAACTCTGCTGTGTGTCATATATGCAGGTTGTTAAGAGACGAAATCCTAACAGCTCTCATCATAAAAAACTTTTTTTCTATTTCCTTTATTTTGTATCTAGATGAGATGACGAATGGTCAGTAAACTTATTGTGGTCATCATTTCATGGTGTGTGTAGGTCAGATCACCATGCTGTACACCTTACACTTATACAGCACTGTATGTCCATTATATCTCAATAAAACTGGAAGGAAAAAATTGTTGTGGTAGCCATGTGAAAAAAGAAGGTAAAAATGGTCAACATGAAATCAGTTGAGGGTTTCCCTGGTGGCGCAGTGGTTAAGAGTCTGCCTGCCAATGCAGGGGACACGGGTTCGAGCCCTGGTCTGGGAAGATCCCACATGCCACGGAGCAGCTAAGCCCGTGCGCCACAACTACTGAGCCTGCACTCTAGAGCCCGCGAGCCACAACTACTGAGCCCACGAGCCACAACTACTGAAGCCCGCAAGCCTAGAGCCTGTGCTCTGCAACAAGAGAGGTCACCACAATGAGAAGCCCACACACCACAACCAACAACTAGAGAAAGCCCGCACACAGCAACAGAAACCCAATGCAGCCAAAAATAAATGAATAAAATAAATAAATTTATAAAAAAAGAAATCAATTGAATTAATATATTTTATTTAATCAGTATATCGAAAAAGTATCATTTCAACAATATATATGTATATATGGGTGTGTACATATACATAAATGAACATGTAAATTTATATATTAATAGAGATACGTATGTTTCTATTTTTTAGTGTACAGAATTTATAGAAATTTATGAAAACATATATACATATACTTTATAAATTTTATAGGTATATACATGCATATATAATTTACTAAAATTATATTTTAAAATTCTGTAGGTATATACACGCGTTTAGAATTGTCTGTCTAACCATCAGGGAGATAGTTGACGTGCTGTTTTCATCCTAAGCCTTTGGACCCCATGGGTATCGTACACCTATAACACGTGTCAGTTGAGACAAGCTTTATCTAAGGGCTTGGTGGCTCCAGGGTCGGATGCCCTAGTGTCTTCCCGCTCACCCACCTTTTTCTGGGCAGGATTCCTGGAACTCCCTTGGCCCTGAAGGAATGCCCCTCTGTCTCTTCTGCTAATCAGCATTGTCAACCATCCAGTTTCCTAAATGTAGGGTTACTTGGCCAGAGCTATTCCTGGTCGAGGGACACATCCAACCCACCACACATGGCTGCTGTTTCTGTGATCGATCGCTGCCTTTTTGGGTGCCCTGACAGCAGCGGGGCCCCAGAATTCCCCGCCGTGCTTCACCGAGCAGCCCTTCAGCCTTCAGACACCACTGATGGCCAGATCTTGTGTTCCGTTTGGCCCAGCCATACAAAGAATAGAAATAATCCATGAACGGAACATGCTATTCATGTAGGCACGTGAGTCAAGACTCTCCTGCTAAACCCCAAATTGTATTTGGATTTCACTACTTCTTCCCTAAAGTCCCTTTTCTGTCCCAGGATCCCACCTAGGACACCATATAACTTTCACCCTCATGCCTCCTTGGGCTCCTCTGGGCTGTGACAGTGTCTCAAACTCTGTTTTTGTCTTTCTCTGTCTGACTTACTTCACTCAGTATGATCATCTCAAAGTCCATCTATGTTGCTGCAAATGGCATTTTTTCATTCTTTTTTATGGCTGAGTAGTATTCCATTGTATATATGCACCACATCTTTTTTTTTTTTAATCATCTTTATTGGAGTATAATTGTTTTACAATGCTGTGTTAGTTTTTGCTTTATAACAAAGTGAATCAGTTATACATACACATATATCCCCATATCTCTTCCCTCTTGCGTCTCCCTCCCTCCCACCCTCCCCATCCCACGCCTCTAGCTGGTCACAAAGCACTGAGCTAATTGCCCTGTGCTATGCGGCTGCTTCCCACTAGCTATCTATTTTGCGTTTGGTGGTGTATATATATCCATGCCACCTTCCTTCTCACTTTGTCTCAGCTTACCCTTCCCCCTCCCCGTATCCTCAAGTCCATCCTCTAGTAGGTCTGTGTCTTTATTCCCCTCTTGTCCCTAGGGTCTTCAGAACTTTTTTTTTTTTTATTCCATATATGTGTGTTAGCATATGGTATTTGTTTTTCTCTTTCTGACTTACTTCACTCTCTATGACACACTCTAGGTCCATCCACCTCACTACAAATAACTCAGTTTCGTTTCTTCTTATGGGGGAGTAATATTCCATTGTATATATGTACCAAATCTTCTTTATTCATTCATCAGTTGATGGGCACTTAGGTTGCTTCCATGTCCTGGCTATTGTGAATAGTGCTGCTGTGAACATTGGGGTGCATGCATCTTTTCGAATTATAGTTTTGTCTGGATATAGGCCCAGGGGTGGGATTGCTGGATCATATGGTAATTCTACTTTAAAACTTTCTATGTTTTTGATGATCTTAGCTTTGATGAGCACGGGTTAGATTTCTTTTTTTAGGTTGCCCATCTATTAGGATTTGCCTGATTTTTTTTTTTTTTCATTATTAGACTGGGATGATTGGTCTTTGAGAGAAAAACCACAGAAGTGAAGTGCCCTTTTCATCACCTTTTATCAAAGGGACATATTATCAACCTGACTTGTCACTGTGGGTTTTGGGGTTTCTTGGTCAGCTGGCTGAGGTAGTCAGATGTCTCCAATGCAAAGCTACTTTTATGTCCTCATTCCACACCCTTTTGGAAGGAAGACCCTGTGAACAGCCCACACTTAGGAAGGAAAACTATATTCCACCGTACTGAGGGCACAGTATCTATTTGGAATTTTTCTGCATGGGATGTTTATTTTTCCTCCCTCATTTATTTATTTATGCAATCATGGATTTCTCCCAGTATGGGCCCATGGATATTTATTTCTTATTTCGTGTTACAATCCAACAGTATTTTATTTCCTGGCTCAAATTGCTTGGCCTTTGGGACCTCTTTCACTTTATCTTCTGTGTCCTACTGACATGCCCCAATTATTGTGTATTTTTGTACATTTCCTTACTTTCTGGAACTAGAAGACACTCCAGCCACATCCTGTGTCTTCCAAGCCCGGGTCCTAGAATTAGCCATTTCTCCAGGGAGCCCTGTTTCCTCTTATTTGAGCATGATATTAGGAACCAAGGGCTGGGTGCTGGGGGGAAAAAGCTTCTCAGCAGCATGGAAGAGATTTCGCTCTTGTGGGCTCACCACTGATGTTTTCCCCCTTACACTTTTGTTGTCTTTCCTTCTGTTTACAACCCTTTAGGGGCCCTGAAGGGACAGAGAAGCTCCGGTTGCCCTTGGAGCCTACCGTTCACCTGTCCTCCGGGTACAAGCCAAGAGGTCGTGAGAACAACCCCCCGCGTGGACCACCGGCCGGGCAGGACTCCAATGTGGATGTAGGGTCGGATGCCTGGAGGTCCCTGCTCGGCCCTACTCCGGACAGTGCCCACCAGCATGTGTTCCAGCTGCGCTGTGGGGTGAAGGGTGGGTGACCACCTATGAGGATTAAGGCCATCCCCTGTCACTCATCTTGCCAAGCCATCACCAGGCGGTCAGGACTCATGGGCAAGTGTCACCTCCGGGGCTATGCTGGCATCTGTAAGCTCCATACCCCCTTGTGGTCCCATCCTAGCCATTCCTGCCCGCCCGCCCCCCTGGTCCAGCCCGTGTTGTGAAGTTTTCCTCTGCCTTCCCCTTGTGCGTAGTGGTAACTCACAGGGGTTCCAATGTTCAGTGGGGCAGCCCGGTGGAAGTGTCTGCTCTTATTCCTGGCTAGGCAAGTCCAGAGGACAATCAGCTTCAGATTATGCCATCGTGAAGGTAGGTACAGCTGGGGCCTGACCTTCTTCAGTCTCAGATGCAAGCCCATGCCCTACAACGTACACAAGCGCGCCCAGAGCTTCATGGCTTGCTCTTGTGTACACAGCAGGCAGACGCGTGAAGGGACACAGACAAGACACGCCCCACCATCCTTGTTGCCAACGTACCCCGAGTCTTTCTATCCGTCTGTTGCGAGGAGCAGAGCCCATGATCCGGAAGAAGAGAGTCACCCTTATAAAATACCGACAAGAGACTCTGCACATGGAATAAGAGAGTCCTGGAACATTCTAGAAACCAACCTAGCATTAGTTCTCTTGCAACTGTAAACGATGCACCCAGGCACTTTGGACATCGCATCACGGGTGAGACTTGCATTGCCCAGTGTGGCAGCCGCGGAGGACTTTCAGCAGTTTTTTCCCTCCACTCTGTTTAAACTCTGAGGGGGACCAGATGAAAATTCAGGTCCCCCCCCGTCCCCCCGCGCTGTGGGGTGCGTGCACGTCTCGATGAATGTGCTGGGCAGTGTGCAACCCGGCATCGCCAACCCCTGCCCCCAACCTGTCCTTACGCATCCTGGTGAGCATTTTATACATTCTCCCAAACACTCCCGTCCTTCCGTCCTGCAGGTGTGATGTATGGCACCTCTGTTCTCTCGTCGTAGCTTCTGTCTCCCCGTGTGGAGATGGGCAATAAAGACAAAGCTCTTCCAGACATATGGCTATTCCAGAAAATAAAATATTTTTGAAACCGCACCGCATGGCTACAGCTCTTTGTCTCATAGTGGGAACGGAACCCGGGCGTGTGTGCAGCTAGTAACGTGGCGCTTGGGAGAGGCACAGAGAATTCACTGACCCTGTAGAGATGGTCAAGGGCGGAAAGGTGTTTATCACACGAGGTGGGCATAGCCTCGTCTCTGTGCATCTTGCAGGATGAGACGCCTCTCAGGTGCTTTTCCGTAGGTGGGAAAGGGTGTAATTTCTATGAAAACAACCACAACAAAAAAACAGTGGCAAAACTGGATGGTGATTTAACACAAGAGCTATTATTCTGATGTCATCTTCCTAAATGAGGTCTGGTTTCCCTGCATCTCAGGAGGATTCAGGAAGGTCACCGCCCTTGAGCTGGAGAATGCTCCTCTCCAGGGCTTCTGGTCTCATTTCTCATCACGCACCTGCCTCATCTGTGAGCTGCCCCACAAGGAGGACACACGTAAGACACAGAGTAATCTCGTGGCCCAGCCCAGAACAGGGTGGAAGGGCTAAGGAATGGAGTTGGAAGAGGCATATTTAAAAAAAAATATTTTTGGCCACACTGCCCGGCACGTGGGATCTTAGTTCCCCAACCAGGGATCCAACCCACGCCCCCTGCAGTGGAAGCACGGAGTCCTAACCACTGGACCACCAGGGAAGTCCCAAGGCATATTTAATGAGCACAATTTTAATTGGATAAAAGAAAAAAAAAAACCCTCTTGTGCTTGTAATGCACTTATTTTCATATTAATCCAAAGAAGGAACATCTGGGCAAATCTGGGCTCAGGGATCATTTCTCTCTCTACACTCCCAACTAAAGGACGCAGTGTTTGAAGGGGCTGGGTGGGGGGCCTTTTCCCCTGGGAAAGGGGTTTCAGCATCGTGGGCTGGGGGGCCAGGGATGGCTTATCTAAGGGAGCAGGGGAGGATACAAGAAGCAGCTGGCTTGGTGATGACATAGGGGTTTTGTCAGAAACTGAGCAAGCATTGGTGGGGAAGAACCCCACAGACAGAAAGCCCCCTCCTCATATTTTCAGGGTGCGTTTTGCTGAGACACCTGGGAGGCCTGAACAGGGAGAGACCTGAGTGCGTATCCCACAAATCGTCATCATTTTGCACATGAGATCCCTCTACTTCCATGCAACTGGGGGAAGATGGACAGAATCCCTCCGTGGAGGGGTTCAGGGCCCCTCCCACAGAGCATCCTGGCTAAGAGCATGGTCTAGAGTCAGGCTGCCTTGGCTTAAACCTAGGAGTGACTATCTCATCCTTGGGACACCCTGGGGAACCCAACTTAAGAAATGAAAATGAATATCCTGTGATGCCTACCGTATAAGGACCATGTGACAAATATGTTAATGTGTGTAGAATATGTTTAAAAACAATGGCATGATATAAGCCCTCGACATGTGCCAGTTACCATTCTTCTGCATAGTTTAAGTTCACCAAGGAACAAAGTTAGAAAAAGAGTAGATGTGCGTGAACATTTTTGAACGAAGGGGGCAGGATTGTCTAATTAAGTCGTGGGCTGTACGTTTATCCTGGAAGGCTAGCGAAGAAGGTAAGAATTTACACCGTTCTTGAAACCTTATTATGTTGAAAAAAAAAAAATGATCTTGCACCTTGCCTGAAACTCTGAATACCGATCGAAAAGACTTGGTTAGAGGTTGGAGTTATGTGTGCCGGGTCAGCTGTGATAAGATGGGAAGACAGTCATCTTTCAGGGTCAGTGAAAACTCTGGACATGAATGGAAAACGCACACTCTCATACCCAACCCAGTCCTGCACAAGTTATCAGGGGGTTCGCAGAAACCCTGCCCTAACCCACAAGCAGCCCCAATGAGAAACTCTGTTTTGGGGACCCTCACATCCACTTGACTACCGCATACTCAGTATTCTTTTTTTTTAGTAGCATTTTTTAAATTGAAGTATTTACATGCTGTGCCAGTCTCTGCTGTACAGCCAAGTGACTCAGTTATACACATAGAGACATTCTTTTTTTATATTCTTTTCCATGATGGTTTATCACAGGATATTGAGTAGAGTTCCCTGTGCTCTACAGTAGGACCTTGCTGTTTATCCATCCTATATATACTAGTCTGTATCTGCTAATTCCAAACTCCCAACCCATCCCTCTCCACCCCTCTCCCTCTAGGCAACCACAAGTCTGTTCTTTATGTCTGTGAGTCTGTTTCTGTTTCGTAGATAAGTTTGTGTCATATTTTAGATGCCACATATAAGTGAGATCATACGGTATTTATCTTTCTCTATCTGACTGACTTCATTTAGTATGATCATCTCTAGTTGCATCCAGGTTGCTGCAAATGGCATTTTTTCATTCTTTTTTATGGCTGGCATATCCAGTATTCTTGTCAAAAGTTTCGAACAAAAGGAAAAACATCATTAAGATGATTATTGTCACATGTTTGGGGCCCATATCGATAGTTTAGAGAAAAAGGGTATAAGATCAAGAGTATTCGTACGTTTTGAAAAAGCTTAGTGTTGTGGGAAAACGTAAGAGAAAACATAAGGAACAATAAGGTCGTACTGTAGGCCCCATGGAACTATATTCAATACCCTGGGATAAACCATCATGGAAGAGAATATGAAAAAGAATGTAAGTGTGTATATATATATATATATATATATATATATATATATATATATATATATATATATATATATATAACTGAATCACTTTGCTGTACAGCAAAAATTAACACAACATTGTAAATCAACTATACTTCAATTAAAAGAAGAAAGAAAACATAAGGAAGAAGAGGAAGAAGTAGACGGATCCACTTTCGGGAATCGATTCAAAGAGAGGAAAACAAGGCATGAGTCTGGCATCAACATTTCCTCTTAGCACAGTTTCTGTTGTAACACAAAGCAAAGCAAGAATATATCATCCACACCGTGTAATCGTCAGCACTGGCTGCCAGTGTGGACATAACCTCGTTTAATCCTCCTGCCAGCCAGGGAGGGATGTCGCTGATCTTTTATAGATTGGGGAGCTGATGGATGTAAGTCATTTGGCCCACTTAGCACCAGCTAGGAGCAGGCATGACTCAAGCTCCGTGTATCCAACTGCGGGACCCATGCATTAATCCCCAGGACATTCTCACTTGCTTTGTGGTTTGTTGTGTTCATCCGTCTGAGTGGGGACAGCTCATGGTTCTTCTTGTGTTTGGTACACGATTATTCATCTTCCCCAGTTTGGTTGACAAGTCCGTGTTTCTGTGACATGTTTTACTGTTCCAGACAACCGTGGGCTCCCCTTGCTCTTGTTGAAAGAGATGTAAATTTAAAATTGGGGTCATTCGGTTTCACACTATAGTTGACAGAGTTTTCAGCTGGAAAAGAACTTGCCCTGTTCTGGGGCCACTCGAGAGTAATGACCTCAAGTACCTTTGAGGGGATACATCTAGTGATCACTCTCTCAATTGTAGTATCATGTACTGACCTCTCACTATGCCTTGTGCACCCAGATTTTCTCACAAATTCCCCATGACAATCCTATGAGGCGGGGCACTATGGATACCTCTGCTTTAAAGATATGACAATGGAGGAGCAGAGAGGTTGAGTTCCATGTCCAAGGTAATACAGCTGGTACCTGGGGCTGCTGACAACAGCATATGGACTCATAATCTCTGCATGGAACCACCCATCCTGCCCCTCTGACACTAGCAAACACCCTGAAGGATGGAAAGGGGGTGGCAGTAAACCAGAAATTGGAGAATCTTCCACCCATCATCTATCTACCCAACTGTCTATTCATTTATCCATTCATCCATCAATTCGTCTATCCATCTATCCATCCATTCATTTATCCACCCAATCATTGATCTATCCATCTGTCCACCCATTAATCCATCCATCCACTTGTCCATTGATCCATCAGTCCATCGATCCATCCATTCATCCATCCATCCATCCATCCATCCATCCATCCATCCATCCATCCATCCATTAATCTATCCATCTATCCGTCCATCCATTTATCCACCCAACCATTGATCCATGCATTCATCCATCCACCTACCCACCCATCCATCCACCCATCCATCTATTTGTTAATCCATCCATGTACCTATTACTTTCTGAGATCAAATATTTATACCCATGTATATGCAGGCATCCTTCAATACCTGGCACAACCTAGGTTATCAGTATTCACTTCATGAATGAATGCACACATGAATGAATGAATGAAATAACTTAGAGTGGATCATTCTGCAGACTCTTTCTGGGACTATTCTTAGTTTTACTGAGGAATAAATCCAAGGGAAGAGAAAGAATTGGTTGGAAGAGGCCTGGGTTCCCAGGTACACCAGAGGAATCATAGTCCCCTGGAGGGAGAGAGAGAGAGAGAGAGAGAGAGAGAGAGAGAGAGAGCCCAGTTCATGATGCAAAGAAATCACAAAACATATTCTGGAATACCCGTAAGTCTCTTTACATTCTCTCTGCTTGGCTATTTGTTCCAGAGAAAAACAATTAGATTCCAGAGTTGCGATGACTTTAGATAGAAGAGAATAAATGTTGGGCACGTGGAATTGTAATAAAAATTCTCAAGTTATGGTTCATAAATATCACCAAAGAGACGGATTAGATTCTCCCGATGGTTCAGGAAATTGGAAACGGCGGGTTGCCATACTGACTGTTACTCACTGTTTCATCTCTGTCCAAGTCCCAACAATTGCAACATCATACTCTACTCTAGAAATTGGAAAATAGAGGAATAATGTTTATGCCGTGTTGGCAAACATTTGGAACGAGGATGGATTACCTGATATTCTAATCGTTGCTCATTTCATAATGCCTGGAAGATCTCATGTCTTTTCCTTTCTCTTTTATTTTTTAAATAAAAGACACCTTTATAGTATAACATGTTTGTTTTTGGAATCTCCACTTTAATGCATCTTTGACCAGTCTACCTAGATAAGTTTAAATTGCCATTTATCCTGGGTTAAGTGAATCATTCCTCACCCCTGAAGCAGAAAGACAGTGAAAGGTGGCCTTTTAGCATCTAGATCCTAGAGAATTTTATCATCCCCTACTAGCGTGGGCAAGCACCAGCCTCCAGACTCCCCTTTTTAAAGTGGGGCCCTGAGCCCCGCTGGGAAAATGCACTTTGCTCAGTGCAGGATGGAGCTCTGGGTTTTTTCCACGAAGTCCACAGGGAGCTTCCCGTGCAGACTCTGCCTCTTTCAACAGTGAGTTCTAAAAGCATCAACGTAGCAAGACTCACTTTTAAAATTAATGAAAAAAAAGTTTAAATCCCTTTCAATCTTCATTTGCTGTGTACACAACTAATTACTCTTTAAAACTGATTGGGGTTTGGACTTGATAAAAGTTCCTTTTTTCTGCCATGATTGACTAACCCCTGCCCCATTTTTAAGTTTTCTCCCCCTGGCTTGATCTAATCAGCCCTTCATCACATGAGCTGTTTTTTCCTCAGGGACAAAACCACACACAGGCACAGAGGAAGGTGATGCAATTGTTCCTGTATCCTGTCGGGAGGCCATGCATGCTGTTGGCTGTTGCTAGTCTTACTGATGCATTTGAACTGATCCATCTGGGATGTTCACCTCATCTGCTCTGTGATAAATTGTCTGGGTGTGTTCAATTCCTATTGAAGGTCAGGGGAGAGGCTTTCCCAAGCTCCATATCCATCTCCCGAGTTAACCAAACCTCCAGATTTCACTTTGCTACAATTTCCAGCCTAGGTTGTTCTCTGCAGTGTGTTTACACACATAACCACACATGGAGTGGTCCAGCATCAGCATCACCCAGCAACTGGGATGAGGAACAAATATTTGTTTCTTATGCCAAATCACAGTATCACACTACCTAACCTTCGAGATCTGAGAATATTTATTTGGGGTGTCATTTTACAAAATCACTGGATCTTATATGGAACCATAAGACCCAGAATTGCCAAGGCAATCCCGAAGAAAAAGAGCAAAGCTGGAGGCATCACCCTCCCAGACTTCAGACAAAGACTACAAACAAAGCTACAGTAATCAAAACAGTGTGGTATCAGCACAAAAACAGACATGGATCAAAGGAACAGAACAGAGAGCCCAGAAATAAACCCACAGACTTATGGTCAATTAACCTTTGACAATGAAGACAAGAATACACAATGGAGAAAAGACAGTCTCTCCGGCAAGTGGTGTTGGGAAAGTTAGACAGTCACATGTAAATCAATGAAGTTAGAACACACCCTCTCATCACACACACAAATAAACTCAAAGGGCTTAAAGACTTAAATATAAGGTATGATACCATAAAACTCCTAGAAGAGAACATAGGCAAAATATTCTCTGACATAAATTGTACCAATGTGTTCTTTGATCAGTCTCCCAAGGCAATAGAAATAAAAGCAAAAATAAACAAAGGGGACCTAATCAAACTTACCAGCTTCTGCACAGCAAAGGAAATCATCAACAAAACGAAAAGACAACCTATGGAAGGGGAGAAAATATTTGCAAACGATGGGACTGACAAGGGCTTAATTTCCAAAGTATACAAAGAACTTATACAACTCAGTAAAAAAAAAAAAAAAAAATCAAAAAATGGGCAGAAAACCTAACTAGGCATTTCTCCAGAACCATAAAAGAAGATGCTGGCTTTGCTTTAAGCCACAAAGTAGGTGGTAATTTGTTACGACAGCAACAGGAGACTGATTCACCTCTTAAAATATGACAGGTCAGAGCAAATATCCTTCTAGAGTGAATCACCCAGGGGTCTCATGAACCAGAGTCAGCCTCAGCCAGTCAGGATGGGGTCAAGACACTATGTCTGTAACCAGCTCCTGGGCAATGGCTGCAGCGGTTGGTCCAAGAAACGGGCTTTGAGCTACAAGATTGACTGACTGATTTTCAGCATGGTGATTTTTTAAGTTGAAGTAGACTTGCTGTACCATATTATATAAGTTACAGGTGTACAATATAGTGATTCACAATTTTTAAAGGTTACACGCCATTTATAGTTATTATAAAATATTGGCTGTATTCCCTGTAGCATGGTGGTTTTTATCTTTGAAAAATTGTCCCCAGTTCCCCAGAAATTTTTTAGGGCTGGCGCATCTAGGGACCTTGATTTGATGGTGGACTCTGAGGTCATTCAAGGACAGCAGGGAGTTTGCTGAATGCTTGGAAGACACTCATCACTTTCCACAATTCCTTGGACCATTAGCCCACGAGAGGGTGTGCCCACTGTCCCCTATTCATTGGGATTGTAGCTGTGCCCTAACATGCAGAATGATGAGACAATGAAGAGTTGGGGGGTTTTCTTTGGCCGAAGTCCGAAATCTTCCAAGCATGACCTACATTTCCCAAGTTTAATTCTGAGAAAGACGGAGCTGCTGCAGGACAAAGGGGCAACATCACCTGCATCCTTTTCAGAAATGCCACGGTTCAGAGGAGAAAAAACAGGGATGTGTTTGTGGAATGTGTCATTTCCAGGACAGCTCCTGAGCCCCCCTTTCATTCATCCTCCTGTTAATTCAGTGATCAAAGATACCTGAATGTAGGACCATGCTCTTTCTTATAGGTCATTCAAGCAGGAAACATTTTACTCACAGGTTCCAGGACATCTAAGCATCTAGACTAGCCTGGAAATCTCCTGGTTTTTAGCTCCATGCATATAAAAGTTTACTGGAAAGCTCGATGTCTTTCTTACATATTTTGGACATACACAGAACTTCTGGAAAGTTTTGAAGACCTTGTTCTAGAGACAAGTCTTTCTTGGAGGAAGACAAGAAAGCCATTGGGTAAGGGAAAATGTCAGCCTTTGATAACTCAAGCTTTTAGCACGTGAAGCATACCTATATATGTAACGTGAATCTTATATTTCGAAGTAAGGCACATGGTATATTTATATTCTACCTGCAACCTCTTGGAGAAGGGATTCTACTCCTGTCCAAAGTTACTTCAACAGTATCTAACAAACAGTATCTAACTCTATACAAACAGTAGTGTTCGTCTACAAGGTAACAAACTTAGGATGTTAATGATTCTGGTCCCTGGAATCCAATTGGATTGAAATGTTCCTAAATGACCCCAGCCAAAATGTGTTCTGTGGTCAAGTTGGTTTGGGGAAAGCTGACGATCGTATCGTAATCTCTCTTCCCTGGAAAGATTTCATTGCACTTGCGCAAAGAAAAGACGGAGACATCTTGCTGAAATGAATAGCTCACTCTTTGCAGCCTGATATTTCCCACGTGTTTTGACCCCCAGAGCCCCTGTTACTCCCTGCTGACACTACAATGAGTGTCCTGAGTTACTTGTGTTGGAAGGAGTTTTGCTTGGTGTAGTTTGGAAAACACTTAAGGACACAGAGAGAAGAATCCGGTGGTTCATGTGGAAGCCTCTGCTGAATGCCGATGGCAGTTCTCTGCTTCTTACTGTTCTCCAAACCCGTGGACCATTCAGCTCACCCAATCGACAACCTCTGGATGCTGAGAAGACCCCTAGGCCTGCATTCTAGAAATACATGCTTCTTTATTTACTGAAGTTGTTTGCCAAATAAATATATGTGAACATATTTAACAGATAGACATCCCTTTAAGAAAAAAAATCACCCTTAGCCTGCGTTTCTTCCCTCCCAAGCACAAGACCCACGTTTCTCAGAACCGTGCAAGTGTGATTTATTTTCTGCATTTATTTTTTTCTGCAATCTGGTAGAGTTTCTGAATCCCCAAATCAAAATAAGTGCCTTTTAAAAAAAACCTTGCACAAACCTTTCCTATGACTCTACAACGAAAAGCAATTTCTGTTTTGACAGCATTTTCTCACATAATTAGCTTATTTGTCTGGTTGACCAGATATACACGTTATAGACCAAAAAAAAAAGACACATTTTCTGCCAGGGAGAATAGCATTCCAAGGGAGTTGAGGAACTGTGTGGGGTCCAGGTAGCCAATGCACTGGTTGGGGATGAAGCTTGTCTATGAGTTTAGGATGAACATGGACCCAGTGAGAGACCAGCCAGGGTCCTCTGACCCTTTTGCTTTAATTTCGTTGTACACACTTAAATATCCCTCAGGGACGCTCACCCCCTCAGTCTTAGAGGACATTTCCAGGCAGTGTTGAACCTCCTTCCAATATTCCCACCGTATTTTTTTAAATAAATTTACCAATTAATTAATTTTATTTTTGGCTGTGTTGGGTCTTCGTTGCTGTGCGCGGGCTTTCTCTAGTTGCTACTCTTTGTTGTGGTGCGCGGGCTTCTCATTGCGGTGGCTTCTCTTGTTGTGGGGCATGGGCTCTAGGTGTGCGGGCTTCAGGAGTTGTGATGCATGGGCTCAGTAGCTGTGGCTCGCGGGCTCCAGAGCGCAGGCTCAGTAGTTGTGGCACACGGGCTTAGTTGCTCCCACGGCATGTGGGATCTTCCCGGACCAGGGCTCGAACCTGTGTCCCCTGCATTGGCAGGAGGATTCTTAACCACTGCACCACCAGGGAAGCCCCTTCCACTGTATTTTGTGTGCACAGGTAGCCTCCAGCCCCAGCACCTGCACTGACTTACCTGTGCAGGTGTGGGTGTCATGACACTGGACGGAGGGTAGCTCTGCCCAGTCTCAGGTGGGAGCTCCATCCAGGTGGGAGCTCCATCCAGCCCTGCTCACACTTTCACCCTCACACTTCCTAGTATGGCCACGACACTCTGCAACTTCTTAGTCAACCCAGCAGGCAACCGTGGGACTCTGTTATGGCCTCCCGTGAGCTGAGGTGATGATACCTACACGGACTTGGTGATTCTGGTATGGATGAACCTAGGGTCTATGAGAGAGGCAGATTCTTATCGGGAGGTGAGGAAGGTCCACATACATCTTCCCAGGGTTATGGAATACCGTCTCCCCTGGGGTCCCACCTGCCGTGGCCAATCATACCCTTGGAATGAATCACCTGTGGGGTTATGTGTCTCCCACCCCAAAGCCCCCTTAGGCGTCTCATCCATCTCTCCTGTCGACACCTTAATGGAGATGTGATAGAACCAGCTCCTACCCACCCTTGGGGCCCAACACTGCTTATCAGGTCCCAAATCCATGTTCCACGACCTCAACCAGGGTGGCCATGTTTATACCACAGAAACTGGCTCCAGAGATGGACCAGCATTTCTTTTTTTCCCCTGGATAGTCGGTTAACCCTTTACCAGGAACCTGCTGTTCTGATTTGCATCCCCCAAGGAGAGAAGAGAAAATTGGTTGACATGCACACATTGAAGAAAAAAGAAACATTAAAATGATGAGAGAGAATCTGAAAAAGAATAGATATGTATGTATAACTGAATCACTGTGCTGTACACCTGAAACTAATGCAACACTGTAAATCTACTAGACGTCAATTAGAAATAGAAACAAAGAGGAAAAAAGATTTGCAATTGGAAAAAATTAAGTCAAAAAAAAAAAAAAAAAAAGGATGGACCACTATTTGAAGGTGAATAGACACAGAAAAATTTCAGTGGTAAGCAGCTCATGGAATCATGTAGGATACAGTGGCAGGCTTTCCACGGAATCCCCATCATCTTGGCGGGTGTTTATGAAGGCCAACCCAGTGCTGCCAGGAGACGCATCAGAGTCTCAAGCTGGATGCGCCATCCAGGCCGCTTTCAACTGAGAACGTTTCCATGTGCAAAAATGTCATGCTGGTATAGCCGCCAATTTTCCCGTTGCTGAAAGGATCAAAGTGTTTTGCAAACACCTGAATGCCTTATCAAGCTGGAACAGAGCATTTGCGGTGGGTGGATTCGTTTATTTCCAAAAAAAAAAAAAAAAAGAAAAGAAAATTATTTTTGGCCACCAAAAATCTTTCCGCTAAAAACAAATACGTTTGGGTAAAACATTTGGAGTAAATGTACAATTTTAATTCCAAAATATTTGAGGGGTGGGGGATGGAGGCATGGCTATTTCATGGATAATGTATTCAGGTTTGATAAAATGTGGTATAATGTTATAAATTTATTTCAGAACGTAGGTTAGGAACAAAGAAAAGCCATGAGTTAGAAACACGGCTGGGAGAAGATTTTTAAATGTTTGAAATAAGCCAGTATGCTGAATATAAATGTTCATACACTCAAGTATGGCTCCCATGGGTTGATTTTTATTGATCCTCTATCTGAAGGAACACAAGGAGGTTGTACAAATAATTGGTGGTGATTAACGTTGGTAAATGTAACAGATGAAATAAAATAAACCAGTTTGGGGATGATCATTCCCCAATGAAATTGTAGTTCCAATAAACCCAGAAACACGTGAAAGCTGGGTAACTTAGAAAGCGGACCAATGTACAGAAGTATCGAATCATTATGTCATAGAACAAGGACTGAAAGTGTTGTAGGTCAATTATACTTCAAAAGCAAACAAAAACTCTTAGAAAAAGAGATCAGATTGGTGGTTATAGAGACAGGGGGTGGGGGAAGGTGGAATTGGAGGAAGGTGAGCCAAAGGAACTTTTATCCAGTTAAAAGGTAAATAAGTGCTAGGGATGTAATGCACCATATTATAAACACGATAAAAATAATTAACACTGTTCTGTGTTATACATGAAAGTCGTTAAGACAGTACATCCTGAGATTTCTCATAACGAGAAAAGCAAAAATATTTTTTCTATTTTGTTTCTTTTGTATCTCTATGAAATGATGGATGGTCACTAAATTTATTGTGGTCAGCATTTCATGATGTATGTAAGTCAAGTCACTATGCCGTATCCCTTAAGCTTATACAGGGCTGTGTGTTAATTCTATCTCAATAAACCTGGAAGAAGAAAAAGGTGGGAGGATTTTACGTGAAAAAAGATGATGGAAAATCCTTCATCCCTGTGTTCATTCCAGCCTTTCAACGAACTGTAAGGAAAACAGCTCCACAACCAAGAAGAGAGACCCAGAGAAAATGTGCGTCCATTCTCCCGGAGTTTATTAGCGACAAAATAGTTCAAATTGCTAAATCATTCTCCAGATATATCTCTAAGCCTGTATTTAAGGAGCACTTCAACATGGTTGGAGAGCTTAAGAAAAAGAGAAAATCATAGCTCACGCTTGGTGCCAGAAGGATACAGATTCCTTTCAGCTCCTGTTTTAATTTACTTTAAAACGCAGACTTCAGCATTGATCTAGAGCTTCATTCCTCAATTCTAATTAAAGGGAGCAGTCAATAATTCAAAACCGTGACTAATAAAAATGTGCCTGGCTTTCAGAAGGGACGCGTAGTATCCTCTATCTCGGATCTACAACCCAAATTACATTTTAGGAGCTGTTATCTGTGTTTGAATTCCATGACTAATTGTCTGAACAGGGCGACCTGAAAGTTGATGGGAAGAGGGGGCGTGAATTAGATAATCACCGCATGGAGGGTTGGGCGTTTAGAGTTGTGTCTGCATTTTGCTATTTTTACCTTCTTCACTCACCTCCTTGGCGGTTATATCTATAAAATGTGCAGGATCCCAAAACCAAACTTTCTGAATATTCTCCTGTCCGGGAGATCGAGGCCAGCATCATGCAGCTTGTTTTGGATGACACACATTTAACTTGATACAAAATCGCTCACGATGAAAAAAAAAAAAAAATCAGTGTAGCACAAGCTATATCCTCAGTGCTGACCAAATTAAGGGTAAACGAGATAGAATTGGGAAGAGTTTATTTCTAAGTATTCCGGCAGGAGATGAAATTTAAACTGGGTCGTTATGGCCCCTAAGCTAAGAACGGCTTTCACATTTTTAAACGGTTCCATTTTCTTATTTGAAAACGTTTTTTAAATTTTTATTTCTTCTTCCATTTTTATTGAGATAGAATTGACATACAACACTGGAACAGTTGAAGGCGTGTGGCGTAATGATTTGACTTACATCATGAAACAATGGTAAGTTTAGTGACGGTTCATCTTTTCATATGGATGATTCAAATTCTCCAAATGGAAGAAATAGAAGAACATTTTTTTCCTTGTGATGGGCTCAGTTCTATGGAAGCTGCCTGGCCTGGGAGATCACCGCACACATCCCCAAGCTCAGGCAGCCGACGGGCAATGACCCATTGTACAAAAGACCAGCTCAGCGGTGCAAGGCAGGCGCCAGACCTCCCCAAGGGATCAAGCTGCAGAGATCCCATCCTTGCTGGGCCGTTCCTCCCGCCCGGCTCTGTCTTCCTCCCTCCCTTTTCTCCTGAGAGCTCCCCCTGGAACCCCCAGCATCCCAGAACTCTGAGGCCACAAAGCAGCGATCGGGGAGGGAGCGAGACCTGCATCCCAAGGGTGGGACTGTTTGCTCCTGGATCCCAGACACCCCTGACTGTAGTTCCGTTCCCAGCCTGAAGCTGCAGCGGGTGTAGACAGCGCTTTGCTGGCTCCTGACCTGGAGGCTGAGCTTTCGATCTGGACTCAGGTGAGCTGAGCAGACACTTTACTGCATCCCTTCACACCTACAGATATAGCACCACACTCTGTGTGTGTGTGCCTCTGGGTGTACAGTATTTTTCCACTTGCAAAATAGACCATCTCTTCTGCATAGCATTTTTTAACTAAAGACCAACAAAAAAAAAAAAAAAAAAAAAAAATCCCTAGCCGTGAGTGTTAATGGGATGCCAAATTCAATTTTCCTGCTCCGGAGAAATCTGTGTCTTCCTAGGCGTGGAGGTAAGAAGGGCCGGCACAGACTCAATGCCGCAGGCAGGATTCTCTATTATCAAGGCTCGGTCAGGACATCTTCTGACACCCACATCTTGAGGGATGTCTGTTGGTGAACAGAGAACCGAAATCCAGAAGGAGGCCTAATTTCATGAGACTTGTTTTTAAAAAAAGACGAACGCAGAGGAAACAGGAGCATGTCTGATGTAAGAATTTGCCTTCGTCTCTGAGGTACGGATGGGATGTTTCCCCACAAACCTTGCAGCCAGCGGGGCTGGCTGGTGCCCCACAGAGAGCTCTTGCCTGCAAAGCTTTGTTCCTTTGGGAAGATTGAGTCCAGCAGGAAATACCGCCACAGACGTCTTTAGGGCCACACACCCTAATACGAGGCACCAGAAACCCCCAATACTGCAAGCACCCCCCTCTTTACTTCTATAACCCACCAGAGATGAAACTGAGGCTCTTTTCGAAAATCTGTCTCTGCTCCAAATACCTCTGCCTTTGTGTCACTTACATCTTGATGCAAAACATCTTCCCCCCGAACTCAGAGGCTTAACCAGCACACGTTCCTGGGAGTCTGAAATCCAGGCATAGTTAAGCTGAGGCCTCTGCTTCAGGCTGCAAATGTGTCAGCCAGAGCTGGGGTCTCCCCTGAGACAGTGGGAGGGTCCGAAGCAGCTGTTGGCAGGAACTGGTTCCTTGTGGCTTTTCACACTGAGGGTTTCGGCTCCCTTCTGGCTGTTGGCTGGAAGCCACTGTCCATTCCTTGCTGTGTGGACATCTCAGGACACGGCCCCTGGGTTCCATTAGAACCAGCAAATGGGGCGGGAGGCTCTGCTGGCAGAAGTTTCAGTCTTTTTTTTTTTTAACTTTTGGCTGCGTTGGGTCTTTGTTGCTGCGTGCGCACCTTCTCTAGTTGCAGCGAGCGGGGGCTACTCTTCGTTGTGTCGCTCGGGCTTCTCTTTGCGGTGGCTTCTCTTGTTGCGGAGCACGGGCTCTAGGCGCACAGGTTCAGTAGTTGTGGCGCACGGGATTAGTTACTCCGCGGCATATGGGATCTTCCCAGACCAGGGCTCGAACCCGTGTCCCCTGCATTGGCAGGTGGATTCTTAACCACTGCGCCCCCAGGGAAGTCCCAGAAGTTTCAGTCTTACGTAACACAGTCTCAGAAGAGACATCCACTAACCTTTGCCATCTTTTTTTTTTTTTTCCTACACTGCGTGGCATGCGGGATCTCAGTTCCCCAGCCAGGGATCAAACCCTCGTCCCCTGCAGTGGAAGCACGGAATCTTAACCCCTGGACTGCCAGGGAAGTCCCTAACCTTTGCCATCTTTGCATTAGAAGAAAGACACAGATTCCGCCCATATTCCTGGGGTGAAGATGACACGAGGGCATGAATATTAGGAGGTGGGGATCAGGAGGGACCATCTTGGAGACGCTCAACCACTGCAAATCCTCACGTTCTGGTCCCCTACAGAAATCGCTCTGCAGCTCTAATAGCAAGGTTTGCAAAACAAACACTTTTTTCGAAATCACCCAAACTATGAGCTGTTGACTGCAGATGGCAAGATGGAAAAGCAGTAAACTTGCTTTTTCTTTCAATAATTGTTTAACAGCTGTGGCTGAAGGCCCAAACAATGATGAGTATTGTTCAATTTTCCTTGAGGTTGACTTGATCCATGACCATGAGCTAGTAAGGCAGGCTTATCAAACAATACGGAGAAGGCAGCTGAGAAGAAAAAACCAAGATGGCAGCCCATTGGCTGAATTTGGTGCCCTTTCTGGTTCTTCCATCTCACAAGGGTGTAAGTAGGAAAAAAAAAAAAAGAATTGCCTGAGTGTAAAAATAAGTGAGAAAAACCACACACCTGTATTGTGTGTGGATTTGGGTCAAACATTTATACAGAGGCAAGCTGAGTTCCCAACTCTATGTGCAGTGCAGTCCTTTCTATTTAAAAAATAAAAAATAAGAAAAGGCTGACTTGAAGAGGAGGGAGTCACAGCCCAAAACAAAGAGGCATGGTGGAGAACTGCAGCTGGAATAGAAGGGCAGATCTGAGGCACAGTCAGAGACAGGCTCACTAGACACAAAGGCGGGACCCTTCCTGAGAACCTGCTCCAAACAATCCCATCCCAACTCTGCAGACACAGCTGGATGTTGACGAGGTTGAAAGAACGGATTCACCGTGGCGGGGGTGTGGGGGGGGGATGTGGTGCTTCAAAGGGATAAATCCTCATAAAATAAAAATTCCTAAACGATGAGGCAAATTAAAGAGGAGAAAAACGCAGCCTATGGGGGGAAAATTGGACAAAATGAAAAGCAAAAACAATACCAGACGTGACAAACATGCTACTATAGGAGGGATTCAAGAGATTTTAAATCATACATGGTCTCTGCAGGAATTACTTTTTATATTTTTTTTAAAAAGAGGAGAAGGCAATTACAAAGATTCCTCCTATGTGAAGGAAAAGGCATGAACATAACAGAGCAAAGAACTCCATGTTTTTCAAATTTCTGTTTATTCTTTGCCAAGCTTTATATAATGAGGGTTTTACAAGTTGAACTATTATTGCATTCAAAAGGGATTACACTATGTAACCTTTTGAGGCTGTCTTCTTTCACTTAACGTAGGTGGTTTTGAGCTTCTGCTATGTTGTGGTATGTGTCAGTGGCTTTTTCCTTTATTATTTTTTAAATAAATTTATTTATTTTATTTATCTATGTTTGGCTGCGTTGGGTCTTTGCCGCTGTGCACGGGCTTTCTCTAGTTGCGGCGAGCGGGGGCTACTCTTCATTGCAGTGAGCGGGCTTCTCATTGCGGTGGCTTCTCTTGTCGCGGAGCACGGGCTCTAGGCGCACGGGCTTCAGTAGTTGTGGCACACGGGCTCAGTAGTTGTGGCACGTGGTCTCTAGAGCGCAGGCTCAGTAGTTGTGGCTCACAGGCTTAGTTGCTCTGCGGCATGTGGGATCTTCCCAGACCAGGGCTTGAACCTGTGTCCCCTGCATTGGCAGGTGGATTCTTAACCTCTGTGCCACCAAGGAAGCCCTTTTCCTTTATTTTTAAATTAATTTCTTTAAAAAAAAATTACACCTTCATAAACTGGAAAAAAAATTTTAAATAAAGGTAATACACTATTAAAGTACCAAGAGGTAGCAGACCAACAGGGACCTGATTTAGTTAGTAGAATAAAATGGGTTATAATTAGCTTTTCAAATATTATTTCATTCTAAGGAAGCACATTTGATATATTTCCTAAAGAGTTGACTAAGATAATTGAAAATCTCCTACTTCTTGTATATCCCATGAAGGCTCCATTTTCTCCACATCAAGAAGTTCTTGGAAGAGAAAGACAAATACCATGTGATATCACTTATATGTGAAATCTAAAATCTGACACAAATGACCCTATCTACAAAAGAGAAACAGACTCACAGACATAGAGAACAGTCTTGTGCTTGCCAAGGTGGGTGGGGGGGAGGGAGAGGGACCGAGTGGGAGTTTGGGGTTAGCAGATGCAAACTATTACATTTAGAATGGATAAACAACAAGGTCCTACTGTAGAGCACAGGGGACTATATTCAATATCTTGGGATAAACCATAATGGAAAAGAATATTAATAAAAGAATGTATATACGTGTAAAAAAATAAAGAAGTTCTTGGGATGACAACTGAATGTACTGAACATACCAAGAATAGTGTCTAAAATAATAAAAATTGAGCTGTTTTGTTAAAGTTTCAATGAGGTTTTGTAAACTAAGTTTTTCAGAGTAAGGAGTTCGGTTAAGTTGTTAGTAGGCAGAAGACAACATCAATTTCTGATTCTGAGCTTGTGGAATGAGGGCTCCGGATTCAACCTTCCATTTACCCTGTACAAAATTAAATGTGAACAATATGAGATACATTCGGCTTAACCATGGTTAAAGCTACTCTAGATATCTTCCAAGAAGGAGATAAACTTTATTTTTTAAAAAAATTAATTTATTTATTTTTGGCTGCGTTGGGTCTTTGTTGCTGCACGCGGGCTTTCTCTAGTTGCGGCGAGTGGGGGCTACTCTTTGTTGCAGTGCACGGGCTTCTCATTGCAGTGGCTTCTCTTGTTGCGGAGCACGGGCTCTAGGCACGAGGGCTTCAGCAGTTGTGGTCTGCGGGCTCAGTAGTTGTGGCTCGAGGGCTCTAGAGCGCAGGCTCAGTAGTTGTGCCACACTGGCTTAGTTGCTCTGAATCATGTTGGATCTTCCAGGACCAGGGCTCAAACCCGTGTCCTCTGCATTGGCAGGCGGGTTCTTAACCACTGTGCCACCAAGGAAGTCCCATGATCCCATTTCAATCTTCACAGTAACCCTATAGTGTCAGTATTATAGTCTGCGGTTCCAAGCAAGGGATTGAGATACATCAGGATAAAACCCAACAAAATTAGTACTGATCAAATGCTTGCACAAAGGGACACTCCAGAGAAGTGGTGGCCTCTCCCTCCCAATGACAATCTTTCCATGAAGTTATATAAGCCATTTGAAAAAGTAAACCTTCCAACTCAGCCTTCCAAGCTGGGAGCATGAAGAATTCAATGTTGTCCACCACACAACCTTTCTTCCTGGGACCCCCTACTCTAACAGTTAACCTGAGTTCCTTAGTGGGTGGGGGTTGAGGGGGAATGTTCTCCTGGCACATGGCACAGAGGTCCAATCGTCTTAATTTTGGAAAAAAGACTTCTGACTTCCTAACCCACTCCAGAATCCTTCAGTGGTTTGGAGACAGTCGAGAGTTCCTTACAAAAGTTAGTACAGAATTACCCACTCACCTCCTCTGGAATAAGTGTCTTTGTATCTTCAAATGTGTATCCTTCACAGAGGGAATCATTGCTCTGCTTTCACACCCATCGTGGTGAAATGATACAGCTCTTTGCATCTTTCACTTATGTTTACAGAACCCCCTGGTATGTGGCAGGCACGGTACTAGGCATTGGGATAAAAAGGGACACAAAAGAGATGAATTTCCTTTCTTCCTGGATCTTTAGTCTACTCAGCATAAGCATTAATCAAACAACCGCACTTTAGGATTTCGTAGCCTCTGACTTTACTCTTAACTTTAGGACAAGAATAATGTATGCGTTCATTCAATTCAGCACAAATGTATTGAGTGCCTACCCAGCACCATGCCAAGTCTTGCTAAGAGAAGGCAAGATTAACAGCCTCTGTCTCAAGGAGTTCACAGTCTAGTGGAACAGGGCGACAGGAGAGTCAGTCATGGGGTGCACGCCATTATTGCATTAAAAGATGGGCGCTGCATCTATCCTGGGATCCGGGGTTCTCCTGCTGTCATTGATGAGAAGGAGTGTTGATTCCTGGGGGTGGGGCACTTTCAGCTCTGATCTCCTCATCGTTTAGTTCCTCCTTCCTTCTTTCCTTTGGAAGATACGTAAGACATTTCCATCTCTAATACCCCGTGATTACCAACGTCATCCTCCACGCATTGGCTGAGCTAGGCGCTGGGCTTCTAAACTTGTAGTGGAAGCAGGGTCTGAGTGCAGATGAGATAGAGAGACAGTTAGATAGAGACAGAGACAGAGCTAGAGAAAGAGAAATAGATATATAGACACACAGAGATAGAAGTTGAGGCAGAGACAAACACATGCATGTCCACAGAGGTGAGGTAAAGGTATAGAGATGTAGAAACAGAGAGAGATGGAGGTGGAGGTATGTAGGCACATACTGAGTGATGGCTGTAGATACAGGTGTACATACTGTGGATAGGGAGGTATAGAAGTACAGGTGTGGCTATAGGTGGGATATAGGGGCAGCATCAGTGTAGGGGTAGAAATGTAAAAGTATAGATACAGGTATAAATATAAGTACAGAGCTACAAATATATAGTCTAGGTGTAGAAGTATACAGATGTAGGTAAAGATATATACATACAGGAATAGGTATAGATATAGGTTTATAGACAGAGATATACATATACATACAGTTATATAGATATGGTATATACAGTTATATAGACATGGGTATAAATAAAGTACAGATGTAGCTATAGGTATATACATACAAGAATACATATATAGGTATATAAATATAGTATAGGTGTAGGTCTTGAGGTAGGAGTATATAGTTATAGGTGAAGCTATATAGATATAAATATAGGTATATACCTATAGATGTAGTTATAAATATAAATATAGAGAGATAGGTATCAATATAGATAAAGGTATAGAGATACACATATAGATATAGGTATATAGAAATCCATTTAAGTAAAAGTATAGATATAGGTATAAACGTATAAGTACAGGTGTATGAATTTAAACAAATGTATGTGGATGTAGGGATAGAGCTATAGGTAAAAGTACAGACAGAGATATAGGCATCCACAGGTAGGTACATACATGTTCTATCTACAGGTATAGCTATTTAGACATAGGTCTAGCATAGGTGTGGGTAGACAGGTAGGGGTGTATAGGTGTGGGTGGGCAGGTAGGGGTGTATAGGTGTGGGTGGGCAGGTAGTGGGGTACAGGGGAGGGTGTAGGCATAGATGTGGGAATAGACACGCACCTCAAGAAAGGTAAGACCGAAAATCAGGGGAGTGGAGAGGAGGGGCCGGCCAGCCCCCGGGAAGAGCAGGCACAGCGTCGTGATGGGAATGGAAGATGGCCCCTTGGTGGGGCCTGGAGGGTCTCCTCTCAGCTCCTGGGGCAGACGGGAGGGAACTCCCAATGGGAGCTCCTGCAGACGGAAGGTCTCCCCAGGCTCTGGAGACAAGGATGGGGCGGAAGGCAGGTTTGTGCTGGGAGACGACCCCGGGGTCGTATGATCTGGATCCCAGATACCCTGACGGTCTTTAACCTTCAGAGCATGGGAAGCCATAGTGGTTCATCCTTCTCTTCAAACCCATCCTCCTCTGCTTCCTGAGCTGCCATATCTGAAACACCCAGGGGTCTCACCTTCACCGGGTGGGCCCACCATTGTGCTGGGTGCCACGGAGGCCAGAAGATGGTGGTCCCTTGGGGGGAGATGCCAACAGCTTCCAGAAGAGGACGACCCCAGTCTCTCGGTCCAGCGGTGGCTGCATGGGCAACCCCCTCCTCTCCAGCACCCGTGGTCCTTGCCTGGGACCCCAGAGCCTGAGCACTTCCTTCAGGGGCTCCGTCAAGGAGGTGCCCTTGCTCCTCCTCCTTCCTGCCCAGATCCTTCCAAACTCAGGAGCGGGTTTCCCTGTTCCTTGGGTCGACGAGGTGCGTCCCAGCTGCTAAGGTCCCTCGGTCCCCGCTTCTCCTCCTCCCTCACGCCCAGAGCCTTCAGTTCATCTGCAACCAGGGTGGAGCTTTCTGGATGCCTACCCAGAACCCCGGGCATCGCCCGCAAAAGGTGCAGCTTCAAAATAAGCAGAAGGATACGACATGATGAGTCAGCGGCACCATCTGAGTCAGGAGATGACTAATACACCCAGAAGATGTTCTGTTTCTAAATCAAGGGTGGGTTTTAAGACAGACTTGCTTTCCCCCCTGCCTCTTTTCTTTCCCAGAAGGAGATCCAAGAGCAAGCAGATTTCAGGTTGTCAAAATATTTTTGTAGCTTTCTTATAAGCAGCAGAACCTTTTTAAAACTTTTATTTGGTGCCGTGCCACCTTGGATGGTAAAGTTCCGTGGTTGCTTCTCAACGCAGAAGGACTGCATGTCTCTTTATGGTTCAAGAGCCTGAAAACCCTTCAGGAATTTGAGAGGTGGGCCCCCCCTGGAGCGGGGGTACCCAATGAGACAGAGGTGCATTTGTAGTTGTCTACCTTTATTTGTGTTTAAATAAGATCTATCCTTTCAAAACCGAAGATTTCAATGCACAAAACCATGGGCAAAAATCGCATTTGGACTCACAGTTTTCAGCAGAAGCCAGGGACGTGGAAAGACTACCGATTTGGCAGTCAGATCTGTTATATAAATCAGCTTTCATCTGTCTCCATAAAAACAGGAAATCAGCTCAGATGAATAATTTATTTGTTCAATTAAAAAAAAAATTGGACCCTTCACACACAAGCCCTAGAGACCAAGCTCAAATAATTAACGCAGCAATAAGAAGTCAGATATCATGTGAGGAAAAAAAAAAAATAGTGCGTTACATACACACAGGCTCCAATGATGGAATTTATATTTTCTCTCAATAAGCTTCCTGGTTCCGACAGGGTGATATTTGGTCCACACTTCAAGGCTGAATGAGAACCCTCTGTCCCAACGACTCCTTGATTTTCCTTTTAATTCTCATGCCCATTGCTTCCAAATTCTGCATTTTCCTCCACTACGGAGGATGCAGAGATTTTTTTGCAGTCAGGACCAACTCTAGCCACGGTGCTTTGTGGGAAGCACAGCTCCAGCCTCTCCTCGGAGAGGAAATACATGTTTGTTGCTCGAGCACACCACACCCCGAGCCCTGGCCCACAGCCCCCAGTGTGACCGCCCGCTAAGCCAGCCAAGACTCTGGGCCGAGGGGAAGGCGTGAGGGATGCCCACAGTGAGCACGGATGGAGGTGGGATTCGAACTCACCCAACAGGGACCCCAGAGCCTGGCTCTGCCCTTCAGAGAGATGAGAGGCTGGGGGTGGGGGGGTCTCGACCTTTCTCTGAAGGTGCCCACAGGAGGCCGGTTGTTCTCCTCCCACCGACCACATCTACAGCGTTTGCACAGCTTCCCTGCTTCTCGGAGGGGGCCGAGCTCGCCCTGCCGTCACTTATAAGGGATCACATCCAACCCTGACGCCAGGGCCCTTGAGGTTGACCGTGAAAAGATCATTAAAATGATAAACGTGGGAAAGACCCAAGAGGCTCTGGGAGGGGGCCTCTGACTCCTCGACTGCTGGGCGAAGGGGAACCTTACATCCAGGGTAGGTTACAGCCTTGATGGGCCCCTTCCTCCATTTAAAAAATATAGTTCAGGGAACTCTGCTCAGTATTCTGTAACAACCTAATTGGGAAAAGAATTTGAAAAAGAAGAGACACATGTATATGCGTAACTGAATCACTTTGCTGTACACCTGAAACTAACACAACATTGTTAATCAACTCTATGCCAATATAAAATCAAAGTTAAAAATAATAAGAATAAAAACTTTAAAAACTAAAAAAATATTAAAAATTATATTTTATGACTGTGTTGCTATAAACATGAATATCATCCAGGCTGTGTTATAGGCACATTTTTTCTTTTCATTTTAAAAGAATTGAAAGCATTTAATGGGCCCCTAAAAGTTCACAGACCCTGGGCACTGCAAGGTTTTGTTTCAGTTTGCTTTATTGTGCTTTGTACATGTTGAGTTTTTCACAGTAGGTTTGTGGCAACCCTGCGCTGTCAGATGATGCTTTACATTTTTTAGCCATAATGTATTTTTAAATTAAGGTAGGCATATTTTTTTTAAGGCCTAATGCTATTGCACACTTAATAGACTACAGTCCAGTGTGAACATAACTTTCACATGTACTGGGAAACCAAAGATTTTGTGTGACTCTCTTTATTGAGATATTCACTTTATTGCAGTGGTCTGGAACCAAATCCTCACCATCTCCGAGGTGTATTACCTGTACTTGATGATGAGTACATTTTACATAAACAAATTTCTTTTAGAAGAGGGTGCATAGTGGATGCAACCTTTTTTAAAAAATTAATTAATTTATTTATTTTTGGCTACGTTGGGTCTTTGAAGCTGTGTGCAGGTTTTCTCTAGTTGCGGTGAGCGGGGGCTATTCTTTGTTGCAGCGCATGGGCTTCTCATTGCAGTGGATTCTCTTGTTGCAGAGCATGGTCTCTAGGCATGCCGGTTTCAGTAGTTGTGGCACGTGGGCTCAGTAGTTGTGGCTCGCAGGCTCTAGAGCGCAGGCTCAGTAGTTGTGGCTCACGGGCCTAGTTGCTCCGCGGCATGTGGGATCTTCTGGGACCAGGGCTCGAACCCGTGTCCCCTGCATTAGCAGGCAGATTCTTAACCACTGCGCCACCAGGGAAGCCTGCAACCAAGTTTTTTTGCTTTTTGTTTTTCAATGTGGCTACTAGGAAATTTTATTTATTATTTTTAAATGTTTTATTTTTTATACAATTTTTAACGGTTACACTCCATTTACAGTTATTACGAAATGTTGGCTCTATTCCCTGTGCTGGATAATATATCCTTGCAGCTTATTTATTTTATACATAATAGTGTGTACCCCTTAATCCCCTCCCCTTATCTTGCCCCTCCCCCTTCCCTCTCCCTACTGGGAGCCACTAGTTTGTTCTTTATATCTGTGAGTCTGCTTCTCTTTTGTTATATTCACTAGTTTTTAAAAAAAGTGATTCGGTTGTGTGTATATATATATATATATGTATGTATATATACACATACATATATATATATATATACATACATATATATATATATATATATATATATATGTATATATACACACTTTTTTCAGATTTTTTTCCCTTATAGGTTATTACAAGATATTGGGTAGAGTTCCCTGTGCTCCACAGTAGGTCCTTGTTGTTTATCTATTTTATACATAGTCGTGTGTATCTGTTAATCCCAAACTCCTAATTTATCTCCCCCACTCCCCCCTTTCCCCTTTGGTAACCATAAGTTTGTTTTTGAAGTCTGTGAGTCTGTTTCTGTTTTGTACATTAGTTCATTTATAGCAATTTTCAGATTCCACCTATAAGTAATATCATATGATAAGTCTCTTTCTCTGCCTGACTTAACGTCACTCAGTATGATAATCTCCATGTCCATCCATGTTGCTGCAAATGGCAATATTTCATTCTTTTTCATGGCCGAGTAATATTCCATTGTATATATGTACCACATCTTCTTTATCCATTCCTCTGTCGATGGACGCTCAGGTTGCTTCCATGTCCTGGCTACTGTGAATAGTGCCGTCTAGAAGAAATTTTGAAAAGGAAAGCCATTGTCTTGGAAAGAACCCCCTGGAAAGTGGACCAGGTGTGGGTATGAGATGCGATAGAAGAAGAGAGTAACCTACATTGTCTGGGGCGTGTTCACCAAACCTGTCCACAGAACCTTCAAAAATCCTCAGGCTATAGAAACATTGAAAACTTGGTAAGGACGTTAAAAAAAAAATAGTCCAGATGTTATTTTCAGTACAATGCCTTGGCCATTTCGGAAGAAAGTAGGACACAAGCTATATATAAATACGTCAACAAATGAAAATCCCTTTGTGACTTTGCCACCTTAGGAAAAACACCTCAGCTTCTAGCTGGATATCTGGTATCATGTTGGGAATGGTGGTGTGGACTTTTCTTTTCTTGCCCACATTGAGAAAGCAACTCTTTGACAGTGTGAAGCTTCCAGAAAAGGTGAGAGAAAATTTAATTTGCATGAAGATTAATACCCTGCTCTGAGGAAAAGCAAACTCATACCCAAGAAAATATACAGACTCATTTGATCCTTGAGTGTGTGTGTGCATGTGTGTGTGTTTGTGTGAGGACTCAGTGTGTTGTGTTGCCCTTTGGAGGTGAGATAGGCAATGCTAAAATGTAATATATATATTTTAAAAGTTTTATTGTGCATACAGTTGAAACTAATATAATATTGTAAATCATCTATATCTCAATAAAAAGAACATTTGTAAACAATATAATACCACCTATTGAGAAACAACAAAAAATTGTATTGTGATAATATATATAAATATTATAAATATATATTATATATCTAAATATATATACAATCATATTATACAAACACCATATTAACAAATTAAGGAATAAAAACCATATGATCATTTCAATAGATGCAGAAAAAGCTTTTGACAAAATTCAACTCCCATTTATGATAAAAACCCTCCAGAAAATGGGCATAGAGGGAAGCTACCTCAACATAATAAAGGCCATATATGACCAACCCACAGCAAACATCATACACAATGGTGAAAAACTGAAAGCATTTCCACTAAGATCAGGAATAAGACAAGGATGTCCACTCTTGCCACTCTTATTCAACATAGATTTGGAAGTCCTTGCCACAGCAATCAGAGAAGAAAAAGAAATAAAAGGAATACCAATTGGAAAAGAAGTAAAACTGTCACTGTTTGCAGATGACATGATACCATGTGTAGAAAATCCTAAAGATGCCATCAGAAAACTGCTAGAACTAATCAATGAATTTGGTAAAGTAGCAAGATACAAAATTAATGCACAGAAATCTCTAACATTCCTATACACTAACAACAAAAAATCAGAAAGAGAAATTAAGGAAACAATCCCATTTACCATTTCAACAAAAAGAATAAAATACCTAGGAATAAACCTACCTAAGGAGGCAGAAGACTTGTACTCAGAAAACTATAAAACCCTGATGAAAGAAACCAAAGATGAAATAAACAGATGGAGAGATATACCATGTTCTTGGGTTGGAAGAACTAATATTGTGAAAATGACTATACTACCCAAAGCAATCTACAGATTCAATACAATCCCCATCCAACTACCAATGGCATTCTTCACAGAATTAGAGCAAAAAATTTTACAATTTGTATGGAGACACAAAAGACCCCAAATAGCCAAAGCAATCTTGAGGAAGAAAAACAGAGCTGGAGGAATCAGGCTCCCTGACTTCAGACTGTACTACAAAGCTACAGTAATCAAGACAGTATGGTACTGGCACAAAAACAGAAATATAGATCAATGGAACAGGATAGAAAGCCAAGAGATAAACCCACACGCATATGGTCAACTAATCTATGACAAAGGAGGCAAGAATATACAATGGAGAAAAGACAGCCTCTTCGATAAGTGGTGCTGGGAAAACTGGACAGTTACATGTGAAAGAATGAAATTAGAACACTCACTAACACCATACACAAAAATAAACACCAGAAGGATTAAAGACCTAAATGTAAGACCACACACTTAGAAGAAACTCTTAGAGGAAAACATAGGAAAACCACTCTTTGACATAAACCACAGTAAGATCTTTCTTGACCCACCTCCTAGAGTAATGAAAATAAAAACAAATGGGACCTAATTAAACTTAAAAGCTTTTGCACAGCAGAGGAAACCATAAACAAGATGAAAAGACAACCCTCAGAATGGGAGAAAATATTTGCAAATGAAGCAACTGACAAAGGATTAATCTCTAAAATATACAAACAGCTCATGGAGCTCAATATCACAAAAACAAACAATTCAGTTAAAAAATGGGCAGAAGACTTAAATAGACATTTCACCAAAGAAGACATACAGATGGCCAAGAGACACGTGAAAAGATACTCAACATCACTAATTATTAGAGAAATGCAAATCAAAACCAAAATGAGGTATCACCTCACACCGGCCAGAATGGCCATTATCAAAAAAATCTAGGAACAATAAATGCTGGAGAGGGTGTGGAGAAAAGGGAACCCTCTTGAAGTATTGGTGGGAATGTAAATTGGTACAGCCACTATGGAGAACAGTATGGAGGTTCCTTAAAAAACTAAAAATAGAACTACCATATGATCTAGCAATCCCACTACTGGGCATATACCCTGAGAAAACCATAATTCAAAAAGAGTCATGTACCCCAATGTTCATGGCAGCACTATTTACAATAGTCAGGACATGGAAGCAACCTAAGTGTCCATCGACAGAAGAAAAGAAGAAGATGTGGCACATATATACACTGGAATATTACTCAGCCATAAAAAGAAATGAAATTGAGTTATATGTAGTGAGGTGGATGGACCTAGAGTGTGTCACACAGAATGAAGTCAGAAAGAGAAAAACAAATACTGTATGCTAACACATATATATGGAATATAAAAAAAAGAAAATGGTTCTGAAGAACCTAGGGGCAGGACAGGAATAAAGACACAGACATAGATAATGGACTTGAGGACACAGGGAGGGGGAAGTGTAAGCTGGGATGAAGTGAGAGAGTGGAATGGACATATATACACTACCAAATGTAAAATAGATAGCTAGTGGGAAGCAGCCGCATAGCACAGGGAGATCAGCTCGGTGCTTTGTGACCACCTAGAGGGGTGGGATAGGGAGGGTGGGAGGGAGACGCAAGAGGGAGGGGATATGGGGATATATGTATGCATATAGCTGATTCACTTTGTCATACAGCAGAAACTAACGCAACATTGTAAAGCAATTATGCTTCAATAAAAATAATGAAATCTGCCATTCTGACCATTTTTACATGTGCCATTCGGTGGCAGGAATTACTTTTATACTATTGTGTAACCACCATTCCTCTGTGTTTCCAAGTATTTTTTTTTTCCCAAGTATTTTTTAATGTAGTAAGCCAAAGAGGAAAAATGCTTGCTTTCTAAAAATGTGTTTGGACAAAGGCTTTGAGAACGGATGCCAACGAATCTTTCTAAAAATGATGAAATCATCTGAGTCAACTGAAGTCCGTGGCATTTGGGAACAAACGAGTTTTGCTGTGCTCACGACCGTCCTGGGGTCCAACAAAAATTCTGGGTCCATTTGGCACTAAGACATCCTTGATGAAGGAAGGAAGGAAGGAAGGAAGGGACATTTAAAAGGGCAATAATCATCAGGGTCATAGATCTTGGGATTTCAAGAATCAGGCTCCTCAAAATGCCTTCTATAATCTGCACAATGTATTTTATTGTTATTTTTAAATAACTGTGACCCATGTTATCTCTATGTCCCATGAAACACAGACAAAGGATTAATCCGTTAACACTCTTCAGGGACCTCTGATGTGTTCCACCTACCCTGTTCCTGTGCATCTCAGGATAATCTGGGAACTGAAAACTGTGTTGGCTTCCCACTAGTTATCTCAATTGTGTAACCATCCTTAGATATTTTTAAGGAAAGAACACTGCTTAGATTATTTAAAAAAAAAAAAAAAAAACAATGTCCACTAAACAGGATATTTGTTAAGCCTTCCTACACCTGTGTGAAATAAGTCAAGAAAACATAGCTTATGGACTTCCCTGGCGGTCCAGTGGTTAAGACTTCGCCTTCCAAGGCAGGGGGTGTGGGTTCGATCCCTGGTCGGGGAGCTAAGATCCCACATGCCTCGAGGCCAAAAAAGCAAAACATAAAACAGGAGCAATGTTGTAACAAATTCAATAAAGACTTTGAAAATGGTCCGCATCAAAAAAATCTTTAAAAAAAGAAAAGAAACGAAAAAGAAAACCTAGCGTGGTACCACTTGGTTTCTGCACACAGACTGGAAGATGTCATTGGTTTTCTAGGACGCCCCAGGGGACACCCACCTGGAACCCCCCATGGCAGGGGTGCCCCCAGAGAGCTCGGGCATGGCACAGAGTCTTCACTAGGCGCTCCCCACTGAGAGCCAGCACGTGGAGAAAATCACAGCTGAGGCTCACGGTGGAGGAGGGGCAGACACATCTGTGGTTCTCCGTCTAACCTTCACGAGAAATGATGAATGGTCTTAAGGCTTTTGTTGAATTTCATTAGAAAGGGATGCCGTAGGGCTGCTGAATCGATAACTTTCCCAGCTTTTATTAAATCCCTCCTTCCTTCCTTCCCTCCCTCCCTCCCTCTCTCCCTCCTTCCCTCCTTCCTTCCTTCCTTCCCTCCTTCCCTCCCTCCCTCCCTCTTTCCCTCCCTCCCTCCTTCCCTCCTTCCTCCCCTCCTTCCTTCCCTCCCTCCTTACCTCCTCCCTCCCTCCCTTCCTTCCTTCCCTCCCTCCTTCCTCTCTTTCCTTCCCATCTGAACTCGTTATGTTACCCAGGAGCAGGACAAATCTCTTCCACCCGATGTACACTGCCACGTTTCTCTAACACTTGTGCCCCATCCCTTCCCTCTGATCCTCCACACCCACTACCCAGCCTTCTCCACCCTGCTCAACCTGTCGGGGCAGGGGGTCTGGTGCACCTGGACCACATCCCGGGGTTCCCTTGCCCTCTGGCTGCCGTTCTAAGAGCGGGGAGCCCCAGCCAAGGCTGGAGGGGGCAGCACATCCCTGCGTTCCTGATGCAGCATCACCAAGCACGGGCTTTCTTCTCTTGCCCAAGGCCCCGGCTCCCGTCCGCTGACCCTGTCCATTTAGCTGTCTTTTCCGGGTCTGGTCGCTGTCCCTTCCCTCTGCTGCCACCGCCCGAGATGGTACAGGCTCGCCAGGTTCCCAGCCCCCAGCAGCCCTCCCCGACCACCGCTGCACCTCTGGAAACAGTCCTGTGTGTCCCTCCACCTCTTCCCTGTAATCCACCCTCCCACCCCTTTCCTCAGAACCAGATACCAACCTGCGATCTCTGAGGGTCGCCAGGAAGCGAGATCGTTCCACACACAAAAGCCCCCTCATTTATCAGTCACTCAGACATCGAATGCAAGAGGTGCCTAAACAGGCTGGCTATAACATTCCCTTGTAGGGGAAAAACGCTGGAGCGGTTGGATGTTTAAAGCAAAGCATGGACATGCATCCCGAATCTTAAAAATCGCATTTACTGTTTCTTGAGCCCTGACTGTGCAGATGTTGTGGTGATTTTTTTTAAAGTTTATTTCATTGAAGTAGAGTTGATTTGTTGTGTTGTGTTGATTTCTGCTGTACAGGAAAGTGACTCAGTTATACATATGCACACATTCTTTTCCACGATGGTTTACCACACGGTATTGAATAGAGTGCCCTGTGCTCTACAGGAGGACTTCGTTGCGTATCCATCCTGTAGATAATAGTTTGCATCTGCTGACCCCAGACTCCGGATCCATCTCATTATGGTAAATATTTGACACGGATCCTCTGATGGAATCCTTCCAACCTCACACTTAGGTGGTGTCATTATTTCCAGTTTACGGAGGACAAAACTGAGGTCCCCAAAGGATGGACCACGTGCAGATTCTCTGCAAACGCATACCTGAGATATTGCCTTTGTTCTTGTTGTTTTTGCAACCATTTTTGCAGAAGGATATTGGAAGAAAGTGATATTTTGAACACTGGGTGTTCCGTGGTGGGTAATATAACCTTGTTTTACGGGAATCCATCTGGCCCGTGCAAAGGGCCAGTTTTAAGGAAACTGGAGGCAAAATCAACCTGGAACTTTCTTAAGTTGCATAAAAGAAAAACTGACATATTACATGTGTATCAGGGTCTCCTTAGGTGAAGTCATTTGCCGGTGGTGAATCAGACAGGTGAAAGGGACTCGGCCCAATTAAGACTGAGGACGCTGACGGCTGCTATGATATTGCAGATTCCTCGTGGAAGGACGAAGAAGGGGCTGAGAAGATGTTGTAAGGTGTGTGTCATCTGTACACCATTGACAACAGATTAAATTGTAATGCCGATTCTTAAACACATCTGTCGTTTGGTTTTATACTAGGTATTTAAACAACCTTTTTGTTTCAGACTAGTTCCAGATTGACAGAAAAGTTGCAAAGATAGTCCAAGGAGTTGTTGTATAAGTTACAAACTTTCCCCTATTACCAACATCCTACATTAGCCTGGCACGTTGGTTACCATTAATGAACCAATATTGATGCATTATTATTTACTGGTTCATAGATATGTAGATTTCCTGCGATGTCCTTTTTCTATCCCAGGATCCACATGACATTGAGTTGTCACCTCTTTGGGGGCACCTCCAGACTGGGACCATTTCTGAGACTTTCCTTGTTTCCGATGACCTTGATAGTTTTTTTTAAATTACTTTTTATTGGAGTATAGTTGATTTACAATGTTGTATTAGTTTTTGCTTACAGCTAAGTGATTCAGTTTTATGTATATATAGGTTCTTTTTCTTTTCTTTTTTTTTAAATTTTATTTTTATTTATTTATTTATTCATTTATTCTTGGTTGCGTTGGGTCTTCGTTGCTGCGCTTGGGCTTTCTCTAGTTGCGGCGAGTGGGGGCTACTCTTCGTTGTGGTGCGTGGGCTTCTCATTGCAGTGGCTTCTCTTGTTGCGGACCACAGGCTCTAGGGCACACGGGCTCAGTAGTTGTGGCTCGTGGGCTCTAGAGCGCAGGCTCAGTAGTTGCGGTGCACGGGCTTAGTTGCTCCACGGCATGTGGGATCTTCTCAGAGCAGAGATTGAACCCGTGTCCCCTGTACTGGCAGGAGGATTCTTACCATTGCACCACCAGGGAAGTCCCTACAGTAGGTTCTTATTACTTACCTATTTACATATAGACCTTGATTGTTTTGACTGGTGCTGGTTAAGGATTTTGTAGGCTGCCCCTCTATTGGGATTTGTCTGATTTTTTATCATGGTTAGACTGGGATTGTGGGTTTTGGGGGAGGAAGACCACAGAGGTCAAGTGCGCTTCTCATCACATTATACTGGGGTGATGACTATGAACACGGCTTATCACAGGTGAGGTTGACCCAGGTGCCCTGGTGGACGTGTTTATCGGATTTCTCCACTGGGAAGGTACCCCTTCCCGCTCTTTCCCATACTGTACCATTTGCAGCCCACACTTACGAAGCGGGTAATTTGCTTTCTAAGCAGTAAACACTTCTCCGATTCAGCGTCCTCATTTAAGAAGTGGGTGGATATGGTCCTTTATCATAGGGGTGGGGAAAACATCCACTCTCAACCACAAGGATTTTTAACAACGAACAAACTTCTCTATAATAATATAGAATTATAGAATTTCTCCATATCATCTCTAAGGCTGCACCACACAAGGATCTCAGTTATAAAAAGCAGTGGAGGACTTCCCTGGTGGTGCAGTGGTTAAGAATCCGCTTGCCAATGCAGGGGACACGGGTTCGAGCCCTGGTCCTGGAAGATCCCACATGCCGCGGAGCAACTAAGCCCATGCGCCACAACTACTGAGCCTGCGTTCTAGAGCCCGCGAGCCACAACTATTGAGCCTGTGTGCCACAACTACTGAAGCCCTCACACCTAGAGCCCGTGCTCTGCAACAAGAGAAGCCACCGCAGTGAGAAGTCCATGCACTGCAACGAAGAGTAGCCCCCTGGTCGCCGCAACTAGAGAAAGCCCGCATGCAGCAACAAAGACCAAACACAGCCAAAAAAAAAAAAAAAAAAAGCAGTGGATTACTTTCCCAAGAGATAAAAGTGCTGAGGCTCAATTTATGAAAGCAAAGAGCTCTTCTGAGCAACGTGACGTCTTAAAGATGCGAGGAAGTATCGAATTCTGCTCCCAGCAACTGGAATGTAGCTTCAGTTGGACTGAACGTCCTACAGATAACAAGTATAAACTCTGGATGAAATTTCTAAACATTAAAACTCTCTGAAGGCACTGGGGCATGACCCCAAATGAGCAGAAACCAGAGCAGGGTGGGGACTCTTTTGAAAAATGAGGAACTGCACAGTGAAAGTTGTGTTATCTCTGCAACGTTTCTCCTGAGAGCCGCCCCCAGTCTGCTAATCTGGGGGAAGCTAGAACCACCGCAGGTTTACTAGTGTGTAAGTCAGAAAACAGAGCTGGCAGGTGCCTGATCACCTGGAAAATGAGGATGAGATTCCTCAATGGGGCATCTGCGGCAGGAGGCTTTACAATCTGGGTGTGAGTGTTGCCCACGTTTTTGGCAGATCTGGATGACGCTTGTGTAGGAAAGTTCCAGGGAACTGGGTAGAACGGTTTAGCCTGAAGCAGAGGTTTCAGCTGCTGCCCAGTGCAGGGAAGGCAGAGTTTAGAGCTTACATCCCGCCTAGTGAACTGTCTGATGGACTCTGCAGGGGAAGTTAACTGTCTACAGAGTCAGTTACAACACACGGGCCACAATGTCCATCCCACACACACACACGATAGATGTGAAGAACCAGGAAAACATAATCTAAAATCAATTGGATATTTGTTTTTCTCTTTCTGACTTACTTCACTCTGTATGACCATCTCTAGGCCCATCTACATCTCTGCAAATGGCACTATTTCATTCCTTTTTATGGCTGAGTAATAGAAAAACAAATATCATATAATATCGCTTACATGTGGAATCTAGACAAAGGGCACAGATGAACTTAACAGCAAAGCAGAATTACAGACACAGATGTAGAGAACAAATGTATGCATACCAAGGGGGGTGGGTGGGATAAACTGGGAGACTGGGATTGACATATACACACTATTGATACCATGTATAAAATAGATAACTAATGAGAACCTACCGTATAGCGCAGGGAACTCTACGTGCTCTGTGGTGACCTAAATGGGAAGGGAATCCAAAAAAGAGGGGACATATGTGATTCACTTTGCTGTACAGCAGAAACTAACACAACATTGTAGAGCAACTACACTCCAGTAAAAACTAATTAAAATATAATAAAATCAAGTGGAAAAAAAACCCCATATCAATTCACCCCAGATGACCCTGGTGCTGGAAATAGCAGATATAAACTTTACGTGTTTCCATATCAGACCCCTTGACCCTGACTCACCCGAGTTTGTCATATTGTTTCTTCGCTGCTCCTCCCTTGTCTCTGCATTCCCTCCCTTCCCTGATTAGCAACTGTTTGAACCTGCCCTTTGGAACTCAGGGAAGGTCCAGGAAGCTGAAGCCTTTATTCTGCAAATAAGAAATGGGGGCCACACAAAGGATTTGTCCCCAGGAGGGCCCCTCAGGGTCCTGCTCAGTTTCAGCCAGACAAAAGTTTGAGGTTGGGTGTGGGATGTCTTTTCCCCAAACTGTCAGGTCTCACGTCTGTTTTCGACTCCTAGATAACTTGGCCCCAATACCGCTGGCCTTGTAGAAAAAGCCCAATGTTATTATTCATGTTCAAAGGCCTCCCTGGAGCTCCAGCAAATCCAGACAGAATATACCTGCCATGCTTTCTGTGACTCTCTTAGGATGAATGACCAGAGGCCAGAGGATTATGAAGTCTTGATCAAGAGTCTGTGAAATAAATGCTCCCAGGAAAAGAGGACCAAGGATGCACAATAAATAATAATGATGATGATGATGATGATGGAGTCACTTACAAACTTCTGAAGTCATCAACTTTGACATCTAAGTACATAAATTTCCGGGGAAATAGAGTCAGATATTTTCTCATCAGAAAAGAATTTTGCTTCCATATTACAGAAATAAAAAGGAAAATGGAACACAGATAAGACTTTAAAGACGCCCCTGGGACTTCCCTTGTGGCGCAGTGGTTAAGAATCCCCCTGCCAGTGCAGGGGACACGAGTTCGAGCCCTGGTCCGGGAAGATCCCACATACCGCGGAGCAAATAAGCCCATGCGCCACAACTACTGAGCCCGTGAGCCACAACTACTGAGCCCACACGCCTAGAGCCCGTGCTCCTCAACAAGAGAAGCCACTGAAATGAGAAGCCCGTGCACCGCAACAAAGAGTAGCCCCCGCTCGTCGCAACTAGAGAAAGCCCACGCATAGCAACCAAGACCCAACGCAGCCAAAAATAAATATAAATAAATAAATAAATTTAAAAAATAAAAATAAGAAGAATAAAAATGCCCCCGAGAAATAGGGGTGGGGTCATGATTCGGTTAAAAGCGAAAGAATTCAAGGAATGACTTTTAAGACGTTGGATGCAAGAATCTCACACTTTGCTTAGTCTCTACAATTCCTACAGGAGCGGAGGACCTCCAAGGCGTTTAAACTTTTCTAGATTCTATACACTGAACGTGTAAGAATGTAATGTCTTCCCACTGTTTTACTTTTCTGAACATGTTTTCTCTGTGACGGCGTCTAGGAGGGACAGCAGTACACATCAACAGGATTAAAACACAAATCTGAACTTTGGGGACTTCCCCGGCGGTCCAGTGGTTAGGACTTGGGGGTCTCACCGCCGAGGGCGCGGGTTCAATCCCCGGTCAGGGAACTAAGATCCCACAAGCCAAAAAAAAAAAGTGCGGCCCAAAAAAAAAAAACCATCACTCCATTCACATAAACCCAGCTGTCGTGGAAAGAGGTTTGCTGTGAATAACAAGACACCCGTTTCAAAAAAAAAAAAAATCTGAACTTGGGAAAAGACAGTGAGGACGAAACTAACATGGAACCCATCACTGTCTTTGGAACGCTTCCTTGAAATGAAAGGATTCTTATACGGGGTTTGGTGGTAGAGACGGATGCCAACGTTGGAGAAATATCCACACACGGGCGTCACCCTTAGCCACCCAGCTGCACCTGCCTTCTTTGTTCTGCTCGTCACAATAGCAGAAGATAAAATGGGATGGCAGATTTAGAAGCAGATTTCAAAGGCACCCTCTCTTGCTTTTCCCCAGAGACACACATTATTGTGTGAATACCCACATAGGCGTCACAGCTGCTTCCGGAAAGAAGGACCACAGAAGGCCAAAAACAAAAACAGAAAGCTCGACAATGTTCATTTTCTGAAGTGTTCTAAGGAGTTTTCTAAGGCGTTTCTCACCAACTCGGTCGACAAAGCGTCCAGGTGGGAAACGCCAGGAAACTCAGCGTTGGGAAGAGAACACGTATGATCACCTGGGTAGCTCTCAGCCTTCTCATAACATGAAGGAGGAAAGGGATATTTCACCGGGACCCTCTCCCCTGTAAACAGATAAGGTAGGAGTTCCCCGAGAAAGAGAACCAGGCATGGCTTTCTTGACATAAGAGAAGCCATTTTTGGCTGAAGCCATTTTGGGATCTAGGCCTGGCTGCCATGTTTGCCCTTGAACAGGTCTTGGTAATTAATGATCTTAAGGGAACCAAAGAACAAACTGTTATCAGACAAGAGAAGGAACAATAGCAAAGATAACAAACCAGTGGGAAAGTCTCGCAGTTCTGTTCCAGTGGTGAAGATTAGTCTGAAGCCTCAACCACCAGATCCACTGGGACCTAAAGGAGGAGGATGATATAGACCTTTTCTGACCCTGTGATTTCAACTCAACTAAAGCTTAGACTCTGTGGACCTTGGCCCCAATGCAATGCTGAATTCTCCTCTCCTCAAGCCCCTTCATGAATATGCATGTACCACCCAAGCGTTCCCCCCCCCCGAGCCATGAATATGCATGTGCCCTGAGATTAAAGCTTCCCCAGTTCTGCTGTTCGGGAAACACTGCTTTGGGAAAGGTCCCCTGTGTTCTCCATACTTGCTGCAAATAATAAATCCTTCCTTCTCCTGATTTTGGCTTGGTTGTGTCTTTTGGTTCCACACCCACCGAGAGGGGAGCTCAGTTTTTGGGTAACACCCCCAAGCCTTTCCCTTCCCTCCTCCCATTCTGTGCAAAGGCAACTCACAAAGGATAATGTGGACTTCTTGAGTCCTTGGAATATCATCGCACATCCCTGGTGTGACATCCCCAAGACCACCCTCACTTCCAGTGCCAACTGTAACTTGTGATGCCCCTGAGACCACCCCCAGGGTCCATAGTTCACCATGTGGACCCAGAGAACTCTGCCAAGCTGCTGATGTCATTGTTATGGTTCATTACAGGGAAAGGGCACAGAATAAAATCGGCTGAGGGAAGTGGTGCGTGGGGCGGTGTCTAGGAGAGACCAGGTGTAAGCCTGCAGGTGCCCGTCCCAGCAGAGTAACGGGCAGGGCTTTCCCCTCCCACCAAGGGTGTGTGCTAACTTCCGGGTATTGCCAACCAGCATGGTGGACGGCCTGGAGGACTGACTTCGGTCTCCATCTCCTCCAAGGTCGAGCTGACGCTGCACGCCCCAAGTCCCCCATCCTAAATCACTTTGGAGCACAGACTACCGGTCGTGGCCCAGGCCCCAGGCAAGCAAATATACTCTTATCAGGCAGGACATCCAAGGGCTCAGAGGTGACCTCCCAGGAGCCCAGGAGACAAGGCCAGACCTGGCTTTGAGCAAAGTTAATTCTTTCCTGCACACCTGGGTCCCAAAGAATATTCTCCATCTGGACTGGGAACTTTGAGGATGTGGAGAAATGCAATAAGAGGACAACGATCTCTTTCTGGGCCTTCCAGAAGCATCCGGGCCTCCCAGAAGCATCCGGCCCCCCCCAGGTGCTGCTAGACCTTTTACGGGGCTGCACCGCCGCAGCAAAGAGAGCTTTATCCCCGAAGGCCATCGGTGCTGATGCTGAAAGCTCAGCTTCTCTCTGCACCGGTGCCGAATTGCATCTCGGAGGGGTGAAGTAGAAAAGGAGAGCTTTATTGCTTTGCCAGGCAGAGGAGGACACAGCGGGATCCTGCCCTCGAAAAACTGTGTGTCCCAACTTGGGAGGATTTGATGAGGAGTTTAAAGCAATAGTTCGAGGGTGGGGTTGCTGATAAGATTAGGGTGTGTGCAGGGGCTTGGCCGCTTCTCCCTTGATTAGCAACTGTTCGCATCGGTCCTTGGGAACTCAGGGAAGGTCACGGAGGCTGGCGTCTTGCCTGTAAGAAAGGAGGGAGAAAAAGGCCTCTGTGCCCCGGAGCCCCAGAGGGCGCCACTCGGTTTCAGCCCTGGGGTGGAGATACACTGCCCTGAGAAAACCTCCTGCAGCTTCCCCTCTTGCTACTAAAACGGATGGGATATTTTCCTTCTTTAATGCGTTCATAGTTTACATGTATTTCTTTCATCTATGGCATTATTATTATTATTTTTTGACTTATGAAGGGAAATAGTGAGAACCCCAGTTGCTTGCAAAATGTCCCCTCTCGGTGTCTTGATGATTCTGGCCCTGAGTGCTGAATATTTTGTGCTGCAGGACTGGCAGGGCCGACGCAGAATAAAAATGCAGCCGCGTCCCCAACCTTGATTTCAAGATGGCGACATGTGTGCAACCACCACCTCTCTCTGGTTCCAGAATATTCTCATCCCCCCAAAAGGAGATCCCCCAACCCCATAAGCAGTCACTCCCCATCCGCTGGTAACCACGAATCCACTTTAAGTCTCTGTGGATTTGCCCGTTCTGGACGTTGCCTGTCAACAGAATCACACACTGTGTGTCCTTCTGTGTCTGGCTTCTCTCCCTGAGCATCCTGTGTTCAAGGTCCATCCACGTGGTAGCCTGTGTCAGAGCTTCACTCCTTTTCATGGCTGCATAATATTCCACTGTGTGCATGGACCCCATGCTGTTTCTCCATCCATCTGTGGATGGGCTAAATGATTTTATAAGCACTTTATTCCATCACAGTGAGAATTCCCTCACATGATGTATAATAAGGATGCAAAAGCAAACCTATAAATACCCATACTACACACACACACACACACACACACACAAACACACACACACACACGCAGTGAAAACAAAACAAGGCACACCTTGGCATCCACACCAGCTTTCTCTCCAAACTTCCGGATCTTTCTCTTTTTTCTCTTTAACAGTTCACCAGTGGATTCTGACTCAGGAGGTATGTAATGTTTTCTGGGAGTCTGCCTTTTTAGTGAGTGACCCGGTTTTGGGGTTTTGTGTGTGTGTGTGTAATTTCTGGCAGGTCTGGAGCACACCTCCAGGATTCAGGCCTTAAACGAGCCTCCCCAGACTCATGGAAAAACACCCCTATGGATCCGCCCCGTGCACGGCATCTGTGTAGGGTCCCGCCTGGTCTGCACACCCAGTGAAACACGGGGACCCCCCTTCCTCCTTACACCACCGCATCCCACCCTCCCAATCATACTGTGCCGCAATGACTAAAATTAAGGCCCATGTGATGTGCTTCCTTGGTGTCTGGGGGAAACCAGGGGGCCCTCAAATGGCCTGATGGCACCCTGGCCTCCCCGCTCAGCCCCTCCCTTTCATTTCCCCCAGCCCAGCCCCCTCCTCAGCAGGGGGACCACGCTCGGTGCCGGCTCATTCCTCCGTAGTCAGCTGAGCTCCCGTCCGCTCGCGGAATTATTCACACGAGCCCATCACACCCTCCCAGGGTCCCCTCAGACCCTTGTGACTAGAAAGCCTGCCTCTGGGGTTCACCCTGACCTTGGGGGCAGCCCCGTGAGGCCCCAGTGGGCTGTTCTCCTCCACAGGCTGTGAGTGTACGTGACGGCCCGTCTCATGTGGGCAGTTCAGGGTAGCGTGTGTGCGGCCATCCCCTCAACCCCCCAGGGCAGGACTCCTCCGAAGGAGGTCCACGCGTGCACACACACACGCACAGGCATGCACGCACATGCAGGCAAGCACACCACAGTTCAATTGCTAAATAACCCATCAACTCTTTAATTTATTTATTTATTTTGGCTGCCCCGCGGGGCATGCAGGATCTTAGTTCCAGGACCAGGGATCCAACTTGGGCCCCCTGCAGTGGGAGTGCGGAGTCTGAACCACGGGACCGCCAGGGAAGTCCCTAACCCATCAACTCTTGCCCCATCGTTCAGGAGGGAGATGAAGTAGGAAAAAATCAGTCTCATGTGCAAAGGTTGCATCGACCAAGTGTTCAAAGCGCGTGTCACGGCTTCCTATCGTGCTGGATACAGAGTCACGGGGCGTCCCACCTTCCAGGAGCTCAGGGCACTTGCCTATTTCTCCGCCTTCTGCCGGGCACTGAACTCGGGCCCCCCTGATACCCCAAGAAGGCTGGACACCCAGAGCCTGGAGGAGATTTGGGCTCCGTGATGTGATGATAGTGATGGATCCAGGTCTAGGTTATAGAATCTGAAGGTCTGAAGACATACTAGGGTGACCACAGGGCTCAAGGGGTCTGACTATCCCCTCAAGTGTCAGGATTTGAGGGCTCAGAACTGTGGCTGGGGGGTGCCTTTCAGGAGAAAATGTTTTTCTTCAGCATCCATGTTAGGTTCCGATGGCTTTCGTAACCAAGTGCCCCAAACTGGGGGGCTTAAACAACAGAAATGTATCCTCTTACAGTTCTGGAGGCCAGAAGTCTGAGATCAAGGTGTGGGCAGGGCTGGTTCCTCCTGGGGGTTCTGAAGGAGAACCTGTTCTAGCCTCTCTCCCAGCTTTGAGGCGGGGAGGCTGCTGGCCCTTGGCTTATAAACGCATCACTTCCATCTCTGCCTTCTCCCCTCGAGGTCTGTTCTCCAAATCTCTTGGTCTTTTTAAGGACACCAGTCATTCGATGAAGGGACCACCCTCATCTAGTCTGACCTCATCTTAACTTGATTCCACCTGCAAAGACCCTGTTTCCCAATAAGGTCCCATTCACAGGTGTTACGCGTTAGGACTTGAACACATCTTTTAGGGAGACACAATTCAACCTACAACAGCACCCCAGGTTGAGGATGACCACAGGAGGGACAGATCCAAGGTACCATAAAATGCCCAAGCCCACAAGACCAGGGCTCATTTTTAGTACCGAGCAGGGGATCCTGTTCTGACCCGGTGCCCCAGCATCCCTGCTCTCCCCAACTCCACTTCTTGGAAGTAAAAGGAAAATAAATAAATAAAAGGGAAGAGGGTGCATGTCCCTAGGACATGAAGAGGACACAGACGTGGGCTAAAAAAATGCTGATTTCCTGGTCCATGGCTCCAATGGATACTATAAAGACCTTTAACAGGACCTAATAGAGCAAAGCCATCTTTACAAATTCAAGGGACATCACGGATGCCCAGAAGAACTTTGGTACTTCACACTCTGAAAATGCGCAGCATCCCAGGCGTGTACTGGAAAACATCGTTACTATCCAAGAGTTGCCCCAGTAATTAGAATTTCTGGATAGGAGAAGCATGGAGGGGCCTTGGTTTAGAACACCATTGAAGACACATGCAGAGATGCATGGAAAAGGAGGTTCGTTTTGTCATTAACTTATTACTCTGCATGACAGGGATTTGTACAGTGATGTTCGGAGATATACTTAGGCATCAAAAAAGTGTGTGTGTGTGTGGGGGGGGTGGTGCGTCTAGGACGCTGAAGCTTTATATAAGATGGACAGTGGAGAATTCAGTTCAATATCAGTCAGCACCCAGGAAACACCATCCTCATTCTGAACTCCACCAGGGCCACCAACTCAGGCACTGAGCACACTTTTATGAGAACATACCCTGCTCCCGGAACCGTGCACAGAGACCACATCTACCCACACCCCTACGGATGTCCAGCTACTGGCCCAGGGACTGAGACATTAAACGCTGAAATAGAAAATATTCGTATGTAAGAACATGGGTCCCGGATAAGACCAGGCCTCCTGGGGCTTCCCTGGTGGCGCAGTGGTTGAGACTCTGTGCTCCCAATGCAGGGGGCGCGGGTTTGATCCCTGGTCAGGGAACGACATCCCACATGCATGCCACAACTAACAGTTTGCATGCCACAACTAAGGAGCCCACATGCCGCAACTAAGGAGCCCGCCTGCTGCAACTAAGACCCGGTGCAACCAAACAAATCAATAAATATTAAAAAAAAAAAAAAAGAGAGACCAGGCATCCTAGTGAATTACAATAGCACGCTTTGCACTGGCGGAGTCCACGGTTATTCGTAGGGAATACAATTCGCACGATAACAGTGTTAGCACCAGGGATAGGAGAGGAATGAAACAGAAGTGGCTGGTGTGGCCCATGCACCTGATGTGGCAGAGGAGCTGCCATGGGGGCTGCCTGATTGCAAGGAGACTCAGGTGGGAGGGAGGCTGTCGTAGGCTGTCAGTGGCTGTCGTAGGGAGGGTGACCTTTGACCACAAAGATGCTCCTTATCAACACAAAGTTCTCTGAGGGCCCACGTTGCTGTGGTTTAGTCTCTGGCCAGCATCACTGAAGCCCCCTTCTCTGGGGTCAGGGGCCTCTAGGAACTGACCACCCCATGTGATGCTTCAGGATCTGGCTTCCTCAGGGCCATTCTATGGTCACCTTTGTGGCTTCCATAAGATATATTAAAATTTATATTTTAAGACAGTTCTGGTAGAAAACGTATTTTCCATGCTGCATGCATTATTTATAGTTATTCATTATTATTATTATAGTCTTCCCCACCTGATTTTAAGAGAAGCTCAAAAGGACCCCAAAGATGATCATAAGCACCTTGTACTGTGCCTAGGGTGCCTGACGGCAGATGTTGGCCTCTGGGTCAACCAGATGGCTGCTCTCGCCCTGCTTCCTGGGCCTCCACTAGGGGGCCCCATTCTGCCTAACCTTCTTTTCCCGGGGGATGTCCTGCCCCTCATCTGGAGTTGTCCCTGCCTCTTCTGGTCCAGGTGAACCTACCTTCAGTGGTGGAGTCCTAGAATCCTTGAAGGGATGGGAATTTGTCAAGCATGGTAGTGGAGACCAAGGATATCTCCCAAAGATGTCCAAGCCAGAATCCCCTGGAACTTTATATGGCACAAGGGACCTTACAGATGTAATTAAGGTACGGACCCTAAAATAGGGAGATGATCCCAGATTAACCTGGTCCCTGCTCCAGTCTAATCCCATGAACCCTCAAAAGCAGAGACCTCTGGCTGGAGCGGGAGAGATGTGACCGACGGGAAGGTGAAGAGATGCTGAGGGTGGGATTTAGGTGACACCTGCTCAGACCAGAGAGGGGATCCTCCCCTGCCCACCACTGACCACCAGCGTAGAAGCGGGGACTTCAGCCCTACAACCACAAGGAACTAGATTCTGCTGTTAACCCAAATGAGCTTGGAAACAGCCTCTTCCAGATCACTCCCTTGGGAGCCCAGTGGGTAGACATCTCGATTTTGACCTTGTCAGACCTTGAGCAGGAGACCCACAGGCAAGACTTCTCACCTACAGGGCAGCGAGATCATATGTTGGTGTTTGTTTGAGCTGCTACACGTGGGGTGATTTATTACAGGTGCCATAAAAGTCAAGGGCATTTGGAGCATCAACATTCTAATGTGTTCCAGGCTCTCTGAATTGGGGGCCGTGGCTGGAAGCACCTGGTGACGACCCCAGCCCCTCCATTCACCGCTCCAGAAACCACGTTAAAACACAGACGCTTCGGGGAGATGGGGCAAGAGGACGGGAGGTGTCAGCTGGCATTGCTATGCCTCCACAGATAACATGCCTGGCAATGGGCCTTTCTTTTTGGACAAACACCCAGGGACAGGTTCACGCCCCCACTGTTCCCTGGGCTCCACCTGCTTCTAGGTCCTTCTTATTCTGTCACTGTGGCCACACCTGGGGCTCTTGCGGGAAACCCTGGACGGTGGCAGCTATCGAGGCTTTCCCTGATGCTCTTTTCTGGGCACACCTGGGCATGCCTGGCACACCTGGGTGCACCTGGCCAAGAGGGGCAGCTGATACCATGGTCTTGCCGGGGATCCTGGGAAGGCTTCCTGGCCTTGGTTTTCTCATCTGTAGGACAGAGGGTCACAAAGACCAGGAAGACCCTTCTAACCCAGCCTTGGATTGCACCAAAGAGGTCTGTATCTTGAGCATCTCCAGGTGGCCTGAGTGGAGGGGGGCAGCCTGCACGCTGGGGGTGACCCCCCAAGTCAGACCAGCTGGGTTCACTTCCTATGGCGATGGGGGGAGACCCAGAGTCCAGGTGCGGGGGTCACAGTTCCAGAGGGTTGTGGAGGGTGGGACCCTGGGTCCTAGCAGGGGCAGGAATCCTGGTGGGGCTGGGGTGGAGATCCTTGGTCCTGGGTGTTGGCGGGCGCTGATGGCGGGGGCGGGGGGAGGTGGTCTCTGCTGGTGTGTGTTTGAGGGGTGCTGTCCAGTAGGTGTCCGAATCGGGGGATATGGATGTGGTCCAGGGTTCTGATGGGTATTAAGGTCCCTGTAGGGTCTGGGGTTGCCAGGTTTAGGGTTTCTGTAAGGTTCTGGATAGGGGTCTGTGTGGGGTCTTACTGGGGTCTGGGTTGGGGGAAGTGCAGGGAGGGAGGGTCCTAGCTGTGATCTGGGTGGGGGTCTGGTGGAGGTCCCCTCAGGGGTCTCTGGGGGTCTGGTGGAAGTCTGGGCGGGGGGTTCCATGCTCCAGGAGGGATCCACGTGGGCGTCCATGGTCCTGTCTGGGGGGGCTGGGGTTCTGCTGTGGAGGTGGGCAACAGCCTAGGGGGGTCCACGGTCTCAATGGAGGGTCTGAGGTCCACGGGGGCTCTTGTGGTCAGAGGGCTGGATTGGGGGTCCCGGGCAGGATTCCAAGGTCTGGGTTGGGTCCACGTCTGGGTGGGGGTCCTGCAGCCAGGCAGGGGTCCCGGGGATCCGGGCGGGGTCCGTGGTCTGGGCAGGGGTCCCTGGTGTCCGTGGTCTGGGTGGGGGTCCGGGGTCAGGAGGGGTCCCGGGGTTCAGGCAGGGAGGGGCCCCTGGGGTCTGTGGTCTGGGCGGGGGTCCTCGGTCCGGGCGGGGGTCCCTGGGGTCCTTGGTCCGGGCGGGGGTTCCTGGGGTCGGGGGGTGGGTCCCTGGGGTCCTTGGTCCGGGCGGGGGTCCCTGGGGTCCTTGGTCCGGGAGGGGGTCCCTGGGGTCGGGGGGGGGTCCCTGGGGTCGGGGGGGGGGTCCCTGGAGTCCTCGGTCTGGGCGGGGGTCCCTGGGGTCCTTGGTCCGGGCGGGGGTCCCTGGGGTCCTTGGTCCGGGAGGGGGTCCCTGGGGTCGGGGGGGTGTCCCTGGGGCCCTTGGTCCGGGCGGGGGTTCCTGGGGTCGGGGGGTGGGTCCCTGGGGTCCTTGGTCCGGGAGGGGGTCCCTGGGGTCGGGGGGGTGTCCCTGGGGCCCTTGGTCCGGGCGGGGGTTCCTGGGGTCGGGGGGTGGGTCCCTGGGGTCCTTGGTCCGGGAGGGGGTCCCTGGGGTCGGGGGGGTGTCCCTGGGGCCCTTGGTCCGGGCGGGGGTCCCTGGGGTCCTTGGTCCGGGCGGGGGTCCCTGGGGTCCTTGGTCCGGGAGGGGGTCCCTGGGGTCGGGGGGGGTGTCCCTGGGGCCCTTGGTCCGGACGGGGGTCCCTGAGGTCCTTGGTCCGGGTTGGGGTCCGGGGCCCCGGCGTCAGGCAGAGTCCCGGGGTCCGGGCGGAGGGCGTCAGCCGGGAGGGGGTCCGCGGCGCGGGCGGGAGTGCCTGTTCCGGGCCGGGGTCGTGGGCCCGGGGTCCGGGGCCCCGGGTCAGGCGGCGTCCCGGGGTCCAGGCGGGGTCCGGGCGGGGTTCGGGGCGGGCGCGTGGGCGCGGGGGGCGGGCCGGCGCGGGCGCGTTTCCGCCGTCCGGCGGGGCTGCGAGTCCCGCGGGCGGCGCGGAAGCGGCGGCCGGGCAGCCATGTCGCCTTTGTCTGCGGCGCTGGCGGCCCTGCGGGTGTACGCGGTGGGAGCGGCGGTGGTCGTGGCGCAGCTGCTGCGCCGCTACCTCCGGGGCTTCGCGGAGCCAGGTCAGCGGCCGGCGGCGGGCGGGGGCGTCGGCGCGCGGGGCGGGCGGGGGGCTCGCGGCGGCGGCGGCGCCCGGCCGGGGTCGCGCCCCTCGCTCGGCCGGGACCCCCGGGGTGGGGGGCGAGCGGGGGAGGGGCGCGGCGGGGCCCCGCGTGTCCTTGACCCCGGCCGCCGGCCAGCGCGCGCCGCGCCGGGCGCTCCCGGAAGCAGGGCCGGGCGGCCGCGGGGGGAGGGAGGCGCGCCGTCCCCACGCGCCCCTCCCCCGCTCCGCGCATCCCGGGCCGGGGTCGCCCCGGGGGTCCGGTGCCCCCGCGCACTGCGGGCCGGGGTCCCCGGGGTCCCGCGCGCCCCGCAGCCCCGCGGCCGGGGGGACGGAGGGGGCGCTGGAGAGCCGGCCGCGCGCAGGGCCGGGGAGGACGGGCCTCCCCGGGGCGGGTGGGGGACGCCGGGCGCGCTCGGGGGCGCGGCGAGGCCTGGCGGGAGGGGCTTCCGCTCTGGGGCACCTTGTTCCTCTGGCCCCCGCGACCTCCGCGGCGTCTCCGGTCCCAGACTTTCCGGGGACCCGTTCGTGCTCTTCACGCACGTTGGGGACCTCCGGGGGCGGGGGGTGGCGGCGGTCCGTTTGGGGCTGTGCCTGGTCGCAGCGGCGTGCTCAGGACGTAAAACGGGGAAGCCTGTAGGAACCTCTGTGTGCCCTGATTTGCAGGAGGTCACACTAACCCTAGGCTACGCGAGCATACATGACATTGTATTTTTAGGTGACAGATGACTACTTTCTAAAACAAAATATTCGGTGGGAAGAGTGGTGCTGTGTCACCCTGTGGCCGGTCTCTCTAATGTGTGGCCTAAGGGGATAGATATAGTCTCAGGTTCACCCGTGTTTCCACCCTTTTGGCCTAGCACCCCCAGCACCGTCTGGGCAACACCCCTGAGACACGGGGGTGAAAAAAGGCAGAGAACATGTGATTTTGGTTGTGAAAATACTTGAGAATCGCTCCACTCCCCGACGGCAGGGGCGCTGCCGGTGCCACGCTTTGCAAACCTGCAGCTCCGAGCAGGAGTAGATATTTTTATATGAGCTCCACCCTCCCAGGCCTCCATCCAGGGAAATAAATCTTCCAGGTTTATGTGAGGTGAGCATTTGGTTTTTTGATAAGCTGGATTTCGGTATTTTTTTTTTAAAAAAACGCATTGAGAGCGATCAGAAATGAACAGAGGGTAAGAACCCAGCCAGTACCTGGGGCTCGGGGGTGGGGTCCGCATAGTCACCTTTGAGATCAGGACTGGCTTGTAAACAGTGAAGAGGTATGGAAAGCTGTCCCAGGTTGCCCCAAATGGCCCCAGGTTGTGGAGCGCCGCTCCGAGCAGCTTTGCTCCCAGACGGGTCTGGCTCTCCCGCCTGGGAGCCTGTTTAGCTGCTCGCAGAAAAGACAAGTTGAGGATGGAATTTAGACTTGTCGGTGTTATCGCATGCAGCACCCCAAAATGCGTGCCTTGGAAACGTGTTGGAGATACATGCAACCTGAGGGCTTACCCTGTGGTTTCCACCTGTTGATTGAGGAAAAAAAATAAAGTTGTGAAAAGGCAAACCAGCCATGAAGCCATGTGTCAGCCGAGGGCATCCTTATTCCGGCTTTTGCAGAGGGTTGTTTCATCAAAAGATGGACTTGATGGGCTTGCTGTGTGCAAGCCACGTGGTCTGTGGGGTTAGAAATCATTTTAGATCTGGGTGGAGGAGTGAACGAACATTTGTCCCATGTGCCTGGTGGTGGCCAGTGTTCCAAGTGGCACTGTTCCTCTGCTTTTGGACCCACGTTTTATTTGCTCCGAACTGGACTTAAGCTTTGCGGGGGAGGAGACATTGAACTTTGCCCCGGTATGGAGCTAAATAAACAGTGACCCAGAGGCCCAGTGCACATGGAGAGTAGCTGGGATTTTTTGTTCTTAAACATCAGATGTTTCCTTTTTTAAAAAAATAATTTATATAGTCTATATAAATAAAAATGTGCACAGTATAAAATAGTTGATACAGAAATATTCTCTTATTTATATATTCTAAACGGATAACGACAAACCACAGCGGTGATTATTGAAGTGCACTTGGTATTGTGAAAGTTCTTTGATAACCCACCCTGAGTGGTCAGATCATGCATCAGATTTAAAACTACCTTGGTTACGATCGTTTGCTAATATATTTGCATGTCAAATATTGAATATCTAGTGAATCTATCTATAGATCGTCTCAGCGTTTTCATGAGTTGCTTGTGCATACTGCACATATTTAATGCAGTTATATAACTTTCGTTGGGACTCCTTAGATAAAATGGAGCTGCCTCACATTTATTACTGTCGCTTTGGAATTGTGGGTGGTCCTGCACATTTTATCAGGTGGGGGACAGGTGTGTGGTGTGAGTTCACGTGGATTCTATGAAAAGGTGAAGGAAGATGCTGAAAAGGTAACCCACTCCTGAATGTTACCTTAAAATGCACTATCTGTAAACAAGATCATTCCAAACTCATGATTGTTGCAGGTTGTGCCTTGATGGAGACGTGTGTAAGCAAACTAAAAATTCCTGTAAGAGAGTCTGATTTCCAGGTTCTCTATGGTGACTGTCTATTACAAATTAAATGTCTCTGATGCATCAGTGAGTTTTGAAAGGGAGAGAAAATCATCCAGATGCGTTTTACAGGGCAGTTCTGATACCACACAGACATTTCCCTTAAGAATTCTGTTGGAAATAGGAGGTAGGTCTGGAAATGGACTTCTGCTGATGGGCTGACACCCCGAAAGATGTCAGCTGGCCCATTTATGAAGCTATTTTAGGGTGGATCCTGGTGTTCAAACTGTAGGGTTTTTAAAAACCGATAAAGAGGAAGTTATTTCTCGTTGGTGTTGTGTACAGATGAACAGTTGGGGGTTGGGCATCCAGGGAGGTGAAACCACAGTTTTCATGATCTTAGGCGTTTTTAACTCTTAAAAAAAATAAGTACTCCCCACCCCCCCGACAAAGAGCTTGTTTTTAAAAAAATTAAAAAATTTTTACTTTTCGGCCGTGCCGTGCAGCATGTGGGATCCTAGTTCCCTGACCAGGGATCGAACCCGTGCCCCCTGCCTTGGAAGCGTGGAGTCTTAACCACTGGGCCACCAGGGAAGTCCCAAAGAGCTTTTGTTTATGTGGCTTTTACTTATCCATATGGATCTCATTCACTTAATGTTAATTAAATTTAGATTTATTTGAAATGAAAAAAAAGTGAACAGAAATGTGAAACAGAAATTTACAACATATATTTCAAGTAACATAACAAGTCACTTACATGTTATTCCCAGTGAAAAATAACTATATTCTCCAACACAAACAAACAGAAATCAGGGAGAGTGGCCCTGTTTTCGGTTCTTGCCGGTTTCCTGAAGTACCGGCTGGGCAGCAGGCAGCTGGTTCTCCACTTGGTGGCTTCATCCTGTGTCTTGTGACATGTTCCTCGTGTTGGTGAAGCCGATTGGGAAGATCTGGCTGGTGTCTCTGATGTGAGAAAAGGCAGGACCTCGCCACATCCCTGGCAGTGTCTTGGCGATGGTCCCCCCCCAGAGATGCTCGGGCCGCCCTGTGAGAAGGACCCTGTGGAGAGGCTGCTTTGACAAAACCTTGATGCCTGACTCTGACGGGAGATGTAGACCTTGCCCTCCACAGACAGTGGAGGGTGGCCTTGTGCAGCCGCCTTCAACATATGTGCTCAGAACCCTCCTCCTGTGTGTCACCTCCTTGGAGGTTCTGACGTCATTGGCCCAAAGGAGGTGATGTTGCAGGCGGAGGCCCCACGGGCGGTGCCTCCTTAGGCTGTCACTGTGTCGGGGACGCTTCCTGCTTTGTGTGCAAAGCTTTGCACCAGGATCGCGCTGGGCTCCTTCAGCCAAATCACAGCAGTAATTCATCATCATCATCAAGGTGTAGTCGGATCTGATAAAACTGAATGGCGTGGCCCACGCGGGATGCGGCAGCTCATATTCCAGAGCCCAGGTGTGGCGCCCGCCGTGAAGTTCCCGTCGCTTTTTGGGACCACCTTTGCCACGCTCAGGTGCCCCATCCTGGCTTGGCTGTAGCATGTGCTGTCTTGGGGTTTCCTCTTTGTGAAAGTCCTGGCTGTGTCGGATCCCCTCCCCCTGTCCTGGAGACTTTGGGCCTCACCTCTGAGCAGTACATCCTTCTGCCCCATCCCTGGCTACCGACGTGCCCCTTAAATCAGCCCCCCCCAAGTGTGACCTCTCCCTGAAAAGCCTCAGGTGGGCCCTTTTGACCGCAGGGCGCCCAGCACCAGGGGTGATGTTACCACTCATAGCTTTTATAGTTTTGTTCTCATCAGCAGAGCGTGCGGGGGCGGCCATAACAAAGTACTTAAAGTCACGGAAGTTCATCCTATCTCTTTTCTCGAGACCAGAAACCCGAAGTCAAGGTGTCCCAGGGCCGGGGTCCCTCCAGAGACTCCAGGGGAGGGTCCTTCCCGCCTCTTCCAGCTTCCGGGGGCTCCAGGCGTCCCTGGGCTTGTGGCCGCGTCCTTCCCGTCTCTGCCTCTGTCTTCCCGGGGCTTCTCCTCTGTGTCTCTCTCCTTTTCTGTGTCTTAGAAGGACCCTGTCATTGGATGTAGGGCCACCCTCCTCCAGGGGGACCTCATCTCAGATTCTTCATCACATCTGCAAAGACTCTATTTCCAAATAAGGTCCCACTCTCAGGTTTTGGGAGGACATGAATTTGGGGAGGGGGGCCGCTATTCAAACCACTGTCGTTGTTACTGGGTTTTGGCTTTGAACATACACCCCACACTCAGAAAACATCTGGTTGGTGCACTTTCTGATTTAACCCCCTGAGTGCTGTACAGGGGATTGAAAGCTTGCAGACTTAACCCATTTCAGGGGGAAGTCTGTTCCATGGACGTCATTTGAGGAAATCAAATAAGTAATAAAACTAACGTTCATGCTCTTAAAACATATCTTTTTCTCTCTGTGTCTAGGCATATATATGTATATATATTTGTTTATGATTATTTATTTAAAAAGATCTCTTATTGAAGCATACTTGAGTTACAATATTGTGTTAGCTTCAGGTGTACAGTACAGTGATTCAATTATACGTATATATTCAGATTCTTTTCCATTATAGGTCATTACAAGATATTGAATGTAGTTCCCTGTGCTATATGGTAGGTCCTTGTTGCTTATCTATTTTATATACAGTAGTGTGTATCTGTTAATCCCAAACTCCTAATTTATCCCTCCCCACCTTTGCACTTTGGTAACCACTAGTTTGTTTTCCATGTCTGTGAGTCACAGCCAGCTTTTAAGAAAACTCAGCTGCCCTTTTGGGCATCCTGGCCCTGATTGGCAGCTCCAGGGAACCGAATGTGTGGGCATTACCAACAGTGGGAACCCGGGGACCTGGCCCTAAGGTTGACTTCCCCACTGACAGCCGGGCAGTGCTGCACCACAGCTCACAGGTATCTCTGTGCCCAGGTGTGAGTGCCCACGGTGGGCATTTTGAGAAGTTCCAGGGGTTGAGAGATCCATTATTGCCGCAATCTGGTTCCTGATCCCAGATGCACCTGGGAGAAAAATAGAAGGACGTCCCTGGTGGTCCAGTGGGTTAGGCTCTGCGCTCCCAGTGCAGGGGGCCCGGGTTCGATCCCTGGTCGGGGAACTAGATCCCGCATGCCTCAACTAAGACCTGACGCAGCCGAGATAGATAGATAGATAGATAGATAGATTAAAAAAAAACAACAACTAGAGCATGTGCCGTTCAGAAAGTAATATTTTTAACTTTCTTTAATTGATATATAGTTGATGTACAATATTATATAAGTTTCAGGTGTGCAACATAGTGATTCACAATTTTTAAAGGTTATCTTCCATTTATAGTCATTATAAAATATTGGCTGTATTTCCTGTGTTGTACTATATGTTCTTGTATCTTATTTATTTTACACCGAGTATTATAGTTTGTTCTTCTCAATCCCCTTCCCCTATATTGCCCCTCTCCCTTCCTTCTCCCCACTGGTAACCAGTAAGTTGTTCTCTATATCTGTGAGTTTGCTTCTTTTCTGTTATATTCACTAGTTTAAAAAAAAAAATTTTTTTTTTGGATTCCACATATAACTGATACCATACGGTATTTGTCTTTCTCTGTCTGACTTATTTCACTAAGCATAATAATCTCCAAGCGTATCCATGTTGCTTCAAATTGCGCAGTTTCGTTCCTCTTTTATGGCTGAGTAATATTCCACTGTATATATGTACCACATCTTCTTTATCCATTCCTCTGTCCATGGACGATGGACGTTTAGGTTGCTTCCATGTCTTGGCTGTTGTGAATAGTGGTGCTGTGAACATGGGGGTGCGTGGATCTTTTTTCTAATGGGTGTTTTTGTTTCTTTCGGGTAAATATCCAGGAGTGGGATTGCTGAATCATACGCCATCTCTATTTTTAGTTTTTTAAGGAACCTCCCTCCTGTTCTCCATAGCGGCTGCACCAATTTACATCCCCATCAACAGTGCAGGAGGGCTCCCTTTTCTCCACACCCTCGCCAGCATTTGTTATTTGTGTTCTTTTTGATGATGCCCATTCCGCCGGGGGCGGGGGGGGGGGGCGGGGGTTAGGTGATATCTCACTGTGGTCAAAAAGGCATCATTTCAAAACATAAAATTAGAAAAAGCTCGTATTTAATGACACTCCGCCAACTTAATATCCGCTTGAGACCCTCTGTTTTCTTCTGATTGGAGCCACATCTGATGGTGGCGTGTGACACGCGTGCTTGCCGACCAGGTTTTCGGTTGGGGAGGTGGGTCGTCTTGGGCTGGCGGGACGCTTGGGAACGTGGCCTCCGTCTGGAGAACAAGCACCCCCTGCTTGGTGTCGGGGCTCCTGGATTTCCTAGAACAGGACAGAGTAAAGCAGCTCAGGTGAGGAAAGAGCTGTCATCAGGAGTCCAAAGACGATCCAAAAACTAAAAATAAAAAAGGCGTGTCCTCGGACGCACCCGGATGGAAGAGCTGCTGGCTTGTCAGACCGGCCCCTCTGCTTTGCCAAAGCCGCGAGCCGGAGCGGCGGCCCCCGGGGTCCCTCTGCGTGCGCCCTTGGTTCCGGAGCAGCCCCACTCCGCGCCGGCCGGAGCCGGGTCTCTTCTCACGCTGTGTTTGTCTCGCTGCTTCTCGGCAGGTCGTCCCGAATGAGCGGAGGCCCAGCCGGGGTGGCGCAATGGAGGGCAAGAGCCTGGAGGGCGCGCAGGCCGATCTCAAGCTGGTGGCGCATCCGCGCGCCAAGAGCAAAGTGTGGCGCTACTTCGGCTTCGACACGAACGCCGAGGGCTGCATCCTGCAGTGGAAGAAGATCTACTGCCGCATCTGCATGGCCCAGATCGCCTATTCGGGCAACACCTCCAACCTGTCCTACCACCTGGAGAAGAACCACCCCGATGAGTTCTGTGAGTTCGTGAAGAGCAACACGGAGCAGATGCGCGAGGCCTTCGCCAGCGCCTTCTCCAAGCTCAAGCCCGAGGCCGCGCAGCAGGGCGCGCAGGAGCCGCTGGCCGCCAAGGCGGCGGCGCACGGCCACGAGGGCCGCAGGCAGCAGGAGCTGACGGCCGCCGTCATGGGCCTCATCTGCGAGGGGCTCTATCCCGCGTCCATCGTGGACGAGCCCACGTTCAAGGTGCTGCTGAAGACGGCCGAGCCGCGCTACGAGCTGCCCAGCCGCAAGTTCTTCTGCGGCAAGGCCATCCCCGAGCGCTACGGCGCCGTGCGCGACGCGGTACTCAAGGAGCTGGCGGAGGCCGCGTGGTGCGGCGTCTCCACCGACCTGTGGCGCAGCGAGAGCCAGAATCGGACCTACGTGACGCTGGCCGCGCACTTCCTTGGCCGCGCTGCCCCCCACGGCCTCCTCCTGGGCTCCCGCTGCCTCAAGACCTTCGAGGTGCCGGAGGACAACGCGGCCGAGACCATCACGCGCGTCCTGTACGAAGCCTTCATCGAGTGGGGCGTCAGCTCCAAGGTGTTCAGCGCCACCACGGACCGTGGCAAGGACATCGCCAAGGCCTGCTCGCTGCTGGACATCGCGGTGCAGATGCCCTGCCTGGGCCACACGTTCGACGCGGGCATCCAGCAGGCCTTCCGGCTGCCCCAGCTGGGCGCGCTGCTGGGCCGCTGCCGCAAGCTGGTGGAGTATTTCCAGCAGTCCGCCGTGGCCATGTACATGCTGTACGAGAAGCAGAAGCAGCAGGGCGCCGCCCCCTGCATGCTGGTCAGCAACCGCGTGGCCTGGTGGGGCAGCACGCTGGCCATGCTCCAGCGCCTCAAGGAGCAGCAGTTCGCCGTCGCGGGCGTCCTGCTGGAGGATAGCAATAACCACCACCTCATGCTCGAGGCCGCCGAGTGGGCCACCATCGAGGGCCTGGTGGACCTGCTGCAGCCCTTCAGGCAGGTGGCCGAGATGCTGTCCGCCTCCAAGCACCCCACCATCAGCATGGTGAAGCCCCTCCTGCACATGCTCCTCAACACCACGCTCAACATCAAGGAGACGGACTCCAAGGAGATCAGCATGGCCAAGGAGGTGATCGCCAAGGAGCTCTCCAGGACCTACCAGGAGGCGCCCGAGATCGACATGTTCCTCAACGTGGCCACCTTCCTGGACCCGCGCTACAAGAGGCTGCCCTTCCTGTCGGCCTTCGAGAGGCAGCAGGTGGAGAACAGGGTGGTGGAGGAGGCCAAGGGGCTGCTGGACAAGGTCAAGGACGGCGCCTACTGCGCCCCCGAGGACCCGGCGTACGCCGCGCCCGAGGAGCCGCCCGTGAAGAGGCCGGCGCCCTCCGCCACGCCGCCGCCGCCCGCCGCCGTCATCAACGACATGCTGGCCGAGATCTTCTGCCCGGCGGCGGGCGTGGAGGGCCAGGAGGAGTGGCACGCGCAGGTCGTCGAGGAGCTGAGCAACTTCAAGTCGCAGAAGGTGCTGGGGCTCCACGAGGACCCGCTCAGGTGGTGGTCGGACCGCCTGGCGCTCTTCCCGCTGCTGCCGCGGGTGCTGCAGAAGTACTGGTCCGTGGCGGCCACGCGCGTCTGCCCCGAGCGCCTCTTCGGCTCGTCGGCCAACGTCGTCAGCGCCAAGCGGAACCGCCTGGCCCCCGCGCACGTGGACGAGCAGGTCTTCCTGTACGAGAACGCGCGCGGCGCCGAGGCGGAGCTGGAGGACGAGGATGAGGGCGAGTGGGGCCTGGACCACGAGCAGGCGTTCCCCCTGGGCGACGCCGTCCACGCCGGCTACTTCGGCATCAGGGACGGCGGCTTCGTGTAGCGGGGCGGGGGCGGGGGGGGGGGCAGGTGACCGCGCGCGGGCGCCCCGTCGGATGCTTGGCTGTCGGTACTGACCCCGCGGGGGGGCGCGCTGCCCGGGACAGAGGAAATGCGCCGAAGACAGAGATGGACCTTTGGTGGGGCTTCGGGCGGCCCAGAGGACAGAGACGGGGCTTCGGGCGGCCCAGAGGACGGAGGTGGGGCCTCGGGCGGCCCAGAGGACAGAGATGGGCTTTGGTTGCCCCAAAGGAGAGAGATGGGCTTTGTGTGGCCCAAAGGAGAGAGATGCGCTTTGGGTGGCCCAGAGGACAGGTAGGGGGCTTTGTGTGGCCCAAAGGAGAGAGATGCGCTTTGGGTGGCCCAGAGGACAGGTAGGGGGCTTTGGGTGGCTCAGAGGACAGAGGTGGGCTTTGGGTGGCCCAAAGCTGGTGAAAACGAGCGTTTTCTCCGGAGGGGCCCTTTGCGTCCCAACGCAAGGGAAAGAAATGACTTATAAAAGCTCTAGATGTCCGCTGATACGATTGCAAATGCTAAACTCCGCAACAGAAGCACGGCCGGCAGGGATGTTTTGCCCCCTAGATAATTCCATACCTGCAGCATTCGTGTTCTCTGCGAGGGACGCTTTGGGGTAAATCGGAGAAAGATTGAAACCGACGGGCAGCTGAGGATGAAACCCCCTGCGTGTCCTCCGCCGACACCATCCGTGGATGTTAGCCGTTGGTCGGTGAAGGAACCCGTTTACACTGTCATTTACGTGGGAACCTTGCCTCTGGGTAGCCGGGGAGAGACACTTTCGCCAGATGCCCTGTTTTCAACAGACACCAGTTTTATGTTTGGTGGAAAATGTTAACGGTGAGCCTGCAATGCAACCGCTTATAAAAAAAAGCAGAAAAGAGGTGTTGGTTGTAGTGTGTTTTCTGCCATGAATCAGTCTTTTTTCTCCCCTTGCCCGAATTCACAGTGCTTGTGAGCCCCGTAACTCATGGGTCTTGAGGTGGGTTTTTTGTGAGTCTGATGCTTCAAAGGTCCGGTTTCCCCAGAATCACTTTTCTTGGGATGAACATAGAGAAGGCGGTCCCCACTCCTTGGAAACCCTGCTTTTGAATACGAAGGACCCTCTCGTGCCCACGGCCGGCTCTAGAGGGCTGATTTAGATTTGATTCCCGGAAGGGGCTCTTGCATTTTCTGTTTTAAACTCAACACCAATGGGGGGCGGGGGGCATTGAGTTAAAAATAGTACCAGGGATCATTTTATCTTTGGGGGTCCTTGTGGGTTGCTTCCGCCATTGGGGAAACAGGAAGCCTGTTTCTAACACTTAGAACTACTTTTATGTATTTATTTATTTTAAATGAATTGCTTTTCTTTAAGAGGCAAAGCCCCTGGACTTTCCTGGCGGTCCAGTGGTTAAGACTCCGTGCTCTCAATGCAGGCGGCACGGGTTCGATCCCTGGTCGGGGCCCTAAGATCCCACATGCTGCACGGTGTGGCCCAAAAAAAGAACAAGGCACCACTCTTATTTCTGATTCCCACCTTAAAACAACCCAGGTCCGGATGGATGTTTTGTCAGGAGGTACACGATTTACAAATGCCCCATCTCAGCCCTTGGCAATCTTTTCCCAGGACCCCAACATCGAGCCGCATCCCGGGGGCTTAAGGAGGGCATTTCTCCAGGTTCATGGCTGGGGACTTCTTGTGGCTCTGGCCAAGGCAGTATGTTATCTTGATGTCACCAGCCTTGAATGTGTTTAGGAAATCAGGTGTCGGAAAGCAGCTTCACCTGTGCCGTCACCTTGAAGGAAAGCGATAACATCACTGTCTCCAGGCCCTCGGCTCTGCTCTCCGGCTGGAAAAAGAGCCGCAGAGATGCACATCCCACCTCCCGGGCTGTATTTGGCTGCTTTGCATCTGACCCCCCCCTCACATTTCTTAAAATCTTGGCTTTCTGTCACTCATGTAAACTTGTGTCCCTCTCTGTGTTTCTCACATTTTTTTTCTAAGCCCTGGGGTTGCCCTCCCTCTTCCTGGCTTGTACTTTTTCTTATTTAACACTTTTGAATCGGACGCTTGTTCGAGAAACCCCAGCAGTAAACGGACTCCTAATTTATCTGTCTGACGTGTGGGAGTAACGCTTTGCACTTGCAGGAGAGCCTCCGACCTCGAGGGAGGGTTTTATTTCTGTTTGTTTAAAGAGACTTTTCCAAGCCACGCAGAAGAAGTAAGGCCACCGTGCTTTGTTCTGGGGTCTTTGGAAATCACATCAAGGGTGTGATGCATTTCTGGATCTTTTGGCCTCAAAATGTGTTTATGTGACTAAAGCTGCGAGCCGGGGAAGCCTGCTATGGGAGTAGGGATTCTGCACGTTCGTTCCCTGGGCTGTCTTTGCACTGGGTGTAGGGAGGAGGGGGAGGATGGTTGTAAAACCCCGAGCCTTTTTGGGTGCTGACCTCAGACCATGTGTATCACTAGGGCATCTGGGTTTTTTTCCCATTGACTCCTTTCTCTCCTTCCTTTTAAGAAAACGAGGTACCCAGAAACAGACAGACTGGGAGGTCGGCGTCCGCCGTAGTTTTCTCCTCCTGCATATTATAGGTTGCCTCTGTTCCTGGGGGCGTGGGGAGGGGGATTCAAACGTATAATTTTTCTGCACAAACATTTTGAGTTTAAACGGGCCAGTTTTCAGTCATGATAACCTGACACTTCCAGAGCTTTCTCCGTCTGAACGTTAAGTGCAACGTGTCCTTCAGCGTCTTAGATAAAGTATCATCGCTGGCATCCAGCACTTCTCGTAAAAACACAGCCCCTGACCGTTAAGGATGTGTCTTATCTGGGTCGACCCAGGACTCTGCTTCCTCAAAATGGTGTGTGTTTCACGCTCAGGTCTTGCTGTAAAGTCAGTTTCCTTTTAGAGCCCCGCTCTCATCCCAGCTCGGGGAGGCGGGCGCCGCAGTGTGTGTTTGGAGCGACCCCGGGGTCTCGGCCGCCCTCTGAGCAAGGCCTGACCCGCTGAGAAGGCCCGGGGCCCTTCACAGGCTTCTGAAAGCACCGCGGCCCTCGCACAGTTCGTTCTTCTGGTTTCCGGGTGCAGTCTGGACCAATCCCGGACACATAGCTAGAATTCTTTTCCTTGGGAACCTGCAGCCCCGTGTGTCCCCGTCCTATAAATTGTACTGAATTAAGACCCAGCGTTGGATGTTTTGCAGCTGTTCTGGCCACCGGGGGCCGGGTTTGCAGCTTTGCCTGGAAACACAAGCCCTTCTGTGCCTCTCACGGCTAGCAGACCCACGGCTGGGCCTTCGGGGCCCTCCTACGTGGCGGGGGCCCTTGGCCACCCTCCTCTGAACTTTGCTGGCTGCGTCCTCTGCAGCCCCGTGCGGGGGGAATACAGCTGCTGCTTGCCTTGGGTGGCTTCAGCCTCACCTCCGGCCCCACCGGCCTCTCCTCCAGCCCCACCGGCCTCTCCTCCGGCCCTGCCGTGCACACAGCCGGCCCATCCTCCCTCTCATGCTCAAGTCAAGGTCCCGACCGTTCAGGCTCCCCCTTCCTCTCTGCAGACCCGCGGTCCCGGCCTGCAGCCCTGGCCTAGACCCGGCCTGTGGGCCAGCGCTGCAGACGCGGGGCCCTCCCGGGCCCTGGGATTCGGGACCTGCGTGGTCTCCGGGTCCCCCGGCTGCCTGGGCCCATCGCGGCTTCCCAGGCTATGACTCCGAGGCTGGGGGCTCCGCGTGGCCTCTTTGCTGGGGTTGTTTCTGCTGGTTTTCTGGGAGCACTGTTAGACTATCTGCTCAGTGGTTTGACCTTCGGCCTGAAGCAAGGTTGGGATGCTTTGCCCACCTCTCGTTTTCAGCCCAATTTGTTCACCTTCTCGATTGACCCGAACTCGCTCAATTCTTTGGGTGACGTGAGACCAGATGGGATAGGCTTTTAGCAGGTGGCAGATGGCACAAGGCAGGGGCACGTTCCTCAGGGAGTGTTTTCTTAGGGAAACGAGCATCGCTTCCTCTGTTAGAAGGATGGAACCCGGCGGTCTCCACAGCTGTCCTTGAAAGAGGACTTTTCCTGAGAGATTTTGTCACATGGGGTCCACAGCGAATGCATTTCCCCTCGCACGGTGGGTGTTCTGGGAGGTGGTACTTGATGAGTCTTCTTGGGGCTTTTGCTCCTAGGAGGATCCTGGCTGGGTCTTCGTGGAAATGAGGCGGTGATTGGAGGGTAGGTGACATTGGGAAGATCACGTCTCGTGCACAGCACCGGGGACGCCAGGATTGCGGTTTATGGGCCAGCGTAGGAGCTGATAATTGTGTCGATGGCCAGTTTGTTACATACATAGTAACCTTTGTGATTCCATGCCTGGATGGAGTTGATTCTATTTTTATATATATATATATATATATGTATATATATGTATATATAATGTAAATATGTATATAAACATAAGTATATATATTTACATATATAAATATATATACTTTTATACCCCATCTATGTGTATCTTCTTTTTTATATTCTGTCAATCAATTATCTGTCATCTATTATCATTCATCTATGTATTTATTACATATCTATCATCTGTCTACATTTTTATCATCTATGTATGTATTTATGTATTATTTATAATCTATGCATCTATAATCTATAATCTATGCCTTTGTCCATTTTCTATCTATTATCTATCGACCTATTTATTATCTGTATCATCTATATCATCTATGTATTTATCTGTGTATCTATGATCAATTTATCATACATCTCTCTGTATCTATCATCTTTCTATGTATCTGTTATTTATCATCTATATACTTATCATTTATTTATCATCTATGTATCTATGTATTTTCTATTACCTATCAATTTGTCATATCTATCTATCTGTCTCTGTTTATCTATCCATCCATCCACCCATCCTATACCTTTATGGGTAAACTGAAGATGCGTTGAGCAGCTTTGATTCTCCCTGCAGGAAATTTAATGAGTTAATACATTTCTCCTTAAAGGACTGCTGTCATTGGTCAGCGTGTCATGGATTTACACGTTTCCCTGCTCCACAGACACTCTGGCAGGAACCGTGGGATTCCTACCGTCCACCCTCCTCCCGGAACCTCTGAGCACTCAGCATTTCCAGCTTCTCACCCACGAGGGCTGGGGGAGCATCGCCCTGCACTCAGTGCCTGGTCCCCTGGCTCCTAGGCTGGTGTGGCCCTCGCCCCTTCACACGCACTTGGCCAGAGAGCTACACCACGCCTCTCGGGCCAGGGCAGCTGGCCCCGTAGCGGATGGGCTGAGTGGCCGCAGGCCTGCCTGGGGAGTGGGGGGGGGTCTCCCCAAGGAGGAGCCCATTCCTGGGCTGTGGGTGGTGAAGCCCACATGGAGGGTCTCCAGGTGGCAGAAGGACGTGTGGGAGGTCCAGCCGCTGGGATGCGGTGACCGGGTCACCTCCCTTCCCGCTGGCATCCGGGGTCTCGCGTGCCAGGCCACGGGGGCCAGTCCTGGGTTTGTGATCAGCTTGGTTCGGGGCTGTCCCGCCGTGTACGGCCTCGTGAAGGAGCGCGGCCTGGGACAGCGGAGGTGGCGCCCGCGTAGTGCCCGAGCCAGCGGTGAGCCCGCCTGGGTGGGTGTCTGGCAGGAGGGACACCCCCTGGGAGGGGCTGGTGAGGTCGGGGCGAGGGGCTGGCGGTGGCCCTCCCTGGTCTTGTCCTGACCGGCCCGGCGAGGCGTTGGGAGGGGTTGGGGACGGGGAGGTGGATGAAGGGAGGAGAGCAGATGCACAGTCGGGGGGGATGGTGGGTGCTCGATGCACGTGCAGGAAGGCACGTCCGTACTGCTGGCAGCGCAGGGGGAGACCGAGCAGGGGGCCCCCAGCCCTGCCTTTCCTCCTCCGCCTCCGACCTTCTCGTGTGGACACCTCCGGGTGAGGTGGCGGGAGCATGTTACAGACTGAGTCTTTGTATCCCCCCCGAATTCATATGTGGAAGCCTTGCCCCCCGAGGGGATGGTGTTAGGCAGTGGGGCCTTTGGGAGGTGATTAGGGTTAGATAAGGCCATGAGGGTGGGGTCCCCGTGATGGGATTAGTGTCCTTATAAGAAGAGGAAGAGACCAGAGCTCTCTCTCCACCACATGAGGACATGGCAGGTATGCAGCTGTACAAACCAGGAGGAGAGCCTCTCTGGGAACTAATCTGCCTTCGCCGTGGTCTTGGACTAACGGCCTCCACGACTGTGAGAAGCACGTGTCTGTTGTTTAAACCACCTTGTCTGTGCTACTTTGTTACAGCAGCCAGTATTAGTCAGGGCTCTCCAGGGAGACAGAACCAACAGGATATATCTAATATCTATGTAGATGGATAGATAGATGATAGATAATAGCTAGAGGATAGATAGATAATAGCTAGCTAGCTACATGATAGATATGTAGATGATAGACATATGATAGGTAGATAGATGATATAGATAAATGTAGATATTGGTTCTGTTTCTCTGCAGAACCCTGTGTAATACATATATCTGTATCTTTATCTCTATATCGTATGCATATATTGATTGATGGATTGGAATTGACCTACACAGTTTGGGAGATCAAGAAGTGCCACCGTCTGCCATCTGGAGCCCCAGGAAAGCTGGTGGTGTGTTCAGTCTGAGTCCAAAGGCCTGAGAACCAGGCACACAGATGTTCAAGGGCAGGAGGAGATGGACATCCCAGCTCAAGGACAGAGAGAGAGAGAATTCTCCCTCTGCCTTTGTGTTCTATTCAAGTGTCAACTGATTAGACGGGGCCCACCCTCCCTGGGGAGAGCCATCTGCTTTCCTCCGTCTACCTGTTCAAATGCTCATGTCGTCCAGAAACACTCTCCCAGACACATGCAGAGATCACGGTGCCCCAGCTCTCTGGGCTCCTGGTGGCCCAGCCAACTTGATGCATACCATTACTCATCATGCAGCCCGAGCTGGCAGATAGAGCAGCTGAGTGCCACAGGACGTGACCAGGGCTGCAGGCCTCAGCGGGCACAGCTCTTGGGTCCAGCCGACTCTCTTGCCCACGTGCTCAGGGGCGGCTGGGGGCCTCTTCAAACAACCTGTGACCTCACCCAGCCCGCAGAGGGGGTGGGGCTTATAGTCACACCTAAAAGACACCTGCTTAGAAAGGCCTCTGTCGGGTCCCCGTGGAGGCTGTTTTCTCTCCCCCTTTCCGCATTTATTCCTATCATCCCTGGGGCTTCTCCCTACATGGCTCTTTCCTCTGGTGTTGGCCCTTCTAGCATAACCATTTTTATTTTATTTTAAAATTTTATTTTATTATTTATTTATTTTTAGAATTTTGGCCACGCTCTGCGGCTTGCGGGATCTTAGTTCTCCGACCAGGGATGGAACCCGTGCCCCCTGCAGGGGAAGCGCGGAGCCCTAACCACTGGACCGCCCGGGCAGTCCCATGGACCGCTTGTATTTCTCGGTTTGGAGGGAGTTGCCACAGGGTTTAGTGGTGGCCGCTGCAGGAGGGAAGGTTTAGGATCCACGCGAGGCGACATCACGAGGCTGAAGAGCCGCGGGGCCCCTCGGCTGCCCCCCAGCTCTTTCTGTCCCCCTGCTGCTGGTGGAAGCAGCTGTGCTTGCTGGCTGACACCTGCACTCGTTTCTCAAGCTGTGGAAACTCGCCAGCACGAGAGGCGGCCGTCAGGTCCTCCTGCCGCAAGGATGCGCCGTCATCCAGGCGAAGGTGCCGTGCTGGCTTGAGCTGGTGCCTTTTCCGCGCTCCTCTGGTCCAGCTGGCTGGGTCCCTGCTTCCAGACGACGCCCATCGGAAGCTCGTTAGGGCTCTCGGTTGCCTGAAAACTCATACTTTGTGCTGGCTAATTTTATGTCAGTGTGGCTCGGCTGTGGACCCAGCCTTGTGGCCAAACGCTGGTCTAGAGGTTGCTGGGAAGATATTTTTTAAGATGAGAGGAACGTTGGGACTTCCCTGGTGGTCTAGTGCTTAAGACTCTGTGCTTCCACTTCAGGGGACACGGGTTCGATCCCTGGTCGGGCAACTAAGATCCCGCATGCACTGTGGCATGGCCAAAAAAAAAAAAAAAGAAGATGAGATAAACATTGAAATCATGCAGCAACATGGATGGACCTAGAGATGATCAAACTGAGTGAAGTAAGTCAGAGAAAGACAAATATATAATAATATCACTTATATGTGGAATCTAAAATATGATACAGATGATCTTCTGTACAAAACAGAAACAGACTCACAGACATAGAAAACAAACTTATGGTTACCAAAGGGGAAGGGGTAACTAAGGAGTTTGGGATTAACAGATGTACACTACTCTATATAAAGTAAACAACAAGGATTTACTGTAGAGCACAGGGAACTATACTCAATATCTTGTAAAAACCTATAATGGAAAATAATCTGAAAAAAATACATCACTGAATCACTCTGCTGTCCACTGGAAACCAGCACCCCATTGTAAATCAACTACAATTAAAAAAAAATTGACACCAGGAGACTGTGACATAACCAGATTCTCCTTCACAATGTGGGTGGGCCTTGTCCAATCAGTTGAAGATCTTAGGAGAAAAAAAAGACTGAGGTTCTTCAAGGAAGAGGGAATTCTGCCTCCAGATGGTCGTGGGACTCAACCTGTAACCTCAGCTCTCCCTAGGTCTCCAGCCTACTGGTTTACCCTGCAGATTTTGGGGTGCCCCCTCTTCACATCTATGGTTGAATGAACCAATTCCTTCAAATAATCTCTCTCTGTCTTTCTGTCTCCCTCTCTCTTTCTCTCTGTGTTTCCTGTTGGTCCATTTCTCTGGAAAGACCCATAACTAAACATACTTTATGTCCAAAGATGGCACTACAAGAAAGCCAGTTAGAGTTGGGGGTCCAAGGAATACAGGGGCCAAGCCCCTCCCAGGCATGAGAGGACCTGTCAAAAAAAAATTTCATTTCCTCATACTGACGGACTTAATTGCCAAGCGTCTTCCTCTCGTGTAAAACACCCAAGCTTTGGTCACCCCACTCACTGTCAATTTTAAACATTTCCTTGTCATTGAATTCTGCTTCTCAGATACCAATATTTTTTTTGTAATTCAGCAAATGTAGTTTTAATAAACCCTTCTTAAAGAAACTGTAAGTCTTAATTCTGCGTAATTGATAGTTGAACAGAGAAAATATTTAACTCTAGATTAAAACGATATTGGCGATTATTGTTACAAAATAAAATGGTAATATTATAAAGCTGTCAATATGAAAATTACATTTAAACCAAAACTGTCAGGAAAAATGAAATAGAATAAATTCATGTAAGTATTCCAATTTCATCATTCTTTAAAGATAAAAATTAAAAATGTCACATTAATTTAATAATACAAGTAATAGATACATAAACAATTATCAAGGTATGGAACTAAACCCTAAGCCAACATGATACTGATGCGTGCTATCTGCTATCATTAGTCTTCCTTTTTTCATTCTTTGAAAACTTTCTTGAATTTTTCATTTATTTAAAAAAAAATTAATTTTTTAAATTGAAGTATTGTTGATTTACAATGTGGTGTTAGTTTCAGGTGTACAGCAAAGTGATTCAGTTTTATATTCAGTTATATATATATATATATATATATATATATATATATTCTTTTTCAGATTCTTTTCCCATATAGGTAATTATGAAATATTGAATATAGTTCCCTGTACTATACAGTAAATCCTTGTTGGATAAAGAAGATGTGGTACATATATACAATGGAGTATTACTCGGCCATAAAAAAGAATGAAATAATGCCATTTGCAGCAACATGGATGGACCTAGATATTTTCATACTAAGTGAAGTTAGACAAAGACAAATATCATGTGATATCACTTGCATGTGGAATCTAAAATAATGATACAGATGAACTTATTTGCAAAACAGAAATAGTCACAGACAGGGAAAAATTTACGGTTGCCAAAGAGGAAGAGGGGGAGGGGTAAATTAGACTGGGATTAACATATACACATTACTATATACGAAATAGACAAACATCAGAGGCCATTATTAGTGGACATGCTTTTTTTTTTTGCTATGAACATTTTATTTATTTCCCTATAATGTTAATACTCTTTAACCATCATCCTACATCACATACAACTTTGTATCCTGTTTTGGTTTTTTTTTTTTTTCACTCCATCATTTCTCTGTGGTCTATTGAAAACCAAGTGTAAGTGACTGCAAAATACTTGCCTCTGTTTTTTTGGTCACTTGCGTAAGGTTCTAAACAGTGTTTATCACGTAAAGCGTGATCGCTTTACAGGTGATTCCCTCTTAGTTATGCATACCCCCTTAATATCACATTTCTTTTCTTCCCCAACTTTACTGAGGCAAATTGACCTGTAACATTGTGGATGCTTCGTGATGGACGTGCTTAAATAGAACTGTGCAAAGCTCAGGGCGTGCTCCGAAGGTGCTGGTGGTTTAGTTCTCCCCTGAAGAATCCAGGCACTTTTTCATGCATCTTTACTGGGAGCCATGGGTGTCCCCAGACTCTGATGTGTTGGGATAATTTCTGGGGAGCGCCTGTTTTCCTACCAGCCCTGGACGGCCCCAGAGTCCTGGGTGGTGGCTTCTGAGGCCGCCCCATCACTAATTTGTTTGTTTGTTTTTGGCCACACGTTGCAGCACGCGGGGTTCTAGTTCCCCGACCAGGGGTGGAACCCGTGCCCCCTGCCTTGGAAGCGCGGAGTCTTACCCACGGGACCGCCGGGGAAGTCTGAACGCATCACTAATTTTGACCCCCCGGCACCTCTGTCGAGGCTGATGCCTGGGCCTGGCTTCTCCAAGTTACGTCCTGGGTCGGCTGTGGTTTTTCTCAGACATTCTCATCTTCTCCACGTCCGTTCTTTGGCAACTGACAGCTGGTGCTGTCGATTCTGGGTCTCCCACCTCCAGCCCACACCAGCCCCCTTCTCACGGAGGAATTCCCGGGACCTCCACACACCCACGCCTCCCCCTTTGTCCGTGATTCAGCGCGGTCTTCACCCAGGTTGAGCAGCTTTATTGAGATTTAATCCACCGTTAAGTCATACAATTCAGTACAGTTTTCAGTGGACCTGCCTCCTGGGGCTTGGGCTTATGGCTTACGCCACCCACCCCCGAAAGCATGAACTCCTGTTCTCTTGAGGGATCTGGACAGCACGACATGTGCATGGCCTCCCTGGACCCAGCGTCACTTATTGTGACACAGTATCATTCGTCACGCCATTGCTCATAGGACTAAATCACTTTTTTAAAAAATAAATTTATTTTATTTATTTATTTTTGGCTGCATTGGGTCTTCGTTGCTGCGCGCGGGCTTTCTCTAGTTGCGGCGAGCGGGGGCTACTCTTCGTTGTGGTGCGTGGGCTTCTCATTGTGGTGGCTTCTCTTGTTGCAGAGCATGGGCTCTAGGGCGCAGGCTTCAGTAGTTGTGGCACGTGGGCTCAGTAGTTGTGGCGCACGGGCTTAGTGGCTCCGCGGCATGTGGGATCTTCCCGGACCAGGGCTCAAACCCGTGTCCCCTGCATTGGCAGGCAGATTCTTAACCACTGCACCACTAGGGAAGTCCCCTAAGTAACTTTTTAATGTAGCGTCTGGATGTCTTTCTAGATTGTTTCCTTTTCTGCCAATCTCACTTTAGGGTTGATACATAGATGATATGATGTGTTCATATACTTAGCTTTCCCATCTCTTCCCCCCCCCCCCCGCCTCTCCAGTCTTAATGCTTCTAGATCATTCTATCCTTGGGATGAATGGCCGTCCTGTTCCTCTTCCCTGGTCACCAAACGGGTCACAGGCTGGTACGGTGTCCAAAGGGCCTGATGGTGGCTTTGTCTGGAAAGGTTGCTTCCCATCATCTGTCTGTCAGGCAGGTCTCACTAGTGAGACTTTTCAGCTTCTTAATTATCGTGGTTTATCGACACAGCCGTTCTAAAGGACCTACGTGATGCTGCGTGTCAGGAAAACGTATTCCTGGGGCCAGTTGACTTGGAGGTTCAGCTACACGTCATTTTAACATTATTCTGTCAATTTTGAGGTCTCTGAGACACATGCACACACACACGTCTAAGATGGTAGGAGGTCCATGAAAGGGTGGCTTATATATGTCCTTCTTCATTTGTGAGAAGAATACCAGAAATTCCAAGTCCCCGCCCATCCCCCATTATTCACGATTAAGCAAGGTGTTTCCCCCATTTTAAGCTGAGAAATAATTCACCATACAATACACCCAGTAAATGGCGCAATTCAGTGGTTTTTAGTATATTTGCAGAGTTGTACAAACACCATTGCTATGTCATTTTAGAACATTTAAAAAATCGCCTCCCAAGGGAATCCCTGTACCTGTTACCTGTCACTCCCCACTCCTGTTTCCCCCCAGGTCCTCTGTCTCCATGCATTTGCCTATTTGAGTATTTCATATAAATTGAATCGTGGCATATATGCTCTTTTTGGGTCTGGCTTCTCTCACTGAGCATCCTGTGTTAAAGGTCCATGGACACTTGGGTTGTTCCCACTTTTCTGGTTACTGTGAATCACAGTGCTGTGAGCATTCATCACACGTATTTGAGTGGATACGTGTTTTCATTTCTCCTGGATAGATTGATACCTAGGAGTGGCATAGCTGGGCTATTGTATCTCCAAGTTTAACCGTTTGAAGAATCGCCAGGCTCTTTTCCAAAGTGGTTCCTGCAATTTACATCCCCACCAACAGTGGAGGAGGGTTCCGATTTCTCTACATCCTTACCAACTTTGTTATTTTCTGTTTCTTTGTTTCTTTCTTCTTCTTTTAAATGGTTTTTTTTTTTTTTTTTTACTGTGGTAAAAGTCACATAATATAAAACATACTGTGTGGCTTTGATTTATGTTTTGCTAATGCTCTCTTCAAAGAGGTATGTTGTTATTTCCCAGTACAGCACAGGAGCAAAGATTTAAGGAGTGAGGAAATGAACTGACCACCCACGTGCTCTTGGAAAGATTCAAGGTGGCTTACACGTGTCTGCGGAAGATAGGAAACACAGAACAGAGACCAAAGTGCAGAAACCTGGTAGATGAGGGACGAGGTAGTGTTGCTGCTGGCCTGGGCTTAGCAAACCCCTGTACCTGGTGTCCACTCTGTCTCGTGACAGCGGGCAGTCCTGGCTGGGGGTCCAGCTCTCAGTATTTGATAAAAGGACCAGGCACGGGGTCACCCCCAATTCAAAAGGGAGCCAGAAAGCTCGGGTCATTTCAAAACAACTGGACGGGGGCCGAGAAGGCAGAGTTTTTTGTTTTGCTTTTTAGTTTAGTTTTTTTTCTCTTCTAAGAAGGCTATATTACATGGCATTGGTTTAGACTTTTTCAAAAAAGTTCCTGGGAATTCCCTGGCGGTCCAATGGTTAGGACTTGGCACTCTCACTGCTGAGGGCCTGGGTTCAGTCCCTGGTCGGGGAACTAGGATCCCGCAAGACGTGTGGCATGGCCAAAAAAAACCAGTTCCTACTTTGAGATAATTGTAGATTCACGTGCAGTTGTGAGGAATAAAATGCAGCAACACTTTACCTGTTTTTCTCCCAGGGCTACCCACTTGCAACACGGCCGTACAACATCCCAGCCTAGATGTTGACTTGGGTGCGATGCAATGCTTTTATTCAGATTTCCCTGTTCTAACTTGTATTCCCTCGTGTATGTGTGTCTGTGTGATCCTGTTGCACGTGTGGCTTTGAGAATCCACCGTCACGGTCAAGACACAGGGCAGTTCTGTGACCCCCAAGGATCCCTGGCGTGGCCCATCTCCTTCCCACACCAACCCCCCACCCCGTCCTTCAGCCCTGGCAGCCACTAATCTGTTCTCTATAATTCTGTCATTTCAAGACTGTCATAGAAATGGAGGCATACACAATGGGACCCTTTTGAAATGGCTCTTTTTCTCCCCACTCGGCATAATTCCCCAGAGATCCACCCACCTTGTTGCCAGAACAATATGCCTTTCTTTTGAATAACACCTGTAAAATGACAGTCACACTAAAGAGCTTTCTTTTATGAACAAGGCTGCAGTGAATATTTTTGTTCCTGTGTCTCTGCAGACCTGTGGGAGTATGTCTGTGGCATTAAATTCTTAGAAGTAGAATTGCTACGTAGGGTACATGCACGTCCACTTTAGACGCCCTCCAACTCACCTCCTAAAAGATACAGTCTAGGTGGAAAATTGACTAAATGTGCAAACGGTTCATTTTTCTGGGGCGTTGCCATCCTGGATGGGACCCAGCTGTTCTGATTGATGAAACCTACTAACTTCCTTTCCTTTATTTTCTTTAAGGAGGAGTGAGTCCCAACATCCTGTTATAGATCTGTATTTTATTCAGTATCGGTGAATTCCTTGTTTATTTCCTTTTTCTCTTTTTTGGGAGGATACAAGTTCTGATGCACCCCTGAGGCCAAACAAGCCTAGGCGTCAGAGTTTGGAGCAGAGAAAGGTTTATGGCAGGGTCCTGCAAGGAGACCGTGGCTTGTGCCCCCAAACCCCCGAACTCCCGAAGGGTTTCAGCAAAGCATCTTTAATGGCAAGGTGAGGGAAGGGTGTGGTTGGTTATTACAGACTTCTTGGTGCAGGAATCCTTTGTCCAGGTAAGTCAGGTCACAGTGTTCCTTTTAACCTCCAACAAAACCAATGTTATTCTCTGTTGTGCAACTTTTTCTGTCTCTATGAATGGAAAGGCGTTACACCCTTAAAGGTCAGAGCCTTGAGAAAGGGCTATCCTGTATATTTCAGGCTATGGGCAACATTCTGAACTCAAAGCAAAAGAATACAAAGGTTAAAAGTAAAAGAAACAGACCTAATGTGGAGTCAGATATGTTCTTCTCTGTTACCCTTGGAGCTGTCTCTAATGTGCAGTGAGCTCGGTATACAGAGAGCTGTTGTTTTGCCATTTTTCCCAAGCGCTGGCCATCACCGAGGCATGAGGTCAGCACTCCAAGTAAGACGCTTTAAACAGAACCGTGAGCGGAGAGCATTCTAAACATAGTCTGGAAGGGGCCCCTCTCCCCGCACCCTGCAAACATCGTGCCGTTTGCCAAGATCTCAGTTGCCTTTCTTCTTGCGGAGCGTGGTGACCCAGAAACAAATGCAGGGGTGAGTAGCTTCGTGCTGCAGCGTTGGACCCAGAGGCTGCAGAGCTGAGTGGCTTCGGGAGGAAAGGCGCAGGCGAGAGCCTTGCCATGGGGCGGCTTGTAGACACCCATCTGGGACGGGGCAGCTGGCGACACGGGTCCCAGTCCCCACACGGGTCCCAGGCCCGGCTGGTGCGCTTGGGATCAGCTTACATCCAGAACTGACGGAGCACTTTCTCCGGCATCTGTCGGACAGGAGCTGACAGGTCGGAGTTGGTGTTGAACCCGGGATCAAAGACGTGCACGGCGTGGAGAAGAGAGGGTGACAGTGGAGGTGATTTACAGGGATCCCGTGAATCTGTTTGCAGCTAGATTTCCGGGGGAAGCGTGGAAGGAATGTGCATTCCAGCTGACCCGTGTCGGGGAGATAAGGGGGGCAGAGAGGCCCCGGGTCACCTGCCCTTCTAGGGAGCTCCCTCCATCCAGGCTGGCGTGTCCTCGCGTGGATATACGTGTGTGTGCGCGTGTACGCCCCTGGTTAGGGTTTGCATCACGCCTCCTCCCCCAGAAAACATACGTTGGAGTCCCCCCCCCATACTGTAACCTTATTTGGCAATAGGGTCTCTGCAGATGAGCAGCTTCAGGGGAGGTCACTTGGCTGCATCCTCACCCAACAGGACTGGGGGCCCAGTAAAAAGGGGACATGTGGACACAGAGACGCTGAGAAGGAGGCCCTGTGAGCACACAGAGAAGACGGCCATCTACACGCCAGGGAGAGGGGCCTGGGGCAGACGTTCCCGAAGGCTGACAAAATGAGGACGCGTGCTCTGCAGAGGCCACCCAGGATGTGCCTGGACAGCTGTTGGCTGAAACATCCCCCGTCTCAGCAGAAACGCCGTCAGCTTGGGTGGAAGATAAATAACGCACATGCTTGTAGCATAAGCATATGCCGGATGTTGCATGGGCTATGCTTACACCAAAAACTGCTCATTGCTTGTCGTAAATTGTATCTCTGTCTTTGGAGGGGGGTATTAATGCCGTCGCTGGGTTTTCCCGTGGCCACTTCTCAGCAATAGACAGGGGGGTAGAGGCGAGATTTTCAGAGGTTGCAGGTGCCGACGGAAGCGTGTCTACATCGGATCTTTTCACTTGACGTGTCTTTTTTTTTTTTTTATAAATTTATTTTATTTAATTATTTTTGGCTGCGTTGGGTCTTCGTTGCTGCACACGGGCTTTCTCTAGTTGCGGTGAGTGGGGGCTACTCTTCGTTGCGCTGCATGGGCTTCTCATTGCGGTGGCTTCCCTTGTTGCGGAGTGCGGGCTCTAGGCACGAGTGCTTTAGTAGTTGTGGCACACGGGCTCAGTAGTTGTGGCTCACGGGATCTAGAGCGCAGGCTCAGTAGTTGTGGCGCACGGACTTAGTCGCTCCACGGCATGTGGGATCTTCCCGGGCCAGGGATCGGACCCGTGTCCCCTGCATTGGCAGGTGGATTCTCAACCACTGCGCCACCAGGGAAGTCCCGACATTTCTTTTTAATGAAGTATTCCATTCCTTTCTGGGTGTGGACCGAGGGGTTTGTGTGGAAGCCTCCTTGACAGGGAAACAGAAACTCTCTCTCTGTTCTTTTCAGTTCTGGTGGGAGGGACCAAGAGAATTAAGAACCTTTTGTTCTTTATTTTAAAATTTAGTTTAATTATTTTTTATTATTTTTTCAAAGTGTAGTTAATTTACTATGTTGTGTTAGTTTCAGGTGTACAGCAAAGTGATTTTATACATATTATATAACATATATAATATTGATACTTGTTATTTATATATATATTCCTTTTCAGATTCTTTTCCCATATAGGTTATTACAGAATATTGAGTAGAGTTCCCTGGGCTGTCCAGTAGGTCCTTGTTGTTTATCTATTTTATATATAGTAGTGTGTATATGTTAATCCCAAACTCCTAATTTATCCCTCCCTTTTCCCTTTGGTAACCATAAGTTTGTTTTCTATGTCTGTGAGTCTGTTTCTGCTTTGTAGATAGGTTCATTTGTGCCATATTTTAGATTCCACATATAAGTGATATCATATGGTATTTCTCTTTCCTTTTCTGACTTACTTCACTTAGTATGATGACCTCTAGTTGCATATATATATGACTCATTTTTACATAAATAAAATAGAAAATAAAATATGTAAAATATGTAAATATAAGATAAATATATTTATAAATATTATAAGTATTTATATAATATATAAATATTATATAATTTATAAATCATAAGTAATGTAAATATAAATATAAATAATAAATATTATAAATATAAACACATATAACTAATAAATATTTGCATAGTATAATATGTAAACATAAATATAAAATATTTAATATTCATAAATATTACTTATATTGACAAATATTTATGTTAAAATAAAAGTATCATTTACTTATTTTCATATTGTCTCTTATCATTAAATAATACATCCTATTTTGCTATTATCTGATTTACTTTTCTTGTTTACTTATTTTACGTATTAAATGTTTTTTATGTATTAAATATATTAAACATATTAAAATATATTAAAATAAATATGTAAAATATGGAACATTTAAAATATATAAACATAATTTTACCTAGGATAAGAATATAGCATAGATACTATTTGTAAATATCTAAATAAAAACAAACATTTCATTTATATTTATATAAGAATATATTTTACACATATATCTTTATTTCTTTTTCTTTTCCTTAGTGGTGTGAAAAAACTTCTGGGCAGCAAGTGTGTTGCAGGTTGCGAAAGTCTGGGGACCTGTGTTGTAATCTACTTTGCCTTAACTGTTCAGTTTCCCCCTTAACCTCGCTTTGAGCCGCAAGTTCAGGCTGCTAATGAGGCTTCTGTGGTCGTCCTTTGGTTTTTCTCTTTATTTTGGCCCTGCCGCGTGGCTCGCGGGATCTCAGCTCCCTGACCAGGGACTGAACCCAGGCCCCTGGCAGTGAGAGCTGCAAGTCCTAACCACTGGACCACCAGGGACTTCCCCGTCCTCTGCCTCTTCTGTGTAACCCTGGGAGCTGTAAGATGCCCCTGCAGCCCAAGACCCCAGCGTGCCCCTGTGCTCACGGTACACAGTCGCCGCAGCACAGCGCTTCACACGCGTTCAGAGCCTGTTGGTCTGCATTTTCAGGAGGGACAGATGGACGCCAGGGGGACAAGAAAAGGTGAGTTGGGTCCTCCCTAAGGCTTCCCGCCCTGCAGCGCGGTGCTGGAACCCTTCTCTGTGAACGCCAGGAGCCTAGGAAAATAGCACTTTTATTAATCCGGCTCACCTGCCCAGGAACTAAACCCACACGCGGTTGGAATCCCTTTAGTAGAATCAAGCCTGGGCGTCTGGGAACTTTGTGGGGTGCCTGAAGGACTCATGTGGGGTTCCTGTGAATGAAGGACGTGCTCTTTCTGATGGATGCGGTGATGGGAAATATTCTCGGGGCGGGGGCGGGAGGAGGGGTGGTCCTCCCCGCCTCCCGGGAGATATCGGCGCCCCTGCATCCCTCTTGGGGCTTTTCTTTGTAGGGTTGTTCCTTCATGTTCTGGGCAGCAACGCCTTACTGCAGTGGTGGGTAACAGGTTGTCCCCACTTATTGGAAGGATTTTCTAACAAGTGGATCAAACCTGACTCCTGGCCAGCAGGTGGAATTATCACCTGAGCTTGGACCGCTCGGGGCTGCTCAGTGTTCCCTGTGTGATGGTGGAGACCCAGGATGGGCTGGGATACCCCATTCTAGGGATGAAGGTTGCCCCACTGTATGCACGTATGGCAGGTGGTTTATCCATCCTTCTCTACGGAGAGACAGGTGCTGCCCTGAGGAACCTTGGCTTTACATTGGCAACCGACCTTGTTTCTTCACGGCAGATTCCTAGAAGTGATTTTTCGAGATCAAACGATAGAAGCACGTGTAATTGCACTAGATATTACCCAGTTTCCCCCAATGGGGACTGTGCTATTTTGCACTCCTACCCACGCTGTAGGTGAGAGAAACGAGGATGTAGAAGTCTTTGAACTTCCGCCAGCCTGATGGGTGACATGGTATCTCGCAGTTTTCGTTAACTATTAACATTTCTCTTATTAGGTGTAAACTTGGGCATGTGTTTTTAAGGGCCATTTCAGTATGTTTTTATATCAACAGGTGCTTTTGCCCTTCTTCTCTGTAGAGTTTTTTTTTTTTCCTTGATTTTTAAGAACTCTTTACATACTCGGAAAATAGCCCTTTGAATGTGACTTTGCTTATGGTGTTGTTTTCGTTTTAATTTTGTGGTAGGATTTTTTTTCTTCTTCTTTTTTTTGGCCACGCCTCGTGGCTTGTGGGATCTTAGTTCCCGAACAGGGACGGAGCCCGTGCCCCCTGCATTGGGAGCATGGACTCTTAACCACTGGACCGCCAGGCAAGTCCCTATGGTGTTTTTTGTTTTTTTTTAAACTGTGTACACTTTTTTTGGGAGTGAAATTGGTCTATTTATTCTTCTCAATTTTGAGTTAGAATTAGGAAGGCATTTCCTGCTCTGAGGTTGAGAGTAAATTTGTCCCTGCCTTCTTCAAATATTTTCGTTGTTTAGCTTTTTTCCTCTTGGAGTTCATTTTGATGTGTCCTGGGAGGTATGGATCTCATTTCATCTGTTTTCAAAGGTCTTTTTAGATGTCCCCACACCACTTATTAAAAAGTTTATCTTTTCTAGACAACAAACTGGTGGTTACCAGTGGGGAGAGGGAAGGGGGAAGGGAGAGATAGGGGTAGGGGATTAAGAGGTACAAACTGCTGTGTATGAAATAAATAAGCTACTGGGACTTCCCTGGTGGTCCAGTGGATAAGACTCCACACTTCCACTGCAGGGGGCATGGGTTCCATCCCTGGTCGGGGAACTAAGATCCCGCATGCCGCGTGGCACGGTCAGAAAAAAAAAGAAGAAGAGCTACAAGGATGTATTGTACAGCACAGGGAATACAGCCAATATTTAATAATAACTATAAATGGGGTATAACCTTAAGATATTGTGAATCACTGTGTTGTACACCTGAAACTTACAAAATATTGTATAGCAACTCTGCTTCAATAAAAAACGTGTAAAGAAATGAAATAAAGGAGACAGGGAAAATACAAAATTCATCTTTGCCACCTTGATCCTATAGTTAAAGCTCCTAGGACTAGCCAGTTCCTACAGATAGCAAATAACTGACCTGTAAACATGCTTCTCAAATATAAACCCTACCTATCCAGATCCACGCCCCACCCCCTTCTCTAAGGGGCTCCCATACTCTGGGCCACCATCCACCTGCCCTCATCCCCCCCGGGGCAGGTACTAGACAACAGGGACAGTCCCTGCAGCCAGGACCTGATGAAATTATTCACACCAGCCCATCCTAACCCTGCCTCACCTGTTCCTTCCTGCAAAAATCACAGTAAAGGCTCTTGTCTGGTGTCCCCCTTTCCCTTTGCCTCCTGACCGACCCTGGTGCTTCCCCGTGCAACCCTGCGTGGTGTGCCGTGCCCCCTCCTCTTGGGAACCGTGAGTGATCAACCGTCTTTTCAATGTTGGTCGTCTCCTGACCCGTTGGCCTCACCCCATACTTGAATAATAATAAAACCTACACTTTATCCTTTCTTCCTTCCCTCCCTCCCTCCCTTCCTTCCTTCCTCCCTCTCTCTTTCTTCTTTTTTATTTTTACATCACAATATACCCTTTTTATTTTGGTCACACAATGCACAGTACAATTTTAAAATGGAGTCAAAAACAGAAGTCTAACGTTTAGTAAAGCATTATTGCATCTTGTATAATAACATGTTATCGACACTGTGGGTAGTTTAAGATTTTATTAGAAACGGTAAAGTTTATTTATTTTATTGACGTGTAGTTGATTTACAGCGTGTTTATTTCCGCTGTCCAACAAAGTGATTCCGTTATACATACATATACATTCTTTTCCGTATTCTTTTCCATGATGGTTTATCCCAGGATATTGAATATAGTTCCCTGTGCTCTACAGTAGGACTTGTTGTTTATGCATTCTATATATAATAGTTTCCATCTACTAACCCCAAACTCCCAGTCCTTCCCTCCCCCAATCCCTGCCCCATTGGCAACCACAAGTCTGTTCTCTGTGTGTGTGAGTCAGAAACAGTCAATTTTACACCATCACGTAAACGTATATTCTCATATGTTTGGATACGTGTAGGTTCATGCAAAGGTACATGGGTAAAGGAGTCATCATGTTCTCTGTTTTTCTAAATTGATTATTTATTTATTTATTGGCTGCATTGGTCTTCGCTGCTGCGCGCGGGCTTTCTCTAGTTGTGGCGAGCGGGGGCTACTCTTCATTGCGTTGCGGTGGCTTGTTGCGGAGCATGGGCTCTAGGCGCGTGGGCTTCAGTAGTTGTGGCTCGCAGGCTCTAGAGCACAGGCTCAGTAGCTGTGGCGCACAAGCTTAGTTGCTCTGCGGCATGTGGGATCTTCCCGGGCCAGGGCTCGAACCCGTGTCCCCTGCATTGGCAGGCGGATTCTTAACCACTGCACCACCAGGGAAGCCCATGTTCTCTGTTTTTATAAGATATTCTGTATTCTCATGTGGTCTCCAGACTTTGTAGAAAACAATGGGCTGTCCCTCCATAACAAGCAATTTCCTAACTACATTTGAGAAAATGCATACAAGTATAAAACCTACATTTTACAACGCAACCAACATGGTCCGAGAGGATTAACCCAGGACTCTCACCCACAGCCGTCAACAATAGACATTATCTGGAGCTTTCTGCAGATCATTTTGGCAGCGTTAATTCCTGCAAAAGTATCATCGGGGACCGAGCAAGGATTTATCAGGTGGCTTTACCAGGCTGTCCTTATTCAGGGCAACTGTACCGTATTACACTCATGTGTCCCGAGCCTGTAGGAATTCAGAAGAGCAAAACCACAAATATCGAACCACAACTCCCGTTGGCATCATGCCCTCTTTTGCGACTTCATTCTCATCAACGTGTGCTCTGCTTCTAAACCTTTACCTCGGTTTCTTTTTCTTTTCCTCTGCAGTTTTCCCCCTACAACTCGAGCGTGTTGCTATAGTGACCGGCGGGACCGATGGAATTGGATATTCGACAGCGAAGCATCTGGCCAAACTGGGCATGCACGTTATCATAGGTGATGATTCACTTCTACAACTCCTTGTATCTTAGAGCGAGCGGGAGATACGCAGCTGCTTGCTTCTATGTGTATGGAAATATTGATGTGCTTCCAGATCCAACAAGGGCAGAAGGCGTAAGGGTGAATACTCAAAAACCGAAAGAGACAGGAAATTGTGTTGCGCTTTTTTTTGGACAGGAGTCGAGGTTGTGCTGTGATATGGATCATATATTTTTTTCCCTGTGTGATTCACTGCAGTAAACAACAATAAATGTGAATTAGTTTGCCAGACCTCTCCTAACAAATCATGTGACAAACTGGGTGGATTAAACCACAAACATTTTTCCTGTCCCATTCCTGGAGGCTGGAATGTGAGATCCAGGTGTGGGCAGGGCTGGTTCCTCCTGAGGCCATTCTCCTGGGCGTGTAGACGGCCGTCTTCTCCCTGTGTCCTCACAGGGTCGTCCCTCTGTGTGTGTCTGTGTCCTGATCTCCTCTTCTTATGAGGACACCAGTCCTATGGGATCAGGGCCCACCCTAGTGGGTGGACCTCATTTTACCTTCATCCCCTCCTTAAAGACCCCATCTCCAAATACAGCCACACTCTGAGGTCCTGGGGGTCAGGGCTTCAACATATGACGTTGCAATGTCATGATTCAGCTCCCAACAGAATCTGAACAGCTTCTGCATTTCAGATTCTGAACCGAAACTCTCTGTGTTTCCCTTCTTCTTTCTGAAACTTTCTATTGGCTTATTTCGGTCCCTAAATCCTCTTTGAAAATGAAGGGACTTTCTTCTGCTAGGGAAGTGAAGATGGTTCAAGTGAGCTCATTTTACATTTGTGAGCATTCCCATTCAGTTGGAGGTAGAAGTTTAAATCAGCTGGAAAAAATGATACGGGGAGATGAGCTTTGACAAAAGGCCGTAATATTTATCATGCTTTTCCCGACATCATCTGGATTCAGTTAATCCCTTTTATGGTGTCCGTTTTTATGAAAATCATACTGCAGGTCTGGTTTTAGGTGTTAGGGATTGCTTTCACTTCAGACTTTCTAAAATATTAACCACGGCCCTTCATTCATTCATTATCGATTCATTTCTTCCTTCCTCTCGTTTTTCCTCCATCGTGTGTTGAAGGATGATTACAGCTCAGACACAGCACTTGGGGCTGTGGATTTAAACACACGTGCATCTTACTCCTTTGTGGGTCTGTCCATAAGCTCCATCCGCAGCCAGATTCCCCCTTTTCTGGTCCCTGAACACCTTCACATCTAGTGACGCCTCAGTGTACAAACTGAAATCCATCATAGTATCAACCAGTTGTATTGAAATGCAGATATAAAAGTATATAAGGAAAAAAATGGCCACATAATTATACACATCACATCTTTATACAACAAATAACGTGATCTTCTATGAGTTTAGTAACCCATCTGATTTGGAGCTATGAGGATCTTTTTTTTTTTTTTTTTTGGTTGTGTCGGGTCTTAGTTGCGGCAGGCAGTCTCCTTTGTTGCAGCAGGTGGGCTCCTTAGTTGCGGCATGCACGTGGGATCTAGTTCCCTGACCGGGGATCGAACCCGGGCCCCCTGCATTGGGAGCGTGGAGTCTTAACCACTGCACCACCAGGGAAGTCCTGCTATGAGGATCTTAAACCTTATTTCAAGACATCTTCAAGAACTGAACGCTGATAGGAGAATGTGGTTTCTGTTGGTGGCCAAGCCATAGATCCTGTCCATTCTATCCTCTTTGTCTCGTCCACATTCCCTTGGAGGCCCGTCACGATGATGATGTCCATTCTTCCCCATCGAAACTCACAGATGCCCTGAGCCCCACGTGGGGCATCCCCAGGGGTCCAGTGTAGCACTCTGCTCTTGGAGGGGTGGGGCTTACCTGGGCACGCACAACTCTCCCCTCACACCCTTTCATTTGAACATTTTTTTGCTTTTGCAAAACCTGACTGCACCATGAAAATTTCTTCCATTTCATGGCCTGTCCCATGTTCCACTCTCTTTTCAAAGACTCTAGTTTCTCATGGTGATTCCCTTTTTCACATAACCATCTTTCTCTCATGTATGATGGGGTCTGTGGAATGGCTCACATTTGTCTTGCTTTGGGAGCAGCAGATCACTTCTTGGTCGACTTCACTGTTCTTTGTCCCCATTGAAGGGTTCTTTTCATCAGGAATATGGCTAAGTCCCATTCTCTTTTTTCTTTTGTGTGTGTGTGTTTTCTTTTTCTTTTTTTTTCCCCCCTCTTTCAATAAGTCTTTTTCAAAAAATTTATTGGAATATAGTTGCTTTACACTGTTGTGTTAGTTTCTGCTGTAGAGCAAAGTGAATCAGCTATGCATATACATCTATCCCCTCTTTTTTGGATTCCCTTCCCATTTAGGTCACCAGAGAGCACCGAGTAGAGTTCCCTGTGCTATACAGTAGGGTCTCATTAGTTATCTATTTTATACATAGTAGTGTATATATGTCCATCCCAATCTCTCAATTCATCCCAGCTCCCTGCCTTTCCCCCCGGGTAAGTCCTATTCTCTTGATAGATGTGGACATATTAAAAGTTTCTGAACTTGAAATTACCAACTTTATCACTCTCCATAACTCCCCTTAGATGAAGATGGGTTGGTTGCAGACCAGGAGGTCTTGTGGGAGAGGGAATGCATCTGAGGATGTATACCTGGAGCTACTTATCAACTTGAGCACCTCTGTGATCTGTTTGTGTCTCTCTGGGGCCTGAGAATATCAAGGAGGTAGGATGTGGGAGCCCAGGGTGGGAGCAGATCTCAAGACTGCAGGGAGACTGTGACATGGTGATGGACCCTAACCTCCTGATCTGTTGACTTTCCATGGTGGGTCAGCCTCTGCTGTCTCATGAGAGACATGACAAGCCTTCCATGTCTTGGATTTCTGCCAATGTTTGGAAGGCTTGGTCAAAGTGCTGTCAGCTCTTGAACAGGAGGAGCCATCCATCCCCTCTGAGGACTGGCTGGACCTGGGCTAGTGGTGGGAAGATGCTGGTGGAGCAGTCCAGGAGGAACTTCCTAGTCTGAGCAGAGATGGGAGGCTGGCATCCAGTGCTGGGTATCTCTGCCCCTGTGATTCCTCCGCTGCAGACATCTTCATCTTCTTAATTCCTAGTGAAACTAGGTGATGTTGGAAGACAGAGAAGTAAAAAGAGCCCCATTTCTGTGCTTTTTGCCACAGTGTAGTGGTTTTAGCTCATGAGGAAGTCTAGAGGGTTAGGTCAGGAGGAGATCTAGAGGGAAGGTCAGGAGGAGGTCTAGTGGGAAGGTCAGGAGGAGGTCTGAATGGGAAGGTCAGGAGGAGGTCTGAATGGGAAGGTCAAGAGGAGGTCCAGTTGGGAAGGTGAGGAGGAGGTCTGGTTGGGAAGGTCAGGATGAGGTCTAGTGGGAAGGTCAGGAGGAGGTCTGAATGGGAATGTCAGGAGGAGGTCTAGTGGGAAGGTCAGGATGAGGTCTGAATGGGAAGGTCAGGAGGAGGTCTAGTGGGAGGGTCAGGATGAGGTCTCGTGTGAAGGTCAGGATGAGGTCTGAATGGGAAGGTCAGGAGGAGGTCTAGTGGGAGGGTCAGGAGGAGGTCTGAATGGGAAGGTCAGGAGGAGGTCTAGTGGGAAGGTCAGGATGAGGTCTGAATGGGAAGGTCGGGAGGAGGTCTAGTGGGAAGGTCAGGAGGAGGTCTGAATGGGAAGGTCAGGAGGAGGTCTCGTGGGAAGGTCAGGAGGAGGTCTGAGTGGGAAGGTCAGGATGAGGTCTAGTGGGAAGGTCAGGAGGAGGTCTGAATGGGAAGGTCCAGAGGAGGTCCAGTTGGGAAGGTGAGGAGGAGGTCTGGTTGGGAAGGTGAGGAGGAGGTCTAGTGGGAAGGTCAGGAGGAGGTCTAGCTGGGTGATGAGTATATACCGCAGACACGGGCACTGAGCATATGTGAGCAAGCCTGGGTACCCATGCATTTGAGGGCTGGAGCCCTGACTGATATCACCTCCTTTAGGTGATGCTTCTTGAGCATCAGGAATGGTATCTGTCAGCACCAAATTTCTACTCTTCTCGAGTTAAACAGAGAGTAGACCGCACGTCCTCACCCACCTGTGTCTCCTTTCCCACTAACGTTCTGATGTCCCTGTTTGAACTTTCCCCGAGGGACACAGGTCTGACCCTACCTGTCGATCCAGTCACGTAGGGAGTCTCACTGCCTCGGTGTGTCTTTGAGGGGATAGTTCAATATATCCTGAGAGGGACAGTTTTTCTTCTTACATGACAGCTGGAGACAAGGTCACTTAATGAAACATTATCATTGGTCACAATGCATTTTTCTACTAGACACAGATTAAGAGATGGGTTTAATCAATTCCACGCTCTCAGTCCCGAAGCCATGAATATTTAAAGAATAATCAATTACTTGCCGAAGAATTGAAGTGATAATCTGGGTCCGAGTACAGCCCATTAGTATTGCTAAGAATGCATGAATTATTCAGTTTCCCATCTGTTCACAGTATCTTCGTTCCTACCGTTTCAAAATACTGTTTTGGTGGAGGATCCTTCTTTATTCATAATTCTTAATAAACGGTCATCTAAGGTTTAGACCAGGGGTTGGTACGTTTTTTTCTGCTATAGGCTGGATGATAAAGATGATCGTAGGTCTCTCATGATGATCAGCTCTGCCCTTACAGCAGGAAAGCAGCAATGGCCAATACTTAAAGTTCATGGCTGTTTTCCAATAAAACTTATTTTTTTATATCAAGCGATGGGCCAGATTTGGCCCCGGGTCCGTAGCGTGCTGGCCCTAATTTGGGTTCAGTATCTTTTTTTTTTTTTTTTAAACAAGTGGCAGTTCTGTTGCTTCTTGCAGATCTTTACAATCTGGTGGCCAGGGTGCTGTCTTCAGGGGGCGGACCTGGATATGAGAGGTTGTCCTTCCCACTCGACTTGGTGCCCCTGAAACCCTGCACTGCAGCACGTATAAAACCTAACCCCTGCCGCACGAAGGTTGAGGGGAAGGCAGACCCACTGCGTTTGAGCCCTGCTTCTGTCGTGGCGGAGTGTTTCCTGATATGCAGCCATCACTCCGGAGGTGTATGGGCAACGTTGGCAGCTGTGTAGGGTCAAGCATCCCATATCCAGCCCATAGGAGGCAGCTGCTGAAGATGACCTTCGCCCCCAAGGTGCCTGTCCATCCCTCCCATACAATCCAGCCCTGACTGCCTGAATATTTTTTTCTTTGATTTCTTTTTAATTTTTTAAAATTTCTGTTTTCTGTTGGCGCATAGTTGATTTACAGTGTTGTGTTACTTTCAGGTGTACGGCAAAGTGAATCAGTTATACGTGTACATATATCCACTCTTTTTTAGATTCTTTTCCCATAGAGGTCATTACAGAGTACTGAGTAGACTTCCCTGTGCTCTACAGTAGGTCCTTGTTGGTTATCTGTTTTATATCTAGCAGTGTGTATAAGTCAATCCCAAACTCCAAATTTATCGCTCGCCCCTGGTAACCACAGGTTCGTTCTCTAAGTCTGTGAGTCTGATTCTGTTTTGTAAATAAGTTCATAGGTATCATGTTTGTTTAGATTCCTCATAGAGCCGATATCATATGATATTTGCCTGATTGCCTGAACATGGAGCGAGCTGCCCGTCGGGGGGCGCTGCTGGCCGTGGCCAGTTTGTTCTGCCGTTCCATCGCTTCTCCCCGACCCACCCTCAGCTTTCTTTCTTTCTCTGGACACTTATGTCTTTCTGACTTCATTTGAGCTTCTGCTACGCCAGCCCTTGATGCCAAGATGGTGTCAGGCTGGAGGGTAGCCCAGCAGCAGATGGTGTTTTAATGTTTAAAAATTGCACAAGTTTCAGAAACAAGCTCATACATGTCTGCAGCCCTCACTTACCCATGAATTCTTTTTTTTTTCTTTTTTTTTGTCTTTGATGCCCGGAACATTTAGGGATGGAAGACATGCCTTCTTTCCCATCCTGCCCCTGCACTCCCGCAGTGCAGGAAGCCTCTCCCAGCAAAAACACGTAATAGCCGCATAATGTTTATTTCTTGAAGCAGCTGGAGGTGCAAATGACTTTTGCAGCTGCATCTTCTTGATGTCTGCAGCTTTGAACGTCTCCGAGGCGGTGACAGTTTCTATATTCCTTTTCGTTCACCCCCAGAGATGTCCTTTGCCACGTTTATCTTCAGCAGGAGGCATTTCTGATTCCCCCTGGGTTCACCACTCCTCCTCTCTTATATGTTTGTTACAAATAAACCCGTTGCTGTAAACATTTTGTTTTGGAAAGGGCATTGCCTGGATTCATCTGGGGACACCTGTCAGTGACACAGAGCACATAATACAGAGGAAGAGAGTAGGGAATACTATTAGAGTGTGTAAATGAAACCACGGGTACGTAAACAGCATGCAGAAATGCTTGACAAAAGGATTGCTTGGCAGTGTACTTTCACGGAGACCTCGGTAGGCTTTGACCCGAGAGAACCAGCATCTTGCCAGCGGGGGGCTGGCTGCAGGTGGGAGGGTGACATGGGCTGGACCTGCCCCTCCCAGGCCCCTCAGCGGTGGGCTCACGCCCCCCGTTGGTTCTCTGGGCGTCAGGGCTCCATGCCCACCCCTGTGTTCACAGGTGCCAGCTCTGGCCGCCCTGCTGAAGGTCTCCTGTGACTCAGCCCCCAGGGAGTTTCAGGTGGGGCTTCTCCTGCACAGGGTCAGAGGCGCTGCTCGAGGCCGGCTCCTTAATAGGGGATCCTGTCTGGGAAGCAGGCTGTCCTGGCTTCTCCCCACCCTGAGCAGCAGCTACATCAGGCCCCCCCCTTAAAATGAGAGCCGTCTGCGCACAGACGTAGGGAAAGACAGCCCCCCTGCCCTTCCGGCTCTACCCTCGTGGTCAACACAGATTCACCCACTCAGGCATTGACGAAACCTCATTCACTTTCTTTCGCCCCAGATTTCAGCTGGAACACCCGTATCCCACACAAAAGACCCATCGCCACCCTTCTAAGCGAACGTTCCCAGAATCGCACCCGCTGATTTTCCGGAGTCACGGGTAACGGGAGGAGACATCTCGAACTCATGGTGGGAATGTCCCACGATGGTTTTTATAGCTCAAGCTGCTGTGAACAGAGCAGTCAGTTGCCTGGACCAAAAGTCTCTCGAAACTTCTATGTCTGGTCTGACATTTCTGCCGACAGTTTCATGCTCTTGCTGTTGGTGTCCCCGTGGTCCTGATGCCACTAGGTGCTTCGTGTCCCTGGAATCACTGAAAAGTAAGATGTCCCAGAAATGCATCCTTTTGACCAATCCACCTAAAGAAAATGCGTCTTCATTGGGTACGCTGAATCCGCTACAGTTGCTCCGATGGCAAAATTCAACGCCAGGACGGAAGGAGACACTTAGCGTGTTGTAGGGCTGTGTTTACTGTCTCAAGAAAACATCGTTTCACGTGGGGTAGTTTCCTTACCGTGAATTGTATCTTTTCTTTTCCTTGTAGGCGGAAATAACCAGGGCAAAGCCGAAGAAGCTGTGAGGAAGATAAAAGAGGAAACCCTCAGTGACAAAGGTACTGTACTGCCCGGTGGACAGATGGCTCTTCTGCTTGGTCTGGGGGCTGCAGACCCTGCCGTGGGCTCAGGGACCCGGATGGTGGAAGTGGCTTTGGGCAGCGATGTCTCTGATTCTTGGGCTTTTCTTTGGGGGGCTCTTGTCCTCCTTGGGGAGTGGAAGGTGGCAAGATTGCGATTCTTGAGAGACACATGAAAACCCCGGATGGACGGGTAAGCCTCATCTGTCCCTTTGTGTCAAGACTCCCACTCGTGGTTGTTCAAGGTGACCGTCCGGCCCTCTGTCCAAGGCTGGGGCGTGTTGATATTCCCAATGTCTCCCCTGCCCTCGTGGCAGGATGCCTTTGATCTTTTTTCTTTTTCTTTTTTTTTAACTTGGGGTAGAGTTGTTTTACAATGTTGTGTTAGTTTCTACGGTACCGCGAAGGGGAGTTCCCTGTGCTATAAGGCAGGTTCTCATTAGGTATCTACTAGGATGCCTTTGATCTTGAGACAGAGCCCAGAGGGGCCTCCGCAGCTCTCCTGCAACACCAGGCAGCTCTTGCAGACAGAGGCGCTGCTTCCCTCCCTCACCTGCCCAGGGGCAGAAGTGCTCCACTGTTGTGACAGCCGATCGTGAACCCCCGTCCCCAGTTTGCAGTGGCTCAGGGGGCCGCTCTCTCCAACGCCTTGGTTTCCACCCAGCGTGTATTTCCCGGGCCTCCAGCAGTAGCAACCCCGGGGGCAGGTGGTTAGAACTGCCGATTTCCAGCCCTGAGCCTGGGAACCTCTGCAGGCGGGGCCGGGAACCTGCATTTTCCCACGTCCTCCCCGGGGATCCCCCTGCCCCCTCACGTTTAAGAACCGCTGCTGTCGTGACTGCATGAAACCATAATTTCCAGAGCAAAAGAGGAGTCTCGTGGGAAACCGCCAAAGCGTGGGCTTCTTTTCATGACTTGAAAAACCGTTGGAAAGAATGAAACAATAATTCGCCCAAACCCGCTCGTGTTACAGGCCTAACCAGTCAAGATGCCAAGGTTCATCTGGGGCTACGTGTGCTTGTTTAAAACGTTTAAGAGCTTCATGTGTTCTGACAGAACTATAATCTGTAGCCCTGATTTATGGGAGGAAAGAACGTTCTAGAACATCTTGAGACAATTTCCTGGTGGCATCAGCCCTGTACGCTGCGATTCACAGTTTGTGCGGAAAGCTCATGGATTAAAGGGAAAACGCTTCGGTAGCAGCTGTGTGCTGGAGGGGAGGCCTCCAGGGCCTCCGGTGGGCAGGGCGGTGATTCCTAATCACCCAGGACGGTGGTGTCACGCCCCTCTGGTCAAGGCTGGTGACAGAGCCTCGGGCTGTGTCTGCTCCTGTGTCTTCATTTCTAGCAAGTGACACCAAGTAGATCCATGAAATTTGCATCTGGGAGAAGTAGCCGCCGGGGCAGACAGTCAGTCAGGTGCACACCGACAGCAGAGAGAGCCCAGGGGGCTGCACAAGCTCCAAACCCCAGCCTGCCTGCACCCCACTTCCTGGCAGCCCCCCCTCCCCGCCGGGCATCCGAGTTTATGGAAAGGGCGAGGCTGGGCGTCCTTGGTGGGCAGCGGCCCTGCGCTGGTCCTTGTGCTGCTTGGAGCATGGCCCTTGCCCAGAAGCTGGCAGCGCTCAGGGAAGCTCAGGTTCCCCCTGGCCTGGGAGGGGACATGGGGGCCAGGGAGGTGTCTGGACACAAGCTGAGTGACCCCTGAGGTCTGCAGCAGGGGTATGGTCTGAGACAGGGCGAGCGTGGCCACTCCCACGGGGGCTGGTCCAGTGAGGGAGTGAACCCTTGATTACACACGCACACGCACCTTTGAAAATTCCTCTTCTGTGCATTGAACCAAACATGAAAGCAGCGCTGTCTGTATTTTACACCAGAAGCCTGGCACTTGGAAGTCGGTCCGTGGGCAGCGCAGCCCGTGCACGCCTGGAGGGGTCGCCGTGAGACAGGTGGGAGATGCTGAGACCTGGCCAGAGGAGGGTGGTTTGGTGGTGGTCCTCGAGCTGACGTTGCTGAATTCGCATCCAGCCTCGGGATTCCCCCAAGCCAAGGTCCGGCCAATCCCAGGGGAAGAGGGGCACTCCCTGTGCTGGGGACCCGCTGCGCAGGGGCAGGGCCGGTGGGGACCTGGGTCTCCCTGTGCATCGGTGGCCGTCGGTCGGCCCTCACCCTTCCTCTTGGCTTAGCTCCCTGCAGACTCGGCCGGACCCGGTCTGGGTCGGAATGCTGTCTGGAGTGGAACCCACAGCCCTGCAGAGGTGCCTCTGTCCAGACCAGCTGCCCTGCTGCAGCCTCTGAGGGTGTTGTCCACACAACCCCGGCTTCCCACTTGGCCAGGGGGAGCCCCACCTGTTCCTCGCTCATGGCTGTTCCGTGATCCTCTGGTTTCTCCTCTTTTTTTTTGGAGCAAATCAGCAGATAGCCTGAGACTCGCAGATGACTGTCGAGAACACAATTATTTCTTTTCTCTTTGAGATTTTTATTGGGGTATAGTTTCTTTACAGTGTTGTGTTAGTTTCTTCCGTACAGCAGAGTGACTCAGTTATACAGAATACATGTATCTGTTCTTTTTCGGGTTCTTTTCCCATATAGGTCATTACAGAGTATTGAGGAGAGTTCCCTAACACAATTATTTCTAAATGCCGAACTTCTCTGTAGCCTACCTCCCCCCTCATCTCTGTACTGACCCTTTTTTCTTAGTTCCTCGTTGAATGCTTTACGTGCTGTACTTTCTGCCTTTGACATCACGGTCAGTTGAGGTCATATTTGGGGCTGGGATGGGAGGACACCTGCATATCAGTGTATAACTAGTTCGGCTTTCAGAAGGATGTATTTGTGAGTGTGGTCAGGAATCAAGGTGATGTTGGTCATTTCCCAGCCTAGAGATTTCCAGGGAAGAGACTTTTCATACCTTATCACCTTGCATCCATGGTACCGAAACCTTTATTGCTCTTGAGTAATTACGTGCTGATGCAAGCTCTCTTATTTGGAGCCAATAGTCTTGCTAATTTACCAAAAAAAAAAAACCAAACCCACCCCAAAATACCAATAAAAACCCGAACACCACAAAAACAAACAGCAAAATGGCATAACAATGTTCAAATGAACCCAAATGGAAATAGATAATTTAAATACTTTTAAAAGGACTCCAGGCAGGTAAACTTTGCTTTGCCCATTTCACAGTGACGCACGCAACCCACGAGGGAATTCCCTAGTCCCAAATCCTAAGAAATGTGGTGTCTGTTCTTTGTTTTTTGTTTTTTTTTTTAAGAGTTTCACTTAATTTTTATTTATTTATTTATTTTAATTTTGGCTGTGTTGGGTCTTCGTTTCTGTGCGAGGGCTTTCTCCAGTTGCGGCAAGCAGGGGCCACTCTTCATCGCGGTGCGCGGGCCTCTCACTATCGCGGCCTCTCTTGTTGCGGAGCACAGGCTCCAGACGCGCAGGCTCAGTAGTTGTGGCTCAAGGGCCCAGCGGCTCCGCGGCATGTGGGATCTTCCCAGACCAGGGCTCGAACCCGTGTCCCCTGCATTGGCAGGCAGATTCTTAACCACTGCGCCACCAGGGAAGCCCTGTTCTTTGTTTTTAAAAGGAGAAAGGCATCCCTTGCTTTGTGTCACTGTTCCACACTTTTCCACTGTCACCAGTGTCGTCCTGGACAATTTTACACCTTTCCTAAGGTCATTCTTTTTAAAAAATTTTTAAATTAAAGTATATCGTGTTAGTTTCAGGTGTACCGCACAGTGATTCAGTTATACATGCACATAGATTCCTTTGCAGATTGTTTTCCTTTCTCGGTTATTAAAGAATATCGAGCAGAGTTCTCTGTGCTCTACAGTAGGTCCTTATTAGTTATGTATTTTGTATATAGTGGTGTATCTGTGTTAATCCCAGACTCGTAATTTATCCCTGCCCCCCACCTTTCCCCTTTGGTGACTATAAGTTTGTTTTCCATGTCTGTGACTCTGTTTTGTAAATAAGTTCATTTGTATCATTTTTTAAAAAAGATTTGTTTATTACTTATTTATTTATTTTTGGCTGCGTTGGGTCTGAGTTGCAGCACGCAGGCTCTTTGTTGTGGTGCATGGGCTTCTCTCTAGTTGTGGCGCGTGGGATTTCTCTTCTCTAGTTGTGGCGCGTGGGCTCTGTAGTTTGTGGCACGCGGGCTCTCTAGTTGAGGCGTGCGAGCTCAGTAGTTGCGGCGTGCGGGCTTAGTTGCCCCGCGGCATGTGGGGTCTTAGTTCCCCTGACCAGGGATCGAACTCACGTCCCCTGCATTGTAAGGCGGATTCTTTACCACTGGACCACCAGGGAAGTCCCTGTATCATTTTTTATTGAAGTATAGTTGATTTACAATATCATGTTAGTTTCAGGTATACAGCACAGTGATTCAGTTTTATACATATATTCCTTTTCAGATTGTTTTCCCATATAGGGTATTACGAGATACTGAGTAGAGTTCCCTGGGCTGTTCAGTAGGTCCTCGCTGGTTGTCTGTTTTATATAGAGTAGTGTATATATGTCAATCCCAATCTCCTAATTTACCCCTTCCCCCCTCTCTCCCATGGTAACCATAAGTTTGTTTCCTATGTCCGTGACTCTATTTCTGTTTTGTAAATAAGTTCATTTGTACCATATTTTAGATTCCACATACAAGAGATGTCATATAATATTTGTCTTTCTCTGTCTGACTTACTTCACTTAGTATGATAATCTCCAGGCCCATCCATGTTGCTGCAAATAACATTATTTCATTCTTTTTTATGGCTGAGTAATATTCCATTGTACGTATGTGCCACATCTTCTTTATCCATTCATCTATTGATGGACGCTTAGGTTGCTTCCATGTCCTGGCTATTTGTAAATAGTGCTGCTATGGACATTGGGGTGCATGTGTCTTTTCAAATTATGGTTTTCTCCTGTCTTTTTTTTTTTTTTTTTTTAATAAATTTATTTATTTATTTATTTTTGGCTGTGTTGGGTCTTCATTGCTGTGTGCGGGCTTTCTCTAGTTGCAGTGAGCGGGGGCTACTCTTCGTTGTGGTGTGTGGGCTTCTCACCGTCACGGCTTCTCTTATTGCGGAGCATGGGCTCTAGGCGTGCAGGCTTCAGTAGTTGTGGCATGTGGGCTCAGTAGTTGTGGCTTGCAGGCTCTAGAGCTCAAGCTCTGTAGTTGTGGTGCACGGGCCCAGCTGCTCCGCGGCATGTGGGATCTTCCAGGGCCAGAGCTCAAACTCGTGTCTCCTGCATTGGCAGGTGGATTCTTAACCACTGCGCCACCAAGGAAGCCCTTTCCTATCTTTTTGATTTAACTTAAAATGGCCCTTATTGACAGTTTCCTGTTTCCTACAGGCATCCTTTTCTTTCCCCCTTTCATTTTTTTTTAATTGAAGTTCAGTTGATGTACAATATTATATATTTCATGTGTACAGTATAGTGATTCACAACTGTAAAGGTTGTACTCCATTTATAGTTATGGAAAAATATTGGCTATATTCCCTGTGTTCTACAACATAACCTTGTAGCTTATTTATTTTATACATAGTAGTTTGTACCTCTTAATTCCCTACCCCTATCTTGTCCCTCCCCCCTTCCCTCTCCCCACTGGTAACTACTAGTTTGTTCTCTGTATCTGTGAGTCTGCTTCTGTTTTGTTATATTCACTAGCTTGCTGTATTTTTTAGATTCCACATATAAGTGAGATCATAGACTATTTGTCTCTGTCTGACTGACTTCATTTAGCGTAATGCCCTCCAAGTCCATCCATGTTGCTGCCAGTGGCATGATTTCATTCTTTTTTATGGCTGACTAGTATCCCATTGTGTGTATATGTACCACATCTTCTTTATCCATTCATCTGTCTGTGGACACTTAGGTTGCTTCCATGTCTTGGCTGGTGTAAACAGTGCCGCTATGAACGTTGGGGTGTGTGTATCTTTTCGAATTATGGTTTTGTCTGGATATATGCCCAGTAGTGGGATTGCTGGATCATATGGTAGCTCTCTTTTTACTTTTAAGGAACCTCCATCCTGTTCTCCAGAGTGGCTGCACCAACTTAACATTCCCACCAACAGTGTGGGAGGGTTCCCTTTTCTCCACACCCTCTCCAGCATTTGTAATTTGTGGTCTTTTTGATGACGGCCACTCTGACAGTTGTGACGTGATGGTGAATGATTTAATAAGTGAATTTTGAAAAAAATGGACTTTTAATTTTGGAACAGTTCTAGATTACAGAAGAGTTGTGAAGGTTCCCGAGTTCCCACATACCCTATGCCTAGTTCTCTCCATCATTAATATCTTATGTTAAGTTCGTGTCTCACAGTGAAAGCACCTTATTGGTCTATGATCCCTGACTAAAGACCTTATGTTTTTTCCGAGTTTCCTTAGTTTTTACCTAATGTCTTTCTTCCGTCCCAGGATCCCATACAGGATGCTACGGTAATATCTAGTTGTCCCTTCTCTTTAGGTTCCTCTTGGCTGTGATTATTTCTTAGACTCTCCATGTTTTTTGATGACCTTGACAGTTTTGCAGAGTGCTGGCCAGGAATTCTGTGGTATGTCCCCCTTTCGTCTTTAACTTGGTGTCCTGAGGTGGCCAGTGAACAGGCATGCCTGGATAGACAGACACTAGACAGGTGTTCATACAGACAGATGATTTCCTGTGGGCAATTAGAAGGTTTAACCATGCCTGGAGAAAACCATAATTTGAAAAGTTACATGCGCCCCAATGTTCATTGTAGCGCTATTTATATACAATAGCCAAGACATGGAAACAACCTAAGTGTCCATCAACAGGTGAATGGATAAAGAAGATGTGGTACATATATACAATGGAATACTACTCAGCCATAAAAAAAGAATGAAATCATGCCATTGGCAGCAACTTGGATGGACCTAGAGATTTTCATCCAAAGTGAAGTAAGCCAGACAGAGACAGACATATATCATACGATAGCACTTATACGTGGAATCTGAAATATGATGTAAATGAACTTATTTACAAAACAGAGACTGACTCACAGACGTAGAAAACAAACTTATGGTTACCAAAGGGGAAAGGGGGGAGGGATAAATTAGGAGTTTGGGATGAACATATACACATTCCTATATATAAAATAGATAACCAACGAGAACCCACTGTAGAGCACAAGGAACTCTACTGAATGTCTCATAATAACCTATCATGGGAAAAGAATTTGAAAAAGAATAGATGCATGTGTATGTATAACTGAATCGCTTTGCTGTACCCCTGAAACCAACACAACATTGTAAATCAACTCTACTGCAATTAAAAAAAAATGGCATTCGGCGAGTCAATTCTATTAACAAAGGGAAAAAAAAAGAAAGTTTAGAAGGTCATCGTGTCTTTTCTGAAGGCACGAAGGCGCAGCACAGCCCTTTGTGAACATTTAATCTTATCACTGCTCACCCCGTGTTCTTCCTGTGAAGGGCTCTTCATTTCTCAGGCTCGGGAATGATTAATGTTAACCTTTGGAAGCACCATCAAGGTGACTTCCATGAGAGAGGGGATTGTCTGCCTAGTTTCCTTAGCTCGTCTATAAATACTTACAGGAATAATAATAGAAGAAAAAAAACCACGGGGAAGAATTTTCATTCTCAGCGTGCGTCCAAAGTTCTATTTCCCCCACCAATAATTTATGCAATATTTTCACTCCCTCCTGCATTGTCCTGTTATCCTGTTCCGTGTTTTCTCCTCTTTTCATCTGTGGGGAGGAATCATCGCCGAGGAAATTCATTTTGACCGTTCCCTTCTAACACACCTCAAGGCGCTCCGTGCGTTTAAGCACGAGAGAACCTGCTCGTGTGACCGTCTCTAAAAGTTATTCTGGAAATGTTATTTCCATGATATTTTTCCTCCTGGGGGAAATGAAGTAGTCTTTAGTTGTTATAGAAGATAAACATATGGTAAGAAAGGTTTTTTGAAAAAATAAAACTTGAAGGATTATGTAATGATATTTCAAACACTTACATGAGACCCAGAGGTTAACGTTTCCTGGAGGGGGCTTCTCCTTCAGTGCAAAGGACGTTGCCTCTGAAATTGTTGTCACGATTCTGATGAGAACAGTGGCCCAGCTCTGCACGCATCTGTGGTCCTCTCCGTGTTATTATCTCTGTGATGCGTAGTTTGGGGTGTGCAGAGCCCATGACGTTAGCATGTTAGAAATCGCGTACATCCACTTTCTAACAGATACTTGGAGGCTCCATTTATCTTCAAGGTACTGTAGTGCCTTGAAGATAAATATTTATTTTCACTTATTGCAGGTTTTGTTTTAAAACCTTTTCCTGAAGAGGAAAGTTTCACTCTCTCCTCAGAGCAGGGTGGGAGATTCACATGGTCCTAAGTGTTTGCAGGTAGCATTATTCCGCCTTCATTTGTGAGAGCTATTTTCCACGCATGTAGAGTTCTGGGTTGAAAACACTGCCCTACCCCCAGGCTATTAAAGTTGTTGTGACCTGGACTTCTGGCCTTCATTGTTTCAGATAGGAAATCAGCTATAATTATTATCATTATTTCCTGAATATAATGTGCCTTCTATCCTCTTTTTTTTTTTTTTTTAACTTGTTTTCAGAATTTTGATAATATGCCTATGTGTGGTTCCCTGTGTTTATCCTACTTGGGTTTAAAAGGCTCCCTGTAGCCGTGGGGTAGGAAGTTTTGATAAAATTCGAACAATTTTTAGCCAATATTTTTCAAATACTTTTCCTGCTTTGTTCTTTCCACCTTCTTGTCGGTCCACAATTATACATATGGTAGATTACGTGACACTGTCTGACATTTCATTGAGCTCTGTTCATTTTATCCAACTTTCTTTTCTTCCTTTGTGCTTTAGCTTGGATGATTTCTATTGAACTATCTCAAGTTCACCAAACTGTTTTTCCTTTGTGTGCAGTACACTTGTAATCCCATCCTTGGGTTTTTGTTGTCCTCAAAACTAACTGTATTTTTCAGTTTTAGGACTTCCATTTGGTAATTTTAGTTTACATGTCTTTCCTGACGTTCTTCCTTTCTTCACCCTTGACCTCCATCTTTTCTTGTAAATGCTTTAATTCATAATTGTTATCTGAAAGTTCTTGTCTCTTCATTCCAACAGCTACATCATCTCTGGGTCTGTTTCTATTGATTTTTTTCCCTCTTGACAGCAGGTGACATTTTCCCATTTCTCTGCATGTCTAGTCATTTTTTTGTGTATTGGACATTGTGATTGATCCACTGTAGAGATTTTGGGTTCTGTTATCTTCCTCTGAAGAATGTTGAGCTTTGTAGCGGCCGGTGATATCACTGGTGGGTTACCTTGGCTTCACGTCTTGTTATGATGAGTCTATTTCAGTTCTGCCCTTGGGCCTTGGATGGAGCTCTCAGTCTTAAGATATGGAGCTCTCAATCTCAAGATACGGAGCTCTCAATCTCAATCCTTTGTTCTAAGACATAGCCCATCTCAGGATTCAGGTGAGACTCTGAGCTGTTCACTGAGCCCCTGCAACTTGGCAAGATGCAAATGTCATCCTGTCTCCCCAGCACCAGGCAGTGGCTGAAATTTCTCTGCTCACATCTTTCAACCTTCCAGCTGCAGTTTGCCCCTGAACTCCTTGGTGTCTTGCCGTGTTTCTGCAGTTCACTAGTCTGCTGAGGTTTCGATGGGATTTTCTACTCAGATTTCTCAGCTCCCGCCCCTGTGGCCTTTCATTTTGGATTCTGCCCCTCCATTCCAGCTGCCCTAGGGGCCCCAGACTCTGACCTTTGCCTCCTCAGCCCAACCAATTGTCACTTTCTCTTGGAGGTCTGCATCTGTGCATGTTGAAATTTGAGAAGTTACCCTCAGGGCACCCCCCCCCCCCCAAAAAAAAAGGTAAATGAGAATGGTCTGTGGCAAACCAGAATGTGTAGCCCCTCTTTAATAAGCTGCTGAAGTTAGAATAAAGAGCTTCAGCAAAACGGACAACCAAACCGCTTTTTGTTAGAAATGATGCTCATTAGAGTACACAGGGGCATCGTGTTGGATACTTGCCCTGTAGCGGGTATTGTTTTAAACGCTTTACGTGTGTGGATTCACGTGGTTCTCTCCTAGGAAGCCGTTATTATCACTATTCCCTTCTTACAGGTGAGGAAACCAGGGCACAAAGAGTTTCGGGAAGCCTCTTAACATCATGCAGTTAATAAGTGGAGAATTTGAATCCGAACTCAGAGCCCTGGAAGGAACCCAGAAATAGAGCGACCCTCGGAGACGGGGAGCGATGGAGAAGGCAGGGAAACAGAAGAGAAAGGCGGGAGGAAAAAGACAGAAGGCAGCTCAGGCATCTCAACAGACGGGAACTGGGTGGGTGTCGATGGCCCAGGGTCTCGTAGGGACCCTGGCTTGTACACTGTAGTGTGTTCTGTCCCCAGGACAATCTGTTACACACACACACCTGTGTGCACGTGTGTGTGAGGACAAAGATGACATTGCACGCCTCTGTCAGTGGGACACAGTGAAGGCAGGAGAAACATGGCGGGGTTATGACCCTTCCTGTTATTTTCATAGTGACAAGAACGCAGCAGAGGGAACCACATGTGCCCCAAGACCCCTGAGAGTACCCTGAGAGCTGGGCAGGGCTCTAGGGCCTCCACAGCCCATGGGAAGGGTATGGCTCCTTCAAATCCAGAACATGACCCCATGAGGAAGCAAGACCCCAGCTGCCACCCGGGTTGTATGTATATATCCATTATAGATAGATATATATCCATTAACAAACTCTTCCTTTTCCAAGTTCTGTCTAGTTGGACGTCTTTCTCTGTTAATAAAGAGAAGTCCTTATTTTTATGGCTACGTACGCTTCTGTTGTCAAGATATCCCAAGGTATTTGCCTAATTTCTCATCAGTGGCTTGTGTTTCGTTATCCTGTGTGTTCGGTGCCCTTGTATTTGTATCTTAAACACTTACTTACCTTTCCCCCGACGCCTTCTGATATGTAGGATGAGGAGTCAAAGGCATTGAATGCAGGTTGCCAAACATCTCTCCAGGAATGTGGCACTGATCACGGCCACCACGAGTGGACCACTTGCCCTTGTCCTCCACTGTGTGTTTCCACGTAGAGCTATTCACCTGGGTGATGGTTTGGCCACTGGGTGAAGCCGTTTGGCCTGAAGGGGACTGGCAAGGATGCCGTGTGCCAAGTGATGCAGGATGCAGGTATTGCAGGGTCTTGGAGCTCCAGGTAGAGACACCTCTCTGTCTGGGTAATCAGGCCACCCATCTCCATGTGTCCTGAGCTGACCTCCTTACCTGGAATTCACCTTCCAGGACTTGGCAGGTTACACTTTGGAGTTGATTCAGCCCTTTTCTTTCTCCAGCCTCATGTTTGCATCACTCCTCCGCCCGATGCCTGCAGATAAGCCTGGGCGTGGGCGGGGAGGGTGCAGCTCGGGGTTTTCAGGGCTTGGTATACTCCTTCCTTGGTCATTTGCCTAATCACCATCCCAGGCGTGGGCTTCTGCCCATCAGACGCCCGCCCTGACTTGTCCTCAGGGCGTTCCTGTTTCCAGTACCTGATTGATGGTGCCTTTTCACGCATCCACATTGGAGACATGCTGAAGGGGAGCACAGGGCAACCGGTGATGGCATGCGTTTCCTATATGTCCCGCTGCAGAGCTGGCTTCCCAGCGTAGGTTTTCCAGGGGTGGACCTGTCACTGGGAACCTCGCCCTATACAGCGACCCTTCCCATTTGGAGTGAATGCCATGGATCATGTGTTTGTAAAATGAAACGTGAGAAGACGTTAAGATTCCTTTAGGGAAGAGTCGTAAAAAGCCCTCTCGCCTGGAACGCACATTCTTTCTTTGTACCCAGTGGTGGTTTGGGGGTCACCATGCAGGATCTGCTCACCTGGCGGGTATGTCCAAACCCCTTTGTCTCTCTATGTTATTGTTATTTTTAAAATTGCTACACTTTAGTGTTTAGTACAGTTTTAAGTTTACAGAAAATTGAGGACAAAATACAGGGAATTCCCAATACCTGCCCCACAGTTTCATCTGTTATTAACATCTTGCACAAATACACGACATCTGTTACAACTGATGAACCAGTATGCACACATTACTAAGGTCCATAGTTTACATTAGGGGTCACGCTCGGTGTTATACGTTCTGTGGGTCCGGACAAATGTATAATGACGTGTATCCACCATTATAGTATCATGCAGGTAGTTTCACTGCCCTAAAACCCCTCTATGTTCTGCCTATTTATCCCTCCAACCCCTGGCAACCACTGATCCTTTTATTTCTTTACGTATTTTAATTTGTTTTTTTTCAGCACCGATCCTTTGACTGTCTCCACAGTTCTGCCTTTTCCAGAAAGTCATAGAGTTGGAATCACACAGTCTGTAGCCCTTTCAGATGGGCTTCTTTTACTCAGTCGTATGCATTTAAGGTTCCTCCCTGTCTTTTCACGGCTTCAGAGCTCCTTTCTTTTTAGCACCGAATACCTATTTTTATAAAGGACAAAACTCCCCCTATACAGGATTTTAAATGCTCGTGGGCAAGCACGACCGCCTACAGCGCTGGGCGGTAGGTGCGTGTACCCAAAGGAGAGGGAGTTGCAGGGTACAGCGTCTTCAGTTTTGGAAAACCGCAGCTGTTAGGTTACCCCCGGAGGAAGGTCAGGGTGAGGGTGAGGGTGAGAGGGAAGAGGTTGGCGGTGGTCCGATTGCACGGCCAGGACTTGGTACCTCCCCGCCTGGGTTGGAGGGCAGACTCACCCTGAGCCCGTCCCCAGTCCCTGAGTATCGAGCCGCTCTACCCGCCTGTGTTCCCACCTGGATGCGTCTTCTGCCCTCTGAGGCTGTTTCCTCTCTCTCATCTTCCGTCGGGGGGCCTCACGGAGGCCACCCCTGCCCGCTGCCCGGCGGGAGCGCCCAGGGCTGGGGTTTGGAACAGCCGGGAGCGGCCGCATGACTGATGGCACATCATCAGCTTTGCAGATACGGCGCTTGGGGGACCCTTTCCCGACTCCCCCCGCCCCCCGTAACGGGGACGTGGCTCGTCTTACAGGTTAATTACCCAGAAACGGATCGGGTGGTTTTAGCCACGCATCCCTCGGGCAGGCTGTGTAACAAGAGAAGAGATAGTAAGCGTGGTTCAAAGACAAAAAAGAGCTCCACCTCCTGGCTGCTTTCTGGAAACGTTCTGTCTGTGAAACCGCGCCCGGGCGGTTGAGGGGCCGGTGAGGGGCCCCCAAAGGCCACGCCAAGCCTGTCCTGCGGGGACCTGCTCCTGCCCCAAAGACAGAGGGACCACGTGCATCCGAGCCCAGGGCAGGAAAATGCGTCCCGACAGCCCGTGGCCACGGTCCAGCTCCAGGTGTGCTTGGCCCGCTCCTGCGCCTGTTCCGTGATGGGTCAGCTGCCGTGGACGTGGCCGTAGCTTCAGCAGTGATGGCCAGGCGGAAGCGGGGTGCTGGGGGTCTGTTGGCTCTGTTTCTCACACTCCGGACCCCCTCGTGCCTCCAGGGGACGTGACCTGGGAGCTGCCCTTGAGAGCCTGTTGACCATTTTTGTGTTTTGGGCAAAGCTGGGATCACGTCTGCTGGGTGGGGAGACGGGGCTTCCAGCTGGCCTGGCCGGGAGGTGGGAGGGCAAGTCCCAGGAAGACGCTGCTGCTTGTTCAGGGCAGGCTGAGGCCTGGGACCGCGACACCGGCCTCGTTCCCCACGACTAGCGATTGGCGGAAGCATCACCACCCATTTCTCAGGGAATGAGGACGGTGGCTCTGGAGCGCAGGCTCAGTAGTTGTGGCATGTGGGCTCAGTAGTTGTGGCGCACGGGCTTAGTGGCTCCGTGGCGTGTGCGATCTTCCCGGACCAGGGCTCGAACCCGTGTCCCCCCGCGTTGGCAGGCGGATTCTTAACCACTGCGCCACCAGGGAAGTCCCAAGGAAGGGAATTCTGACACCTGCTACCACATGGGTGAATCTTGAGGTCGTGACGCTCAGTGAAAGAAGCCAGACGCAAAGGACAAATTCTGTAGGGTTCCACTTCTGTGAGGTCCCTGGAGGAGTGAGATTCATAACGACAGAAAGTAGGACGGAGGGTGTCAGGGGCTGGGGGGTGGGCAGCGGATGGGAAGTGAGTTTTTAATGGGGACAGAGTCTCAGCTGGGGATGGTGGAAAGTTTCTGGACCTGGATGTGTTTTTGTAACCACCAGCCTCTTGCCTCTGGGGTCCCCGGGCTCATCCTGGTGACCTCTTTGAGTAGAACCAAGAATGACCCCCTAGGACTCGAACTCCGGTGTCGTCCACAAGACCTGTCACCCCCAGCAGCCCTGGGAGGACGACCAGTCCCCGTGGAGCCGCCTCTGTCCTGTTGTCATGGCCACGGACTTCTTCGGGAGGGAGCCAGCACCTGTGCCGTATGGCTGCCCTTGCAGGTGACAAGATTCAGGTTTCAGATTCGGGTTTCTCCAGACAGGTTTCCTCTGTGACTCACCGCAACCCCTAGGCCGGCCCCTTTGCACGTCCTGGGTCTGGCTGAGGTCCCAGAGTTGGGGGCCCTGTCCTCTCACCCCCAGCATTTCCTCTGCGAGCTTCTACACTTGGGGTGCTGCCCATTTCCCATCCGTTCGTCTATAACCTTGTTGCCTCAGCTGATAGGTGGCAGGAGCCCCCTTTTAACCTTTAATGCTTCTGATTCAAAATGCAATTTCCAAAGGCCCAAACTCACATTAATTTTCAAAAGCTCCCCTTGTAAAGCATGTCGACAGGGGATTCATAGCCAGTAACAAAATATTTTATATTTGAAATGGAAATGCAAGGCGTCACAATCTCTGGGATACAGCCAAAATATGAAGAGAATTTATGTTGCTCTAGGCTCTTGTATGAAATGAAAAAAAACAAAATTATGACTGGGCACCCAGGGAGTGAAGTAAAAATTAGGAAGCACGAACATGAACGTAATCATAGTGCGCAGAAATAAAGCACCAAGTGGAAAGAGCAGAGAAGCCACAAACAAAATCAATAATAGTTTCCTTCAAAAAATAATGAGTGGTTAATCACCCACCAAACAATTATTCATCTTTCATCTCACAAGATGCAGGAACAAATTAGTATTGCCTTGGAATGAGAAAGAGAAAATATCACCCAATAAAAATATGATTTACGTTTGGACAAAAAGGAATTTATTCTTGACTCTGGGCAATACTGTTTGATTACCTGTTACAAAAGGATGTCTCCTTCCTCAAAATTTGATTTTCCCAGATTGATGCAAATAGAATTGGAGATCATGCACAGATCAGCAACATGTTGAAAGACCAAAAAGTCACGACTCTCCCCCAAAAGGCTGCTGCCTGTAGTGAAGTTCCTAAGTACTCTTTCCAAACCTCCAAGGATGATGTAGATCAAGGGTCTGCAAATTTCAGACCCTGAGCTAAATCTGGCCCTCTGCCTTCTTTTGGCAAATAAAGTTTTTTTGAAACACCCACACCCATTCATTTACTTACTGTCTGTAGCTGTGTTTGCCCGAGGTCAACAGAGTGAAGAATTGCAACAGAGACTGTATGGCCCACAAAGCCAAAAGTATTTACTCCTTGGCCCTTTGTGCAAAACGTTTCCCAGCTCTTGATCTGTAGCATTCAAAGGGGCCATGACCACCAAGCTTACTTTATGTGTTAAATATACTTTTCTTCCTAACTGCGCAATTTCCAAAGCAGAGGTATAGATCAACTTGCTTACTAACCTAGATACAGAATGTTTAGCTTAACTCTAACTATTGAATAGACTCCCAGGTTAAAAAATACCCTCTGACATAATTACATGTTCACTTCCTTACAGAAAAAATCATATTTCTCTCAGAAGATAACAGTAAAGCATTCAGGATCATTCACTATCCATTCATTAATAAACTTCTAAAGAAATTAATTTTGTAGCAGCAGCTGGAAGGGTGGCAGGTGGTCTGTCTACACCTGAAGCATGAATTGAATGGATAACAAGTGAGTTTCCAGTTCTGAGGCTGGTTGATTGGTTCTGGCTGCCTGGTACCCTGAGATGAGAACGATGCTTCAGCAAGGGAGACTGTGATTGATTGGTGATGTCTGCTGTGGTCATGGGGAAAGGACTGTGGCACATATGCTACAGTCTTGTTTCTTCTTCTCTTATAAATGTATTTATTATTTTTTTAAATTGAAGTATCATTGATTTACAATGTTGTGTTAGTTTCAGGGGTACAGCAAAGTGATTCAGTTTTCTCTCTCTCTATACACACACATATATATTCTTTTTCAGATTCTTTTCCATTATGGGTTATTATAAGATATTGAGTATAGTTCCCTGTGCTCTACAGTAGGTCTTTGCTGTTTATCTACTATATGTATAGTATAGTTTACTCCCAAATTTCCTAATTTAGCCCTCCCTCCACCTCATAATTGTTATGAGACAGTTATGACCTCATAATTGTCTCATAACCACAATGAACCGTAAATCTCTGAAAGCATTGGAAGCGGCCACCAGCCAGCACCAGAGCCATTTGGCTGGTTCATGGGGGACATTCCCAAGCCTTAGCCACTGCTGGTGCTGAGCGGGCACTTGACAAATAAATTATTTTCGAAGATAACCAGATAAGTTTGGTTCTTGCTCGCATGGAGTTTATATTATAGCTGGAGAGGAAGATTAATCAAATAACAGCACACTTGTCCGAGTTGGCAAAATTATTATAAACACTGTAAAGCACTGTCCTTAAAGCAGCTACGTTAAAAGATTCACTTTCGTCCCCTCGCGGGATGCTCTGTCCTCTGGTTTCCTACCCTCCTGTGCAGTTTCCTCTTTCTTTGCTGCCCCTTTCATGCTGGACCCCTTTTGTGTGTCATCCTAGCATCTCACACAACACCCCTCTCCCGGGCATTGCATGCACAGCCGTGGTGCTGGTTCTCCCTGATACAGTTTTCTCTGAAACTCCTGCCAGCTAGACCTCTCTGCCCACGCAGCACGTTCAGGACTGGACGTGACGTCTTCCTTGTCCCTGATTTGGTCGGTCGCGCCACCACCTCCCAGCTGGAGGCTGGACGCCGGGGTTTCCCTGTGGGTTTTGCTTCTTATCAAGCCTCTTTCTCCAGCCAGTAACTGAGCACTGTGTCTGCCTCCTAAACATCCCTCCAAAGCATTCATTTCTTTTTCTGTGCTGCTGCCGCTACTGCACCTGTTCGCTACCTGGTCCGTCACCCACCCTCCTGGCTGGCCTCCCGTTTCTGGACTGCCCATGCTGCTGCCTTACCTGCTTAAACCCCTACGGGTGGAGCCCTTCCATGCTTCCTCCCACTAGCTCTAGACTTGAATATGAGCTCTCTCCTCCTGCGCCTGACCTACTCACCCTACACTTCTCAGCCTCCACCGCAGACCCTGAAGGAGCTGTCGTCAACTCAGGTGCCTCCACTCCCTTCCTCCCTTACCCTCTTCCATCTCGCCGACCTCACACATTGTACTGTGGTTTGTGTAACTGTGTCACCGATTTCCTAGTCCTCTGCATGGTCCCTGGCACATCGTGGACACATAAAAAATGTGCTGGCCAGAAGAATGCAGTGCGGAGAACGTCTTGTACTTTGTGGGACCTCAGTGAATGGCAGATGTTATGACAATGATGGTGACAGTGATGTCGGTGATGGGTGTTGATAATGACCATGGTGATGGTGATGATGGTGGTGATGGGTGTTGATAATGACCATGGTGATGGTGATGATGGTGGTGATGGGTGTTGATAATGAGCATGGTGATGGTGATGATGGTGGTGATGGTGGTGATAATAGAGTGATGATGATGGTGATGATGGTGATGGTGGTGACATGGTGATGGTGATGGTGGTGTAAATGGTGATGATTACGGCTCTCTTGTCCACTGTAGTTACTCACACATAAAGTCACAGCATTTTGGAGGGGATGCCCAGAGGCATTTATGGGCTTCCTGGGGATGCCCAGCTAGCTGCTGGTACCGACTATCTCATTTGTGTCTGTCCTCTACAATATGCTTTTTCCGCTGCGTTACAGGAGAGACTCATTAATTCTGTGGATTCACTGTGTCCTGTGATGGTATCATATTTAATTTAAGATAATTGTCAGAAGGAATGTCAGGAGAAGCTAATTTGAGCTGTCTATTTGACCTAGGGCATGGTATTTCCTTAATTTTTACATCTTCTCTCCTGAGCTGAAATGTTGCAGTTTTTACTCAACTGAGAGAACTGTCTTTTCCTCTGATATCCCCAGAAATAAATTAATTCATGTTCGTCTTCATTTCATTGATACCTTTGTCCCTCGATAAGGAGGTTGCTAGTAAGAAATTTTATCTCATATCAGTTTTGTCACTTTTCAGCCTTGCTTTTGCATAGAGCATTTATCAGACATATTCCTAGTCACCATGGTAGCTGGCTATGCTTTGCATTGATTAAAATACATCTTTCAGGACAACATAAAAAAAGAAACTCCTCCACTACTTCTTAATTTTCTTATATTAGAACTGCAGTTGTAACCTTACCTCTCCATTCTTCTTACAGCTAGAATTTTCATGATACAAAATACTTACTTTGAAAGCCCTTTCTCAATGAAATAAATTGCATCCCAGATAACTTTTGCACTGGGTACATGGGCACTGAGACAGGACACTTCCCCCCAGGAAATGTAAGTCAGAGAAAATCAATTTTCTCCTTATTCTGTTCAGAAAAGAACAATCTGAAGGTTGCAGAGGGATTCAGGGGGGGGGAATGGTTGCTCTTGTCTTTTGTTTTTTCTGAGTCCTATTTTGTCCAAATCTGAATTACGTGAATTCTGATAAGCAAATACCTCCTGTCAGATGTCCCTTCCCACCCCTCATGGAGAGTGTTTGACAGGGAAAGAAACTTTGCCCACATCTGTTAGTCACATTTCTAGTACACGCATCTCCTCACTGATGCTTTAACTCGGGATGTGACTGCCATGATACCATGCAAAGGTAATGACTGACACATTCTCGGGATAATTCACGAGGTCCACTCTTCATGGAAACATCCTTGCTCTACTTAATGGTCCCGAGACTATTCTGTGGCCCCTTCATCTGAGTCTCTTCCCCTGCTGCCACCTCCTCCCAGGAGCCTAGGGAAGCTGGCCACATCTGACGTACTCCTCCCCACCCGCCTTCCCTGGCTGATGCCAGCCCTCACGCCTGCAGACTCTCGGCTCCTGCCTGCATTCAGCTTCCTCGCTCAGCCAAACAGAGACTCTGGTTGATGGAACTCAAAGAATGCTTCTCTAGGGAGCAGGGGTTCTGTTTCTGAATATTTTAGTTAAGCCCGTTGAGTCTGGGAGGGCCCATAGGACCTCTTCATGCATCCCCTGGTCCGCGTTCTGCCCTCAAAAGCGATGCTGTTGGCCATCCCAGAAGCATGGTGACACTTCTCCATCAAGCTGACTTGTCCATGGAGCTGGGCAGGTGTCAGCCACCTGTCACCCCTCCAAATTTGCACAACCAGGCTCTTAACCTAATCATGTACCCGTCAGGTTGGAACTTTACAGAAGTCCCATCATGCTTGGCATCTTGGTTGCTTCCCTTCGCCTGTGGGAAGCTGTAAAGCTGGGGCTTGTCCTGGGCATAACAAAGATGTTTCATGACTCAGTCCTCTACTTCTAGGGAACATAGAGTGTCATGGGGGAAAGACACTGACGCCGATTTTGCTTTCACCTGTTATGCCCCTCCATCATTCAGACCCATTCTTTGTCTGCTACTCTTGTGGCTTGTAGATGCTCTGAATTGGGCACCCCCTGATTCTCCTGTTACTGAACCAAACTTTGGTCCACTCGCCCATGCGCAATAAAGCCAATCTACTGACACCGGGTTGTGGTGAAGGAAAGTGCAGCGTTTACTGCAGGCACCAAAAAAGGAGAACAGGCAGCTCTTCTCAAACGTTCTTAATATACTGGGACTTCCCTGGTGGTGCAGTGGTCAAGAATCCGCCTGCCATTGCAGGGGACATGGGTTCAATCCCTGGTCCGGGAAGATCCCGAATGCCGCGGAGCAACTAAGCCCGTGTGCACAACTACTGAGCCTGCGCTCTAGAGCCCACGAGCCACAACTTCTGAGCCTGTGTGCCACAACTACTGAAGCCCACGTGTCTAGAGCCCGTGTTCTGCAACAAGAGAAGCCACCTCAATGAGAAGCCCGCGCACCGCAACAAAGAGTAGCCCTGCTCGCTGCAACTAGAGAAAGCCCATGCACAGCAACGAAGACCCAACGCAGCAGGAAAAAAAAAAAAAAGTCCTTGATATAATCCATTGTCCAGAAGCTCACGCCTGTTATCAGCATGTTAATCACTCATCCCTATGCATCCTAATTAGTTTCTGCCAGGCTGCTTGATGGATTTTCCAATGAGGAAGGCAAGTTGCATGTTCTTTAGAAACGTCTTAGTGGATGAGGGCACAGGAAATTCTTGTTGAACGAAACTTGATGGCCCAAGGATATCTGAAAATCCACTCCATCATCTGAACACGTAACAATGAGACTGGAAAGGTCAGATGCAAAATGCAACGGGAAAACGACTGCCCCTCAGTTTGTAATGCTGGAATCGGCGTGCCAGGCACGGTCTTGGCCCCAAGCAAATGATCCGAAGGTGACGCAGAATGCTGCGGTCCCTGTAGCAGACTGAGTGTTTTCATATGTTGTGATTGCGAAATACGGATCCAGGGCAGGATTCTTCCCGTTATTTTATTTATTGCCAAGGAACGCAATTAATAAATTTTTATACACACACACGCACACCCACACACACACACCACCTCTTCTTTATCCATTCCTCTGTCGATGGACATTTAGGTTCTGAGGGTGGGTCTTTAATCCAGTATAGCTGGTGTCATTATAAGAACACAAGACACAGAGAGAGACGCTGAGAGGAGAAGCCATGTGATGATGGAGCAAAGGTTGGAGAGATGTGTCTACAAGCCAAGGACCAGCAAGGATGGCTGGCAGCCCCCAGAATCTGGAGAGAAACCTACAACAGATTCTCCCCTGGAGCCTCCAGAAGGAACCAGCCCTGCCCGCACCTTGATCTGAGATGTCTGATCTCCAGAACTGAGAGAGGATACTTTTTTGTTGGTTTCAGCTGCCTGGTGTGTGGTCCTGTGTGATGGCGGCCCCGGGGAAACTAATACAGGTGTATGCACTCAAGTGGCTCATCAAACTGCATGGCCTGGCCGCGTCGGTGTTCAGGGCAGTGATATTAAATGAACGACATCCAGTGAGTGGTCACCGTTTCTCTGTGTTCTCCGGGGGAATCCACTGCATTGCTCTCCCAGGCACACCGTGTATGATATTTGATGTGGGCTATTTAGACTCACTGGTCCGAAATGTTTACCCTCCATCATCCTCCGATGACCTTCCATCTACAGAGCAGGCTGTGGTTTGTTAGCAGGATGCAGTGTATCAGGGGCTTTCAGATCTGTGTTCTCACTTAATTCTCTGCAGATGTTGAGAGAAAGGCCCTATTAATATCCCACTTTATCAAACGTGGGAACTCTGGGGCCCCTAAGATGAGGAATAAGGGAGTGGGCTTTTATACCCAGATCTTCTGCCCTCCCTAATCAGCAAGTGCTTCCTCAACCTGGCTCTGCATCCAGTTCAGTGCAGACACCCCATAAAAACACACATTCCTGGGCCCCGTCCTCTGAGAGTGACCTGGGCAGATATCAGGTCGACAGTATTTTTAAGAAGTTCCTCCAGTGATTCTATCGCTGGGCCCACAGAGAGGCGCTCAGGGAAAACACTGAGATTGTTTGCAATTTCGTCATCATCTCTCTGGGTTAACAGAGCCTTGGTCTCATTTCTGGAAGAAGGAAAGAATTCAAGAACCGTTTTCTTTGCACGTGCACTATGCCCGATATTCAAGCACAATGTTGCAAAAAGTAAGATGACTGTTTATTTGCATGTCCCCTGACCCATCAGACCTGGTTTCAGGAATCAGTTTGCAACAGCATGGAAATCATGGACCGGCTTAAACTGGCTTTGCCTCCTTAAATAGGTTGTTGATTAATCAAGCTGAAACAGCACCAGCTTAACCTGGTTTCGCCTCATTTAATAGGTCGTTGATTCATCAATCCTCGAGTTATTTTACAGAGACAGCACTGCACATGCTCAAGACGGGAGCCCATGTTTCTAGGGTGACCTCGGAACCAAGAATCTTCAGTCTACAGAACTTAAGGACTAGAAATGTTGCCACTGGAGCCCTTTACGAAGCGAGAACGCCTTCAATAAGGAAAGTCTGGCTTCCAGCTGCAGGAGTAGCTTATATGGCCTGATTCGAGACGAGCCAATCAGCTTCCAGGCTTGGAACTCCCTAACCCCTTAAAGTTCACTCCAGACGCCGAATCGTGGGTTTGCGAGCTCGGCCTCTTGCTGGTTGACCTGGCAGTGAAGCTCTTCGTCTTCTGGGAAAGCTGGTGCCGTAGCACTGGCTTCTGTGCACGTCGGGCGGTGAGCCTTTGCCCGTGACAAGTCTTGGGGGCGCTTGTCGCACGCTGAGTCACCTAAAGATACTGCGTCTCGGTCAGTGTGCCCCCCCAAGCCCCAGCGGCCGGAAGAGAGGGCTGAGACGCGTGTGCAGGAGGGATGAGGAGCCGCTGGCGCCGTGCGTCATGGTGCTGTTGGGCAGGATCCTGTGCCGTGGATGGGCTGCAGAGGTGAGAGTGCGGGTGCCGTTAGGTGTGCGGCCTGGGCTGGGTTCCCACGTGCTTCCTGCAGAGGCACGTGCAGTCCCGTTCAGCCGCACGGAGGGAGAGGAGGCTTACACTCTCCCCGGTGCAAACAGGGTCACCCGGGGGGGAAAGAAAGACCAATTAAGACTCCAACAGCAGTCTCCACGGGTTGTTCCCGACCTGCATATGGGGGAGCTGGATGCAATATGACGCCCCGAAAGACCCCTGCGCCCACCCTGCCCACCTTTGTTTTGTGCCCCATCTTTTCCATCCGGCCCAGGCTGTGGTCACTCGTGGACTTGGTCTGACAGCCGTGGGAGAGAAATGGGCTGAATTCTTAATAAGTTGGACCATTGTCAAAGCAAGGTGGGGAATCCAGGCTAAATACCATCTGGAAATGAAGATGCATTTTTCTAATTACTGGAATGTATGTCTTTCGATGTATCAGTTTGAGTGGAAATTGTGATTTTGTAGCTCACTTTGCAATTTGTGCTGTTTTTGGAAATCTATAAAAATACTGAATCGAGTACACCTGAAACTAATAGACTATACAGCAACTATAGTTCAATTAGAAAACCCTGTAGGTTTTAAAAACCTAATTCAAGGCCAAATCAAGAGGTAACTGATTAAAACCTGAAACTTTCCCAAGACAGTGGTGTATATTCCCAGCAGAGTAGCTAGAATTAACACTTTCCTGGTGCCTGTTTCATAATCTTATATGGGGCCTTTGGCTGCGTGTGTTAAACATTTCCCAAACTATTGGTCCCATCTGCCCTTGCTGCCCCTCCCTCCCCCCCGCCGAAAAACCATTCTGGTTGATTATCTGGTGAAAATCTGGCTTTGAAGCAAGGCACTGCCCTTCTCTTCCATGCTTCAAATTCCACATCAGACCCTCAGCCCACCGGCTGTGTTACCCAGCAAATAACTAATAGACGATTCTCCACTACTCAGTTTCTCCGAGACCATATGTAGTCACCCCAGACCTTCTCTGCAGGTGCATTTAACACGGAGAAGACTCTACCGCGTTTCATGTTTTATGTCCACGTGACTTCTCCCGTGTAAGCCCCGTGAGGGCAGGGTCTGTGCCCCACTGGGGTACACGGGGAAATTCACAGGATGCCCAACTACCCAGGCCTGTTCGCCAGCCGCGTTGAGGGCAGCGCTTGCAGATAATTGCTACCAAACCAGACTTGGGTCCCGTGCTCAGCAAAGCCGGACTCCTGACCCCGGGCTGTGGTGAAGGAAAGAGCAGCGTTTGTCTGCAAGACGCCCCACGTGCGGCCAAGTGTAGAGAAGGGCAGCTCGTGCCCAAGAGACCCGAACTCCCCGAAGGCCTTCAGGGAAAGGTGTTTAAACCGGGGTGAGGGAGAGGGTTTCGGGTGCGAGATCGGCTCGTGGACGTTCTTCGGCTTGGTTGGTGGGGACCTAGGAGTCCACATCGTCAGCCTTCTGATTCCAACCACCTGGGGTCTCCGTGCTGGTGGGCGGCACGCAGGTAACTGCTCCCACCTGGTGGGGCTTTCAGTCTCTGCAAAGCAACGCAAAGGACGTGGCTCAGAATATGACCTGTAGCCCTTAGGGAGGAACTGAAAGTCCTTGACTCTGTTTAATGGCTAAACTATTCTTTTGTTGTCTTGCCTGACCCTTAATTCTTTTGTCTCTGCATTTTCTCACTTCTCTGATTAAATTTATTTTTCGGAGCTCGGGGAAGTCCGCGGAGGCTACAGTTTTTCTACCAATAATCGGCAGGTGGAGGTCGTGGGGAGGGGCGTCTACCCCGTGAGGCCCCATAGGCTCCTGCTCGGTTACACCGTGAGTTGGCAGGACTGTTAAGACGGCCCAGAAGTGACAGACGAAGCCGGACCGGGCTGCCTTCCTGGGATCACTCTTCATCCTTTAGCGAGACCCCCCGGCTTGGGTGTTTGTGCTGTGGCCTCGTGGCCGACTGCCCTCCCGCTGGCTGGCAGTATCCACCAGTACCTGCTTCCCCTCCCTCTGTGGCTTCAGCCAGGGCTGGGGGCTCTATTTACTGTTCTCTCCGTCGTGGTAACCTCCGTCTGGGGTGGGTGCCGATCCTGGGCCGTGGGAGGACACAGCTCCTCGGAACCCAAGGCGCTGAAGAAGACACACACATGAGATTGTCTCTCGAATGCCCACTCTGACCTAGCTGACCAATGGCGCTCATCATGGCCTCGTGGGTATGAGAATTCGTGCCCGAGCTGGCTGTAGCATCTCGTGGTTGGTATCCCGAGGCCTCATCACGCTTCCCTTGACTCTAGTTTAATCCTTCTTGAGCATAATACCTCCGTTTGAGCATAATACCTTCTTGAGCATAATACCTCAGAAGCATAATACCTCATGCTTCCCTTGGCTCTAGTTTAATTCTTCTTGAGCATAATACCTCCGTTTGAGCATAATACCTCAGCATAATACCTTCTTGAGCATAATACCTCAGAAGCATAATACCTCATGCTTCCCTTGACTCTAGTTTAATCCTTCTTGAGCATAATACCTCCGTTTGAGCATAATACCTCAGCATAATACCTTCTTGAGCATAATACCTCAGAAGCATAATACCTCATGCTTCCCTTGGCTCTAGTTTAATCCTTCTTGAGCATAATACCTCCGTTTGGGGGGCTGAAACAAATAATACATGTAAAAGCCAAACGCATGTGTTTCTGGTAGTGTGTATATTCCCATTTTGTGGAAATCAGCAGATGTTCTTAGAAACACAGGGAGGAAGGCCGGATGTGGTCATACTTCATTCCTTACAGGGTGTATGAGTTTCCAGAGGCTGAAACAATTGACTACAAACAAGGGGCTTACAACATGAGCTTGTCCTCCTCCAGTCCTGGAGACCAGACGTCTCAGGTCAAGGTGTCCCGGGGCTGCGCTCCCTCCCCAGGCTCCAGGGGTGGGTCCTTCCCGCCTCTTCCAGCTTCTGGGGGCCCCAGGCGTCCCTGGGCTTGTGGCCCCATCACTCCCGTCTCTGCCTCTGTCTTCACGGGGCTTCTCCTCTGTGTCTGTGTCTCTCCTCTTCTGTGTCTTAGAAGGACCCTGTCATTGGATGTAGGGTCACCCTCATCCAGGAGGACCTCATCTCAGACCCTTCACTGCATCACATCTGCAAAGACCTTTTGTCCAAATAAGGTCCTGTTCTGAGGTTCTGGGTGGACGGGTCTCTTGGAGGTCTACCCTTGTAACCAATACACAAGAGAAGATGGAAAAGGGAACCGATGAAGGGATGGGGATTCCTGCCCCAATTACGTACGCTGTTGATGCTGTTCATTGATGGAAAGTCGAGGGAAATACAGTCCGTATCTCTCACCGGATGCATAAGGGAACTTTGCTCCCCTGCTTCAACCAATGAAGGAAAACTATTTTTGTAGGTTTTCCTAAGAAGCCTAAAAGAGGTCCAGGAGGTGGGGCCCCCATGATGGCATTAGTGTACTTATAAGAAGAGGAAGAGGCAAATAATTCACTCCCTTACTTCCCTCCCCCTACCTCAGGCAGTGATCTGAGATATTCAGATCATTCAGATGGTATATATTTCTAAATCACGCACTTAATTTGAATTACTGGTGAATTCATTTTCCTTTTAGATGTTCTAAAGGATAAATTTGAAAATTCACTTTATTACGAATTTTTTTGATGTGGACCATTTTGTTTTTAAAGTCTTTATTGAATTTGTTACAATATTGCTTCTCTTTTTTTTAATTTTTTTAAAAAAATAATTTATTTTATTTATGGCTGTGTTGGGTCTTCGTTTCTGTGCGAGGGCTTTCTCTAGTTGCGGCAAGTGGGGGCCACTCTTCATCGCGGTGCACGGGCCTCTCACTGTCGCGGCCTCTCTTGTTGCGGAGCACAGGCTCCAGACGCGCAGGCTCAGTAGTTGTGGCTCACGGGCCTAGTTGCTCCGCGGCATGTGGGATCTTCCCAGACCAGGGCTCGAACCCGTGTCCCCTGCATTGGCAGGCAGATTCTCAACCACTGCGCCACCAGGGAAGCCCTATTGCTTCTCTTTTATGTTTTTTGGTTTTTTGGCCATGAGGCATGTGAGATCTTAGCTCCCTGACCAGGGATTGGACCCTCACTCCCTGCGTTGGAAGGCGAAGTCTTAACCATTGGACCACTAGAGAAGTCCCTGGAAGTTCACTTTAATAAAAGTGTGTGTGTGTGTGTGAGTCTGTGTGTGTATGTATCTGTGTATTTATCCTTTTACTTTTATCTATTTATTTATAGATAATAGATATCTATTAAAAATAAATAGGTATCTATTAAATATAAATAGATATATAAAATATACCTATACATAGTATAAGTAGATATCTATTTATAGATACAAATATGGAGACAAAGAGATTATTCTGCATATTTTTTATTGTAACATGTTTTTAAAACTTTCATATTGGAGTAGACTTGGTTTACAATGTTGTTAGTTTCAGGTGTACAGCAAAGTGATTCAGTTATACATATACATGTATCTATTTTTCAAATTCTTTTCCCATTTAGGTTATTACAGAACATTTGGCAGAGTTCTCTGTGCTGTACAGTATGTCCTTGTTGTTTATCTATTTTAAATGTAGTAGTGTGTAGGTGTCAATCCCAAACTCCCAATTTATCCCTCCCCACAGACCTTTCCCCTTTGGTAACCATAAGTTTGTTTTCTGTATCTGTGAGTCTGTTTCTGTTTTGTAAATAAGTTCATTTGTATCATTTTCTTTAGATTCCGCACATAAGTGATATATGATATTTGTCTTTCTCTGACTTAGTCCACTTAGTATGATCATCTCTAGATCCATCCATGTTGCTGCAAATGGCATAATTTCGTTCTTTTTTATGGCTGAGTAATATTCCATTGTATATATGTACTACACCTTCTTTATCCATTCATCTGTCGATGGACATTTAGGTTGCTTTGTTTGAGAACTTCAGATACTTAGCTTTGCCAGGTTTGTACAGAGAAGTTGAAGGAAGAGGATGGTGGTTCAGGTGAGGCTTCCTGAGCAGACATTTGAGGCCGAGAATGGTTAAGACACAGGGTGATTTGGTGATTACAGGGTGCATTACTGAACCACTTTATGTTCTAAATGTCTGAAAGTGAGGATGTGGGCTGACATCCTGTGAGTGGGAACAGCCATGAGCTAATGTACTAATTTCAGGTCCTTTTCATGGTGTTGGGTGCAGCTCACCCGATTTGGATAGTATGATCACCCAAGATTACCTTTGGAACCGTCCACGAGTGGACACCTTGAATCAGGTTGGGCGCAGGTAGAACATCCAGGTGCGTCCCCTCTGTCCCCCCACAACTGTGAACGTTCAAGATCGTCACCTCCAGTTACGTCATTAAATAAAAGCACCCGAGCGAGAGTAAGTCGATGACGTTTATCACAATTCATTGGTTTACCAATAAGGCTTCCAGGTAACTGGGAAACCTCTCAGGGTCAGACTGTGCTCTGCAAATCCTGTGCGTTTTCCTATGACTTTTCTTGGATCGTTTCCCCTACATTTGGTGGGTAACCACCTGACTTTTATTATTTAAAATATTGAGAAAATCCCGTACAAGGGCATGCTTCTAGCTACCTACTTGGCATCTGACACCAGTGGGTTTCAAAATAAATACCAGTGTTGAGGATGTTGGCATGAAGTGGGTCTGTTCCTTAGATAAACAGTGGGCATTGCTGAAGATCTGTGAAGTGCTGACAGAGCCTCGGAAGGAGAGCCCGAGATTTCAACACTCTTTTTTTTTTTTTAAGGTTTTTTTTGATGTGGACCAATTTTAAAGTCTTTATTGAACTTGTTACCACATTGCTTCTGTTCCGTGTTTTGGTTTTTTGGCCGCGAGGGGTGTGGGATCTTAGCTCCCCGACCAGGGATTGAACCTGCACCCCCTGCATTAGAGGGCAAAGTCGCAACCACTGGACAGCCAGAGAAGTCCCTAGATGTCAACACTCTTGACGTCCCATCCTTGGCAGCCAGGGATGACTACTTTTACCTGCAGCCCATCTTGGTTCCTCAGTGGCAGGTGGTTTTGAAAGCTAGATTTCCACTCATTTTTCCCCGTGACACAGAAATCCGCCTGCGTCCGTCCAGCCGTCCTGCCAGCTGGGTGGCCTCTGTGTATCTTGATGAATTTCCAAAACAAGAATGGTTAACCTGTGCTGAATGCCCTTTTAGCATCTCACTTACCCCAGTAGGTTACAGCCGCCTGGGCACAAAACCACGCAAGGTGATTTCGGGATGAACGTGCTGGGAGGTTTGGTCATTCATGCCTGCGAGACTTCTCTGTGTTCTCGCTATGAGATCCTTATTTTATTTTATTTCTTTTTTTAATTGAAGAATAGCTGACTTACAATGTTGTGTTAGTTTCAGGTGTACAGCAAAGTGATACAGTTATACATATGTATATATTCTTTTTCAGAATCTTTTCCTATATAGGTCATTACAGAGTATTGAGTAGAGTTCCCTGTGCTCTACAGTAGGTCCTTATTAGTTATCTATTTTATATATAGTAGTGTGTATCTGCTAATTCCAAACTCCCAATTTATACCCCACCCCTTTTCCCCTTTGGTAACCACAGGTTTGTTTTCTAAGTCTGTGAGTCTGTTTCTGTTTTGTAAGCAAGTTCATTTGTACCATTTTTTTGTTTCAGATTCCACATACAAGTGATATCATATGGTATTTATTTTTCTCTGTCTGACTTATTTCGCTTAGTATGATCATCTCTAGGTCCATCCATGTGGCTGCAAATGGTATTATTTCATTCTTTTTTTAGGTCTAATATTCCATTGTATACATGCACCACATCTCCTTTATCCATTCATCTGTTGGTGGACACTTGGGTTGCTTCCATGTCCTGGCTATTGTAAATAGTGCTGCAGTGAACATTGGGGTGCATGTATCTTTTTGAGTTAGAGTTTTCTCCACGTATATGGCCAGGAGTGGGATTGCTGGATCACAGGGTAGCTTTAATTTTAGTTTTTTAAAGAACCTCCATACTGTTGATATCGTTATTTTAACTCGGAGAGTTGGCTTTGTGAATTGGGCTGTTTGAATTTTCCTGCCTGCTCACTTCATTAAGACCCTACCTTTTGTAGACTCTCATTGGATCAGGAGTTGGGTCAAGATAAGGACATACCTGTTATGGACTGAATGTGTCTCCTGCCATTCTCCCGCCCCCGCCAATTCATATGCTGAAGCCCTGACCCCCAGTGGGATGTGTTAGGAGATGGGCTCTTGGGCAGGTTTGGATGAGGTCAAGAGGGTGGTACCCCCATGATGGCATTAGTGTCCTTAGAAGAAAAGGAAGAGGCACTAGCCTCCAGAACTATGAGAAATAAATGTCTTGTTTATAAGCCTCCCAATTTGTACCAATTTGTTTTAGAGGCCGAAAAGACTAAGACATTTATTTAATTCATAAAGTGTTTTATTGTTTATTTAAAAAAATAAATGGATCGCCTCTTAAAAAATTTCCAAGTGACAAAGCATCATAGAAACACACTAGTACATGTGTTAAATAATTGTTAGAAATTACTCACAACAATTATGTTTAAAATAATCATTTCATATGTTGAGGAGGTTTGGTGCCTAAAGAAATCCCACCATATTTTATGGATGTATTAAAAAGAAAAAGGGGGAATTGCCTGGTGGTCCAGTGGCCAGGACTTAGCGCTTTCATTGCCGTGGGCCCGGATTGGGGAACTAAAATCCCACAGTCCGCAGGGCGTTCCCCTGGTTGGGGAACTAGAATCCCACAATCTGCAGGGCGTGGCCAAAAAAATATATAAATAAAAAAATAAAAAGGGATGGCAAGAAACTCATTGAGTAGCTGACACTTTAAAATACTTTTAAACGTAGACTTTTTGAAGCGGATGTTTTATAAGATAGAGGGAAACATTGTGGTACATTGTAACCATCCAGGTGATGCCCTGTGGCTGGATTTGCAGATAGGGAGGGGCCCCCGCCAGCCAGGGAATGTGGGCATCTCTGGATGCTAGAGGAGAGGAGGAATGGACTGTCCCCTGGATTCCCCAGAAGGAGCCAGCCCTGCCCACACCTTGATCTGAGCCCCGTGAGACTCATGTCAGGCTCCTGGTTGGTGGTCATTTGTCCCAGTGGTCGTAGGAAACCTGTACGTAGCATCTAGTTATCTTTTCAGAACCATCAGTTTTAGATTCTGCACAGGATGCGCAGACTCCGGCCTGTGTGCGTGCGTGTGTCCGCCCAGTTTATGGCTAATCCTCCCACGTCCTGGGGCTCCATTCGACGCTCTGGCCGCTGTTCTGAGAGCCCCCAGTCCGGCAGTGCCATCCTTTAGAGGGAAGTCCACCCGTGATTTCAAAACCAAGAGAAAAGACAGACCTTTGTCTTGGATTCTGGTTTGTCTGCTGGATGGGATCACACTGGGCTTTGTTAGTGAATTACCCTCATAATTGGTCTAATTGCTTTTCTTCTGCAAATATTCCTCCGGATTCATTAGCATCGTAATCAAGGCTTCGCTGAAGTTGATTTAAGGAAGTGCGTGGAGGCGGCCAGACATCCTTTTTATTCAGCCCAAGAGGGCTTTCTCTCTTGCTCTTGCCCGAGTCTGTGTTGCAGTTTTCTACTCACTGATGGGGGTGATTTCAGGGGCCGCCCTTGACAGCGTAACAGGAAAGGTCAGAGCTCGTTCTAATAAACAGCACATGCTAGCGCCTCACCAGCGCCAGCCCATGCATCGCTCATTGTTATGCGTGGAAATAAATTCCCACTGAAGGAAAATGTTTTCCGCGGTGCAGTTTCACATCATCCTGGGTCAGTCGTTGGCCTGTTGATGATGATTTTCCAAGCAGCTTGGGACTGTTCCCGGGTCATTTGGGCAGGCTCAGATTTGTTTTTCTTTTCTTCGTAGATTTTTACTGTGTGGTTTGTTTGATTCAGTTAAGACTGGTTAAAGAAATTAAATTAGATGCAACAATAGAAGTGTATGCATCATGGTTGATGGAATTAAGTTATATTGATTACATGACAGCTAACCTCAAATAATCAGAATAATTATATACAATGACTAGGCATTCAGTAAATGCTTTGCTAAGTAAATGAATAATGAATGGGAAAATCCCAAACAGATGTCTGAACAGTTGCTTGAAAAATTTCCTGTAAACTCTGCCTACTTCTGAAATTTATCCTGTTTCCAATTCTCCCAAAGAGAAAATTAGTATCAGCAACTTATATTTATTCTTTACCAGGTGTCAGGTACTGTTCTAAGTGTTTCCCCTGTATTAATTATTATTATTTTTTTTAGTTTTTATTTTATATTGAAGTATAAGTTGATTTACAATGTTGTGTTGGTTTCAGGTGTACAGCAAAGTGATTCAGTTATACATATACACGTATCTATTCTTTTTCACATTCTTTTCCCATTTAGGTTTTTACAGAACATTGAGCAGGGTTCCCTGTGCTCTACAGTAGGTCCTAGTTGGTTATGCATGTTAAATATAGTGGTGTGTATATGCGGAATCTAAAAAAAAAAAGATACAAATGAACTTATTTACAAAACAGAAACAGACTCACAGACATAGAAAACAAACTTATGGTTACTAAAAGGGAAAGGTGGGAGGGGGAGATAAATTGGGAGTTTGGGATTGACATATGACAGATTTTTTCTGACGTATAGTTGATTTACAATATTGTGTTAGTTTCAGGTGTATAGCAAAGTGATTCAGATATATACACACACACGTAGTCTTTTTCAGATTCTTTTCCCTTATAGGTTATTTTGAGTAGAGTTCCCTGTGCTATACAGGTAGGTCTTTGTCGATTGTCTATTTTACTTTTTTAAACTCTTAATCTTTATTTATTTGGCCGTGTTGGGTCTTGGTTGCAGCATGTGGGATCTTTTGCTGCGGCGCACGAGCTTCTCTCTCATTGTGGCACATGGGCTTAGCTGCCCCGGGACATGTGGGATCTTAGTTCCCCGACTAGGGATCGAACACGCATCTCCTGCATTGGAAGGCAGAGGCTTAACCACTGGATCACCAGGGAAGTCCCTCTATTTTATATATAGCAGTGTGTATCTGTTAACCCCAAATTCCTAATTTATTACCCCTCCCTTTCCCCTTTGGTAACCATCAGTTTGTTTTCTATGTCTGTGCGTCAGCAGGCTCAGATTAATCCCCTCTTCCTTTCTTTGCTGTGTTGGACTAATTAGCTGTCAGGAATCTACAAAGAGCCACGTGTCACGGGAGTGATTATGAAGGTCAAGGGCGTCCGTAGACTTGTGACGTGGGAAGGAAGGGCTGATGGCCTCTGGGATACTTGCTCAGGGGTGAGATATGCCTTGCCCTCTTCTGTTCTTTTCTTCCCTGGCGAGCTAATCGTGGAGCTCGGGGGCGAGGCAAGTGGTGCCACAGGACGGAGTTGCGGGGACAGGTCCACACGTCAGGAGAGCCACAAAGTGGTGAATCCCTAAGGCTCCCGATGCAGTGAGGACAAAGCAGGGGGTTTCCGAAAACCAGGTCCCCTTTCTCCTTGGGTGACAGTCCTGGGGCGGCCGTCACCAAGTGCCACCAGCTGGGGGGCTTAGACATCAGAAACGTGTCATCTGTCCATCCTGGAGACCAGACGTCCAAGATCAAGGTGTGGGCAGGGCTGGTTCCTTCTGGAGGCTCCAGGGGACAAGCTGTCCCATCCCCTCCCCCAGCTCCTGGGGGCTGCAGACAGTCCTCGGTCCATCTTGGCTTGTAGGACCGTCACCTGCTTCTCTGCCTCTGTCCTCACATGACCTTTTCTCTGTGTGTCTCTGTGTCTCTCTTTTCTTCTCTTCCTATGAGGACCGCCCTGCCCCCCACCATCGCGTCATATTTAAGACCTGCCCTACTCCAGGAGACCCTCACCTTTTTTTGCTCTTCCAGTTTTACTGAGATATAATCAGCATCCAACACTAGATACGTTTAAGGCGTGCAGCATAATGATTTCACTTGCATACATCATGACATGATGACCACAGTGAATTTAGTCGACATTCATCTCTCATACAGACGCAAAATAAAAGAAATAGAAACAAATTTTTTCCCCCTTGTGATGAGGACGCTTAGGATTTACCGTCTTAGCAACTCTCACGTTTAACGTACAACAGTGTTAATTATATGTATCATGTTGTACATTACATTCCTAGTACTTATTTGTCTTATGACTAGGAGTTTGTACCTTTTGACCACGTTCATCCAATTCCCCTCCCCCCACCGCTCCCCTCTGGTAACCACAAATCTGACCTCTTTTTCTGAGTTTTTGTG